>NC_083318.1:65847392-66502469 GCF_963455315.2 Globicephala melas
GAAGCCATGCTGGAGCTGGACACCAACCAGAAAAAAGGCCTGCCCATCTGAGGCCTTGGCAAAGGTCAAGAAAATACAGCTATGAATTTACAGAGTAATTTTCCTAGGTTTTGCAAAGGGAAGAAAAACATACTTAAATAGGGACATAACTGGTTCTTTATCCACTTGAGACAAATTTTGAGAACTTGCTACCAAATCTCGGGCAGGAACTATATTGGGGAGGAGGATTCTACCTCCAATGTCAGCCCTGAGAGGAAGGAATAATCCTCCCCACATTAGTGGCCAGGAAATATGGAAGATTTGCCTCTTACTATCCAGAATTGCCCTGGCAGTTCTGACCTGGGCTTCCAATCCCAACCTCTAGGCCATGGTTCTGATCCCACGGCCCATGAGATGCAGCGCCTGTTGCATTTGGGCTTGCGGGGTAAGGAGAAGGCTCCGTGAACCGTCACTGGCAGGTAATGAAAAAGGCCTTCCATAAATTTACAATTATCTAGAGAATCTGATCTCCACTTCTCAGGATGGCTTGATATTAGTGACATGTCATTTTCTCATGGTTGAATGTGGAGCCAAGGGATGTCCATTAGCTTGACTAGTAAAATTTTAATAGTTAATGTATTCTACTAGACATCCTAACTTAGACTTATTCTCTGTTTTATTCTGCACCCTTATACTAAAAATAAATAAATACATAAATAGTAAAAGGGGGGGAGGATAGATGGAGGATAGTTTGCGAGTTTGGGATTGACATGTACACACTGCTATATTTAAAATAGATAACCAATGCGGACCTACTGTAATACTGTAAAAGAAAGAAAGAAAGAAAGAAAGAAAGAAAGAAAGAAAGAAAGAAAGAAAGAAAGAAAGAAAGAAAGAAAGAAAGAAAGAAAGAAAGAAAGAAAGAAAGAAAGAAAGAAGGAAGGAAGGAAGGAAGGAAAGGAAGGAAGGAAGGAAGGAAGGAAGGAAGGAAGGAAGGAAGGAAGGAAGGAAGGAAGGAAGAAAAGAGTATTAAAAAAAAATACACCCTTTTTAAGTACAAAAAATTTACCAAACCATTCTCAGCCTCAGAACATACATCTCTGTCCAACAGTAATTTTCATCAAGGAAGTTTTATCTGAGAGCTGCCTGCCATGCTGATTAATTCTCTTCCTCAGCTTCCACGGAGAAGCAATGCAGTCAAGCAGGGCTCTGTGGACCAGTTCTTCTTTTCCATTCAACCTAGGAGGGTACTTCATGCTGGCGTGCTTCCCCCATGTCTGGAAAAGTGAGCCAGTAAATGTACATTTATCATTCTCTCTAGTTTAACACCTCCTCAAGTTACATGTCTCCTAAACTCTTTACATTTTCCCTGCAATTCACCTCTTTGACTATCCTCCATCTTTTATATTAAAGTCTAGTTTGTTGGTGATTGGTGCCCAGTGGTAGCAGTGGGCTCGCTTGACACTGTTAGTGTTTACATGTGGCAGCAGAAAGCACTGGATCTGGAAATGGAGGACCTGGCTTTGAGCTCCAGCTTCACACATTCTCACTGTGGACAGAGTAGAAGAGGAAGAAATCTCTTATGCAACCTTCTGATTTTTTAAAATATTCATTTATTTATTTGGTCTTAGTTGTGGCACGCGAACTCTTAGTTGTGGCACGTGAACTCTTAGTTGTGGCATGTGGGATCTAGTTCCCCGACCAGGGATCGAACACGAACACGGGCCCCCTGCAGTGGGAGTGCAGAGCCTTAGCCACTGGACCATCAGGGAAGTCTCGTGCAACATTTTGATTTAATTAGGCTGGTTTGGAATCTGAGCCTCGGTACTTTTTACAACTCACTTGGGCATTCTTATGGACATCAGAGTTTAAGAAACGCTGCTCACACCTTAAGATTACAAAATGTTAAATGTCAATTACATCTAAAGAAAACTGGGTGGGGTGGCAGGTGGGGGAGAACCTCTGCTCTATACGGATGCATTGACAGAACACTTGGAGGTCCGGGAAACTACAAGGTCAGGACCCGAAGGGTAAGAAAGCCAGTGGTGGGGCATCTGACTTGGGCTTTTACTTTGTTATACACTTTAAAGAAAAAAAAAATCCTCTTTATGATACTGTTCATGTTTATCATGCCTAGTGCCTAGGAACATCCACTAGAAGGGGAGAAAACACACATGAGCTCACGTCCAAGTTCTTTTTTTTTTTTTCCCTCGGTACGTGGACCTCTCACTGCTGTGGCCTCCCGTCGCGGAGCACAGGCTCCGGACGCACAGGCCCAGCAGCCATGGCCCACGGGCCCAGCAGCTCCGCGGCATGTGGGATCTTCCCGGACCGGGGCACGAACCCGTGTCTCCTGCATCGGCAGGCGGACCCCCAACCACTGCGCCACCAGGGAAGCCCCTAGAGATCTGATTTGACTGTATTTCTTCCTCATGCCTTAAATTATGAGCCCTTCGTAGTTTTCTAAAATTCTCTGACATATATATTGCTCGAGGCTATATAACTGAAAAGCAGAGATACTAGAATTTACATTTGCCTCTTTTAACACTGAGATCATTGATCTTTCCACTCTACTCGACTAGTTCCTGGTTAATTGCAAAGTACAGCACATTTGAACCCAACTGTCCATTAGTTCTGTGTTACACGAGGTGTGCTCCATGGACATACAGCATCAGCTTCACCAAAATCTAAAGAAAGTTCAAAGTTAACAATGTTTCATTTCAGGGGCTTCCCTGGTGGCGCAGTGGTTGAGAGTCCGCCTGCCGATGCAGGGGACACGGGTTCGTGCCCCGGTCCAGGAAGATCCCACATGCCGCACAGCGGCTGAGCCCGTGAGCCATGGCAGCTGAGCCTGCGCGTCCGGAGCCTGTGCTCCGCAACGGGAGAGGCCACAACAGTGAGAGGCCACAAAAAAAAAATGTTTCATTTCAGGAGTTCCCTGGTGGTCCAGTGGTTAGGACTCGGCACTTTCATTCCCAGGGCCATGTTCAATCCCTGGTCAGGAACTAAGATCCCGCGAGTCATGCAGTGCGGCCAAAAAAAAAAAGTGTTTAGTTTCATTTTGTCACTAAGTATAGTTTCGCAGTGGGGCACATCTATTCTAAATATCAATTCTGGGGATATAAAATATGACCATTTATTTGGATGTGAAGTCTTTCAGATTTGCCAAAATGTGCACTAGTAATCCTGAACTTAAGGATGTACTTCCTATCTGAGAAGCTTACAGATGTTCCGCTTTTACAGCTGCTGTTTTTCTCACCACATCTGAGAGGAGGCAGGAGACGCTAGACACTCTTTGATGAACACATACATACTGTGTACGTGAGGCCTAATTGTCCCACTCATTGTCACTAGTTCTCTTGCATTTGAATCCTGTTCTGCACAGTGAGTTTTGCTTTGGTCCATTTCACTTCATAGGGTATGCTTGGTGTCTCATTTATCTGCCCAGCCTTGGGACTGGATTGTAGATTAGTACTTCCTCTTGCTTTCTTATCTCTTGATCATCCATCTATCAGAGGATAAGAACAATGACCAATTCTGCTATGTGGCTTTAAGTCTAGTAAACGGTTTATTGAAACTGAAACTAACTTAAAATGTGATTTTTTTTTTTAATTACAGATTTTATTTAGTCTTGTTATTTCTGTCCTTGGTTTTAATGAGTGGACTGCCCCCTGGTGGACAAGAACTGTCAGCTCACATGAAATCTAGTGCTTTTGCTATTTCAGGTCTGAACTATTTTTCTTTAAGTGGTATGAGTTATATTCACACGAACAGTAGGAATTGAATCCATAATGTGTCCAATTCAAAAATATACAGAGCTCTACTATCCCTTAGATATTCTGGAAACATCCTCAAGTACAAGGACAGGGTCTTTCTTAACCTTTGTACAGAAAATTTCCATTTTCCTAGAGTGATTGGGGAGTTGTGAATTCTAATTAGTAGGTTATCTCACTATCACTGTTACAGCTTACATAGATTAATCATTTGCAAAAAACTTAGTACACAGTATGTAATGGAATACATGGACTGCTAAATGCCAATTTCAGTATTGATGGTAATAGCTAATACTTATATAAATTATACTAAGTGCTTAAGTTTTTTTTAAGATATTTTAATTCCTTTAACTTTCCCTTTCCCACAAGATAGGTATGGCTGCTGTCCCTCTTGAGCAAGTGAAGAAACTGAGAACTGCCACACAGCAAGGAAATGATGGGGCTGGAATTTATGCCCTGGCAATAGGGTTCCAGAGAGCATGCTCTTAACCCCATGCTAAATGGCCTTGCTCAGGAGATGCAGCACACTGCAGGATGCCACAGGATCTCTCTTCTGAGCAGGGCTGCCAATACTGTGCGGCCAATGTAGACATTGTAGAGGTTAAAATTAACCTATGGCAGAACCGTCCCCCTTTCCCTTCCTGTAATTTCCACTACCCTCGCCACTGTGACACCTAGCCTAGCACTGTATGTATTAAGGGTACAATAAATATCCTTATCAATGAGCTTAGATTATGCAAAGTCTTTTTGCCAAAACCGCAGCTCTCAGCTTGTCATTTATTTATTTATTTATTTTGGCTGCATTGGGTCTTCATTGCTGCGCGTGGGCTTTCTCTAGTTGCGAAGAGTGGGGCTACTCTTCGTTGCGATGTGAAGCAGTGGCTTCTCTTGTTGTGGAGCACGGGCTCTAGGCTCATGGGCTTCAGTAGTTGTGGCTCGCAGGCTCTAGAGCGCAGGCTCAGTAGTTGTGGTACACAGGTTTAGTTGCTCTGCGGCATGTGGGATCTTCCCGGACCAAGGCTCAAACCCGTGTCCCCTGCATTGGCAGGCGGATTCTTAACCACTGTGCCACCAGGGAAGCCCCTGTCATTCATTTCTTTTTCACAAAACCGTGGTGGATCCTACGTAACCAAAACCTGGTTATTTGACTATTTAATTCAAGATAACGTATTCAATTCTTCACACACATTAGAATCACATGTAGCATACCCAGACCAAAACGGGTCTTACCCAAGTTGGTAAGGGAGGTTTCATCCTCTCCAGGCAATTTCTCTTGTTCAAGTTAGATGAACCCTGTCCACTTTTCTACACATGATACCTTAAAGGTGATCTTTGACCTTCATGAAGGTCATGAAAAGATTTATTGAAAATTACTGAATTCCAGAATGAAATCTATACCACAAACTCTAATATCCTGCAGGTTCATCCTTCCAAGAATGGCTGTGGAGCATGCCCTGTTCTGAAGCACTCCTTTTATTCCTGTCAAAATATTAATTCTGGTTTCAGGCTGTTATGAACTTGCTTATCCACCCAGAGCATGGCGGGCTGGGGCTGCAGCTCTCTGTCTCTCCCACCTGACTGCTTCGTGCCCTTGATCTTCAAAGGGGTTTGATGTCCCTTTTGGTAGCAGGGGTCACTTCCTGTTCAAAGAACCAAAAACATCTCCCTTACCCAGAAACGTGGAGCTGACATCTCCCATGCCACGCTATTTACTCACTTTGTGTCTGACACTGGGTGGGTTTCCCTGTGCACTGCTCAGTATGCAATAAGCATTCATAAATGATGGTGGCTGTTGCACATATCTGGGAGAACTCCACAAACCAATTTTGTGTTTGAACAACTGTTTTCCTAGGAATCAGTCAGGCTCTTGGAAACTGCCTCAGGACTCTATATACAATCATATACTTCACAGATATATCTGAAGATATAAGGAGGAGGAGGCTATCTCAGTGGCTTAAGAAGAATAACGTGGTTTCAAAATACAGTCTAGTATATCTAGTAACACAGCATGTTATTTTGTCTTTAAATTAAATATTGATGGGACCAGAAAACTTCCTGCTTATCCCTGCTTCTAATAAAGCTCATTTTATATGGTACTTTGTTGGTTTTTACTAAACCTAGAAAGGGAAAACAGTTTAGTTTTATTCAATATAACTTTAAAACCTTGCATTTTATGCTCATGTAAAAATGAAGTTCTTATAATCTCAAGCCTGGAGTATTGAGGTAATTAATACTGGCTTTAATTAAGTTTCCTTTTCTCCCCCTAAAAAAAAAAAAAAGTACCATCTGCATTCACCCAGAAGCACATGCATGGTTGAAATCAGACTGTCTGGGTGTTTTGGATACAAAAGGAACCTTTGAAAAGTCTGATTTGAGCTTATGAGTGTCAAGGATCCCACAACAGAGCCAATCCAAAACGTGCTACAGTGTTTCCATTCAGAGAGCATCAATGTGCCTCTTTAATGGTTTTTCAGAATCCCAGGAAATTGTGATTACATGGCATTAGCTTTTCATTTTCTAAAGACCGGGTGAAAAGCATGAAAGTCCTCTTAACAATGTGAAGAAAAGTATTTTTGGTTCTGGTAAACTTCTGCTGTTCTCTGATAAAAACTACACAGAAATGCCTTTAAGATACCACACAATTATACATACAATTGTAGCTCAGTAGTGCGGGTGCCGAAGAGACGACCACCTTATCTTAGCCTGAAAAAGACCCCCAAATGGCTATTGTTCTCCCCACACAGTCACTTAATCAGGGATGCTATTCATTGTAGTGATATCATGAATTTATTTTCCTTTCTCTATTAGATGCTCTCATTTCTCCATGGATTTGGGGAAGAAAATATTTCCAAGTAAATCATGTAGGTTTTGGTAGCAATTTACTTCATCTACTTGATTCTATACTTGCTATATAGAGGAGGGAAGTATTCGATACTCTATTATGTGTACAAATTGTGGAAATAACATTGACTTGGCTATATTGCGTATGTATTAGTGGTGTTTACTGAATATCAACAAAAAACACCAAGAATAGGACCAGATCATCAGTGGATTCTAAGCATATTTATATGAACCCAAAGATTCCTTCAAGATTTAGGTAAGAAACCAATGCTGAAATCACAGAATATTTTAGGGCAAGGTAAGGATTGGGGCTACCACCATCACACCGTTATCAATTTAATGTATTGTGAGATCATCCCAATACACAATACAATGTCTTATCAGAGACCTCAAAGTCTCTAAACTCATATTCGTTGAACTTTAATGCGTGTAACAATTGGTTGGATAGGTGTTTCCTTATTAAAGATTCAGATTCACAGGCCCCCTGCAAAGATTGTGATTCATTATACCTGGGGTGGAACCCGTGAGCCAGCATTTGAATAAACATCCCAGATGATTCGGATGCAGTGGTCTATGGTAGATTCAAAGAAATGTAACGTAACCCTTTCAATCCACTTTTAATATTCGCCTGATCTGATGGTCCCCACCTGTCCAAGTGCTTTTACTCATCTTGCTGTGATTAATTTTGTCGCCAGGTTTGGATAAATAATTCATATTTCCTTTCTACGTAGTAATAAATGGCCACTCCATTGTCACCTGGTTGGGGGGAGGCTAAGGAAATACATTATGGAGAAACTCTTCCACAGCCACTGATACCTTGAAACAATGCAAGTTAGAATGGGCTTGCCTAGGCCTGGACAACTGTTTATTTTTCGATATTAAAGAAAAAGTTATATGCCTTTTTCCCCTCCTCACCCATGTTATATATCCTTGCTGCTGAAAGTGTGATCCATGCACCAGCAGCAACAGCGTCAACTGGGAGTTTATTAGAAATACAGAATCTCAGGCCTCATCCACACCTACTGAGTCAGAATCTGCATTTGACCAAGATCCTGGATAATCCCTATGCGCGTGAAAGACGCATATGATGAACAGCCATTTTTGCAAAAGTAAGGGTTTCTTGGCACAAAAATAAACATGCCCTAGGTAATATCTCATCACAATAGGGTCAAAGAAGTTCTACGGCCTAGGTGAACATTTTTTTTTTTTCTTTCCAAGATCACCTATTTGACATGATTGCAAACAGTCAGTCTGAACTCCACCTCTCACCTTTTTGGCCCCTGAAGCCTGAGACAGCCCTAAGAGGTGGATAACCTCAGGAGTCTCCTTGCTGGGGCAGGATTTTACTGCATGTACCTGCCCCCAAATCCCTCCAGATGCCAGATCTCACTTCAACGGACTTGACCGGCCTCTCCTACAAGCAAGGAGTGCAAAAGAGAACCGAGAAGGCCTCTGCCCTCTAGAAGACTGTGATGATAATAATGAACAGGGCTGTGGTCCGGTGGTTAGGACTCGGTGCTTTCACTGCTGAGGGCCCGGGTTCAATCCCTGGTGGGGGAACTAAGATCCCACAAGCCGCACGACGTGGCCAAATAAACCCCCCCAAAACAATTAACGGGGCAAAGGGCACCAGGCCCTGTTGTTGGCACCTCACAAGTATTAGCACAATCCCGTGAGGTATGAGACAAGTCACTCGTCAAACACAGCACAACCGGGAAAGGACAGAGGTCTGGCTGCAGAGCCTGGATGGAGCCCCATACGAGAAAAAGGCAGCAGAGCTGAGGGGAGATATAGCTGGGGAATTGGGGGCACGTTGAGCTCCTCTGAAACCCCATCTTCATGATGAAATCGACGATGTCCCAGTCTCGTGTAAAGTGTGAAGCAGACACAGCGCCAGCCTCCAAGCTCCCACCTTACCTTGTCTTTCCTGCACCAATTCCTCCTCAAAAGGGGTTCTGGAGTTTCTCTTGAACTTTGGGTGCGTTTACAAGCCACAACACTGCAAGGTGGATAAGCGCCCTGGAAGGTAAGCAGAGCCCTGTGGGAGCATCCAGAGCAGAAAGGGTAGCAATTCCCGTGAGGGGATGAGGCTGCAACGAAGCTCCTTTGCAAATTAACCTCCAGGCTTTCCTGGAGGAAGTGGCAGTGGAGTCAGACCGTGTGGGTCACACAGGTGGCAGCTGAGGGGCAGAAGACCTTCCAGCTCAGGTCACAGCATGGGACAGGACAACTCTAAGCGCCCTCTGAAGGAATGAGCTGTGTTTAGCTGCTCGGAGGGGCAAGTGGGGGGAGCAGTGGGAAGGGTTGCCCTTTCCTCGGAGCTGCCTCGTATTGCCCTGTTTCATGGTAAAGAGAGCAAAGGCTCAAGCCCATTCCTAGCTCATGTGCTTGTTCATCAGGGCCTGGTGGCACCATCAGCGGTTTAGCCAGTGAGGGAGATATTTACCGTTGCTTCGGAACCCCCTTCCTTGGTCAGAGGCATCTGACCTACCTTTTGAGGCAGAACCTACCCAGAAATCTGAAAGTATCAGTTACTCCCTTTCCCAGCCTCCCTTGCAGCTCAGGCCAGGCCTGCGATGGCATCACGGCCAGAAGAAAAGTGCTGAAAGATGCAGAATCTGAGGAGAACCCTGCGGAAGACAGTGGCAGCAGAGGTGGCAGATACGCGCCGTGTGAAGAGCTGTCGGTGTCTGTGGCTTTAACACAGGCGTTCTGGGCTCTGCGTGGGGCATGCAGGTGCTTCAGGTTGTGGTCTCCGGGCCTAGCACGGCAGCAGTGGTGGCTTCTTGGGACCAGCTCCAGAGCGCGATCTGGGGCATTGTTCCAGCTATGTAGTCTCTAAGCTTTGATCTCCAGGCGAACCGTTCCATATCCTTTAATAAATTGCCTTTCTTCTTAAAACAGCCGGATTTGATTCCTCTTGCTTGCACTTAAAAATCTTGACACTTTCAGTAAGTTAGAGGATGGAGGGAATGCCTACAAGAATTTCAGAATTAACATCACGAATCATTAGAGAAATGTAAATCAAAACTACAATGAGGTATCATCTCACACCAGTCAGAATGGCCATCATCAAAAAACCTACAAACAGTAAATGCTGGAGAGGGTGTGGAGAAAAAGGAACCCTCTTGCACTGTTGGTGGGAATGTAAATTGATACAGCCACTATGGAGAACACTATGGAGGTTCCTTAAAAACTAGAAATAGAATTACCATAAGACCCAGCAATCCCACTACTGGGCATATACCCTGAGAAAACCATAATTCCAAAAGAGTCATGTACCACCATGTTCACTGCAGCACTGTTTACAATAGCCAGGACGTGGAAGCAACCTAAGTGTCCATCGACAGGTGAATGGATAAAGAAGATGTGGCACATAGATACAATGGAGTATTACTCAGCCATAAAAAGAAACGAAATTGAATTACTTGTAGTGAGGTGGATGAACCTAGAGACTCATAGAGTGAAGTAAGTCAGAAAGAGAAAAACAAATAACATATGCTAACACGTATATATGAAATCTAAACAAACAAAAAAAAGGTTCTGAAGAACCTAGGGGCAGGACAGGAATAAAGACACAGATGTAGAGAATGGACTTGAGGACATGGGGAGGGGGAAGGGTAAGCTGGGACGAAGTGAGAGAGTGGCATGGACATATATACACTACCAAATGTAAAATAGATAGCTAGTGGGAAGCAGCTGCATAGCACAGGGAGATCAGCTCGGTGCTTTGTGTCCACCTAGAGGGGTGGGATAAGGAGGGTGGGAGGGAGGGAGACGCAAGAGGGAAGAGATATGGGAACATATGTATATGTATAACTGATTCACTTTGTTATAAAGCAGAAACTAACACACTATTGTAAAGCAATTATACTCCAATAAAGATGTTAAAAAAAAAAGAATTTCAGAATTGAGCCCTTCCTTTCATATAAAGACCAAATGGTCTTGCATAGGTAATTGTAAGTTCAGTTATCGTCTTGATTTCCTGAATTATTTGACAATTATGGTTGAATCTTATTCTGTATATTGTGGGGAGCTAGGACTGAAGTTTGGGAGCAGATCAGAACAGCTGTGAGAAGAAATGTGAGAAAAATGAGATCCTTGTAAGAAATGACTCAAATCCAATGTGTTTTTCTCCCAGTGGGCCTTTCATGGAACTGTTAAGAGGTAGACAGAGGGCCCAGACTCTTGTTCTGTTATGGGAAAATTGACTGTTCAACCTGTATTCATATAGTACTTTTTTGGACTCCAAAAGTTATCTCCTCTACATCAGTAGAATGGTATAGGATGGTGTGAACAACAGAGGCCCAAAACAAAAAGCAGTGTTTACGTTTGCTGCAGGTGGAAAGAACTTCTGTGTGACAAAAAAGAATTCTCAAGAACAGCCGTGGCTGTTTCTTGTAAGTTAAGCTGTCAACAGAACTGCACTAAGGGTAAATACCAGCCCATTATTGCCACAATGACCCCAGAAGCGGTAGACTTTAAAATATGGCCCTAGGGCTTCCCTGGTACCGCAGTGGTTGGGAGTCTGCCTGCTGATGCAGGGGACGCAGGTTCGTGCCCCGGTCCGGGAAGATCCCACATGCCGCAGAGTGGCTGGGCCTGTGAGCCATGGCCGCTGAGCCTGCGCGTCCGGATCCTGTGCTCCACAACAGGAGAGGCCACAACAGTAGGAGGCCCACGAACCGCAAAAAAATATATATATATATGGTCCTAAATTTATAAATTTGATGAAACCATCATATTTACTTCCTCATATGATGCAATACATCATTTCAGTTGCAAAGGTTAAGTCTTCAAGCAACTTGGTAGAACATATCATAAAACAATATACATTTTTTTTGTCTCCTCTACTAAAATGGTAGCTCCATGAAAAGAGGGTCTTCAACTGCATGTATCCCCAGCACAGAGTAGGTGCTGGATCAAACTTGTTCAGCAAAAAAGAAGACAACACTCCTTTGGGGTTCGTGAAGAAGAGAGAGTGTGTTGTATGTAGTTGATTATCCTGATCATATCTTTGCAGAACACTCTTATCAGTGAGTATTTTTAGGAGGTACAAATGTTACTTTATGGTCACTCTTCCCGTCCATTTCCAGGTAAATGAGTGCTGACCGGCAAGTCATACCTCATTTAGGTCTTGCTTATTCTGCACATCAATTCTCCCTTTAGGAATTCCTGTTTTCCACGTTGAACAGAGAGGTTATTTATACACAAAAGAACTTGACTTGGGCATTCTTGGATTTTTTTTTCCATAAAAGTCATTAGAGGTATGTTCTGTTTTATGATGTGATAGGATGTAAAGAAATGTTTTAACTTCAAAAATGATTCAAGTAAAGTGTAAGGCTTTAGAAACCACTATGAATCTCTGAGATTTTCCCTGTAATTGAAGCAAGCAGTACTTCAAAGATACCTCTTGGAGTTTTCAGAGTGAATAGCTTCCATATAAATTGGCAATTTATTTGCAAGTCTGTGATCCTCCATTTATTTTGCATAATTAATATTGCACAATATTAATAATGTTCTTTGATTTTAGAGTTGGAGATGAAAATTTCATTTTTAATGTATCCCACAAATAATCTGATAGTTGATTCTGCAAATGTCATTTTTAAAATAAACTTATTTATGATTTTATATTTATTTTTGGTTGTGTTGGGTCTTCGGTGCTGTGCGCAGGCTTTCTCTAGTTGCAGCGAGTGGGGGCGACTCTTTGTTGCAGTGTGCGGGCTTCTCTTTGCAGTGGCTTCTCTTGTTGCGGAGCACGGGCTCTAGGCACACGGGCTTCAGTAGTTGTGGCACACAGGCGCAGTAGTTGTGGTGCACGGGCTTACTAGCTCCGCGGCATGTGGGATCTTCCCGGACCAGGGTTCGAACCCATGTCTCCTGCATTGGCAGCCAGAGTCTTAAACACTGCGCCACCAGGGAAGCCCGCTTTATTTTCTTGAATTAAATAACACAATATCATTACCTTCATCTTTGTTTGGTTTTTACTTCTTGTGACTCATTTTTTGCCAGCTCTGAATTTTAAAAATAAACAGTAAATTTCTGTTCACCATTTGTTTTCTCACCATATTTGAAAACAAAAACAAAAAAAAGATAAATACAAACAAAATAAGAATATAAAGTGCCTCTAGGGCTTCCTTCGTGGCGCAGTGGTTGAGAATCCGCCTGCCAATGCAGGGGACATGGGTTTGATCCCTGGCCCGGGAAGATCCCACATACCACGGAGCAACTAAGCCCGCGCACAACAACTACTGAGCCTGTGCTCTGGAGCCTGCGAGCCACAGCTACTGAGCCTGTGTGCCACAACTACTGAAGCCCATGGGCCTAGAGCTCGTGCTCCACAACAGGAGAGACCACTGCAATGAGAAGCCTGCGCACCGCAATGAAGAGTGGCCCCCGCTCACCACAGCTAGAGAAAGCCCGTGCGCAGCAACGAAGACCCAATGCTGACAAAAATAAATAAATTAAATAAATGAATTTATTAAAAATAAATAAAGTGCCTCTAAATAGCCTATTACAACCCAATTCCAGAGGATAGACAACTGTATTTGTGTTTTAGGGCTGCCGTAATGAAGTATTACAAACTAAGTGGCTTAAAACAATGGAAATTTATTGTCTCATAGCTCTGGAAGCTAACAGTCTGATACCAAAGCAGGGCTGTGCTCCCTTTGGAAGCTGTAGGAGAATCCTTCTTCGCCTCTTCCTAGCTTCTGGTGGTTTGTCAGATCATTGGTGCTCCTTGGCTTCTAGATGCAGTCTTCTGTCTTCACATGGCATTCTCCCTGTGTTTCTGTCTTCACATGGCCATCTGCTTACAGGACACCAGTCATATTGGATTAGTATGACCTTACTTAACTGAAGTATGACCTCACTTAACTAATTACACATGCAGCAACCCTATTTCCACTCTGATATACTAGGGTTGGGACTTTAACATATCTTTTTTTGGGGGGGAGGACACAATTCAACCTATAACAACTATTTTGCTCTTAAAAATTAACTAATATTTGTATAGTGCAGTTAACTCCAATTATATTATTAAAAACATTCCTTAGAAGAAAATTTTGGTCTAGAAGTTTGAGGCAAAAGCTTGAATGTGGTTCAACAACACCCCATGTAGAGGCAGTATCACGTCAGTCAAGACATAGCAAGAAGAGCTGAGGTTTAGGCAGCAGGTGGGTCATTTTTCTCCTGTCTGTTCATGACCAAGTCATCATCTACAAATATTTGGAAGAAAGCAAAATATGGTACATGTGGGTTTCCTGATTGCTGTGGACTGAATTGTGTCCCACCCCAAATCCACAAGTTGAAGCCCTAACCCCACCATGTGGTAGTATTTGGAGATGGGACCTTTGGAAGGTAATTAGGTTTAGATGAGGTCCTGAGACCTCCTAATCTCCTAGCTATGCTGGCCTGTAGTAAAGTTCTATATCCAAGAATCAAAGCACTAACTTCTAAGCAATAATGCTTTCCTCAGTAATGTGGTTCTTTCTGGTAATGATACAAATACATGCAATGTTTTAGCTAATTCATACCAGAATATTTATACTACTACCAAAAAGAACCACATTACTGAGGAACAGCATTATTGCCTCCAAAGGGCAAAAAATCCTACTTATAACCAGAAATCATCATCATTTAAATAATACTCTGAAGCAGATCTGATTCATGTGTAATTAATTTCCTTATAGCTTCCTTACATTATTGTTTAGACTTGCATGTGTTGTGTAGGGTAAGAACACACCCACTTCACTTTTTTTGAAAAAGGGGGGTGGTTAGAAGAGTAATTAAGTTAGAGCTATGTCACAAACAGTTGACAAAAGGTGACTGCTGTAAAAGTTGATGCTTTTACGAACAGTTTTGGGCTATTCACAGTAAACACACATCTCAGGGTGGTCCACATTTTGTTGGTGTAATTGAACAAAGGCTTATTACTGGATGGTATAAAGTCTAAGAATTGGGACTTCCCTGGTGGTGCACTGGATAAGACCCTGAGATCCCAAAGCAGGGGACCCGGGTTCGATCCCTGGTCAGGGAACCAGATCCCATATGCATGCCACAACTGAGGATCCCACGAGCTGCAACTAAGGAGCCCACCTGCCACAACTAAGACTCGGCACAACCAAATAAATAAATATTAAAATAAATAAATAAAGTTTAAGAATTGACAACTGAACCTAACAGAAGCGTGGAATGATAAGTTTTTCACAAACACTTTGAAATATAGATAAGTAGAAAATTTGCCTTTCTCTTTTCCAATACATTTCACAATGGTTTTATTGTAGTGTACGTGTGTGCTATTAATACTGTTCAACTATTGATGATGTCTCTTTATGTATCAGCTGACGTATTTACATATATGATATATGTGTATATTTATAAATATATATACATGTACATGTGTATGCATGTGTATACACACAGATTTGTAAACACACATACTATGACCATTTGTATCCCTCTTTGAAGAGCCTGAATTGTGTACACAAGTTCCTGAACTCTTAGTACTATAATATAATTAATAGAGCCCCAAATAACTGGTGAGTGAAGAAGAGCATTTGGTAATACCTTGATATTGCAGTTATGGTTTAAGATGGTATCCCCCTCATGCAGTCAGAAAGCACTCTTGGTTGGCAGGGCTTTCTTTTTTAGTTTTTTTTTTGCGGTAGGCGGGCCTCTCACCGCTGCGGCCTCTCCGGCCACGGAGCACAGGCTCCGGACGCGCAGGTTCAGCGGCCATGGCTCATGGGCCCAGCCGCTCCGCGGCATGTGGGATCTTCCCGGACCGGGGCACGAACCCGTGTCCCCTGTATCGGCAGGCGGACTCTCAACCACTGCGCCACCAGGGAAGCCCTGGCAGAGCTTTCTTAACAGTGAGCTGTATGATCACTGTCAGGTTACATCATGAGACTGAAGGCTTGACTCACCGTGTTTCTCTTGGCCATAGTTTTCCCATTTGGAAAAGGAGAGGGATTGGGCCAGATGATATTTGAAGACTCTTTTATCTCTAACGTCCTGTGAACTTTATTGTTTTTATAAATTTATTTATTTTATTTATTTATTTTTGGTTGCGTTGGGTCTTCGTTGCTGCACGCAGGCTTTCTCTAGTTGCAGAGAGCGGGGGCTACCCTTTGTTGCGGTGCGTGGGCTTCTCCTTGTGGTGGCTTCTGTTGTTGCGGAACATGGGTTCTAGGTGCGTGGGCTTCAGTAGTTGTGGCACGTTGGCTCAGCAGTTGTGGCTTGTGGGCTCTAGAGACCAGGCTCAGTAGTTGTGACACACGGGCTTAGTTGCTCCATAGCATGTGGGATCTTCCTGGACCAAGGTTCGAACCCGTGTCCCCTGCACTGTCAGGCGGATTCTTAACAACTGCACCACCAGGGAAAGCCCTGTCCTGTGAACTTTAAACATTATTAATTATTGACACTTTTCATGAAAGCAAGTGGTTGAATCCTATTGCATTCTCTTTTCTGTGTTAGTGTGTTTCAACCTTCTGCGTTTTTTTTATTAGACAAGAAATATATTGGAATATATCGGACTCTCTTTTTCCTAACACAGAGGAATGCAGTGGAGTAAATTACTGGTGGAGTAATTTGTGTCACTCTTGGGGACTTACATAAACTCTTTCACATCGTGGGGCTGCTTCTGAAGACATTAGGCATCTGAAAGAGATAGTAGTAAAACCTAGTTAATGACCAGACCAAGAGAAATTTCCTTTGAATCTACAAAATGAGACACACAGTATTTTAATATTTAAGATTTTTAAACTCACTATAATGGCTATGAATTGTTTTATTATTATCAGGTGTGTCTATATTGAAGTTTAGCGCTCCCAAGAGATCCTTAAAGCCATCTCTTCTGTCGGTGTGAAATGTCTCCAGGATTCCTGCCATTCGGTTAAGAATTCCTCTGCCTTCTCCTTCTGAGACACACACCACAGGCTTCCAGATGGTTAATTTTAGTACAGTGTACCAAGTATTTGTGGACTGCACACTGTATGCCCTGCTCTGTGGTAGGTATTAGGGATATAAACGTATCTGAAATACGGTCCTACCAACATGAATTAACTACAAAGCACTCTTCTTGGTTAAGTGAACACGTTGATCTGCTGCGTAGCTTCTTTTAATACCGAACACTTAAAAATTAGAGAACCACTAGTTTCGATATTTTTTAAGTCTTTTTTTCACAGTTAATGATGATCCCTTCATCTGGCTGATACTGATTCATGACACCGAAATAATTTCACCAATGTCTACAAGGCCACCCCTATTTACTATTTCAAGAGAGAAAGTAAATGGTTCTTTTCTTTCATCCAAAAGTGATACCAAACTATCAACATATACATTAAAAGAAGTGGTGCTGGGCTTCCCTGGCGGCACAGTGGTTAAGAATCCGCCTGCCAATGCAGGGGACACAGGTTCAAGCCCTGGTCAGGGAAGATCCCACATGCCGTGGAGCAGCTAATCCCGTGTGCCACACTACTGAGCCTGAGCTCTAGATCCCGGGAGCCACAACTACTGAGCCTGCTAGCCACAACTACTGAAGCCTGCACCTAGAGCCTGTGCTCTGCAACAAGAGAAGCCACCACAATGAGAAGCCCACGCGCCTCAATGAAGAGTAGCCCCCGCTCTCTGCAACTAGAGAAAGCCCACACCCAGCAACGAAGACCCAATGCAGCCTAAAATAAATAAATAAAATAAGTAAATTTATAAAAAAAATAAAAAGAAAAGAAAAGAAGTGGTGCTAAGACACACTGTTTATAACCACAATTGGGTCAGGACAGGAATAAAGACGCAGACGTAGGGAATGGACTTAAGGACATGGGGAGGGGGAAGGGTAAGCTGGGAAGAAGTGAGAGAGTGGCATGGACATATATACGCTACCAAATGTAAAACAGATAGCTAGTGGGAAGCAACCACATAGCACAGGGAGATTAGCTCAGTGCTTTGTGACCACCTAGAGGTGTGGGATAGGGAGGGTGGGAGGGAGATGCAAGAGGGAGGGGATATGGGGATACATGTATACGTATAGCTGATTCACTTTGTTATACAGCAGAAACTAACATAACAATGTAAAACAATTGTTTTATACTCCAATACTCCAATAAATACGTTAAAAAAAAATAACGTGGTCGGATACAGATGGCCAACAGGTACGTGAAAAGATGCTCAACGTCACTAATTATTAGAGAAATGCAAATCAAAGCTTTGATGAGATATCACCTCACACTGGTCAGAATGGCCATCATCAAAAAGTCTACAAATAATAAATGCTGGAGAGGGTGTAGAGAAAAGGCAACCTTCCTACACTGTTGGTGGGAATGTAAATTGGTGCAGCCACTATGGAGAACAGTATGGAGGTTCCTTAAAAATCAAAAATAGAGTCATCATATGACCCAGTAATCCCACTACTGGGCATATACCCAGAGAAAACCATAATTTGAAAAGATATATTCACTGTAATGTTCATAGCAGCATTATGTACAATATCCAAGCCATGGAAACCACCTAAATGGCCATCAGCAGAGGAATGGATAAAGAAGATGTGGTGTATATATATAATGGAATATTACTCAGCTATGAAAAAGAATGAAATAATGCCATTCACAGCATCACGAATGGATCTAGAGATTATCACGCTAAGTGAAGTAAGTCAGACAGAGAAAGACAAATATATGATATCATTTATATGTGGAATCTAAAAGAAGATACAAATGAACTTATTTACAAAACAGAAATAGACTCACAGACATAGAAAACAAACTTATGGCTACCAAAGAGAAAAAGGGGGGGGAGGGGTAGAAGAATAAATTAGGAATTTGGGATTAACAGATACACACTGCTATATATAAAATAGATAAACAACAATGACTAACTATAGTACAGGGAATTATATTCAATATCTTGTAATAACTTATAGTGGAAAAGAATATGAAAAAGTATATATACATACGTGTGTCTGTGTGTATATATGCATAACTGAATTAGTTTGCTGACATCTGAAACATTGCAAGTCAACCATACTTCAAAAAAATATATTTTTAGGGCTCCCCTGGTGGCGCAGTGGTTGAGAGTCCGCCTGCTGATGCAGGGGACACGGGTTCGTGCCCCCGTCCGGGAAGATCCCACATGCCGTGGAGCGGCTAGGCCCATGAGCCATGGCTGCTGAGTCTGTGCGTCCGGAGCCTGTGCTCTGCAACGGGAGAGGCCACAACAGTGAGAGGCCCGTGTACCACAAAAAAAAAATAAAATAAAAAATAAAATATATATATATATTTTAAATAACTTGTTCTGTCAAGAGGCCATTCCTATCCACCCTAGTTCTGTAGATGATATTAAAAGGTAGATTTGGCAGGAATATTAATTAAGAAATCCATGTCAAGTTCACACATTCTTGGGCCAGCTGACTCCTGGTCAATGGCTGATGAAAGGTCAATAAAAGTTGGGAGAAAGTTTTAATTTGTTTTGATATATTTCTTCATGAAGTGAAAGAGGATATAGCTAAGTACTAAAGAGTAAAATAATTATATCTAAAATCTGCTTGCTTTTTCTGAAAGGTATTAAACCTGCATTTTAGGGGAATTTCCTGGCGGTCCAGTGGTTAGAACTTGGCACTTTCACTGCCTGGCCAGGTTCAATCCCTGGTAGGGGAAATAAGATCCCGCAAGCAGCATGGCATGACAAAAACAAAAGCAAAAAAATCCCCTGCACTTTACAAAGAAGGATGTTGACCTCTAGCTCCCAGGGTCTATCTAGTCACTAATCAGTCTCTTTCTATGAGAGCAGACAGAGATTGTATTGTCTAGACCTGCGCTATCTCTATGGTAGTCACTAGTTTTATGTGGCTACTGAGCACTTGAAATGTGGCTAGTCCAAACTAAGATGTGCTCTACGTGTGCTCTAACACACACCAGATTTTGAAGACTTATGTGAGAAAGAGAATGTGAAATATCTCATTAATATCTTGTTATACTGATTACATGATAAAATGATAACATTTTGGATATAGTGGTTAAATAAAATATATTAAAACTAATTTCACGTGTCACTTTTTACTTCAGCCGAATTTTTTTTTTAATTTTATCTGTTTATTTATTTTTGGCTGTGTTGGGTCTTTGTTGCTGCACAGGGGCTTTCTCTAGCTGTGGCGAGCAGGGGCTACTCTTCCTTGTGGTGCGCGGGCTTCTCATTGCGGTGACTTCTCTTGTCACGGAGCACGGGCTGTAGGCGCGTGGGCTTCAGTAGTTGTGGCACGTGGGCTTCAGTAGCTGTGGCACGTGGGCTCAGTAGTTGCGGCTCACGGGCTCTATAGTGCAGGCTCAGTAGTTGTGGTGCCCGGGCTTAATTGCTCCGCGGCATGTGGGATCTTCCCGGACCAGGGCTCGATCCCATGTACCCTGCATTGGCAGGCAGATTCTTAACCACTGTGCCACCAGGGAGGCCCTAGCAGAATATTTTAAATTATATACATGGCTTGCGTTATATTTCTGTTGGACCGTTCTGATCTATAACCTACTTTAAAGTACTTCAGTAAAGACAACATGATTACACGTGTGTTTATTAGTTTTAATGACACCCTACAAATGGATATTTGAAAGCCAACATTCCAGAGATGTATCTTACAAACATTTCAAATATCTTTATCTCTAATCAACCCCTGAGGGCTTATGAGGTAGACTGTATTATTGTGTCAAATATGTACAACCATGTTTGGAGTCCTTCACTATTGGAGAACTCTAGCTCCCACCCAATTGGCTTCAGGCTTGGTCATGTGACTTGCCTCAACCAATAAAATGTGAGTGGCAATGACATATACCACTCTGAGCAGGTGCTTTAAAAGCATCTCATGATCTATCAATTCTCTTTTCCCTGTGCTACAAGATCACATGCTCCTGCAGCCTGAGTGCCAGAATGATGACAACACAGAACAGAGCCACAGTGCTCCCTTGAGGGACATGTAACCTGAATGAGAAGAAAATTTTCCCCCAGAAGGTGGCCAAAAACTAGGGATAGATTTCCCTCCTGCCCCAGAACCGAGTTTAATCTCCTCCAGTTTGGCAGGTGAGGGCCAGAAGTTGATGCAGCTCTTCAGGAGAGATGCTGTGAAACTCTAGGTAGAAATTCTATGTGGCAACCTGTGTCTGATTTTCTCATTGCTTGTGTTCTCAGCAACAAACAGCATCTGACACATAGTAGGTATTCTACAAATATTTGTTGCATAAATGAATGAAGACCAGGTTTTGAGGGACCTGAAGCATATACATATTTAGGGGCATTCTCTAAGGAAAAAACCCCACATTACTAATATAAAGTTAAGTTACACAGAGACTTCCCTGGTGGTCCAGTGGTTGGGAGTCTGCCTTCCAATGCAGGGGATGCGAGTTCGATCCCTCATTGGGGAACTGGGATCCCACCTGCTGCAGGGCAGCTGGGCCCACGCACCACAATTAGAAAGCCCAAGTGCCGCAACTAGAGAATCCCGCACGCCACAATGAAAGATCCCACATCTGCATGTTGCAATGAAGATCCCACTTGCCACAACTGAGACCTGACACAACCAAATAAATAAATAAATATTAACAAAATAATAAAGTTAGGTTACACAAATGAAAATTTATTTAGAATGTGAAAAAAAATCTCAAAATATTACAAGACTTTAGGACTAACAAATACCACAAGTATCATAAAAAATCTAGGGAAATAACATAGTATGCTTTTTAATTAATTACCTCATACACCTTTCTAATAATTTTTTCCATACATGTTTTGACTGTAAAACCTCTGATCTCCTCTTCACAAGAAAGCAGGGTTTATTTTGTTTTTTTTTGCGGTACGTGGGCCTCTCACTGCTGTGGCCTCTCCCGTTGCGGAGCACAGGCTCCGGACGCGCAGGCCCAGCACCCATGGCTCACGGGCCCAGCCGCTCCGCGGCATGCGGGATCCTCCCGGACCGGGGCACAAACCCGTGTCCCCTGCATCGGCAGGCGGACTCCCAACCACTGCGCCACCAGGGAAGCCCCAAGAAAGCAGTTTTGCAATCTTATTTTCTGCAGCGAGATCAGAAAGATCTTTCCTTTAGCATGATTGATTGAAAAAAATTGTTACTGATAATTTAGGAAATTTCCTTTCAGATTCATATGACATTCCTGGTAATTAAATTTTTAGAATTATGGTCAAATCTGAGAAAACTGCAATCAAGTTTCTTTCATGTATGAACTATAAGAATATATGAAGGCCTTTGAAATAAGTGTTCTTATGTAGTGAGTCCATGATCCTTGAATCGAGGAAACTCAAGGTAGTTGGACATTATTGAAACCGTGCGACTCAGATTGGGACTTGAACCCTCGGTCTTTTAATTGAGATCACACACCTGGTCTCAGGACTTAATGAAGCTCAGGTTCTTGATGTCTCATCGCAGGAAGAATTCAGTGAGAGACAAAGTGATAGGTAAGAAGTGGAATTCTTTAGAGAGAAACACACTCCACAGACAGAGTATAGGCCATCTCAGAAGGCCAGAGGCCCCAACATATGGGGTGGTTAGTTTTCATGGACTGGGTAATTTCATAAGCTAATGAGTGGGAGGATTATTCCAACTATTTTGGGGAAGGGGTGGAGATTTCCAGGAACTGGGCTACTGCCCACTTTTTGATCTTTGATGGTTGGCCTTGGAACTGTCCTGGCGCTGGTGGGTGTGTCGTTTAGCATGCTAATGGATTACAATGAGTGTATAATGAGGCTCAAGGTCTACTGGAAGTTGACTCGTCTGCCATCTTGAACCTAGTTGATTGTAACCAGTTTTTGTCATGTCCTATGGCCATGTCATTCTTTTAAAGGTTGGGCCCTGCCCCCTTCCCTCCTGTTTCATTATGAGTTTTGTGTTATCTTCATTGACAGCAGTATTGCACGTCCAAATAGCAAGAAATTTAAATTTAAATATTTTTCCAAAGTATCCATATGATTTACTCCTCTTTATTAATTAGCTTATTAAGTAATCTGTGGTGGCACATTTTTAATTGCATTAGCTGCATTATCAAGTGTGCTGCTGACAGGAGAGAAATTCCATTTCAACTAAGTCTTGATGAAAACCCAATCATTCACTTACAATTTTGCATGTCAGATGATTGGAAGAATTTTCCATGGAACAACAGAGAATAGTTCTGAAGCTATGAGCCTCAGTATATGCTCACTGTAACACATCAGCAAGCTAAATGACACACCCACAGGCGCCGGTGACAGTTCCAAGGCCGACCATAAAGGTCAAAAAGTCGTCGGTGGCCCAATTTCTGGAAATCCCTCCCCCTTCCTGAAATAGCTGGAATACTCCTTCCACTCATTAGCCTATGAAATTACCCACCCCTATAAAAACTGACAACCCCATACCCTGGTGCCTTTCTCCTCTTCTGAGATGGCTCACACTCTGTCTGTGGAGTGTTTTTCTCTCTAAATAAATCCACTTCTTACCTATCACTTTGTCTCTCACTGAATTCTTTCTACAATGAGACATCAAGAACCTGAGCTTCATTAAGTCCTGAAACCAGGTGTGTGATCTCGGAAGATGGTGGGTTTTGGCTGGGTTCAAGACCCAGCCACATGGGTTCAAGTCCCAATCTGAGGTGCACGGTTTCAGTTCCACATATTTTAGCCTTTCTTTTACTGCAAGATGCTGTAAGTCATGTTCAGATCACCTCTACTCTTGCACCTTCATATCACAGCACTAGTAAGTCCACGCAGTGGTACGAATATTCTTGGAAGCCATTCCTAAGCCTGAATGTCTTAACATAGCTAAATACCTATACATCAAGGTGACTAGGGACCACCTAACTATATCCCACTAAACCTAAACTAAGTGTGTTTGCAAGTCAACTTTCCTTTTGCTAGATTCTCAAAATTCCTGCAGCCACTAGGGCCCTTTGACACAAGGGAGATAAGAAGCTAGAATAGAAGGAGATAGTAGTCTTAACTGTAAACACAACGCAGGGTCTTGGAAAGAGCCCACACAAGTAAAGGAAACTGAAGTGTAAGCTTCTTTAACTTCACAGTAAATCCACTTCTGATGAAGACAGAGCTGCTTTGCAAAACTCAATGACCACATGTACTCCAAAGCAGGCCCTTTTCCCCACCGCTGTTCACGACAGAGTACTGGCATGTGAGCACTGGAAGGCTGGGAAGGACTGGAGGCTTAGCTGGACAATGCCCTTTGGCATGGACATTGAAGTTTGCACTAGGTACAGTGCCCAAGGCAGAGCTTTGCCAAAGAGGCTTTCAGGCAGAGGATTAGGATTACGGCAGCTGCTGTAAGGCAGAAATTCAGCCATGTGATGACTGAAGCTGATAGACTGGTTTGATAATAATGTTAATGATAATAGATAGATAGTGTTTGTTTTTACTTTCCCCAGCTTGGCAAACAAGGAAACTCAGTTCTAAAAAGGGAATTACTGGGACTTCCCTGGTGGCGCAGTGGTTAAGACTCTGTGCTCCCAACGCAGGGGGCCCAGGTTTGCTCCCTGGTCAGGGAACTAGATCCCATATGCATGCCGCAACTAAGTTCACATGCCATGACTAAGGACCCTGCCTGCCACAACCAAGACCTGGTGCAACCAAATAAATAAGTAAATAAATATTTTTTAAAAAGGGAATTCCCTGGCAGTCCAGTGGTTAGGACTCGGCCCTGTCACTGCCAGGGGAACTAAGATCTCACAAGATGTGCACTGTGACCAAAATAAATAAATAAATAAATAAAATGGATAAAAGGTTTTCTCAAGTATAAGTGAGGTGTCCTTGGAGGACTTCCAGGCAGAACTGGTGAACATATTAAAAGCAAGAGTCTTAGTATACATGTGATACCTGTGCATAGAATAAAATTCTGGGACTATCTCTAGCTAGGTTATGGTACCTCTTTTTTTTTTTTTTTTTTTTGGTCACTCCGTGTGGCTTGCAAGATGTCAGTTCCCCAACCAGGGACTGAACCCGGGCCACAGCATTGAAAGCCCAGAATCCTAACCACTGGGCCACCAGGGAACTCCCTATGGTAGCTTTTAATAATTATTATTGCTTATCTATTATGCCGAAATATTTTGCAAACAAAATGTATCTCTTTTGTAGATTACTTTCAGAAACATGCTAATTGTTGTACATCTAAAAAGAAATGCATGGGTTTCTCCCAAAATATTAGGTAGTGCCTGTGGAAAGCTGAACTGGGAGATGTACCCAGAAATATCAGTGTGTGGGAAGATCCAGACCAAAGACCTAGAATCTGCCCCTCATTTACAGAAGTGGAAAACCATTGATGCCTTGTTAAGGCAATGCTGTCAGGTTTCAGCCTCCTGTGGCAGCTCAACTAGAATGCAGGAGCATTATCAGGACGTGCTGCTAAACCAGCTTGGGGCCAGAGTAAGCCAATATGATTGACCCTTCCCTAGCTTACTGTGGGACAAGGTGAGACTATGGGTAACAGGAATTTATCCGTGGCATAACCCCTAATACTTATAGGTTTCCTTATTAGTCTACAAGCTGTGCAGAAAAATAGATTTCCCAGGTTTGGTTAACAGCCCAGAAAGGTAACCTGGAACCCTTGCAGTAGGGATGTCTTGGATTTAATTAACCATTTTCTGGTTTGTTCTCTCTCCCATGCATGCATTTGCCTTGTCTTTGGGCTTTTTGTTTTTTTAATTTATTTTTGACTGCGTTGGGTCTTTGTTGCTGCATGTGAGCTTTCTCTGGTTATGGTGAGCAGGAGCTACTCTTCGTTGCGGTGAGTGGGCTTTTCATTGCAGTGGCTTCTCTTGTTGCGGAGCACAGGCTCTAGGCGCGTGGGCTTCAGTAGTTGTGGCACGCGGGCTCAGTAGTTGTTGCACACGGGTTCTAGAGCACAGGCTCAGTAGTTGTGGCACACGGCCTTAGTTGCTCCATGGCATGTAGGATCTTCCCAGACCGGGGCTCGAACCTGTGTCCCCTGCATTGGCAGGCGGATTCTTAACCACTGAGCCACCAGGGAAGCCCTGTCTTTTGCGCTTTAATTCTTGCTGTTCTTTTACACATATTCCACACATTAGCCAATGAACTACCACTAGTTCCCGTGCATGCTCACAATATGCCCTCAGCCTGGAATGCCCACCTACCCAATCTCTGTAAGTTCAAATCTAAATATCTCTCAAGTGCTTGCTCAGATGTCATCCATGAAATCCTCCCTGAGCTGTCATTCCTATGAAACTTCCAAAAGCACTCGATTGGTAATTTTTTATAGCACATGTTCCTTTCTTATTTGCATTAGTTTCTGTATCACACATTGCCTACTAAAAACAAAGTTTAGCATTTTTTGTTAAATACCTAATTCTGTAAATAGATTAGGTGCTCAACAAATAACTTTTAAGGCTCAAAGACCTAAATGTAAGAGCTAAAATTCTTAGAAGAAAACATAGGGGGAAAGCTTCATGACATTGGATTTGGTAATGATTTCTTAGATATGACATCAAAAGCACACGGAACAAAAGAAAAAATAGATAAATTGGACTTCATTAAAATTAAAAACTTTTGTGCATCAAAGGATACTATCAACAGAGTGAACAGACAACCCACTGAATGGGAGAAAAATGTTTGCAAATCATGTATCTAATAAGAGATTAATATGTAGGATACATAAAAAACTCTGACAACTCAAAAACAAATAATCAAACAACCCAATTTAAAAAATGGACAAAGGACTTATATATTAATTTGCCAGAGCTGCCATAACAAATACCACAGGCTAGGTAGCTTAAACAACAGAAATTTATTTTCCCACAGTGCTGGAGGCTGGAAGTCCAGGATCAAGGTGTCTGCAGGGCTGGTTTCTCCCAAGGCCTCTGTCTTTGGTTTGCAGATGGCACCTCTTCCCTGTGTTCTTTTCTCTGTGCACAAACATCCCTGATATCTACCTGGTGTCTTCAAACCTCTGCTTCTTATAACCAGTCAGATTGGATTAGGGCCCACTCTAATGGCTTCATTTTAACTTAGTTACCTTTTTAAAGGCTCTATTTACAAATACAGTCACATTCTTAGGAGCTGAAGGTTAGGGTTTCGACATATGAATTTTTTTTTTTTTGGTGGGGGGGACACACTTCAGGCCATAACAGACTTGACTAGACGTTTTTCCAAAGAAGATATATACATGGCCAATAAGCACATGAAAAGATGCTTGACACCACTAATCATTAAGAAAATGTAAATCAAAGCCAAAATGAGATACCACTTCACATCCGTTAGGATGTTTGCTATTAAAAACAAAACAAAACAGAAAACAACAAGTGTTGGAAAGGATAGGGGGAAATTGGAACCCATATGCACTGCTGGTGGGAATGAAAAATGGTGCAGCCACTATGTAAAATAGTATGACATTTCCTCAAAAAATTAAACATAGAATTACTGTGTAATCCTACAATTTCATTTCCGGGTATATATCTGAAAGAATTAAAAGCAGGGACTCAAACAGATATTTGTACACCACTGTTCATGGTGGTGTCATTCACCATAGCCAAAAGATTGACACAGCCCAAATGTCCATTGATGGGTGAATAGATAAAATGGGATATATATATACAATGCAATATATAGCCTTAAAAAGGAATGAAATTCTGATACGTGCTACAACATGGATGAACCTTGAAGCATTATGCTAAATGAAACATACCAGATACAAAAGGACAAATAGTATATTATTCCTTTTATTTTTTTATTAAATTTTTGGGATCCGTATTTTTTTGTTGTTGTTTTACAATGTTGTGTTAGTTTCTGCTGTACAGCAAAGTGAATCAGTTACACATATAAATATATCCACTGTCTTTTAGATTCCTTTCCCATTTAGGTCACCACAGAGCACTGAGTAGAGTTCCCTGTGCTATACAGTAGGTTCTCATTAGTTACCTATTTTACATATAGTAGTGTATATATGTCAGTCCCAATCTCCCAATTCATCCCACCCTCCTCCCCCTTGGTAACTATAAGTTTGTTTTCTACATCTGTGACTCTATTTCTGTTTTGCAAATAAGTTCATCTGTACCATTTTTCAAGATTCCACATATAAGCGATGTTATATGATATTTGTCTTTCTCCTTCTGACTTAATCACTCTGTGTGACAATCTCTAGGTCCATCTGTGTCCCTGCAAATGGCGTTATTTCATTCCTTTTTATGGCTGAGTAATATTCCACTGTAAATATGTACCACATATTCTTTATCCATTCCTCTATCAACGGACATTTAGGTTGCTTCCATGTCCTGGCTATTGTAAATAGTGCTGCAATGAACATTGGGGTGCATGCATCTTTTCAAATTATGGTTTTCTCTGGATATATGCCCTGGAGTGGGATTGCTGGATTATATGGTAGCTCTACTTTTAGTTTTTTAAGGAACCTCCATACTGTTCTCCATAGTGGCTGTCCCAATAGGATTCCTTTTATATAAGGTACAGAGAATAGTCAAATTCATAGAGACAGAAAGAAGAATGATGGTTGCCAGTGGCTGAAGAGGAGGAATAGGAAGTTATTGTTTAGTGGGTACAGAGTTTCAGTTTGGGAAGGTGAAGAATTTCTGGAGATGGATGGTGGTAATGGTTATACAACAATGTGAATGTATTTAATGCCACTGAAATGTACACTTAAAAATGGTAAATTTGGAACTTCCCTGGTGGTGCAGTGGTTAGGAATCTGCCTGCCAATGCAGAGGACATGGGTTCAAGCCCTGGTCCGGGAAGATCCCACATGCCACGGAGCAACTAAGCCTGTGTGCCACAACTACTGAGCCTGAGTTCTAGAGGCTGTGAGCCACAACTACTGAGTCCACATGCCACAACTACTGAAGCCCACACGCCTAGAGCCTGTGCTCCTCAGCAAGAGAAGCCACTGCAACGAGAAGCCCGCGCACCACAACAAAGAGTAGCCACCGCTTGCCGCAACTAGAGAAAGCCCGCATGCAGCAACGAAGACCGAACACAGCCAAAAAACATAGATAAATAAATTTATTTTTAAAAAACGGTAAATTTTATGTCATGTATATTTTACCACAGTAAAAAAATTTTTTTTATTAGAGAGAATCATGAAGACAGGGCCTTGGATAGAGCCTCTCTGATTCACACCCCTCACCTTCACAGGGAGTAAACTTGAGCAATCCTTAAAAACCAGGATTTATCTGGTTCATGAAAATTTGCCAGATGAGCATTTGTTGCCTTTGTTAACCCAGGATATTCTTCTAGAGAGCTAACTTGAATTCTTCACAAATAGTTTCGTTTATTTCCTCTTTCCTTTTCCTTCCTTTCAAAAGGTATTTACTGAGGACCTCTCCTGTGTATCGCACTATTTGGGAGATATGGAGAAAGAATGGCAGTATAGATAGTAAATACACAGACTCTGGATTTAAATGCCAGTTTTGCCCCCCCCCCATTATCTAATGGGCACATTACTGTGGGTACCTCAGTTCCCACATCTATAAAACGGGCACAATAATACTGCCCATTTCATAGGGTTTGTGTTGAATATCTTCTGTTTGTCCCTCCAGATCCACTCTCTACCTTTCTCTGCTCAGTTCTTAGCCCTGGGAAGCTGATTACATGAGCTGCATCAATGGTCACCCTTGCTCTTTAGCTGCAATTTGGATTTGGGCAATGCGGATCCCTGGTAGGAGATCTGAGGGAGGTAGGAACAGAGTTGTTTTGTTTTGTTTTGTTTTTAATCCCTGGCTTTCTCCCTGTGGGGTTGCTGCAGAATGGCTGCCTCTTGGACCAAAGGTTATAGCTTTGACCAAGACAGCCCTCTCCACATGGCTTTCTTTTCCTGAGCTTCCATAAACATTCCCTCCCTTTACAACATCAAGTCTAGTAGGAGTGGTCATGTTCATATTAACTAGCTACCACAGAGGACATGAGTGCCAAGAGAGGGGCAGTGCCTTTTGAGTAACTCAGCACAGTGTTCTGGTTCTTCATCATTAGCAGCCAGATCCCAGAGGGCATTGAATATGTCATAATAAATAGTTTGAAGACAACCCAGCCAGCCCTAGAATGAAAGCTGTAAGAGGACACGGCCCTCATCTCTTTTATTAACTATCCTCTCTCCAGTGTCTGGTACCTAGTTAGTGATCCTTCAATATTTAATGAATAAATGAATGAATATTGAAAAAACAGCTCTGAATAAAATGGAAGGAACTAGTGCTTAAAACTGACTTCCATTTTATGTTTGTATTATATGCTCAGTGCCTACTTTTACAAGCTGCTCTTACTAAGCTTATGGTCAATGATCAATATATGTCTATTGTTATACAATATGGGTAACTGATACTGATGTCAAGGAAAAGGAGAATTTCTTATTGTCTTTAAAACTGTAGTTGAATTCATGGACAAATAGTCTAGTGATTTGCATTGAGTTTTAAAGGTTTTTTTTATTTTTTGCTGCATTGGGTCTTTGTTGCTGTGCACGGGTTTTCTCTAGTTGCGGCGAGCAGGGGCTACTCTTCATTGCAGTGTGCGGGATTCTCATTGTGGTGGCTTCTCTTGTTGCGGAGCACGGGCTCTAGGTGCTCGGGCTTCAGTAGTTGTGGCACACAGGCTTAGTAGTTGTGGCTCAAAGCCTCTAGAGCGCAAGCTCAGTAGTTGTGGCGCCCGGGCTTAGTTGCTCCGCGGCATGTGGGATCTTCCCGACCAGGGCTCGAACCCGTGTCCCCTGCATTGGCAGGCAGATTCTTAACCACTGCACCACCAGGGAAGTCCCTGTTTGTTTGTTTTGTTTTTAAGGTCCTATTGCAGAATTTTTTCAATAAAAAAAATCTGAATTTTATATTTTGAAAATGTTAACTACAGAATTTTGTTCTTCTTATATGAATTATTTAATTATCAAGCAGTAATAAAAAATGAATAAATATCTTTTAAGCCACCATAACAGTCAAATTCCTATTATAGCCATAAAGATAACAAATATAACAATATTACTTAACTATGGAATACCTAGCTGGTGAAATACTAGGTAGCCAATAAAACTTAAGTAACGATGACATAGGATTGCTTATTGTATTATGTGAAAAGAGTAATATAAAAAATATTTTATATGGATGAATATTACAATGTAAGAGAAAAGTCCAACAAACACTTAGGCATTAATAAAAGCTAATGGTTGTCTGGATGGTTGTACTGTAAATAACTTTTCCTCTTACTTTAAAAATTTTTTTCCAAATTTTCTAATATAAGCATATATTATTTTCATACTGAAAAAATATTAAAGCATAGTAAGTCTATCATCTAAAATACAAATTATTTTCGTTACTAATGGAGAGAAGATATACAAATTAAAAAGAAATAAGAATTATTCCTTTCGACTCTGATGAAAAGAATAAATACACTTAAATACCATTTAGAACACAAACTGACTTTTTCAGGTTTCTAACAAGCCTGCAAATTCCATTATGTGATACTCATTTTACTATTATTATTATCATCATAATTTATTACTCATTTTTATTTTACTGAAATTTTGTTATAATTAAAGCACAGATGGGTAGGACAATCATAATCTATAGAGCTACTGTCCAGCTCCTCTGTGTCAAAGTAGCAAATGAAAAGGATTTGGATTGGTAATGTTAGCCTAAAACAATAAAACAGCCAGTTATTTGACCAGCAAAACAGGTTTATGCAGGAGCAGGAAAAAATTGCTATTTGGGACATGCAAGTATGGTGAACTACATGCAAGCCCTTTAAAACAAAGGAGGGGAAGCTCATAGAAGAGAAGGGGAAGTTAGGATAAGCTGTTATAAACAAAAAGTACATTACAGGAATTTGGGAGTTCGAGGTACAGTGGCCTTTCACTGGCTGAGTTGTGACAGTCCGTCACTGGATGAGCTCTTGCCAGGCAAGGAGAATATCTTCCTTCCTCTGGCTGATGGTGGTAAAGTAGTGTCACTTTCTGCTGGAGATGCGAAGTACATCTCTTCCTATTGGGATCAGTATTGATGTTGAGTGGTGTGTGCATGAGAGCTCCCCCTTCTGGCCCCCTGACTCCATTTTAGTGAGCTTTCCCTTTATTAATTTTCACACTAATAAGGTTACGTCGAGTTTATTGTCTCGTATTTTCCTTGTTCCTTCTACACTACTGGAAATTTTGATCTACTGTGATGTTGTGTTTCAATAGGTAGGGTAAAGTAAGTTACTCTGTCAGGGTGAGTTTAGGTGCCTGAGATGAAAGAAAATAGAGCTAGGGTAATTGCTACTCATCAGAACAGAGAACTCTCCAACATCCTTGTGAAGAGTAACTGGACTTTACCAGTTTAAATTTTTACCCAGAAATGTTTAAATTTTTAATTTAATCTTGCCGAAACACTATTTGTCAGTCAATGACTAGAGGTAGGGTGAAAGCTAATTGTCAGCTTTAAGATGTAGATTTTAAAACTTCTGGGATCCAGGTAGAGTAACGAATAGATGATTTGAAACAATTCCCTTGGATTGATTGTTATACAAACGTGAGTTTCTTTCAGCATTAAATTAAATATGATCTTATTTTGTGACTCAAAAAAAACAAAAAAACGTTTCACATGTCGGGGGAAGTAACCTGATCTTTGACTTTCAACCAGTAGGCAGTACAGTCCCAGCCAGGTCCATCTCCTGCCCATGTTGAAATTATAAGAAGATAGAAGAGGTGGTGGATATCCTCATTTTCTGAAGCCCTAGAAAACATCTCTAGTGTGTATATATATGATCAGGCCACCCAAGATGGCTGTTCTCTTGCTCTCTGTCCATCCCCTGCTCGACCAGTGCCTGCTTCACCCTACTCACCTGACCGACCTTCCTACGTACTTGCCCCAGGCCCCAGCTAAAGATTGTTCTAACTTTAGCCACCAAGGTAGCATATCAAAGGGGTGGTGAGGGGCGTACCCCTCTGCTAGTTTCCCTGGTAAACGATGAGCCAACCTGATGTCAGCTCCCCCATAACTGGTAACCCCCAATCCCCTCCACGGTCCCCACCTCCAACCCCCCCCCAACCCGGAACACTACTGCCACGTCCTGCCCATTATCCACGGTAGGGGTGTCACTCCAGGACCTTGCTTCAGACATGTAAATCCCCCTGTCCATTAAACCACTGAAGTCTCTGTTGCTGACTCCATGCTCTTTCTTCTGTCTTAAAGCTGGGCAAGTGCAGGGCTTCCGAGCCTGCGGGGTGTAGCCCAACATATGTGTATAAAATTTCTATCTCTAGTAGCTAAGTGTCTGATATATTTTCAAAACAAGGTAAAACTATGACATATTATAAATGTATAATATTTATAAAATAAGAAATTATGTCAAAGATTTTATGTCAAACATATGTCAAAGATTTTCTGTAGCTCATTAAGTGATGAGAGAACTGGGAAATTTCTTAAAAGTGGTTCAAAGGAGAAGTCAGATTTATATGGAGTAAAGAAATGTTGAATGAATTTACAAATGGAAGCAAAATTGGATTTTTCTACAGGAGTGGGTGGGTAGGGAAGTCAATCCCACCTCCATCCAGGCAGAATTTTTTACATGTCTGAGGATGTTAAAGGCAGAATAGTCCTTGCCTCCCCCTACCTCCAAGATGTCCACATTCTCATCCTTAGAACCTGTAAATATGTTAGGTTACATGGCGAAGGGGAATTAAGTTTGCAGATAGAATTAAGATGGCTAATCAGCTGACCTTAGTACAGAGAGAGTATCCTGGATTATCCAGGCGAGCCCAACACACATACACACACACACACACACACACACACACACACACACACACACACACAAATTAAGACCTCATACTATAACTGCAGAGCTTATGGAGCTTACTTTGGGGCAGCAAATAAAAGTAGGAATGTATTCCTAATGAGATGAATGACTCAGCACTTAGCAATTGCAAAAATGCTCTATCCAACCACAGGATCATTAATCACTGATGGAAGCAGAAATGAGCAAATTGATGACTTGATGGTTCAGTAGAATTCCCCTTGAAAACTGGGAAGAGCCAAATCATCAATAACTCTGGAATCAATTCTTGCTCCATCAGCCAATTTCTAGCCAAATGGAGTAATGGCCTCTTGGTAGCCAACTGCTTCAGCTACAGGGTTTGTGTTACAGCAGAATTTTCTTTCTTTCAACTAAAATAAGCTGGGTAAAACTTAGAACTTGACTCTCATCCTATGGAAACTCTTATCAAGTAGAAACTGACTGACAGGCACTGAAAAAAAAAGCAAAAATATAAAAAGCATGAGCTAAAAAAATGATGATTGAAGTGGAATTATGTTGTTTTTGCTTTCCTGGCATTCATACCTCATTCTTTTCATAGCAACACACTCAGAGTTTCAGATGAGGCTGATGCCACACATATTCCTCTTACTACTCCATTTAAACAAAGGTGGGTGAATGACCCAAGCCTGGCCCTTCTGTCTCACCGATTGGTTTAAGAATTTATAGGACCAGACTTGACCCACTGAGAATCAAGCTTGGACCATTATTTGAAAGTACCAGGCAAGAAGCACTTTCTATGGGCTGGTCTTGCTAACCTGGTGGAATATGAATTGGAGTTAAGGGAGGATCAGCTTGACAATGAAGTCAACTCAGAAGTAAGCAGAAATCAGAACACAGATTCCTTTGATATCATTTGTACTCTTAGGCCCAGTCATGCCTGTTACAAGATCGTTTAACTCTGGTCTCTTCAAAGTAGCCAATTATCAATATTTTGTACCTTTTCCTGCTTAAGTCCACTTGGGTCTAATTTCTGTAACTTGCAATCAAGAGAGTCCTGACTAAGATGACCATGTAGATTTGGGAAGTTATCTCAGTACTGTTAAAAGATAAACTGAGGTATATTAAAAATGTTAAGAGTTTATTTCAGCAAAAATCAATTCTAATCCAGCACTGCCAAACCAGAAGTACTCAGAAGCTTCACTGACAGGAACTAGGGGAAAGCCTTTTATAGAAGAAGGGCAGAAGCAAAGCAAGGAAACAGCTTAAATGTTTGCCTTATTTGGAAAAGCTTAGTTGGCTGTTTGCAATTGGTTGTCCTTAGGTTTTGATTTCTTAACCTTGAGGTATGAACAGGCTTAGGTTTTGGTTTGCTTAGAAGGCTGATAAGGTATTAGAACCACCTTGGTCTAATGGTCTCCTTATTTAATTAACACTACCAAACAGATGGATCGAAGAAGAAAGTAAAGAAATACACTAGGGAAAAAAAAGACAAATTCCAAGTGTTAAAAAACAAAAACAAAGAAGGGGGTTAAATATCATTCATACATTAAACATAACACAAATCACAAAACTATTCACAATACTTCCCACAGAAGAGAAATGATAGATGTCATGGCATTCAATAGTCAACATTAACAGCAAAAGCTCTTACAGAACCAAATGTCTTGGCAAAGTGGTTTCAACTTCTCCCACTATGATCTCAGTATATTTTATGCTGTCCCTAAATTTCCTGAAACACTGTCCTGGGATTCTTATCAGCGTCTATAGTTTTGTTTGAAGTCTGGGGGAATGACGCAGAAATGGAGAAAATACAGTCTGACTTTGAGAGCCTTAAGCTCCAGGGAAAGACGATAGAAAAAGAAAATCTGTCACTAAAAGTGAGCACCATTTGTAAGAATGGTAGTTATCCCCTTATTTTTATCCATTCAAAAGAAATTATTTCTTCTTTGAAATCTTTCTAGAACCTCCATTGTAGGCTGTACATGTAGATGTAGACCTGTGGTCCTTTTTAGTGTATTTTCAGCACATCTGAGAATGCAGAAGAGGCAAAGAGAATGAAATCAAAATAACTCAATTGTTAGAATAATATGATTAAGTTGATTCAGTCAGGAAAACAAAGTCAAACTATTAAAAAGAGTTTTGATGGGGAATATCATCTTTCATAAATCAGCAAGATTTGGAAAGCAACCTTGTTTGTGCCCCCTTTTCATTTATCTTAATTTAGCAGCTTCATGGAGCCAGGCCTGGCGGTTTCTAGTTCAGCTTGGGGTCTAAGGTTGTGGGACAGATTGTTCCTCCATCCATCCCCCATGTATTCACTTAGTATTTTGATTCAGCTTTGAAAGGGAAAGGAAATTTTTCAACTCATAACAAAGGACTAGTATCAAAACATAATTTTAACATTTAAACATAAATTTTTAAAACTCCAACAAATAATATTGGATAATAATAATAAAAGACAAACAACACAATAGAAAAGAAGAAGAGAAAAAAGAAGAGAAAAAGAAGAGAAAACCTAAATGGCCAATAAAGTTGTGAAAAGATGCTCAACCTCACTGCTACTTAGGAAGATGCAAATTAAGACAATGGTATGCCATTTCATACACATAAGATTGGTGAGAACTAAAAATAACAAGTGTTGGCAGGGATTAGGGATATTCTCATACACTAAGTACAACCACTCAGAGGAGTAAATTTGCAATTATTTTTATATGCAAGGTTGAAGATACCCTATGGCTTACCCATTCCACTTCAAATATTTACTCTAGGGCTTCCCTGGTGGCGCAGTGGTTGAGAGTCCGCCTGCCGATGCAGGGGAGACAGGTTCATGCCCCGGTCCGGGAAGATCCCACATGCCGCGGAGCGGCTGGGTCTGTGAGCCATGGCCGCTGAGCCTGCGCGTCCGGAGCCTGTGCTCCGCAACGGGAGAGGCCACAACAGTGAGAGGCCCACGTACCGCCAAAAAAAGAAAAAAAAATTGTAGAAAGATACAAAACTGTACTGTATTTTATTCTCCATGTACCTTGGTAATAAATATATATGCAAGACAACTATAAAAACATGAACAGAAAGTTCAGTGAAGAGGCAGCTCTGGATAGTTAGGATAATGGAATGGGGATGGGTTTCAACTGTATATGTATTGTTTTATAAAAAAAGAAACAATATAAAATAAATATGGCAAATGATTAACTTCTGTGACACATGTACCCCTGAGAGTACAAAAAGGTTTTCTAAAAGATATACTGGCACTGATAGTTTTAATGGAATGGACCAAACCATAACTTCCATGTACTTGTTTTCCTAAAAGTTATCTTTCTAAGAACTTGTCACACTGGTTCTTTCTGACCTCCTTTTCACATTTTGAAAGGCATCTTACTGAATCTTCTGAGTCTCAGTAGCTGTCAAATTTTCTAGAGCACTGAACAAAGGGACAATTTAAAATATCAGGTTAGATACTGAGAAAAAATTTGACTCAGTAACCATGTAAACAAATCCTTTTGCAATCTGGGTGACTTTTGCATGGGAGGAAAAAAATCTTTTCCCTCTACCCTTCCTAGTTTCATTGGCTGGGGTCCTATAAATTAGACTGACAAAAAAGAGTAACAAGAAAAACAAACTGAAGTTTCTTAACATGATTCATACACATGGGAGTAACTCAAAGGGGTGGTTAGAACTTGGGCTTATATAGCATCTCAACAAGAGAAGTGACAAAATAAAGGAAAAGGACTTTTGAGTTTCTAGGGTGACAAATTGTGGGAAGGCAAATATATATGGGAACTAATGGAAAATAAGGGTTAGTTAGTAAAGTTTGTTATGTACAATAGATTGCTTTGGTGCCGTGTCTGGGCTGGTAAGGGTAACTTTTGTCCTTCCTGGTAGAGAGAGGAGGGGGAAGAACTTTACAAATTTATGTTCTGTTTTTAGGCAAATGGAGGAGAGGGCAGAGAGCTTGTACCTGCTGCTTCTCAATTTCCTTCAGCTTAAAATAACCCTTATAGCAAAGTGGCATATTCTGCTGCTGTTCACTTTCAATTACTTGTTTTCAATACCAGTGGAGGACCAAATTGAGTTGTCAGTTGATTGATCGTTATATACAATACCTGATAATAAATTACTGTATGATTTTTGGCATATTAAAACTCAGAAGTCATTATATTGCTATAACAAAATACCTTCTGTTCTCTTCTAAACTTTTTTTTTTTTTTGGTCCTCGTCCTTGCGCACACCTTCTCCAGTTGCTGCGAGCGGGGCCACTCTTCACTGCAGTGCACGGGCCTCCCATTGTGGTGGCCCCTTCCGTTGCAGAGCATGGGCTCTGGTCGCACGGGCCTCAGTAGTTGTGGCGTGTAGGCTCAGCAGTCATGGTGCACCGGCTCAGTTGTTCTGCGGCAAGTGGGATCTTCAGGGACCAGGACTCAAACCCATGTCCCCTGCATTGGCAGGTGGACTCTTAACCACTGTGCAACCAGGAAAGTCCCTTCTAAACTTTTTAATATGGAAAATCTGAACACAGAGATGAAATCAGAGAATAAGAATGAATACTCATATCTTCCACCTTGATTGAACAATTGTTAACATTTTGCTACATTTGCTTTTGTTCTATCTGTCCATCCATCTACCTAGTTTTTTTTTTTTTCTGAAACTTTTGAATACAAGTTGCAGACATCCAGAAACTTTACCTGTAAATCACACACCCCTCAAAAATAATTAACAATAATCACATAATGTCATCTAATATCCATTCCATAATCAAATGTATATAACTGTCCCCAAATTTCTTTTATTGCTAGTTCCCAATCTAGAATCTAGACAATCAAACCACGCACTTGGCTATTATGACTTTGTACATGCTTTTAATTTGGAATAACTCTCCCACCTTTTATAATGATACTTACTTTTTAAAAAAGTTTTATTGGAGTATAAATGTTGTGTTAGTTTCTGCTGTACAGCAAAGTGAATCAGTTACACATTATACATATATGTACTCTTTTTTAGATTCTTTTCCCACATAGGCCATTACAGAGTATTGAGTAGACTTCCCTGTGCTATACAGTAGGTCCTTACAGTTATCTATTTTATTTATAGTAGTCTGTATATGTCAATCCCAATTTATCCCTCCCACCCTTTCCCCTCTGGTAACCATAACTTTGTTTTCTACATCTGTGACTCTATTTCTGTTTTGTAAATAAGTTCATTTGTACCATTTTTTTAGATTCCACATATAAGCGATATCATATGATATTTGTCTTTCTCTGTCTGACTTACTTCACTCAGTATGACAATCTCTAGGTCTATCCATGTTGCTGCAAATGGCATTATTTTGTTCTTTTTCACGGCTGAGTAATATTCCATGGTACATATGTACCACATCTTCTTTATCCATTCCTCTGTTGATGGACATTTAGGTTGCTTCCTGATACTTAACTTTTTGAAGGGTTCAGGCCAGTTATTCTGTAGAAGGTACTTCATTTTGATTTTTATCTCATGGTGTTGTTTAACTTGTTACTCTTTACATTTTCTGTAAACTAAAAGTTAGGTCTAGATGGGCTGTATTTGATTTGGAGTAGATAATCTGTCAAGAATTTCTTTAGACAATGTTGTGAATATTATGTCACATCAGGAGACAGTGTCAAGATAACCCACTACATTCATGGTGCTAAATTTAATCTCTTGATTAAGGTTTAACTGCCATGTTGCTCCATGGAAAAGATTCAATTTTTTTTTTTTTAACTAAGGAAAATTCTAATACCTAAAGGAAATGGGAGGAAAGGGCTGAGGGAATGTCATAAACAAAGATACATAGTGGTATGTAGGACCCAGCTTATACTGGCTTGCAAAACCTGACTGTCAAGTTCTTAAGAACTGGTGAACTGGCTTCTATGCACAGCTGCTATTAAAATTTTTAACTGTATACATTTACAATAAGTTATATTAAAAATAGATACTATTCAAAACTCAGTTCCTAATTATTTTTACTACAGCACTATATTGTATACCATTATCAATGTTAGATATTTTATTTATTTCTATAGTATCTACACAATGGAAATATTATATAATGGGGTGTAATGTTCGTCTCTTCCCAACTACATGTTCAGTGACATTATGTTGACAGTTTGAAATTGATCATGGTGGGAGCATTTACATCATGGAAATATCAGCAAACACCATAAATCAGGGGTTGATTTATTGTTTTGTTGATAGTCTAGACTTAAAAGTGATGAAGAGAATGTTAATAATATAGATTAAACTTAAAAATGTGTTATGTCTGTAGCTGTTACATTGTGAATAGCATTAAAAAACTGAGTAAGCAGTCTTCCAATATTCAGAAACTATTACTCAAGTCAGCAAAGAAGCTGATCACATTATTTTTGAAAGAGTAAAGTTTCAATATATGTCACTTTCATCTTACTGCTTAAAAAAATATCAAGCAACGTTCATGGAACTACACTGGTTCATCAGTTGCAACCATATGTTGCTATGTCTACAAGAGTTCAGCAAAAATCAACAGTATTCTGTGAGAATCAATTGGCTATATGGAATTTACAATAGAACACACTTATATTTTAGTATTTTTATAATAAGAGGATCCTTTAAATCAGTAAAACATATATATGGACTGAACTGTGTCCCTCCAAAATTCATATGTTGAAGCCCTAACCCATAATGTGACTATATTTGGAGATAGGATTTTTAGGAGGTAATTAAGGGTAAGTGAGGTAATAAGGGTGGACCCCTAGTTTGATGGGACAGGGTGGCCTTATTAAAAAAGGAAGAGATCTCCCTCTCTCTCCATCTCTCTTTCCCTCCCTCTCTCCCTCTCCTTATACATGCACCCACCTGGAAGGTCATGTGAGCACATAGTGAAAGGGCAGCCACTTACGAGTTAAGAGAAGAGGCCTCAGAATGAATCCTACCTGCCAGCACCTTGATCTCGGATTTATCAGCTTCCAGAACTGTGAGAAATAAATTTCTGTTGTTTAAGCCACCCAGCCTGATGTTTTGTTAGGGCAGATCAAGCTTAGAGACACACACATATATATACACACACACACATACACATGCACTCCTGGTAGGTACACAAATAATTATAAGAAATGTTAGAGAGTGATAACAATAGGGATGGAATAGGATAGTTATACAGGTAGTTGTAGAAGTCCCACTAGGGGATTACAGATAGGGAAACCCAGGGAACTTTGGGAGACCACTGTAAGTTAATAATCGTTCAAGAAACATTGTGGGGACTTCCCTGGTGGCACAGTGGTTAAGAATCTGCCTGCCATGACATAAATCAAGGCAAGATCCTTTTTGATCCACTTCCTAGAGAAATGGAAATAAAAACAAAAATAAACAAGTGGGACCTAATGAAACTTCAAAGCTTTTGCACAGCAAAGGAAATCATAAACAAGACCAAAAGACAACCCTCAGAATGGGAGAAAATATTTGCAAATGAAGCAACTGACAAAGGATTAATCTCCAAAATTTACAAGAAGCTCATGCAGCTCAGTAACAAAAAATCCAGGGGCTTCCCTGGTGGTGCAGTGGTTAAGAATCCACCTGCCAATGCAGGGGACATGGGTTCGAGCCCTGGTCCAGGAAGATCCCACCTGCCGCGGGGCAACTAAGCCTGTGTGCCATAACTACTGAACCTGTGCTCTAGAGCCCACGAGCCACAACTACTGAGCCCATGTGCCACAACTACTGAAGCCTGTGTGCCTAAACCTGTCCTCCACAACAAGAGAAGCCACTGCAATGAGAAGCCCGTGCACCACAACAAAGAGTAGCCCCCACTCACCACAACTAGGGAAAGTCCACGTGCAGCAACAAATACCCAACGCAGCCAAAAATAAATTTAAAAATTAAATTAAAAAAATAATAAATAACAAAAAAACAAACAAACCAATCCAAAATTAGGCAGAAGACCTAAATAGACATTTCTCCAAAGAAGATATACAGATTGCCAACAAACACATGAAAGGGTACTCAACATCACTAATCATTAGAGAAATGCAAATCAAAACTACAATGAGATATCATCTCACACCGGTCAGAATGGCCATCATCAAAAAATCTAGAAACAATAAATGCTGGAGAGGGTGTGGAGAAAAGGGAACCCTCTTGCACTGTTGGTGGGAATGTAAATTGATACAGCCACTATGGAGAACAGTATGGAGGTTCCTTAAAAATCTACAAATAGAACTACCATACAACCCAGCAATCCCACTACTGGGCATATACCCTGAGAAAACCATAATTCAAAAAGAGTCATGTACCGAGCTTCCCTGGTGGCGCAGTGGTTGAGAGTCCGCCTGCCGATGCAGGAGACACGGATTCGTGCCCCGGTCTGGGAAAATCCCACATGCCACAGAGCGGCTGGGCCTGTGAGCCATGGCCGCTGAGCCTGTGCGTCCGGAGCCTGTGCTCCGCAACGGGAGAGGCCACAGCAGTGAGAGACCCGCATACCACAAAAAAAAAAAAAAAAAAAAAGAGTTATGTACCAAAATGTTCATTGCAGCTCTATTTGCAATAGCCAGGACATGGAAGCAACCTAAGTGCCCATCAACAGATGAATGGATAAAGAAGATGTGGCATATATATACAATGGAATATTACTCAGCCATAAAAAGAAACGAAACTGAGTTATTTGTAGTGAGGTGGATGGACCTAGAGTCTGTCATACAGAGTGAAGTAAGTCAGAAAGAGAAAAACAAATACCGTATGCTAACACATATATATGGAATCTAAGAAAAAAAAAAGTCATGAAGAACCTAGGGGTAAGACGGGAATAAAGACAGACCTAGTAGAGAATGGACTTGAGGATATGGGGAGGGGGAAGGTAAGCTGTGACAAAGTGAGAGAGTGGCATGGACATATATACACTACCAAACGTAAAATAGATAGCTAGTGGGAAGTAGCCGCATAGCACAGGGAGATCAGCTAGGTGGTTTGTGATCACCTAGAGGGGTGGGATAGGGAGGGTGGGAGGCAGGGAGACGCAAGAGGGAAGAGATATGGGAACATATGTATATGTATAACTGATTCACTTTGCTATAAAGCAGAAACTAACACACCATTGTAAAGCAATATTACTCGAATAAAGATGTTAAAAAAAAAAAAAAAGAATCCACCTGCCAATGCAGGGGACATGGGTTCGAGCCCTGGTCCGGGAAGATCCCACATGCCGTGGAGCAACTAAGCCTGTGCACCACAACTACTGAGCCTGTGCTCTAGAGTCCGTGAGCCACAACTACTGAGCCCGTGTGCCACAACTACTGAAGCCCATGGGCCTAGAGCTCGTGCTCCACAACAGGAGAGACCACTGCAATGAGAAGCCTGCGCACCGCAATGAAGAGTGGCCCCCGCTCACCACAGCTAGAGAAAGCCCGTGCGCAGCAACGAAGACCCAATGCTGACAAAAATAAATAAATTAAATAAATTTTTAAAAAAAGAAGAGAAAGAAACATCATGGAATGAAGCAGGCTTGCTTAACTATAAAGCAGGAGATATGCCCCAGGTCATTAAGTAAAATAAAAATGTTACCACCCTTCTGCTGATTTGAATAAACGCTTATGATAGTCCTAGTTTGACCTCATAGGGTCAGACACTCTCCTGCTCCATAAGAAGGAGGAACTGCTGATGTAAACCTGATGGCTACTCGAAGAATGAGGAAGAAGGGGGTCGTTTCTCCCTCCTCCACTTTCCTTTGATTATAAAAATGTAGCCCACTTAATCCTTGGGGCAAAGCTCCCTCGCCTACCTGCTTGCATCTCTCACAAACGTCCTATATTAATAAAGCTACTTCTTGCCTATCACTTTGCCTCTCGATGAATTCCTTCTGTGCTGAGACACAAAGAACCTGAGCCTCAGTAAGTCCAGACATGAGTTGACTGATTCTAATTAAAAGTCTGTGGGTTCAAGTCCCATTCTGGGTTTAGGCTGGGTTCAAGTCCCGGCACATGGGTTCAAGTCCCAATCAGAGGTGAACGGTTTCAATAAGTGCTATAAAAATATGGAGTAAATGATATGTGAGGAGTGCAGAAGATGTGGCATTTTACCTTAGATGGGTAATCCAGGCTGAAGATCCTGAGGACTTGAACTTGGGCAGTGGCCTTAGAAAAACAGAAGTTTACTGTAGTTTCTTTTTTAAATATATATTTATATATTTATTTATTTATTTATCTTTGGCTGCGTTTGCTGCTGTGCATGGGCTTTCTCTAGTTGCGGTGAGCAGGGGCTACTCTTCGTTGCGGTCTGTGGGTTTCTCATTGCGGTGGCTTCTCTTGTTGCTGAGCACGGGTTCTAGGCGCACGGGCTTCAGTAGTTGTGGCATGCAGGCTCAGTTGTTGTGGCTCGTGGGCCCTAGAGCGCAGGCTCAGTAATTGTGGCGCACGGGCTTAGTAGCTCCATGGCATGTGGGACCTTCCCGGACCCGGGCTCGAACCCATGTGCCCTGCATTGGCAGGCGGATTCTTAACCACTGCGCCACCTGGGAAGCCCCTACTTTGATTTCAAGATGGCACCATTTGACTTGTCAGCTACAGCAGACTAGCTCCTAAACTACTCATGGCTACTGGTGGAAATCTACACATCTAAGAGAAGTCAGAGTATTACAGAGTCATGGTTTTCAAGTGGGGTACCAGCTGCCTGTATATCTCTAGTCAGGTTCCTGCCCCCAAACCCCTCAGATTTTATTCTCAATGTCCTGCTCTTCTAAGTCTTCCTTCTCTACAGCTCTTCTCTAGGTCTCAAAAGATGACCTTCCGGGCTTCCCTGGTGGCGCAGTCGTTGAGAGTCCGCCTGCCGATGCAGGGGACACAGGTTCGTGCCCCAGTCCGGGAAGATCCCACACGCCACGGAGGGGCTGGGCCCGTGAGCCATGGCCGCTGAGCCTGCGCGTCCGGAGCCTGTGCTCCACAACGGGAGAGTCCACAAGAGTGAGAGGCCCGCGTACCACAAAAAAAAAAAAAAAAAAAAAGATGACCTTCCTTCTCCAGCACACCCATATCTAGTCAGTCATCAAATCTTGGATGGCCTCTCCAAGTCATCTTTCCTCTTCTCTTCCCCCATAACACTGCCTGGTTCAGAATCCCATCACTTCTCTGCTATATATATGCAATGGCCTCCCTATTAAGCACCAGGCTTTTGATTTGCCTCTCTGATCATCCTCTTATCCTGCTTCCAGTGATCTTTTTATGTCTCACAATGTCACACTTCTTAAAATTGTACCACGGTTCTCTGGATTTCGGGTCAAGTTCAGATTCTCTCTTTAGCACACCTGCTGGCCTCTCTAACCCAGATCTTGCACAATGCACATCCTCCCCGGAACACACACACACACACACACACACACACACACACACACACACGCCTCCCGCGCCCATCCCCGCCTCCACTGGCATGTTCATTGTGGTTATACTGAACAAGTTCTCTGTCCTGTTGCTTCACGCGCTTTCTGTTGTCGTCTGCAATACCCTCCCCCATGCAGCTACCTTCTCCTTGAACTACCTCAGAACCTAGGGCCAGAATTAGATTTTCCAGGAACCCTTCCCAGACCCCTCTGATTAGGGCCTCCTGTGATTAACTCGGCCTCTCTGCATAGGGCACAAGCAGTGTGCCGTGATTTCATCTTGCCTCTCTCTCCCGCAGTCTGTGTCACAACCATCTTTTTATCCTCTTTGCCAAGTATGGAGCCTGTCACACAGCAGGCCTCAGGAAGTGCTTGCTGAAAGAACTAATGTTAGAAGTAGCACCACAGGGCCTTGCGAGCCCCTGGAACAAAACAGCAAAGAAGACATTTCTGAGGCTTCGATATCAGGGAGTAGAGAGCCTTCGTGGTTTGCCATGGGCAGGGAGGACCATCTTTGAGCTGTAACGATGAGTCAAAAGCTGCTTGGCCAGCCTCGCTTCTTAGCTTACAGAGCAACTGGCGTGCACGACACGGGAAGCCGAAGCCAGAAAAACGACACTTCCCGTCATGCCTCAGGGCACCGCTGCGGGTTTCCCCTCTGCGTCACCGCCTCTTCCCCACGGAAGTGAAAGGAGCACTTCCGGGTTCGGCAATAAGCTGGAGCCGGCGGCCTTACCTCGGCCCTGTAGGGCCTTGTTGCGAAGCTCCGCCTTCTCTCCGCTCTTTCTAGAAACCCAGCTTTGCTCTTGGCGGTGCCGGACAGGTATTTCCTGGCCGCTGCGGGTACCCGTGGGACAGTCCGTTGCACTGAAGCGGCGAGTCCTTTGCTCTGAGGAGGCTCGGAAGCTCCCGCCGGGAGCAGGAAAGCCAGTTCCCGGAGTCGCGGACCGGGCGCTGACCTTCCTTCGCTCTTTTCCCTTTCCGATTGCAGCGTCCCAGACGCGTGTGTGAGACCCCCATGGCGGATACGGCCCCGAACGGCCCCCGAGGGGCGGGCGCAGTGGTAAGTGACCGGGCAGGGCCGTGTGGCTTGATTTGCAAGTTAGGAAGGAGCAGGAAGTGTTGGAAGTCGGGTCCGAGGCGTTGCAGAGGCTCTTTGCTTTCAGGACTGGGATTACTGGTGTGGGTGGGGGTGGGGAGAGGGCCGATCGTGAGCGAAGACGTTAGAGGGAGCTACAGGTTTCTGTTTCTGAAGCGACACCAGGCCGGCCTGGAGCAGGTGGCGCTCACCTGCATGCCCACCTGTATGCTGCGGAGATTGGGCCTTCTTGCTTCTTCCCACCCCTCGGTCCCTGTCCTGTGTCCTAAGGTTGAAGATGCCACCTGAGGTCGAGGCGTGACACACGCCTTGTTCCGCACACGCGTGTTGGCCCAGAACCGTTGTGCCCGTTTTTAAGCAGAAAGAGGGGAGCGGTCGTTCTCTTTTCCTTTCGTCGTTTTACGAAGAGAAATGTTACTATGCTTTTGTAACTTTTTTATTTTTAAGTTGCAGGCCTGCTGCTTACTAGTTTCTTGTACCAGAAGCATAATTGTCCTCTGATTTTAAACACTAAGTATGTGAACTGAGCCGAGTGACTTTTTTCTTTTCAGACATTTGCAACGTCAGTTTATATGCACACTTTTTCTTTTTTTCTTCCCTTAATTTTGCTGAACCATTTGAGAGTTGCTTACATCATGACCATTAACCCATAAGTACTTCAGTATTCTTCTACGTGACCACAGTGCAGTTATCACAGCAATTTTTGCAGTTAAATTTGGGAAATTTAACGTTGATACGTGTTATCAACCTAATACACAATTTATATTCACATTTCCTCAGTTGTCCTTTAAAGCTTCTTCCTCCTTATCCAGACTAAATCAGGAAGTGTGCATTGTGTTTCCTGGCCTTTGGTCCCTTTTAGTCTGGAACAGTTTCCTTGTCCTCCTCCCATTTTTGTCTTTCGAGAGTTGAGACCTGTTGTTTTGCAGAACGCTTCTCAAATTGGAGTTGTCTGATTCCCACCCCCCCTCCCCCTACAGATGACTAGATTCAGGTTAAACATTTTGGTAGGAATATTAAATAAGTGATATTCCATTCTTCTCAGGGCATTATATATATCAGGAAACATTTTATGTTGATTTATCTCATCATTGGAGATAAGTTTGATCGTTTGGTTAAGGTGGTGTCCACCAGAGTTTCTGTTGTAAAGATAACTTGTTTCCCTTTATAAATAAAAAGTGTTCTATGTCATGATACTTTAAGATTGTGTGAATAATTTTTCTCCTCAATAGTTTTTTCACCCAAAGATGCATTATATTTTTTGCCTGAATTATTTGTAACATGGTCAGTCAGTTCACTCTTAAAATGTAAACCAATACGCTTTTTTAAACCTTTTTTAAATTGTGTAGTAAAATGCACATGCATAAAAGTGTACAAGATGAAATGCACAGTTTAGTGATTTATCACCAAATGAACACCGTAAACAAATAGGTTTTAAAGAAAATGTTCTAAAATTAAATTTCAAACTATCACGTAGAATCTGAATATTTGTAGAGAAACTGAGCACTGTAAGCTGGATTCATCCTTCCACTTGACTACTGGTGATCATTTAACTTTAGAAGAGTAACAGTAGTAGGATTGGGTAGAATAAAGTGGAGGCATATATCTGAAATTACCTGCATACTGTTAGAAAGCATGCAATAAAATTAAATAAAAAGCATCCTTGAATTTTAAAAGATACTTGCATTTTTCCCCAAAACTTTTTTTATATCTTCTTTCAAATGATAAATAAGTTAGATTGCTTTGAGCAGTGTTTAAGACTCCAGGTTAAGACCAATTAGTGAGATTTGAAATCCTTTTCATGGAAACACTGTTTATAAAACATTAAATAGACTACAAAATACCAAAATTTATCACACATAGTAAAGATAAATATTGTTTTTGTGAGATTTTTATTTTATATACTCACATATGTCTGTATTGGGTCTTGATGTAAAAATTGTTTGTGTAGGTTCTATCAAAAAATGTAAAAGCCACTTTAGAATTTGAATACACAATACAGTTTGAATGAGAAAACTGATTTTAAGTTATTGCATTCGTGATGATGGACACATCTGTTGGCAAAATGAAGCAAAAGAAAAGATAGAATGAGGAAAAAATGGAGAAGAAAGTGATATATGGAAGTTTAATCCAGGGCCGCAGAAACCAGGCTAAGACTTGTCAGGGAGCTTCAAGAGGATGAAGAAAGTCATAAAATCGGAGGTGAGAATAATGGCACAATGTCACGTGCCATTAACACCTGACAGCCATATTTTGAGCCCCTACAGTATGCCAGGCTTTTGTGTGTACGTTGGCAAATCATCCAGAGGCTAAGTGACTATTACCATGGTTTTACATTTCTCCTTTGTAAGGTTGATATAGTCCAAATTGGCTTTGTGTGATGCCTTTTTACTCAGACCTGAGACTTGCCTGTTTGAATTTGAGATTTTTTTCTAAGAATAAGCATTATGGTTCTCTTGAGAGCAATTAATTCTTATTTAATGTTCTTTTAAAGTAGGTGAAGCCAGTATTACAAGTGTTGAAGGAATACAGACAATTGTAGTTAAATTTTTCTTGCCTAATTAGTCTTTTTTTTTTAATGTCAACTGGTATTTTTCTGTTTAAGTACTTCCTATCCTTTCCATATCAAAACTATAAGGAGGGGACTTCCCTGGTGGCGCAGTGGTTCAGAATCTGCCTGCCAGCACTGGGGACACAGGTTCGAGCTCTGGCGCTGGAAGATCCCACATGCCGCGGAGCAACTAAGCCTGTGCGCCACAACTACTGAGCCTGCACTCTAGAGCCCACGAGCCACAACTACTGAGCCCACGTTTCACAACTACTGAAGCCTGTGCACCTAGAGCCCATGCTTCACAGCAACGAAGCCACCACAAACAAACAAACTTATAAAATAAAAAAAAACTATAGGGAGTTTGGCTTTGTTACTGAGCATATACATGAAACAGTTGCCCTAAGAGTTTACACTTAATGATCTTAAACAATTGCTACAGGGGCATTGAGACATTTTGAATAGGAATAAAACTACATAATATTCATCCTTAAAAACATAATTTGCAAGCTTAATTTACTACAGTATTTTTCTTTTTACATTCAGCAATTCTTGATGGCCAATAAACTGGACACGGCAATGTGGCTTTCTCGCTTGTTCACAGTTTACTGCTCTGCTTTGTTTGTTCTGCCTCTTCTTGGGTATGTATTATACATGTTTCTGCCTTTGGTATTCACTTGTTCACTTTTTCTGGAATACCTTTTAGGTGTCATACTTGTTAAACTGCAAGGGGTTCAGGGACAAATAAGACACAGGTCTCATCCTTAAGGCACTAATATTCTAGTAATACCAACTGGAGGTATATTTTATATCATGTGCTTTGTGAAAAGTAACATCACATTGAAAATTGAGAGAAAATGGATGTGGGGATGAGATAAGTTCATGGTTTTTTTGCATTTTTGATTGTTAAAAGGAAGAATGACTGCTTTATAAAATTCAGTTGGGTATTGTACATCAACTATGCTTCAATAGAAATAAATAAAAATTCAGTTGGGTATATATATAAAGTGATGCTTCTAAAAAGGTATAGTAGGGTCAAGCAATTTTTTTTTCTATTGACAAGTAATAAATTTAGGTATTGTGCAATTGTGATGCAATTCACAAAGGAGGAAGAGACACAGTAGTTGTTTACATCTCATGATAACCTCTCCCCTGGTAATTTGCAGGTTGCATGAAGCAGCAAGCTTTTACCAACGTGCTTTGCTGGCAAATGCTCTGACTAGTGCTCTGAGGCTGCACCAAAGATTACCACACTTCCAGTTAAGCAGAGCATTCCTGGCCCAGGCTTTGTTAGAGGACAGCTGCCACTACCTGTTGTATTCACTCATCTTTGTCAATTCCTACCCTGTTACAAGTATCCTTTTGTACCTTTCTGACAGTGAAATTGCCTACTGAGTGTATAGGAGATCTCTTCTTATTATTTTTTGCTACAGGAAGGATTCAGCAATGAGGGTGTTCCATGAAGCCTGGGTTGGTTGGTTTGTTCGCGCTTCATTTGAATGAAGATACATTAAGTGTAAGAATTTCTGACTCTGAAATGTGAAGTCCAAATTTTGAAGAGCTGATTGGGAATTTTAAACTTTGTATCTTTGATCTTGCCTCTTGTAAGCTTCTTTATTAGCAATGGGTATTTTAAAATTCAGATTCAAAGCACAAGCCTATGGAGGACTTATTTTAATATATGTTTCTTTCATTTAATTCACACATTCTTTGGGAAAATGCCCAGATGCCTTGCCTTAAGAAAAGAGAAGTCATCAGCTCTTTCTTTCAACTCCCAGTGAGCTAGAAACAAATGGAAATTAATCAAGAAATAACTTAAGCTGAGAATGGGATAATTAATAAAATAAATAGAAATTAGTATTTGCTATGGATAGAGTAGAATATAAGGACACATGGATACTCTCTGGAGCCAATGAGAATTAAATAACTCATTTGGAATTTGTATGTTTATACATTTCCAAAATACGTTGTGGGATAAAAGTAGGTATTCTTAAAAAGGAGGGGAAGGGATTCTGCAGTTTGGTATGTTTGGGAAGCAATAGGTTAAACATTGTTAAATAGATTTCTTTACTGTAGGACCTTTGATATGGTAGTGTGCATTGTGAGACCTAAGAATTATTAGTGTTTCCTAAACTTAATCATTTTAATAGGTTGTCCACCCCCCACCCCTGCCCCCCTATGAATCATCCCTCAGGGGAGTATTCTGTACTTTCAAAAGTACTGTTCTTAAGTGTTCTTGAATTATGATACAACTGTACATAATGGAAAGCACAATAAAATATATCTCTAACACTAAATACTGCCTATTTAGATAATATTTTCTATGTTCATGAAGTATCAAATTTTAAATAGATTGTTTATAAGTTTTAAGGAAAAGAGAATAGGAGGAAAGTGACATTTTTTTGAGCACCTATTTTGCCAGTATATACAGACTTGACATACTTAATCCTGGCAACACTCTGAAAAAAATTATAGTGAGCATTATATTATTGATAAGGCTACTGAGGCTCAAAGAGTTTAAAGTAACTTGCCTGGCATCACATTGGCAAGTGAGTAGTAATGTAGGTAAAACTCACTAGGTAATTGTTGTACTACAACTGTAAATGATAAGCACATTTGTTTGGCATATCATCGTGTTGACCTGCTTTTGTCAGCCACATTCATTGAGGTCCTTTATAATCACCAATATTAAAATTCTTGCTTTTCTGAGATATAATGGGAAACTATATAGAGGTTCATATTTCTGCCCTTACTAGCTTAAAATTTCTTTGAAAAGAAAAACAAATGATAGAAGCTGTGTTTTCTAGATAATTAATGTAGAGCAAATTGAATACATCAATACTGACCTCTGGGACAGTTTTATTGACTGAATCCTGAGACGGTGCCAAATGACTCATGACAGTGAAGACAACCTCTCTGCCTTGTCTATCCAATTAGTTATTTGCTAGGCCATCTCTAGGGAATGTTGGAGATTAAGGATTTAATGTTCTTTAAATTCTTACAGGGAGGGGAGCGGGGAGTATGCAGTGGGAATAACATAAACTATTAATTGGCAAGAAATACTAATCTGATTGCTAAAGTAGTTGGGTATTATGTTAATAAAGGTGATCCCAAAGTCATGTTGTGATCTTTGCTCTTAGAAAGGTGTTGTATTGTCCTTTTTCTATTGTACACTCTTCACCCCTTGTGTTTTCTAAATAGTTTAAATGTAACAATGAATGCTAAGGTTATGAATCTCTTATCAAGGATTTGTGAACTATAGAATGTTAGAGATGTAAGACTCATTAGAAATCCCTAGGTTTGATCGCTGCAAATTCATATGACAGAAGATGGAACTTGGCCTAGGGAAATGAAGTTAGTGTCAGAGCCAAGAGTGAAACCCAGATATCTTGACTCTGAATTAAGGATTCTGTTAAAAGTGTAAAACTCTGTGTGTGTGTGTGTGTGTGTGTGTGTGTGTGTGTGTATGATCTCTACTCAGGAGATTGGCATTTTACTTAAATTTTATGAATGGCACAGAAGAATTAGTGAGGATATTAATCGGAGAACATTTATATTAGAGAGTTAGGATTTTTATAATACTTGGCTATAGGTCATTGTTTACTAGCCACCTGGAGCTTAGGAACCTTTGGGTCTTAAATGATGAGTTGTGGTTATAATGAATTTGATACTCAGGTTATGCTGTAGTGGTCATTTCCCTCACACCAAGCTTTCAGTTGGTGTAGAAAAATATAATGGTTTATTTCTTAGAAATTGCTACTATTTTTAGGACAAGTATTTTTGCCCTTCATAATTAACTGTCTATATCATTTCATGGAAATAACTTGGACAAGTGGGGTTTTTTTGTTATCAACCTAGCAGAAATTGGTGTAAAGTCTTTTGAGCAATTTCCATTTTTCAGAAAGCTGAATGAAAATTGTATATTTTATCTATGACATAAAGCCAAACAGTGAAACTCAAATATAAGGATTCTTTGCTCACATCTGTAATTAAACTGATGAGATTCTCAATTGACTATATACAAAACCAAATATACACTGTCTTTTTTATTTGTACAAATTGAGAACACATTAACTGTAAAAGCTTGATTGGAACAGTATCTCAAAATAATGGGGTCCTTGTAGGAAAGAAAGAATTAAACATCTTTAGTTGAGGAAAATTTGAGAACTACTCTTTAAACCACTACTCTATAGTCTTTCCTAAGCAACTGAGTTGATGAAAGCAGTACAAAAGACTATTTTGGTATTTGAAGGCTAAGTTATTCTGTCCAGGATGACCATTGTAGGGTTAAAAGCTGTATTACTTAACGCTTTGAGATGGCCTAGATTTCAACTTAATTTAGCCAATGTTCGCAATATTTTATCCAATAGGAATAGGTGAAAAAGCTTTTTTCACTATTTTCTTCATAAAAAGAACTATGAGGTTTAAAAAATGCAAGTTGACTTTCTTCTTTACAGATTAAAAAAACCTTCATTTTATAAAGTGTATCAGTAGACCAAAAGCCATCACTGAACTCATTTTTAGCAGATGCCATTTTAGATCTGTATATTTGAACATAATACATAGCCTGTTTTGCAAAGTGCTTGATGAATTTTTAATGTTTTCCTTAATTATTTTCTTCAGTGAGTATTTTCCCAGTCTTGCTGTTTTCTTTACTTCATGCTGCCACATACACGAAAAAGGTCCTTGATGTAAGTAAAATTGTGCTGGCTTTGTTTTTGACTCCTGGATTTACAGATAGTTAACACAAATTTGAGTTTTAAGACATTTGGGCATTTGTCACAAAAAGGTCCTGTATTCCGTACAAACTTGCTCTGAATTCGTGATTTGAAAGTTTTGGTATTTTTTACTGTTTAAGTTTCGATAAAATAGTACATTTTGTAGATAAGGGGTTGTATTCAAGTTTACCCCCCAGTTCCTGGAGTAATTTCTGAAGTTTGAAATAGATCTTTTTATTTAAAAAAAAAATCATATATTTTTGATTTGATAAGTTGTCAGAGATCTCTTGTTCTGTCAGTAATTTTAACATACCATGTGTGTAGAGTGTACCAAATTTCTTTTACACTGACGTTCAGAACTGCTACTTTCCTAGAATTTTTTTCTTATTACTGGGTTGGATCATTAAGCCTAGTAACTGCAGTGTGCCAGGCAGATTGACTGCATGTGCACTGAAATTTGAATTAAAATATCCAGAATTGTGCCTTGTGTTGGCCGCCTTATTTATCCCTATAGTTCTTGGATCACAGCAGTAATTGGACTCTGTAATTTCTACCTTTAATCAACTAAGGATTCACAGATACTTTAACTGTATTTCTGGGTAGCCAGGTTTTGTTATGGTTGGAGAGAAATAACCACGACTTTTCTTGAAATAAGGAAGATTAAGTGTCTATGAATGAAAAGGACTTTTATTGAAGTTGTTTCTCTATTTAACTCTACAAATATAGAAAATACAATAAAGCAGGAAAATACGTTAAATGTTGTCCCTAAATAATTTGTACATTTTTATATCATCATTTTCAAATAATTGTCTTTTGGTTGTATTGTGTATTGGATATGCAATTTATCTAAAGAAAGAAAATAATTGAGTGATCGAAAATGCTTTTGCTATTTCTAATGTTTTTTTTCTTATGTTTTAGGCAAAGGGTTCAAATAGTTTACCTCTGCTGAGATCTCTCTTGGATAAATTAAGCACTAATCAACAGAATATTCTGAAATTCATTGCTTGTAATGAAATATTCTTGATGCCTGCTACAGTTTTTATGCTTTTTAGGTAAGAATAAAAATATACTTATTTTAGGAGGCTGGTGTCTAAGTGAACATAATAAATGTATCAACTCAAATTTTATCCTGCTTACATCTGTTGAAGTACATACTGAGATTCAGAGCTTAAGATGGATTTTAGCAATCATCTTTTCAGATGATAGTAGAGAACCTGAGAGTATAGTAAACTCCTGTAGTTTACTATGATAAACCTAGGCATTTGTCTTCTTTATTATTCCTTGTGATTTATCATTTAACATTTTGAAAATTAATTTCAGAATAACTACTTTTGAAAGAATCTTAGGAAGGCTAGTTTAGTCCATTCTAACATTATTGAGATGATTTTTCCCATACTAGAGAAAAATCTGAAAAATTAAGGTCTGGTATTATTAGTTGCTTACTACCACCTCCATGTTTTGTTCGTATGTTAATTATAGAAGGAATGCATGAATAAAGAAAGCCTTCCATTTTTTTTTCTTTTTTTTTTTTTTTTTTTGTGGTACGCGGGCCTCTCACTGTTGTGGCCTCTCCCGTTGCGGAGCACAGGCTCCGGACACGCAGGCTCCTTTTAAAAATAGAACTTTAGGATAGTATTGACCTACCTATATTCTTGCATTTAAGTTTTAAAACCACATTTCTGCCCAGATTATTGCTTTTTCAATTTTCAGTTTCTCAAATAATAGGACGTTACAAATAAAAGCTAAAATACCATTTGACTGTGAATCCTAGTTGGGTTCTGTCCTCTCCTTCCCAGAGCTAAGGAGTTTGATATGGGTACATGTATGTAGTTCTTTTAAAGTACTTACACAGATGGATAGAAAATATATATTATTATTTTATGGGTACGGGGCTTTGTTTAGTTTTTTGGGTTTTTTTTTTTTTGCGGTACGCGGGCCTCTCACTGTTGTGGGCTCTCCCGTTGCGGAGCACAGGCTCCGGACGCGCAGGTCCAGCGGCCATGGCTCACGGGCCCAACCTCTCCGTGGCATGTGGGATCCTCCCGGACCGGGGCATGAACCCGTGTCCCCTGCATCGGCAGGCGGACTCTCAACCACTGCACCACCAGGGAAGCCCTTTTGGGTTTTTTTTAATAAATTTATTTTATTTTTGACTGCATTGGGTCTTCGTTGCTGCGCGCAGGCTTCCTTTAGTTGAGGCGAGCGGGGGCTACTCTTTGTTGCGGTGTGCTGGCTTCTCATTGCGGTGGCTTCTTTTGTTGCAGAGCACGGGCTCTAGGTGTGCAGGCTTCAGTAGTTGCAGCACGTGGGCTCAGTAGTTGTGGCACACAGGCTTAGTTGCTCCGTGGCATGTGGGATCTTCCTGGATCAGGGCTCAAACCCATGTCCCCTGCATTGACAGGTGGATTCTTAAGCACTGCGCCACCTGGGAAGTCCCTTTGTTTAGTTTTTATTTTATATCAAAGGCATCAGTTGTCTGCATCTTGCTTTTTTCGTTCATACAGTATGTTTTCATGACCTATTTATATGACATTCATATTTCTGGTTTGTTTCACTTAATGGCTGTATAGTGTTCCATCATATTATTATGCTATATTTTATTACCCATTCCCCTGTTGATGGCCATTTGTTTCCAGATTTTTACTTTTCCAAATGTTGATGCAGTAAACATTTTTTTTACCTGTCTGCTTATACTTTTGTGCGAGTCTGTACTTTTGCTGAGTCTAAGCTAGGTGCATTTTATATTTAATAGACCGTACCAAATTGTCCTCTAATAGGTCTGTATTACCTATTTTCCATAATCTCATTAATTTGTAACAAACTTGTTTTTGTCTATGAAATATTTCATTTTAATGTTCATTGCCTTGGTTAACTAGTAAGGTTTTTAAATACCTGGCAGTTACTCCTTTCTTTAGCACTCTTTCTTTAAGCTGGTAATAGAGTTTTCTAGATTTCCTCATAAATGCATCTGTACCATTCTTATAAATAACATCTTTCTCTGAAAACTCCAGGATCACCACATGTTGCTTAAGTTGTGGGGTTCAAAACTAGATAATATAATCTAAATAGGGTCCTGGAATGATACAATGGGAAGACTTCTTATTGGGTGTTTGGGAGCTGGATTCTAGTTGATTTGACCACTAACTTAGCCTTCTGAGCCTTGATTTTCTACACTTAAAAAATTAGTAGTAGTTGAAATAAGTAATTGCCAAAATTCCTTCTAGTTGTAACGTACCATGAATGTTGGGTATAGAATTTGATGCAACTGTATTTGTCGATGATTCCACTCTGAAATTTACACCCTAGAAGTTAGTTCATCTCTTTTTTGTGATCCTGATCATACACTTAAACATTTTAATTGGTAAAAGGAACCTTTTGCCCTCTTACTTTCTTGCTCATTTTTCTTTTTCTTGGGTCATCTGGTCTTGAGTCATATGAGGTTCTGTGATTTGTTTCATGTACCTGGGTGAAAGTTAAAATGTAGCTACCAAAACTCACTCTTCATGTGGAGGTAATTGGTGACTATATCTGAAACCGCCACATTCTGGTTAATAAACAAAATAATTTGTTCTCCTTTTAGGTAAGCTTAAGAGAATTACAATGAAATGCTGAGATGCCAGGCACACTTAAACAAAAACCTCATTTTTGGGACTTCCCTGGTGGTGCAGTGGTTAAGACTCTGCCTGCCAATGCAGGGGACACAGGTTCGATCCCTGGTGTGGGAAGATCCCACGGGCCGTGGAGCAGCTAAGCCCGTGCGCCACAGCTACTGAGCCTGCACTCTAGAGCCCGTGAGCCACAACTTAAAAGCCCACACACCACAACGAAGAGTAGCCCCGCTCGCTGCAACTACAGAAAGCCTGTGCGCAGCAGTGAAGACCCAACACAGCCCTCCCCCACACAAAAAAAAGCCTCATTTTTGGAACTGCAGTGAATTTTTTGTTGGAGCACCAAGTTTTGACTATACTGGTATATTAAGTCAATTGTGCTACTTAATCTTTTATTTAAACACTTATTATGTACAAGTTGATTTTAATTTTTAAGATTGTAAAGGAAATGAGAATTTACCAAAAATATTTAAATAGGGGAATCACTTTGTTATTCTAAAAAATTAAAATTAAGTAATAAAGTTTTATTCAATCCCTAATAAGAAAAGCTATTCATGTTTCAAGTGTGTCACTTGACTACAACGCAAACTGTAAAATTAAAAACAATTTTAAGTCATTATTCCTTAAATGCTACCTTTCATGGTAGAAACACAGTCTGATATTAGAAGGCTTTATTAAGTTAAACTTGTAGCAGTAATGCATAAAGCTCTGTATTTAAAAGTGAACATTCTATGAGTTTTCTTATACATGTAGCGTATGAGTTTATCTTACATATACACACACACATGTGCAAAGACAAGTAAAAGGATGATCGTTGTAGTTTTATTCATTAGTAGAGAGCTTGTTACATAATAGTACATGCATAAGATGGAATATTTGAAGCTGTGAAAAGAATGAGGTAATTTATGTGTTGTGATAGGGGATGATCTCCAAGATATAATAAGTTTAAAAGTGGTTGAGAACTGTGTAGGGTATTCCCCATTTATATTTTGGGGTGTGTGTGTTTAAAGACATGTATATTTCTTTCTGCCTCAGTTTCTTCATCTTTAAAATCAGAATGATAATACCACTTCCCTCCTAGAGTTAAATGGATTCAGTGCATTACAAAATGAGCACTGTGTGTTAGTCATTATATACACTTGTTTATGTAAATTTCTGGAAGGATGCTATGACTTTGAGGAAGGAACTAACTTGGCTGATGGAAAATTTGTTTTTCATTGAATATTCTTTTCTACTTAATGTTTTCTGTAATATGTGAATTTCTCAATTTAAAGAGTTAAAGTTTTATATGATTTATTGGGGAAGGTGGATATTACATTTAGTTATAAGTTTGTAATCATGTAAACTTTTATTATGACAGTAATATCACATAGTTTAGGGGAAAAAAGGCTGAAAAAGGGAATTCCCTGGCGGTCCAGTGGTTGGGACTCCACGCTTCTACTGCAGGGGCCCAGGTTTGATCCCTGGTTGGGGAACTAAGATCCCGCAAGCCTCATGGTGTGGCCAGAAATAAAAAAGGGGTGGGGGGTGAGGGGTGGGACTAAAAAAAATTAACCTAAAAAACAAACCATATTTAGCATCTTAGTGCATTTATTCCCCAAAAAAGTTTTAAAATATAGTTGTAGTAATATGTATAGCTTTATATTCTGCTTTCTTCAGAGTTACTGTGTAGTTTTCATAGTCAAGATTTTAAGTAGTTGCATACCAAGTCCATCAAACATATGATTTACTTAGCCCTGCTACCTAACTATCCATGTTAGTTTGTTGCTGCATTTTATCTGTAGTTATTTTAGTGAATATCTTAAGATAGTTTTTCCTAGGAAAGTATTCCAGACTTAGAATTTCATAAACATATATATGACTGTTGAGGTATTGTCATTGTTTTTTAAACGAAGAAAAATAGTGTAGGCTATGTAAATTTACTAGTGACCCTGTGTGGTTTTATTAGTTTTCTTATTTGCTTATATAAAATAAATTACTTTTCGTTTTAAATATCTTATAAAGTTTTAAAACTTTATTATCAGTTATTAGTGGTAATTGTTGAAGCATTTATTTAATATTTGCTGGTTTATTTAAAAGCTTTTAAAAATTTAAAAAAGTAATACCTACATAAATACATGAATAACTTGGATTTAGATACGATAGATAATACTGTGACCATTTGATGAATGAAGACACACACATTCTCCAATTAAATTGCCTTTAAATTTTGAGAGTATACATATGAATTGATGATGTGTATTTATTGCCCTTGTATTTGTTTATTTCAGTGGTCAAGGAAGTTTGCTCCAGCCTTTTATATACTATAGATTCCTTACTCTTCGATACTCCTCTCGAAGAAATCCATATTGTCGGTAAGCTGGTGACTAGTTTAAACCTGTTTTATTTATTAAGAGTATTGTGAAATTCAGTATTTGTAACTTTTAAGAGTTGTTTAACTTTTATATTAGAATTTAGAAGCAAGCAGTGTTTTTGTGAATTTAAGTTTTGGCCTTAGAACTACCTAGGATTGATGAGGAGGTGGTTGTACTTCTTTTCAGACACTAAGACTAGACTTTTCTTGACCACTTCTAAAACAGTGCTAAAGCTTAAGGAGTTTAAAATGTGTAGGACATAAGTCCCACTCTCAAGGCACTTTCCTAGTTGAAGAAACAAAAAACACATGTCAAATAATGAGAAAGGAAGCAGTAGTTTAGGATATGGTATTCACATGTCAATCTATGATGAATTGTCAATGTTTGTTCTACTAGATCAGTACTATAGTCCACAACAGGGGAGAGATCATTGAGCCAGAAGAGAGAAGAGCCCAGGAAAGTTTCACAAAATAGAGATTTTAATTTGTTCTAGAAGGATTAAAGCCTTTGAATAGACAGAATAAGGAAAAGCATTTTAGGTAGGAAAACAGAACAAGTTCAGAGGCAAGAAGATAAAAGCAGAGTTTAAGGGGCATTGAGTAGACCTATTTGACTATAAGGGAAATTCTGAATGGTGAGTGCTTGGAGCAAAGATTTAAAAGGTATATTGGAGCCATATCATAAAACTTCTTGAGTTTCAGGGTAAGAAGTTTGGAACTTACTTTTTGGATGTATAGGAATGATGGTTTTGACATGATCATAATAGTTTTCTGATAGCCTGTGCAGAATTGTTTGGAGTGGAAAAATGAAGCAGAGAAATATTTTAGTAAATTATCATAATATTGAGGAACGGAGGCTTAAATTAATGTACAATAAATTGTGCCTTCTGATCTCAAAAATTAGAAGAAAACAAAAATGAATAGCTTTTCTTTTTTAAAAAATATATTTATTTATTTATTTTGGTGGGCTTTTCATCATGGTGGCTTCTCTTGCAGAGCACGGGCTCTAGGTGCGTGGGCTCAATAGTTGTGGCTCACAGGCTCTAGAGCGCGTGCTCAGTAGTTGTGGCACACGGGCTTAGTTGCTCTGCCGCATGTGGGATCTTCCCGGACCAGGGCTCAAATCCATGTCCCCTGCATTGGCAGGCAGATTCTTTAAACACTGTGCCACCAGGGAAGTCCCTGAATAGCTGTTTTTAATGGCTTCTTAAATATGTTACTCAGATACTAATGTTAACATAGTTTTTGTTTTCACGTTTAAAATAAATTCATCATGTAGTAGAATTCAGCCAGAAATCCAGTGAGTGTGTTAGCATGATCTCTATTATATTTTCACAAGCAAAGTAAAAACTGAATTTGAATGCTGGTCCATCATTTGCCAGGTCCATCGTTATGACTTCAGGCGAGTTACTTAAATTTTAATTTCTTCACTGACAGAGAGAAAAACCTCCTTCTGGAGGTGAAATGAAGTAGTGTTTTTAAAAGTGCTTAGATTCTATTAGGTTCTTAATAGTTTATTTTCCTTTTTTTATGCTTCTTATTCTCCTTTGAAGGGGTTTTTATGTTCTCACAGACAATGTCTTTTTCACAGTACTTCCTAAAATAGAGCTTATTTTCTTTAGACATAGGTTCTTAATGAGTTCCTAGTAAAAAATAAACCTTTAATTTTACTTGCTTCCATGAGTTTTTCCCTTTTGGTTTCTGGTTCTTGTATTCATTTTAGACATCATATTCTGGTTCCCTACCCTGGCATCCACTTTTCATCAGTAGATTTGTTTTTCTCTGCTTCTTTATATCCTCTTCTTCTCTACTCCTGTTTTCTCCACATATCCTTAAATCATATCATTACCTATAAAAATGTAGAAGTATTCAGTGGAATAGAAAAGAAAGGATAGCAGTGCTATAAGATAACACAAATATGTGCTAATAAACATCTCGCATTAGTACACATTTTAATCAAAACAGTGGAAAGGTAATGAAAAATATTTGGGCTTATAAATATTGATAAGCAGGCTATAAACTACATTTTCTACACTATACTTTTTTTTTGTTAAGGGTTATGAGACAGTCTATATAGCCAGTTTGTACCATGTTCACTTATCACGATATTTATTCTCAAGTTAGTCATATGAGTCCTTTGTTCATGTCTAGTGTAGATTGTGCAGAGCTGTGCTAATAGAACAGCCACCAGCCACATTTGACCATTTAAATTTAAATTAATTAAAATTCATAAAATTTAAAACTCAATTCCTGAGTCAACACTAACCATATTGTTAAGTGCTCAGAAGCCATGCGTGGCTGATGGCCGCTGCATTGGACAAACAGACGTTTTCATCACCACTGAAAGTGCTGTTGTTTATGCCAGGGATAGAACCATGAATACGAGAACGAGGCATGCCTCATCGGTAACCTGAAGGGGTTTAACTAGAGTGTTTTCAGGATGCCCTCTAACTTGATTCATTAGCGTCATTTATTCTGAAGACAGTGATTGTGTGTTGATGATAACAAGTTTAATGTGGGATTGAAATACCTGCTTTCTAGGGACTTAGAGCTGAGTGAATTAGATAGCTACATAAGTCAGTATGATGATGAAGGTGCTGTGAAGGCACACAGTGCAGAGGGAGCCAAGCCTTTTGAAGTCTGAGTTCTGGCATGTGGGTGCCTGAATGCGCTTGGCATGCCAGTAGTTGTCACTTGAGTTGAGGAGGTATATAGGGAAGTAGTGAAGATCTGTGCCCAGAAAGGGAGACAGGAACTAGATCATGTGGAAGGGTTTGGACTTTATTCTAAGGTAGGAAGAGCATTTGAAGTTTGTAATGTGGAGGGGTTGAGAACACGATAAGGTCTGATTTAGAAATACTATTCCAGAAGATGGATTTCAGGCTCACCAAAAGGACAAAAAGACCAATTTGGAAACTGTTAGAGAAGTCCAGAGCCTGAACTAATTCAGTGGTAAAAAAGGGATAAATTTGAAAGCTATTTAGGAGGGTTGGAACTTGGGGCTTAGGGAAGAAGAATAATATAAAGAAGACCTCCAGGTTTCTGGCCTGGGAACCTTGGAGAGTCATGAGTAATGCGGCTGTCACAAAGGTAGGAGATACAAGAAGAAGGTCAGGTTTTTAGATAAATGTGCATCTTTCCAAATTTCCTTCCTGTTTTTGTGTGAGTGTGTATTACATCCTTTTAAAAAACAGATTATTGCCTTCTCCTAACCATAAAAATAACACAGCATACAAAAAGGTAGAAGTTGTATCTTTATGTAGGATGAGTCAGCACATAAAAATATGAACAGCCAAAATTATCCTTCATGATTCTTTAAAGCACTTATAAATTACAGTACAGTATACATGATTTTGTGTCTGCTAACCTGTACAATATGTGTGATGTGTGTGTGATTACAGTATGTAATAAAGAGTACTTCGTAGGCAAGTGGCACAGTTAAGGCAAAGTCGTGATCCACAGCCAGCCTAGGCTCAAAACAGGCAGCGTAACATGGGCATCGTGGCAGAGAGTGGTAGGAGATGAAGCAGGAAAATTCAACTGAGACAAGATTGCAGAAGGCACGGGATGTTGAGGAGGTGGGATTTAGTCTGAAGGCAAACAAGAGCTTATTTGATCAATGGAATGATGCAGTTGGGAGGTAACATTTATTGAGCATCTTCCGTGTTGTCTCATTTAAACTTCACTGTGACTCCAATAAGTACATAGCCCCATTTTTCAGATGAGGAAAGCTCTAAGAGGCAGTATGTTCTTTTAAGGAAATAGTAGGTGGGATTGCTCATATTATATAATTTTCACTTTCTTGGTCTCTTTTTTAGAACTAGTTGAATTTGCCTAAGTCAAATATGAAAATTATGTGACTCAACTGTAAAGAAGATACAGATCATCCCTAATCTCAGCCCTCAGAGAGAGCCATTTATTAAATGCTTTTGTTAAATGATTTTTTTCCCCGAAAAAGGAACAGGTGATTTGGGGAATTTTATTTTGTATGTTCCCTACAGTGCATCCTGGACTTCAAATTCTTTAATGGCTGTGGGAAAGTCCTTCATTAGCATTTGCTCTTGCATTACGTTGCTTTTTCATTGGGTTCCTGAAAGAAAACTGTTTTATGTTGCAGGACCTTGTTTAATGAACTGAGGATTGTTGTTGAACATCTAATAATGAAACCTGCTTGCCCACTGTTTGTGAGAAGACTTTGTCTCCAGAGCATTGCCTTTATAAGCAGACTGGCACCAACAGTTGCATAGTTTAACATCCAGCTAAGTTATATATAATATAAATACGCATTGTTAGCTGCTGGTACTTCTGCTATGGATGGTTAATTCCAGGTGTAAAACTGACCTCAATGCAATTTACATAATTTACATAAATGCATCTCGAAAGAAAAATGATCATTTTCCTGGCATGTTAAATCAAGCCTTTTAAACACTTTCTGAGAAACTTTATTGTAATGTATTGTTAATAGTTAGGGAAGTTTGAATCTTGTGATAAATGTATCAAAAATTCTTTAGATGCTGCTGTGCCTTTATCATGAAGTACATTTATTTCTCTGGTAAAAATAGCTCTAAAATGTGTTTTCATCTAATTGGTAACCTGAATTTATATCTGGCATGAGTTCATTATAGTAACATTAACATGTAAATTCAGTATATTTTGAGACAGTATTCTTTTGCCATTCAGTAATTTTGGTTGATGATTTTAACAAAAACACTTCCCACTGTATTTAATTTCAAATTGCTTTTAAATTGATTTTGTGCTGCTTTGTTAGGACAGATTTATTTTAGATGTACCATTATAATAGGAATTCTATATGTATCTTATACTATGACCTTCCAAAATTTTATTTTCATAATTATTTCTGTGGCTTTGAATATTTTTTTTAAAAAGGCCCAACTGAAAGCTTGTTAACCAATTGGGTAAATATTTGTGGTCACCTAAGCGTTTTACATCAGAGAGCAATACAGTAGTCGGACAGTTTTCCTTTCACAGACCCATTGAGTAACATTTCTCAAATAGGAAATCCTTCTTTTAGAAATGTGGATACATAGGTTTTAGTATTACTGTAGTTTATACAATTACTTAGATCAGATTCTTGACTGTGAGTTTTCTCAGTTTCTTAGGCTTGATTTTCATAGACAGTTGCAGCAATTCAGATGCCTTTTGAAAGGAATGTAACTGAAGATTGAGCGCATGATTAAACTTTGTATCTGTTCTGAAATAATAACGAAGATTATACATACTTACCCATCAAATCTGACTTAAAAGGTTAAATAGAAAGATTTATAGGAAAGGTTATTGCCTGGGAATGGAGGCAGGGGAGGAATTGTGGGGGAAATAGTACACGTTTCGGTGGTGTAACGCACAGCTGTATTTGGGGGGGTTGGATGTATTATGCAACTGTGATTTGAGTTGTATAATATGTTAAATGTGTTCATTGAGCTTCCATTAACTCCTTTTTAAAATTCATTCTGATCTTTATTGTTGCATGATTGGAAATGTTTAAAACCTTGCAAAATGTAAATACAGAGTAATGTAACGGTTTTTTGTGACCAGTTTTCTTCTATGTGCATGTAACTTGGATTTCTCCAGTATACTCTGACTTATCAGTAACATCAGTTTTCTTTTTCAACTTTTTGATCTATAGAAATGTGATACCTACTTGATAGCTCAACTGTCACCAGCTACTTTTGTAATTTTGTAATATTTATCTACTAAGTTAGAGAAGCCTCGTAGTATACAGCTGATTGTAGGGGTGGGGCAGTCTCACTATCACTATGTATCACTATCTGATGGTTTTAAAAACTAAACTTTCTAGAGCAATAAAGTAATTATAAGGTTAAGTAAACAATATATTATTGATTTCTAATGACGTTTTTAAAAATTTGAATTGTATCAAGAAATTTTGGCAGCTGAAGGCATACTTTTAAGTTACTAGGTGTTTTTGTTTGCTTTTACAATTTTTTTTAATCTTGAGATAATTTTAGATTTGTAGAAGAGTTGTAAAAAATAGTAAAGAGAGTTCCTATATACCCTTTACTCAGCTTCTCCTTGTGTTAACAGCGTCCATAACTATACAACATTTATTAAAACTAAGAAATTAACCCTGGAGCAATGCTATTAACTATTAAGGTACAGAACTTATTCACATTTCACCAGTTTTTCCATTTATTAATTTTCTTTTTGTGTGCTCTTGTTTCTACCATGATGATGTTTCTTCGAATGATCTATAAGTATGCCTCTGTTTTTAGTTTTTCCTCTTTATGTTGAAAATTACTATTGGTCAAAAGGATTTTCCTAAAGGAAATAATTCATGTTTAACAAAAAGAATATAACATTAATACTATTACAATTTAAAACCCTCTGTGCTTCAAAAGTCAATGCTTTTATCACATAATGGAGTTATATTTCTGATATGCTCATGTTCTTTAAAGGAAGGCTTGATTTATAAACAAAATACTACTAAACTCATGAAAAAATAAATCTTACAATTTGAGCATTACTAGATGTTTAGTTAGCATGAACATGTAGTTAGGAATTTTGCAGTATGAATGCATACAACTAGCTAATTTGACATCTGAAATTATAGGGTAACTTGCATATCTATCAAATTAAAATTAAGGAAATAGAGTATATAGAATGAATGTACTAGGAGAAGTTATAGCTGCATAGCTGAATTTATTTTTACTTACAGGTTTAAAAAAAAGTTGATTTAACATCCAGAATATTCTTTAGGAAGGTATAATGCTGCTGTTCTTCTAGTACTTTTAGATATTAAACCTTCTTGGACAGGTGGAACAAAATCTACTTTATTTCTAACAAAGATTCTATATTCCATTTGTATACTTGATTCCTCATGAATATTAACTATTTAACATCAGTCTAAAGAGAAATTTCATAAATAACAATTAGTATTTAAATTATCTTGGCGTAAAATTCACGAAGGTAGATGCTCCTAGAAGAAGTAAGCAAGAAAAAAAGCTAACCTTTTTTTTTCCCCCCGGAACGCCAGCCCCTCACTGCTGCGGCCTCTCCCGTTGCGGAGCACAGGCTCCGGACGCGCAGGCCCGGCGGCCACGGCTCACTGGACCCAGCCGCTCCGCGGCATGTGGGATCCTCCTGGACCGGGGCACGAACCCACATCCCCTGCATCGGCAGGCGGCCTCTCAACCACTGCATCACCAGGGAAGCCCAAAAGCTAACCTTTTTAAAAAAAAAAAAATGAATTTAGTTATTTAGGAACCTCCCTTACGGGGAAAATCAAGGCATGCTTAACATTAAACCAGAAGTTGTGAAGGATTTATGGTCTGTTGTATAACTAAGAATTGTAAAGCTATCAAAATACTTCTTTTCCTCCCAAAAATCAGGATCAAAAATCAGTTTAGGTTTGTGAGTTTAGGACATGAATATTATTCATCCAAAAAAGGAAAATAAGTGTGTATATAATGCTACGAGCAGAACTGAGAGTTTTTGTTCTTTTTAAGTTTGAGATAAGAATAAAATTAATTTTGAGGGATTGTGGTAAAGATCCTTATCTAATGCTAAGGAATCTGTTTTAATTAATATAGTTCTGAAGCTCCCATCCACCCATCTACCCAAATCCCCTTTTGATCTGCTACCCTCAATGCTGTCACCCATATTGAGACTGATTTTTATTCTGTAATGAAAACCTCAAGGGAGAAAGTAACCACAGTTATGCTTATGAGCAGTAGGTGGCACTCTTTCCTCAAGTAGTCCTCAGCTGTTTTATGGGCCATGTTGGAAGGTTAAATGCCACTAAATCCTGAGTCAGCATAAAACTAAGGACCTGAATTCCATGACTCTTTAATATGTAATTATTCAGTATTCAGTAAATATTTAGTAAGCATTTACTATGAGTACATTTTAAAAATATTGAAATGTTCAAAAGCTGGAAGAAGTACCCTGTTAATATCTGCTTCCTAGGTAAATAGTAGAATAGGCCACAATTATTGGTGTTATTCAGATCATGGTCTCTCTGCGTTTTTTTGTTTTCATAAGTGCCTAAATTACCTAAACACATCAATTATAAAATTGCTCTTTCTCCTTCATTTCAGGTATGTAGAAAAATGGTACTTAAAATTTGTTCATGGTCATTTTGTAGGTGTACAAGGTGTAACTAGTTCCATCTCTTAAAATTTAGACTTCACAATAATACAAAAGCATATTGAAATTTTTGGATATTAGGAAGGGTACCTAGATTGGTAAATTCAGTTTGAGTTGCAGAGACAACTATTGATAGTTTCACTTATCATCTCGTTGGAATTTCTCTAGAGTTAAGAGAATTCTACATAGGTTATATGATAGTGTAGCTCAACAGATAATATACCAAAGGCATATACGTTTTATAAATCCAGGAGTTATTTCCAGAGATTGTTGTAATGAGCAGGCCTGTTATAATATTCTGGGTGGAAAGTTGTGACTGGATCTGATACTAAGGATAAGAAAGGAGCTGCTAAAAGTTTGGGAGGTTTCCTGGTAGTAATTACTCTATGACGTGTTTATCTTCAGAGGTGGTATTTGGGAGGGTTCTTAGAAAGGAACACATCCCTGTGTGAGGGATTAACTATAGAGTAGTCTCTCTCCTGTTGTGCAGCGCAAATAGGAAAACTGACCTGCACTGAATTTGAGTTGATGTGACAAGAGATAAAGTACAGTATTTTTTTAGTCTAAAACAGATTCTTTTTCTTAGAAAATGATAGAGAAAAATTATTATTGGGTATCTTTGCTGGAATCTAAAAATTAGCTCACATTCCAGAGGAAGGAAAGGCCCAAGAATCATTTCACTTTTTCCATCATAGTTTTCCCGAGCTACTTTTTTGATATGCTCAGTACTTTTAAACTAACCATTTTTTTTCTTGGTTCATGACAGTTTAGTTCCAACCTAGACTATTTTCTTTTGTAACTTTAAAATAAGACAAATGCTTTTGATATGAATTTTTGCTTGCGTATGTATCTGTAAGTTGAGACCAAATGGGCAAAGTCTTGGGCAGATAACATTTGTGATATGTATATATTGAAACAAATGTAAAAGGGTCACAAGGATTAGAAAGAGAGTCATAAAAAACTGCTTGATATATAAATGCATTACTTCTGGTTCTCTATATAATGGGATATATTGAACTAAAAAATCTGTATACACAGTATGTCAGCATTTCTTAGTAACTTCTTTTGAATCCATTTTTAATATCTAATATTATACAGGTTGGGGAGTTACATACTCTTCAGGCGAATACTATCCAGACTGTATAAATTTATAAAATAAATTGAAAAATTCATCATTCCCCTGTATTCAAGATCAAAGCACATAAATGCTAATGTAGGGCTCAGAGGGGACATAATATTGCTCCTGAATATTTGAGAAAATGTGAACTCCTTTCAAGAAAATCTAATAAACATAATAATCCTAGCCTGCTGACACTAAGGAAAAAGGACCTCATTCACTCTTTCTTTTATGCAGTGATTTACTGGTCCCTACTGATTCTCAAATTGAATCACCATACTAAATTATCTGTGCTGGTACCTGTGAAAGTAAGCCGTGGGATCCATATTTGTTTTGTGTTCTGCTTAAATCAGCAAGAATGATAAATTTGATGGTGTGAAATTGGAAGTGTCAAGGGCTTTCTTTGGTGATTGAGCAAAATAATGTCTCCACTTGTAATTTATTGTGACCCTTTTTCACTGTATTTGCTTTGTATACCTAATATTTATTTCAATACAAATTAAATTGTTGTTCCCTCATCTGTATTGTTATATCTAAGATTTTATTGATGTAAAAATCAAATTGCATAATAAAAAAAAATTTCTCTGGATTTAAGCTGATTTGAAAATGTTATGTTGCAAAAAAACATTTAGAATTTAGCTTTCCATTGCTCTTCCTTGCCTTATTGTTAGAATAAGGTGAATTTGAACTTCTTTTTTTGTCTTCAGCTCATCACAAACAATAGAACTGGTGTAATTTTGTGATCTAGTATGAAACTGGAAAAAAAAATGTGGGCTAAGGTGAAACTGGAAAGAAAAGAAAAATTGTAGTGCATCTCTCGGCTGTTCACTTGCTTGCTCTCCTGTACTTGTTTGTCTAGTGAAATTTACAGCCTAGTGGATGAGTTATTTGTAACCCTAAAATGATTCACAATACACAGTATATTCAGAGTCATAAATCAACATAGGATAACATAGAGGAATATATTTCCCTTCCAGATGTTTAGAGCTGGCAGATATTTTGTGTGGCAATTTTAATAACTGGTACTAAGCAAAACACTGAAGAAGCAAGTTAAATCCTTGTCCACTTAGAGATTGTAGTCTAAGAGGCATTATGGAAATCAGTTGTATAAAGGCAATTTTGAGAGGTGAATAAATATTGAATTCGTAAATGAGTTGTCCTTGTAAGGGGAAAAATGTTTGATAGCTCAATAAATTGAGTGTTAGGAGAATTGATTTCCTAAAGATTCAGTGGTATAGGCTCTTAGGAACATATATTGTTAATTCATAATGCTCTTTCCCTGAGCATATGGGGATATTTGAAGCTGTTTAGGAAATAATTCTGAGCTTTGGGGAGGGAAAGGTCATGTCATTCCCTAAGCCTGGTTGAATGGAGTGACTCCTCAAGGAAGCAGTCAGCCATTGCTTATCGGGGAAGGAGAGTTTCGAAAGCAGAAAAAAGGAGGAGCAGTCAAGAAACAATAGTGCAGCTGTGGGGCAGGGTCCTGGTTCCTCCTTAAGGAATATAACAATATCTTTGAGTTCTGTAGGAACTATGGCCCCCACTTGGGTGGAGAATGGTAACTTAAGGCCGAGCACAAGATGCCTTGAACACGGCTCTGTTACCTCACCATAGACCAATCAGAAGAAAGTGCACATGGGAAGTCAGATCCCTCTTCCCCAAATGATTCTCCCTTAAAAAACTTTCATAGTCAAGCAGAATCTTCAAAGTTGATTTTTGGATACCAGTCCATCTTCTCCCCAGATTGCTTCCTGAATAAAGCAACTTTTCCTTTCCAACCAGCACTCTCATCTCTTGAGTATTGGCATTCCAGCGGCGAGCAGCAGAACCTGAGTTCGGTAACAACACCACCTTCCTCCTGGGAGAAGAAGCTGGAGATTGAGTTAATAATTGATCATGCCTATATAATGAAGCCTCCATGAAAATCCCTGAACTGTGGGCTTTGGAGAGCTGCCAGACTGGTGAACATACCTGTGCTGGGAGGGTGGCGCAACCCAAATCCATGGGGACAGAACCTCCTACACTTGGAACCCTTCTGGACTTCCATGATGTCTCTTCATCTAGCTGTTCATCCACATCCTTTATTATATGATAAACGTAAACACATTTCCCTGAGTTCTGTGAGCTGTTCTAGCAAAGTATCAAACCTGAGGTGGTGATTGTGGGAATGCTGAATAATAGTCAGCCAGTCAGAAGAGTAGGTGACAACCTGGGACTTGCAATTGGCGTCTGAAGTGGGGACAGCACCATGAGCCTGAGCCCGTAACTTGTGGGATCAGATGGATGGTGTCAGACTGAACTGAACTGTACGACACCCAGTTGGTGTCTGCAGAATATCGCAGCATTGCTTGGTGTAGGAAACCCCACACATCTGGCATCTTAAGTATTATGAGTGTGAGTAAAGGAAGAAGTAGTGTTTGTTTTCCTTTCAGTGGACACAGTTAAGTAATGGCATAGGTAAATAACATATCCAGAGTACAATACGAAAGAATGAGGAGGCTCTGTGATGTACTGATGTGGAAAAATCTTTAAGATATAAGATTAAGAGAGAAGCAGATGTATAGTTGCATGTCTGTGTATAGATTTGTTGCCTACCCTGGGGACTAAGGTGAGGGTAATTTCATTACTATTTTATAAATCATGAATTTTCCATCATGCATTATACTACTGATGTATACATTATAGGCAAATAAAATTTAATAAAAATAATATAAACATTAAAAAAAAAGTTGTCAGCCAAGATCCCCGAGAGTTATGAGTCTAAACAGGCAATTTGTCAACAAAGGTTTGGTTTTTTTTAAACTTCTTATGGTGAGTTTTGAACATACATAAAAATAGAATAGTATGATGAACTTCCATATTATTATCACCCAGCCCTCATTAAATCCTCCACCATGGCTACCCCAGTCTACTTTCACCTCTATTTACTTTTTCTTCTAGTTTAAATAATTCACAGTATTCTATACCACTAAGTAGAAATTACATTGTGTTTCTAAAAGATAAGGATCCTGGGACTTCCCTGGTGGCACAGTGGTTGGGAATCTGCCTGCCAATGCAGGGGACACGGGTTCGAGCCCTGGTCCGGGAAAGATCCCACATGCCACGGAGCAACTGAGCCTGTGTGCCACAACTACTGAGCCTGTGCTCTGGAGCCCGTGAGCCACAACTCCTGAGCCCATGTGCCACAACTACTGAAGCCCACGAGCCTAGAGCCTGTGCTTCGCAACAAGAGAAGCCACCGCAATGAGAAGCCCGCGCACCGCAACGAAGAGTAGCCCCAGCTCGCTGCAACTAGAGAAAGCCTGTGCGCAGCAACGAAGACCCAACACAGCCAAAAATAAATAAATTTATTTTTAAAAAATAAAAGATAAGGATCCTTTTGAAGATCAGTATTAAAAAATTAACAGTAACATAGGTCTTTTAGATTGGGTGTCTAGAAGTGATTGACTAACAGCAACGCTCTGACGTGAAAAAGGCTTAACACAATTTTATAACAATAAGCATAACATAAGGGAAAGGGAAAATTCTAGTGTTTTTCAGTAAAAGGAAGACTTTTTCCCCTGTGTTGCTGCCCTCAGAGAAAGACACAGAAACCACCACCCTGTAGGGAAAGAGGTAGGGAAGATTTTGCCTTCCCACTTCACTTTCTCCCTCCAAAAGGAGGTAGTGTGTCCAAGGATTTTTTTCCTTGAAAACATGGTGAGTGTGGGACTTCGGCAGTCTTACTGGAAACAGAGAGGGGTTAGGTCATTGCTTCAAAGGAAGGGAGTGCTGTTAACCAAAGATGGAGATAAATAACATTAGAACCATTGTTCTTATTAAATTACCTTTAAAACTATAGATATTTCCAAATAATTAAATAGTGGAATTCAGGTCAATTTATTCCCAATTTTTAAAAAATGATAGCCTTTAAAAAGAAAACAGTAGTTTATAGTATTTTTTTCATTTAAATTATTTAAATTTGGAGCTCTACAATTATTTATTCCTAGACTTCCAAGAGTAATAGGCCATTTCATTTAAGTAACAAACTACAAACCCTCAAGACAAAGAAATGAAACTTGCAGTGATCCAGAATAAAATGGGTATCGTTTTTTGTCATTAACTCATAAAAAATACAGTTGTATATGCAGGTTTCTCTGATCTGAAATAATGGTCCTTGACACTGTGAATTATCAGGTTCATGTTTTACAGTTCCATTTAGTAATATACAAAGTATATAGTTCATCTTTTGAGGTATTTACAAATTACCTTTGTCTGAAAGGCTAAACTTCCCTTTAGGGCTTACTGTATTATTAGACTTAGTTTGAACTGAAGTTTTTAATATGAACTTTATATTTTCCTTTCCTGAGGATGATCCTCAATTTCAAAATAAAAGCAGAACATTTCTTACAAAAATATTGGAACAGTTTTTAGAAAAATATTTTAATTTGGGCTCTGATATTTTTAGTTATATGGATATATTGCTGGGAATAAAATATTCTTTCAAAGTGAGTAATTAAACGTTTACCCTTATAATTAGAACCTACCAGAGGGCTTTTTTCTTTCTTTTTTTTTCTTAACAGAAAGGATATTAACTTACTGTGGTAAAAATCAAAGAATCTGTAAGGTTTATTACAACTCCATTTGAGCTTTTATGTTCATTATACTTGCTCTAAAGTGGTTTTGTGCAGCTATAATTAACTATACATATTTATATAGTACTGATAAGCTTTTAAAAATATTTATTTATTTTTTTGGCTGCACTGGGTCTTAGTTGCAGCATGCGAGATCTTTGTTGCAGCATGCAAGATCTTTGCTGCCGCATAAAGGCTGTTAGCTGCGGTATGCGGGATCTAGTTCCCTGACCAGGGATCGAACCCTGGCCCCCTGCGTTGGGAGCACGGAAGCTTAATCACTGGACCACCAGGGAAGTCCCTGAAATGCTTTTGATAACATCCATATCTTTTAACCTTTCTATAATAAGATGCACAAGCAACTTTGAAGTTAGTTTATAAAATCATTCCTACTCTATTTTCTATATACTGGTAGTTATCAGATTCTCAAATTTTAAAACTTTAGAATCTTATTTTAATTACACTACAAGCAAAGTGCCCCTTGGTGGCAAGTTTTTGGAGAAATAATTCTATTGGCTCTCATTTTGCCTGTAATAAAAAGCCATGGGCAAGGGGTGGAGGGAGAGAAACATTGCTTGACTCTTGATTTTATTTCCAGTGGTTTTTACATTAAACACCCAATCAAGGATATAAAGGCCTTCTTACTAATGATTTCTACCTTTTAATGTTAAAAAAAGTTTTTAGACCATTTTCATTGGTTAATAATCACTATTAGTTTCCAAGGTACCTAAGTGAGCTAATGAATTTTTCCATTATATTTATGAAACAAGTAGACTTTTTATCTCTGTTTTATGGCTGAGAAACCAAATTTCCACAGACAGGTCAGTGGGAATTCCTGACTGATAATTTGTGAAGGAAATCATTAGAGCCCTCATTCAGCCCACGTTCACTGAGTGAGTGCGCATTTTTATAGTCTAAGTAACAGTCTTGTGACAGCTTATGGATGTTCTTTGGGATACCATCATAATTTGGGTATCATAAGATTAGTTCTTTCTTTTTTAAAATTTTGTAGAATAGGGACTTCCATGGTGGTCCAGTGGGTAAGATTCTGCGCTCCCAATGCAGGGGGCCCAGGTTCGATCCCTGGTCAAGGAACTAGATCCCGCATGCATGCCACAACTAAAAAGAGCCCACATGCCACAATTAAGAAGTCAGCATGCCGCAACTAAAGATCCTGCATGCCGCAACTAAACCCAGCACAGCCAAAGTAAATAAATATATATCTTTAAATAAAACAAAAATTTATAGAATAAATGATTCGATACTTAGGAGATGCCTCCATACATGGGCTGTTTGTCCAACCTTAAGGAGGTCATCTTGGACACTCTTACGTGTCTTCAAAGTTTTGAGCAAGGATAAGAGGAGGTAGATGCTCTTCTTCTATAAGCGAACTGTTTTTGGTTGTCATAGGATTCTCTTATAGATGGATCTCCTAACTACCATGCCAGGAAAAAAGTATTGCATATTAATTACACCAAATACCCATTTTTTTAACCTTGAAATAATACATTATCACTCACAGACATCAGTAGAACTTAACACTGGTTAGTTATTTCAGTGTCATTTCCATATAGGTCTTTTAGTTAAGACTGTGTAGCCCATCTCCTATATTTTCATTGTTTATTCTTACCATTCAGTGGAATATAAAAAAGCCCTTTGAAAAATGCAAAATTAATTTGGGTTGTAATTAACCACTTAGTAAATCTGGTTGTAAATCACAATGCAAAGTCACATAGAATCTTTTGAGGATTTTTTGTTTGGTTTTTATTGTTGCTACTGATGTTGATCAAGGCTTTTAAAAAGAAACAGATGGCCAGGATCCCAGGTTTTCAACTCAGTATTTACTGTTACCCAAGGAAAATAAACGGAAGGGATAATGCCACAAACACCAATGTATTTAAGTTTCCTAACAAGAATAGGTGAATTGGCCAGTGACAGGAATGTCAGGAGCAGTGGGAAGACTGAACTGAGACAGAAAGTACCCGTAACGACATTCAAATTCAAGTTAAGAAAACGTTCTAAACACTGCCAGTGTCACACTGTGGACCCAATTTAGCTATGGGCCACCAGCTTGTGGTCTCTTCCTGGGCCAGTTCACACTGTTAATAGTAATGGGTTCTGTACTAGACCCTTTTGACTTCCGGTCCTGGTGAGTTGGGCTGGATTACGTTAACCCCCAAAACTCATTCCTTTTGCTGACGAAAACAGGCTTAAAGATCTTCTCTATCTCTTTCCTTTGTGCTCCATCCTTGTCACAGGCCTTGTCCCGACTCAGATGCCTTTTGTGAGAGAAAATACCTAGGTTTGAACTCTATAATGCTTCAATCTTCTTCATACTCTCTTGCCAATAATTCTCAATTTTGACCAGAGAGAGGAGGGGAAGGGAAAGGAGAGTAGGCACCTCTTAAGTAAGGAGAGATCCTCAGGCCCCTGTGGCCTAAGGCTTAGTTGAGTGACTCCATGACACCTTTCCCTTTTATACTCTGAGGTACAGAAAGACAAATCAGGAAGAAAGAACTTCTCTCTAAGCCTAGAGCTCAGCTTAGGTGAAAAGCCCACCAGCACACTTGGAAGGCCAATGGGCGAAACATCATTCCACAGGCAGTCCTACTTTTTCCCTCTTCCTCACCTTATCCTTGTCTTTATTTCCTTTTTCTCCAAGCACGTTGACATCATTTGAACCTTTCTTTTGGCAGTGTCCTCAACACTTGCCCCATGGTCCTGCTGTATCCACCTGGCAAAACCTCAACCTCTAATCTAAGATAATACCTAATACCTCCCCAGCTTCTCTTTCACAGCACAGTATTTTTCCTTTACACTTTTTATTAGTGTTGTTCAATCTCGTATATTCTTTCTTATTTCTCATCTGCTTTTACTATGATTCGAAAAGGTATGTCAGAGTCTCTCACTGTGATAACAGATTTGTCAATTTCTCCTGGTAATCCTCTCAATTTTTGCCTTGTGTATTTTAAGGCTATCTTATTAGGTGTAGGCAACTTTAGAATTTTATCTTCCAGTTGAACATTTTATATCATGGCCCTGTAACTCTAGAAAACAACTTTTGCTTTAAAATCTGTTTTGTTTGATTTTAATCAAGTACACCAGGTTTCTTTTGCTTAGTTTTTGCCTGACGTGTCTGTTCCCACTCCTGTTCTTTATGCTTTAGATGTGTCTCTTATAAACAGTTATTCTGGATTGTTCTATCGTCAGCTCAATCAAGCTGGGAACTACATTTTCCCAGAATTTCCTTTTCTGGGTTAGACTTGGCTCCCAAAAGGAATTTGTATGAGAATTGACAGGTAGATGTGAAGGAGTGCCTTTACTTTGAAGGTTTGTAGACAGGGTGATGAGTAGCTGCAACAGATGCCCAGCAGGGTCCAGTGTGTTTTTCTCTTTGTGCTTCTTACAGCTCTTCCTCCTGAAGGCTGCTCCAGGTCAGCCTCCACTGCTTGGCTGCGGACCCAGAGGTGGTAGACTCACAGGGGCAATAACTTCCCATAGAACTCTCCACAAATTCCTATTCCATATCCGCTTCGCGATAGATGGGATATGCTTTGTTTCTCATTTTTTCCTTATAGTCTTCAACACGCATGGCAGTGCTTAGGAGACTAGTCAGTATCTTTGATTATCTATCTCCCCTTTCTGGATATTGAGGTCTCCACCTCCTCCCCCAATTGTGTAAAATCTACTTTCAGTATAAATTCCTTTTCTCATAACACAAAGTTCTGCTTCCCTGACTGAAACGTGACTAGCAATAATATATAGCTAAATTTTTAAAAATGGTTTGATAACTTTGTTTTTTAACTGCATAGTTTAGTCCACTTATAATTACTGTTATTACTGATATATGTGGGTTTATTTCTAGAGTCTTATTTTGTGCTATTTGTTCTGCCTTTTCTGTTTCTTTTTTCCTCCTTTTTTTTAAAAAAAAAATTATTTATTTATTTATTTATTTTTGGCTGTGTTGGGTCTTCGTTTCTGGGCGAGGGCTTTCTCTAGTTGCGGCGAGCTTCATCGCAGTGCGCGGGCCTCTCACTATCGCGGCCTCTTTTGTTGCGGAGCACAGGCTCCAGACGCGCAGGCTCAGTGGCCATGGCTCACAGGCCCAGTTGCTCCGCGGCATGTGGGATCTTCCCAGACCGGGGCTCGAACCCGTGTCCCCTGTATTGGCAGGCAGATTCTCAACTACTGCACCACAAGGGAAGCCCTTTTCCTCTTTTCTTGTTTGTGTCTTTCGTTGTTTGTTTGTGTGGTTTTTTCCCTTAGATTTTTTTTTTTCAACCCATTTTTCCCACTCTACTATTTTGGAATTTATACACACTTGCCTTTTCTTTTTTCTTTTTCTTTTTCTCCCCATTAAACTTTAGAAATTCGAGCATGCAACAGAGTTTTGGGTTAAAAGGATTTAAATTTGCTTCTGCCAGGTGCCTTGGGGCATTACACACTGGGACCACTTAAACTCAATTCTTAGCTCTTAGCTCTTTTTTTCCCCCACACAGGAAGTGTAAATTTAGGGTACAAATGTTATGAATACTGGCTTGTGTTTACGAATTCTTAGGGAAGATTTTTCTTCCCTCCACCTGACACCAAGGTAGAAAAAGCCAACTTTCCTAGCTGTCTCTAGACTTCAAATGCAGTTGTTTGTTATGCAAACTTCTGTTAGATTGCCCTCCTTGCGTGGGGCCTCTTCTTTACCTCCTGCCTTTAGTGTCCTGTTCTGGCTCCCACCCCTTACCCTAAGTTTACCAGGAGCTGGAATAGCTTACCTGTGTGTATTCACTCATTCTGAAAATTCTTTACATTTTGCCATTTTGGGGTTGCTTTTAAGGTGTGTGTGAGGGGGGGAATTTTTTTCCTGTTTAACATGATTTTTTTAGGTTGATTTGAGAACTAGTCAGCATTAACAAGAGAAAAATGAAAAAAAGGTTCCTTTGGTGGTGTTTCATTCTGAAAAATCTGAAGGACCCAAAGCCTCCTTCCCAGATAGATGGAAACTAAAGGCTCCTTTATTGCCAGTCCAAGATAATGGGAGGCAGGAGATAGCGAAAGATTTGGGAGAAGGGATGAATAGAGAGGGAAAGTGATGGTGGAGAGGTAGAATCTGTGCTATGATAGGAGAAAAAACTCCATGGGAAAAGTAAATAAAGGCTTTGCCACATACTCTGGCCTCTTTTTTATTCAGGATGTCTCTGGTTTTCTTTTTGGTGATGGATTCAGGTGACATACTAGCTCACATGTTAAAACATAATGAAGGAGTTAAAATACATGCAACATCAGGAGTAATGTCAAAAAGTCCACACACGGTGGTTCCAATCTTTACAGACATTCTTTTAATTTCCTTGGGCCTCAATTTCCTCATTTGTATAATATGGCCAGTAGAGAATTATTTTGAGGATTGTTTGAGGTGAACTTGTACACTGTGAAGTTTTGTACAAATAGCTACATTTTATATTATGCTTCTCATTTTACCTTAGGAGATTCTGGGACTCCTGGAATTTAAAGAACTTCCTTCAAAATCCTACTTGATGAGTCAGTGTTGATTAAAATTTATGTTGCCATGTTTTGTTTTGTTTTTGTTTTTTCGGTACGCGGGCCTCTCACTGTTGTGGCCTCTCCCGTTGCGGAGCACAGGCTCCGGACGCGCAGGCTCAGCAGCCATTGCTCATGCGCCCAGCCGCTCCGCGGCATGTGGGATCTTCCCGGACTGGGGCACGAACCCGTGTCCCCTGCATCGGCAGGCGGACTCTCAACCACTGCGCCACCAGGGAAGCCCTGTTGCCATGTTTTAAGTCAGCACCTTTCAGGGAAAAAAAGAAACTCTGGACCCTTTAAGAGAATGTTGTTCTTTTTCCCTTATTAAAGTACAAAGCCTTATGTTGATAGGTGGATTTTTTTTTTTTAACCTCTCACCATTCCAGGGACATAAAAGTTTATGCAAGGGACAGAAAGCAAAACTGCTATTACTTGGCAAAGTCAGATCAGCCTCTGTAATTGCAAGAGTTCTCTCCACAAGTACTTCTTCAAAATCAGTAAATGATTGAAAGTCCTCTCCAAAACATGCTCTTTCTAAACGATCCCAAATGAATTCTTAAGAAGGATGGAAAAATAGTCTAAGAAATGCTCGAAACTAAATTTATCTGTTAATGTGCAGAGAATGATGCCCAGAATTACAATTTTATTTTCTTTAGATATGGGTATGACCTGAGACACATAGGAAGTAGCAGAGATAAGATCACTGGAAAGGGCTTCCCTGGTGGCGCAGTGGTTGGGAGTCCACCTGCCGATGCAGGGGATTCAGGTTCATGCCCCAGTCTGGGAGGATCCCACGTGCCGCGGAGTGGCTGGGCCCGTGAGCCATGGCCGCTGAGCCTGCACGTCCGGAGCCTGTGCTATCACTGGAAAGCAGTAGAGCACGGCCAGGATCTAGGGCTCTGAGATCAGACAGACCTGGTTTCAGTCACTTCTTAGCTGTGTGATTTCTGTTTCTCCTGTAAAATGGGGATAATAATATCCTATCCATTGTGAAATGATAAAATGAGCTCAAGCATGTAGAGTGTTTAGCATAGTGCTTCACATAAAGGGCTCAAACATTTTGGCTGTCACCGTCGTCATCTATAATTTAGGACAATTCTGTGGAGTGCTATACTGAATAAATTGAAGAGTTGTTAACATAATTTCCCACTTATTTATATCCCAAATAGTCAGAAAATAACTATAATTATTTTCCAGGTACTGTTTAGTAATAATTGATGTTTGTAACAATGACCACCTCCCATTTTCTCCCCTACCCAGGTACTGTAAAATTTTGAATTGTCACTAAATTTTGGAGATTACGTGATATTGTGATATAATGGTAAGAGAACAGAATAAAACTCAGAACCGGGGTTTCAGTACTAACTACTTCTACAGATCTATGACCTTGGGTAATCCATTTAAACACTTTGCACATATGTTCCTCTTTTGAAGAACAGAGGGTAGTATAGGATCCAGATCACTAATGTATGTATGACAGGACTGGGTTTTCTTCCCTACCACTTCCTTCCATTTTTCTAGAATGTTGAATTCTAAAGCCTACATTAATAGAAGGGTTAAGGTTTTTTGTTTTTTGTGTTTTTGTTGTTAGTTTATTTTCCCAAATAAAGTTCATCTTTTTTTTTTCTTCTGTAGAAGAGTGTTTTTAAAATGTTACCTAAGGCAATGAAGGAGAACAAGTATCAGTGCAATGAGGAAAGTTCTAATTGCAATAGATATTTTATCTGGGAATCAGACCCCCATGAGGACTACCCCCCCACCTCAAGCATACTCAAGTTTTGAAACCTGATCACTATCAAAAGCAGAACCACTTGGAGCAGAGAAAGATTGACAGCATCCTTTGAAGGCAAGACCCAGGAAAAACTGGAGCTGAGACTTTAAGGAAAGAGTGAATGTTTCAGAAGGACCAAGAGGGACTTCCCTGGTGGCGCAGTGGTTAAGAATCCGCTTGCCAATGCAGGGGACTCGGGTTCGAGCCCTGGTCTGGGAAGATCCCACATGTCACGGAGCAACTGAGCCCATGCAGCACAACTACTGAGTCTGTGCTCTAGAGCCCGCGAGCCACAACTACTGAGCCTGCGTGCCACAACTACTGAAGGCCACGTGCCTAAAGCCCGTGCTCCGCAACAAGAGAAGACACAACCTTGAGAAGCCCGCACACCGCAACGAAGAGTAGCCCCCGCTCGCTGCAACTAGAGAAAGCCCGCGTGCAGCAACAAAAACCCAACACAGCCAAGAGACTGCGTGTGTGTATGGAGCGGCACTGTCCAATAGGAATATAATGCAAGGCACACATGCAAGCCACATATATAATTTTGAATGTTCTAGTAGTTGGGAACTCCGTGACGGTCCAGTGGCTGAGAATTCCTGCTCCCAATGCAGGGGGCCTGGGTTTGATCCCTGGTCAGGGAACTAGATCCCACATACATGCCACAACTAAGTGTTCGCATGCCACAACTAAAGATCCTGCATGCCGCAATGAAGATCCCACATGCCACAACTAAGACGGGGCTCAGCCTAAATAAATAAATATTTTAAAAATGATAAAAATAAAATGTTCTAATAGCATATTAAAACAGTAAAAAGAAACAGGTGAAATTAATTTTTATAATATGTTTTATTTAACCCAGTATATCTAAAACATTATCAACAGTTATTAATTATTAATAATTTTACATTCTTTTTTTCATATTAAGCCTTCAATATATATTTTATTCTTACAGCACATCTCAATTCAGACTAGCCGTATATCACAGGCTCACTCTCCACATATGACTACTGGTTAGTGTATTCAACAACACAGATATGGAAGGTAGGAAGGAGATTGTCAAAGATTCTCTGGTGACCTTGGTGTTACCACATGCTGTTCCCCCAGAGTCTGGGACTAAGACTCCATGGCTGTGAATGGAGCTTAGGGACAAGTTGAACAGATTAAAACACTCCACTGGCTTGTGTACTTATGGACTTTGTGTTGTTTGGATTGCATGGCCTGAAAATGAAGTGCGATTGAACATCCTTTAGGATTTTGTGTGTATATTAAATTGACCAACATTAAGACTGCTTTATTATAGAGTAAACCACCTTGCTCTTCCATTATATGGTGTATTAGTCTGCTCAGGATGCCATAACAAAATATCACAAACTAGGTGACTTAAACAGCAGAAACTTATTTTCTCACAGTTCTGCAGGTTGGGAATTCCAAGGTCAAGGTGCCAGCAAAGTAGATTTCATTCTGAGGCCTCTTGGTAGCCACCATCTCACTGTATGGTCAGGTGGCCTTTCTTTGATGTGTGTACTTGGAGGGAGAGAGAGAAGGATATTTCTCTCTTCCTCCTCTTATAAAGCCACCTATTGGCTTAGGGCCCCACCCTTATGACCTCATTTAACCTTAATTCCCTCCTAAAGGTCCTGTCTCCAAATACAGTCACATTGGGGGTAGGACTTTAACATAAAAATTTGAACAAAATCCACCCCAGTTAGTTAAACAGAAAAGGATTTTTTTGAAAGGATATTGGGCAGCTAACAGCATTTTTTAAAAGGAGGGGAGACTCAGGCTTGGAAGCTCTATAACCAGGAAACGACACAGCTTCCTATTTCAGTTTCCATTGACACGGTCGTCACTATTGCTGGGACACGCCCCTGGGCTTCTGTCTCTACTGCCTCTGAATTTGTGTATTTGTGCCTCACATCTCTTCCCTCATCAAAACGTGTTCCATGAGATGCCATGTTTTTCCCATTATTTTCTTGCAAGTTGAGGCCTCTCACAGATTTCTGATGGTTGGTTGGAGCCTCTGTCACATCTGCGGGCCCTTGCTGGAAAGGAGCCTGGGAAAGCAAATGCCAGCCTTCCACCTTGGGGAGTTAAACCCACAAGGTGGGACATTCTCCAGATATTGGAAGTGTGTTCAAACTATGCTGGGCAGCCACAAAATATAAATGTCCTTCACTGGCACTGAGTTCTATCATTCGAAAAAATATTCCAGGTCAAGAGGCCTAAATTTAGTTTAAAAAACTTTGTTTAATCCAGAATTTGTTTCCAATAACAACTGTTAAACAATCTGTCTGCTTTCAAATTTACTTTTCTTTATTCCTGACCTTGCTTCTAAGCTTTATCAGTTGCATATTTTCTCATTTGACATGTTGGTAAGTAACAGCCAAAACCCATTGCCTCGGTTTCATCATGGACTGGGGGGTGGAGTTAGCAAGCAACATGATGCTTCACTTATGGAAAAGGAATAAGAGTGTGAGCCCATTATCAAAAAAACAGCAGGGGTGAAAGACATTGGGCCATCTCAGAGTGTCATGCCTATTACCATAAAATCCACAGTATTCAGCAGCAAGGTCGGTGAGAAGCCTGTTGCCCAGTTCAAATGGTATATTAGATTCTACGACTAGTCTTGACACCACATAACCACTTTTTCAATAACCTTTAATATTTCTTTCCTTTTCTTTTTTTTTTTTTTTTGAAAGCAGGAATGACTCTGCTAAATTATTAGATATTTAAGTTTAGAATTCATTGTCATTTCTGCACAATTCAGTTGCTGAAATAACATGTAGCAGATGCTACAGTGCAAGTTAATGAATAATTATTTTTTGTACTATGGCCTCTGACTGTAACATCTGTCACAACCCTGTGGGTTTAGTAATTATTCTTTTGACACTTTCTCAATTTTTTTTTGGCGGAGCCGAGCCGCATGCAGGATCTTAGTTCCCAGACCGGGGATGGAACCGGCGTCCCCTGCCGTGGAAGCACGGAGTCTTTACCACAGGATGGCCAAGGAAGTCCTCTAAAATGTTTTTAGCTTTAAAAAAAAACCAAAACACATTGTTTTTTAATGCTTTGCTGCAGTCTTTAAATTTTGCTTTTGTTTGTTTAATTATTTTCTATCTATTAAATTCTTCCATTTGTCCTAATTCTTTTGAAAGTGTAGTGGCTCTTTATGGTCTACTTTTGTTTAAGTATAAAGAGGAATGTGGAATTCTTCAATTGATTTTTTTCTTATTGTAAATAAGCCAAAGCCAGGGTCAAGCTTATTTCCCGTTTCTGGGGCACAGTTTAGCCTTCAGCTCTCAAGGGCATATTTTCAGCTTGTTACAAGCCATGCTTTGGCTTCCCTTCTTCAAAGTTGGCTCTTTCTTAACCAGGAAACAGGGCAGGGACAGGATTATTTTCTTCCCATTTCAGTTTCTCTATAACTGCTGTGTCCAGAAGTAAATATGGCATAGCCAAAATTAATACCAGAATTGACTCAATCCAACCTCTTTTAAAAAAAAGGCTAAAAATAAAGGCCTGGATATTTTTAGAAAGATCAAATAATCAGTGTCAAATTTCACAGAAATCTGATATATATAGATTGATGTCACGCAAAAGTATTTCCAGCAAGCTACTGAAAGACAAAAGAACAAATGTTGGAGGTGTTAGGAGATAGTGGAGTGAAGTTGATGGGAACAAAGCGGCTGTAATGAAGCATGTCCACGCTGCTGAAATATTTGGAGGATGGGTTCACAAGAGGCTGAGAATAAAACAAAGCTAGAATCTAGTCCTGTGTATCTTTTTACCTTCCCATCCCCACTTGCATAGATATTGGAGGCAAGAAGATGAGGAGTACTCCCTGTTCCTCTCTCCCTAATTCCCACCAGTGATGCTGAAATGGGGAAGTGGCTTCAGACATGGACAGACCTGGTGGATGGGAAAACCTGTCAGTATCAAGATGCATATGTGAGGATTTAGGAGTTAAAAAAATACACACACAGGGCCTTCCCTTGTGGTGCAGTGGTTAAGAATCCGCCTGCCGACATGGGGGACCAGGGTTTGAGCCCTGGTCTGGGAAGATCCCATGTACCATGGAGCAACTAAGCCCGTGAGCCACAACTACTGAGCCCGCGTGCCACAACTACTGAAGCCTGCGCGCCTAGAGCCCGTGCTCCGCAACAAGAGAAGCCACCGCAATGAGAAACCCACGCACCGCAACAAAGAGTAGCCCCCTCTCGCCACAACTAGAGAAAGCCCGCACGCAGCAACAAAGACCCAACACAGCCAAAAATAAATAAATAAAAATAAATAAATTTTAAAAAAGAAAAAGGACATCTTTATAGAAAAAAAATACAAACACACACACACACGCACATTTGGTAGAAGCTGATGGGCATTGCCTTTAATATGTAATTTCGAATTGTGACTCGGAAGAAGAGTTTTTCAACAGCAGCTCTGTTGACATTTCGAGGAGTCTAATTCGTTGTCGTGACAGGCTACCCTGCTTATTGTAGGATGTTTAGCAGCATCTTTGACCTCTACCCACTAGATGTCAGTAGTTACCAGTTGTGAGAACCAAAATGTCTCTAGACGTTGCCGCTGGTTGAGAGTGACTGCTGCAAAGCCAGCATGATGTGGTTAGGCGGGAGAACATGGGACTGAGCTGGGGCGGGCAGGCTGGTAAGGTTGGAGGGGCAGAATTGTGAAAGATGGGAGGAGGTGGTGGATGAGGAAATTGAGTGGAATGCTGGGGATGGAGCAAGCAGTTTCCTAAAAGAGAGGGAAAATATCCTAGAGGCTGAGGAGCCTTTTAGGAATGTAACAAAAAGTCATGTAACATTTAAGGGGAAAGGCTGCTTGCTCTTCCGATGGTGGGGTCAGGAGGTCAAGAAGGCTAAAGGGCAATACCTTAAGTATTGCCTAACTGTGGGAAGGTTGCTGTCCCCTTTCTGTAGGTCAGTGCGGCTTATCTTGCTCACTGTCAGTGAGGATGAATGGGGATCCCAACAGGCCCCACGGAGGAGAAACTCGGTCCCAAGAGCCCCCTATTCTTTGGTAGCGCCTTGCAAGTCTTGCTGTATCTGTCAGCTCACTCCCAGCTGGCGGTGGTGAGCTACATTCATCTGAAACATACATACCTCTTGCCCCATGTTGTGTTCCATGGCAAGTCTGCAGGCCTCAATCTCATTTACTCTCGGTGATTCCAACTCTGAGTTCTGTAGGATCAGACGGGATCCATAGTCTATATATCACAGAAATTCTCTCTAGTCGCTGTACCATCTCTCTTCAATGCTGAAAAGTTTCCTCCAAATTCATAGCATCGGGACAGGTCAGTAAGCTTGGTGGGTAAGCAAACATCCAAACGGCGATGGAGATATGTCTCCTCTTCTTTTTTTTTTCTTTTGCGGTACGCGGGCCTCTCACAGTTGTGGCCTCTCCTGCTGCAGAGCACAGGCTCCGGATGCACAGGCTCAGTGGCCATGGCTCACGGGCCCAGCCGTTCCGTGGCATGTGGGATCTTCCTGGACCGGGGCACGAACCTGTGTCCCCTGCATCGGCAGGCGGACTCTCAACCACCGCGCCACCTGGGAAGTCCTGTCTCCTCTTCTTGAAGACACCCAAGAAGACATCTTATTCTTGCATGGAAGTGGCAAAGAGTGAACCTAAGTTTAATGGTAGTGGAGTACTCTATGGTCATTTCACAAATAATTGAGAAAAAAAGCCCCCACAAGTACCTTCATAGAATAATGCTGGGGGAAAACCCATAAACCTCTGTCTCTCCACCACCTTCACTGTGTATAACACAGATTTGGAGTCGGAGGGCCTGAGTCTGACTCCAGGTTCTAGCACATCCTTGCTGAGTGATCTTGGGAAAATCAATCACCTTTTCTGAAAAATGGAGAGGAAAGTTAGCAAACTGGTCAGAAACCATGTCAATTCCACATTTCACTTCCTGTGCTTCGGCAGGAGAGGTCTGCCTATACACGCAACATGTGTCTGTGCAGACCCCCATTGCTTCTGACCTTGGTTGTATAGCAGGCAATGACACCCTTGGTGTGGTCATTTTCTTTTTGAAGTGTTCAGATAGGCAAACTCCCTCCTTTCTCAACTTCACAGGGAAAAACATCATGACACCAACAAATACATCCGTGTTCAAAATTAAATTTGTGTTCTTGGTAAGCTTCAGGATAAAGCCACTGACTTTATCTTGTAATGGATTATCTAAGTTTTCCAGATAAACAGTTAAGTTGGTCTCATGATCAGAATCATTTTCCCAACGCTATCGACAGGATGAAACCAAGGAATAGTCAGCTCAACTATAGAAGCTGTAAGATGTGGAATTTCTGTAAGATGTGGAACTTCTTCAGAGTTAATGGAAAATGTTGCAGGAGTTGTGGTTAATGATAATAATCAAATGACACTTCCCATTTTCCTACTTCTATTTCCATCTATCTGACTTAGTATTCCCTATATTTAGGCATCTATTTATAACAAAAATTCTCATGAAATAGACAAATTAATATCATGTTGCTCACACAAAACAATGGGATATAAAATCTGGGGAAATGCTCTCTCTTGACCTACTGTTCAGAAAACAGCAAAAGACCTTATATTTTCTTCCAAAGGACAAAACCCACTGGCTTAGAAAGTAAAGTTTGGTAGTTAAGAGAGAGACGTGCCTTGGTTTCCTCATCTATAACTTGCTAAGGTGTTATGAATGAGATAATGCAAATAGAGGGTATGGCAATTAGTAAATGATCAATATTGCTACTACTACTATCACTATTTGAAATTATATGTGTTTATTTTTAAATTTTCTGTCTCCTCCAATAGAAAATAAGCTCCGTGATGTTACCTGTTTAGTACATATAGGCACCTGCTGAATGTGTCTCAATTTGAGCATTAAAGTAAAGGAAGGATGAGAATCCTCAAAGAATTTAGGGTCAGTGGAAATTCCCCTAAGGAACTCTAAAACTGATGCTGTTACTGAAACCATGCAACTCAGACTGGGACTTGAACCCACGGGCAGGGACTCAAACCCAGCCCAAACCCAGATTGGAACTTGAACCCATGATCTTTTAACTGAGATCGCATACCTGGTCTCAGGACTTAATGATGCTCAGGTTCTTGATGTCTCATCGCAGGAAGAATTTAGTGAGAGACAAAGTGATAGGTAAGAAGTGGATTTATTTAGAGAGAAACACCCTCCACAGACACTGTTGTCCATCTCAGAAGGTGAAAGCAGCACCAGGGTATGGGATTGTCAGTTTTTATAAGGGTGGGTAATTTCATAGGCTAATGAGTGGGAGGAGTATTCCATCTATTTTGGGGAAAGGGTGGGGATTTCCAGGAATTGGGCCACCGCCTACTTTTTGACCTTTATGGTTGCCCTTGGAACTGTCATGGCACCTGTGGGTGTGTTACAATGAGCGTCTGTATACTGAGGCTCAAGGTCTAGTGGAAATCAACTTGTCTGCCATCTTGGACCTATTTGGTTCTAATCAGTTTATGTCATGTCCTTGGGCTATGTCATTCTTTTAAAAGTTGTGCCCTGCCCCCTTCCCTCCTGTTTCATTACCTGAAAACTGGGTTTGCTTCTTGGTGGGTGTCCATCCAAGAGACACAGCCAAGCCAAAGAGGGGGAGAAGGAAGGATTTATTACTTGCAGCAAGTAAGGAGAACACTGAGGATCCTTTCCAAAGCAGTGTCTCCCTGAACAGCAAAATTGGGGTATTTTTTAGCTAAGGATACATGCATGTTCATGAAGGGGCTTGAGCAGAGGAGAATTCAGTATAGAATTGGGGCAAAGGTTGACAGAGTCCAAACTTGAGTTGACTGAAGTCATGAGGGTCAGGAAAATTCATCATCATTCCATCCTCCACCTAGGTGGGGGCCTTAGTGCCTACAGAACTCAAAGATAAGTATCAGATTGTTATATATATCCCTTGAGGAGAAACTAGGACTCTGTTTTATCACTGGGCTATTGTTTTTTGACTGTTTTTCTTTTGTTTCTGCATTCCCTCGAGATCATTAATTACTAAGACCTGTTCAAGGGCAAGCATTGTGACCAGGCTTAGAGCACACGATGGCTTAGGCCAAAAATGTCATCTCTTATGTCAAGAAAGCCATTCCTAGTTCTCTTTTTCCAGGGGCTCCCCGACTCTGACTGCTTACAACATTGCCTCAATTTTCAGCACTTGGGGAAATTTTTGAGCCTATCCAGCAAGACGAATATATGATGACAATATAGGTGTAAATACCAAGACAAGTGCAGAAGTATTTTAATACAAGTCCATGGAGAACTTATTATGTGATACAGCATTGTGAGGGTTAAAAAAGATAACACAGCATGATTCACTTTATTCTTGAAACTTTTGGCAAGTCAAGTCTTCTAGAGGTTTATTAAAATTAATAGTGTCTGTAAGTCGAGTTATACGATGCTATATTGCCCAGCTATATCAGGGGAAAGGAGGGTAGGAAAAAAGTAGCACGTGGTGATATTGTGGTATACACCAGCAACACGTTCTTCACATCACACAGCTGTTATTAAAATTATTTTAACAACCCTGCGAAAGAATGTATTTAAAAAATGTTTCTTATCACAAAAGGAATGAATATTCCTCTAAGAATTATTAGAAAATACATATAAAGAAAAATTAAAATCCTATTGTACATAAAAGTAAATCCTATGAAGTTTTGACCAGTCTTGATTAAAATGATAGTTGAAACTAGGGGTCAACTTTAAGAATCCAAGGCATTTAAGTTAGCAATATAGTAAAGGCTAACGCAACATATAGTTACCATAAAATTAGAGTTAAGCCTTTATGTATTTTATATCATAAAGCTGGATTTCTGCTAAAATCTACTTATAAGGAAAGGATAAGAACTTTCCAGTAATATTCAGATTTTTCAGTAATCTTGAGGTTATAAATATTTAAGGAACAGCATTTTTTTAAAAGAAATTTATTAATTTCTTTATTTTTGGCTGCGTTGAGTCTTTGTTGCTGCACACGGGCTTTTTCTAGTTGCGGCGAGCGGGGGCTACTCTTTGTTGTGGTGCGCGGGCTTCTCATTGCGGTGGCTTCTCTGGTCGTGGAGCACGTGGCACATGGGCTCAGTAGTTGTGGTGCACGGGCTTAGTTCCTCTGCAGCATGTGGGATCTTCCCGGACCAGGGCTCGCACCCGTGTCCCCTACATTGGCAGGTGCATTCTTAACCACTGCGCCACCTGGGAAGTCCCAGGAACAGTATTTTTTAATGTTTAACCACTTAATGTTTTAATCTATGTTTGTCATAGGAAGTTGAATTGCTTACCATTCTTGTGATAATTTAATCACTGTCACCTCACTGGTTGTAGTTTCTCAATCAGCATAAAAGACTGTGTTGATTCTCTTAAAATTGGGAACATAGTAATTTATTTCCCCTTGAATTAGTTATTTTGTAGTGAAACTGAGCAGGACCCTGTGGGGCCTTTCCATGTCCCCTGTTTCTTACTTATAGGAAAAAGGCTACAGCCTCCCAGACCCTCTCCAAGTTACGAGTTATTCAAAGTTACTAATTAGGGTAGTGAAGGAATGCAAAAACAAAGGAGGAGCGGTCAAGAAACAATAGTGCAACAATAAAGCAGGGTCCTGGTTCCTACTCAGTAGATATACATAACAATATATCTCTGAGTTCTACAGGAACTAAGGCTCCCCACCCAGGTGGAGGATGGTAACTTCCGGCTGAGCACAAGCCACGTGGACCCTAGACTGGTTGGAACCAGAAGGCTGATGATTGAGATTCTTGGAATCTCAATCTCAACCTGCTACCTCACCACCAACCAATCAGAGGAAGGTCACACACCCTGCAGACCTTCATCCGAATTTTGCCCGCAGAAACTCTTCCCTGAAAACATTCAGGGAGTTACGGCTTTGCTTGGCCCTGCAATAAACCCTTCTCTGCTCCAGACTCCTACGTCTTGGTTTGTTTGGCCTCTTTGTGCATAGGACACACGAACTTGGGTTCGACAACAGTAATACTACAGTTAAATGACTCATTAATTTTAAAACAAACCATCATGCATTCCATTCGATTAATTTATTTGTGTCAGGCACTGTTTTAGCCCCTGGAAACAGCAGTGTGCAAAACACAAGATTCCAGCATCACGATGTTTATTTTTTATTGAGAGATAGAAAATAAAAAAAATAAATACATATATAATTTCAAATATCTATAGACATTTTGAAGAAAAGTATACAGGGCAACAGGGTAGATAATAAACAGGCCTATTATAGCGTCGGGAGGAAGAAATTTTCCTCTACCCTTCTAAGTCCTAGTGTTACTGAGTCCAAGCTCGCTCTCTGCTCACCAAACGACAGGCCAATATATCAGAGACAAGGCGTTGAGGCAAGGAACACGACTTTATTCGGAAAGCTGGCAGACAGAGAAGATGGCAGACTTGTGTCTCAAAATAACCACCTTATGGTAATCTGGATGTAAGCTTCTTTTATAGAGTCAGAGAGGGAAGTAAAGTAAAAAGGCAGAATAGAGAGGGAGAGGTGGGAAAAAAGTAAAGTAAAAAGGGCCATCAGTCTTGCAAAACATCTCCTGGAATGGCCAGGCTCGGGGACATTCACAGGTGGGTAGGGTTCCCTGAGGCAGGCCATCATGTATGATTTTAATAACAAAAGCAACGAAAAGCAAAGGCTAAAGTCGAAGAAACAGATCCAACATGGAGTCAAAATTGGCTCTTCCGTTACACTAGTTGGTCTAAGAATTAAATTAACATGAGACAGATTAACAAGAGAAAATCAAACGAAAGTTTAATAACATGTATACATGGGAGAGACCCAGGAAAACTGACTAACTCTCCAAAATGGCCCAAACCCTCACCGTGAATACCATCTTCAGCTAAAGAAAAAAGAGGATGCTGGGGGTAGTAGTTTGGGGCTTCCAAGGGGAGGAAGGCAACTGCTAAGGAGACAAAAAAGCAAATGTTTGGTAAACAAATGTTTGCTGCGCCCACAGAGACAAGAGGACAGAGAGGAATTTTAACAAGCGACTTTGCTAGGTTCCTCCCTGTCTATATACCTAGTGTGTACTACAGTTATCTATGGTGATAGCTCCCTTCTTGGAACAAGTTCTCTATATTCTTTTAGGCAGGTAGGGGAAAGGTCAAAGGTGATGAGTCTTTTGGGCCTTAAAAAAAAAATCAGCCTAAATTAATTCTCTTGCCAAAGAAACCCATTTTGGGGTGGCAAATTTTGCTCCCTTACAATAGCTAGGGTGGTCAAGGCAGGCCTCATTCCAGTTTGAGCTAAGACCTGAATGAGCATGTCAGATAAACAACACAGTTAATGCTTGGTGAATATTGTTCTCGTCTCCTTCTCCCTGGGGCCAAACTGACTCCTATTTGCATGTCTGCACATCTGCTTTTACCCAGACAAATCCTGAACGTTTAAGTCTTAGTACTGTATATTACAGACAGGAATCCGACGTTCAGACGTTACTAGGGCAAGTTAACTGATTCTGTGGGTACTTGCCTTCACGGTAATGGCTACACAACGCTGTTGTGATGTACTGTGTTCCAGGTCCCGAGGGCACTGAGGACAAATTAGCCTAGGCTTGGGATTATCCACAAAGGCTCTGGAGAGGGAGAGGCTCAGAAGGCCACTGTCCTTCCTTCCCACCTTACCTCCCATTTCCAACACCATGGCCCAGGATCTGAGCCCAGAAAAAAGAAAAAGGCAGAGCCCTCAACGGCTGTCACTTCTGCCAAGGCTTTCCTGGCGGTTAAGAAGCAAACAATTAACTTGCAGATATCCAAGCAAGGTGCAAACGCAGCAGCGCGTTAAGACAAAGCGAACACGCCAAACTTTCTGCGCAGCCACGCCCTACCAAGCTCTTCCGGGGCAAGATCTCGCGATTCGCGCTCTGCGTGTACGTCATTTCCGCTGCCTCCGCGGCCAGGTCATTAAATAATGTTACCATTTCCGAGTTCGCTAAGGCCGCCTGCGGCGGCGCAGGCGTTGGTGTTCGGTAGTGTCCGGTCTATGGAGTCAGTTGGTTTTGGCGGCGGAGCGGAGGTAGCAAGCGGTGTTCGAGTGGGGGCCTTTGCCCCGCCAGGATGTTACCGGGCTTGGCCGCCGCCGCCGCGGCCCACAGATGTAGCTGGTCTTCCCTGTGCCGGCTTCGTCTGCGCTGCAGGGCGGCAGCCTGCGGCTCCAGCGACCTCCAGGGTGAGTGTCCTGCGCCGGCCTCTGACTCCGCGGAAGCCGGACTGGAAGACAAGGCCGGTCTCGGCGCCGGGCGCCTCGCCTCGGAAGTATGCCGCCTTGCCCTTTCCCAACCCCAGAACCTTCTTGTCGGACCTCCGCCTTTGCAGTTCAGCCTGCTCAGCCGGCGGCGGCCCCTACAGGCCTCCCTGATCCTGGTCTCGCCCACGGTCCCCGCGGGCATTTGGGGGCAATTCTCGGGCCGGGTCGCATCCATGAAACGGACCACTTCGTTTCAGATAAAACATTACGTGAGCATGGCAGTGCCCGGCGGTGACCGCCCGCCTCCCCCCGCAGCCAGTGCGAAATTGCTGACTCCACAAAGTTCCAGGGTCTTTTGAGCTCACCGCCTTACCTTTTTTGAGCACTTTGACCAAATAGATTTTCTTACCCTGTTCCTTTTCTCGTACTCCCAACCTGTGTTATTAAATTTTCTAAGGAGGAATTTGGGGGTTGCTACGCAACATTTACGAGACATCCTTTAAGATGGGGGTATGACCATCCTACAGTTGTTGAATGAGACCAGTTCGGTTGAACAATCTTTTTGGTGAAAAAGTGTCCACTGGAGCTGAACTCAGAAAAAAGTGGTTGTCGGGAGGTTTTATCCCTCTTTTTCAGATGTCGTTTCTGACTCAAATTTAAATTGACAATTTACAAAAGAATCTTGAACTTGCAAGTTTTAATTAGGCTTACCTCCGTTTTTGCCGTCATTGGCATGCCATAGGTTGCTTGACACTTGGGAACTGTTAGGAACAATGAGGGAAGAGACAGAACCAAATCCACCCCTAATCTAATCCCCCAGGGTCTTGGGGATGAATAGAGTGTTTACGGAAACATTTACCCAAAATTTATGTTTGAAAAAACTTGTAGCATGTTTGTGACCTTGCAGTAGAAATTGGAAGTCGTAGTCATTCAAGTTTATAAGTAACATAAGCTAAAATAATGCCTATTCTGTGCAATTATTTAAGAATATGGTCCTTTTATTTGCAATAAATATAAAAACTGGCTTTTAAGATTTCGGAAGGGTTAATTTTAACAGCACTATTTTGGGTGCTTTTTGGTAGTGATAAAAACGTGTAACTGTGGATTTTTCCTATAATGGAAATGTACCTGATTCTCTTGTGAACAAAATGATTCATCTGGTTGTACTGTACTCCAAAATCCCCAGTTAAACTTTCTGGCCTAGTTGCTTTTATTGACCAAGCAATTTCGGCATTTTACACTTAAATTACGTGGAGTGACTGTTGAATTTAGTCTAAACTGCCCTTTAAGGGTGGGTAAAAAGAAGTTGAAATAGTGTAATTTGTAATCCATTATTGTCTGTCGCTGTCAAGTCGAAAATTATGTGCTCTTTGTCTCATCCCTCTGTGAACTACAGATAATAATCACCTGTCTCACCAGTCGGAATGACTGCAAAGTTGTTTGCAGTGTTTATTACCAAAAAATTAAAATGTGTTTTCATGCTTAAAAACAGTAGATGTAAAAAGTAACCTTGTTTGTGCAAATTTAGTTTCAAAAATACTGAAACAATTTTTAAAAGGGCAACCATAATTATGATAAAGCTTAAAAAATTTATTTAGAAAAAGTACTAATTTAGAAAAAGAGTACTAAGTACTCTTTAGAGTACTAAGAGTACTAACTAAAAAGAGTACTAAGTTGGATGCATGTAAGAAGAAAATATTTGCAGAACTTTTGAGAAAGAATTCTAAAAATAAATATTTTTCTTTGTCAAATAAAGTTTAGTTTATGCTTCTGAAACTGCTGTGTGGCTGGGAAAAACTTATAAAGAATAAGTTGAGGAGGAAATCTTGAAGGAAACAACTGCTTCATTTGTATACTTAAAAATGAGAAATGTCTGTGGGTCAAACTAACACTGAAAACATTTAAAGGCAAAAAGCAAGACAATATTCTAGAGCAGATCTGTCAGAAAGAAATATAATGTGAACCATGTATGTTATTTCGCTTTGTCTGATAGCCATATTTTAGAAAGTAAAAACAGATGAAATTAATTTTATTAATATATTTTATCCAGTATATTCAAAATATTTCAACACGTAATCAATATAAAAATTATTGAGATATTTTACATTATCTTTTCTTACCGTCTCTGGAGTCCAGTTTACACTTACAGCACAACTTAGTTCAGACTCCACATTTCAAGTGCTCAGTAAACAGTGAGTACTGTATTGCACAGTGCACTTATAAAGTTAGTATCCCTAATTTATAAAGAATTTTTACAAACCAACATACATTCCAGTAGAAAAATGGGCAAAGGAAATGAATGGTTTCATAAAGTCATTCGAGTAGCCAATAAAAATGCAAAAATGTTCCATACTTACTAATAAGCATAGAAATATAAGTCTAAAGGATTTACTACTCATTGTCTCATATTAGCTAAGTTTTTCATAGTGATTCTTCATATTGAGGATGCAGGAAAGCAGGAACTCTCTTACTACTGATTGGGACATATAGTTAGTTGAACAGTGTTTTGGAAGTCAGTTATTCTTTATATTAAAAATAACTTTAGGACTTCCCTGGTAGTTCAGTGGTTAAGAATCCGCCTGCCAATGCAGCGGACACGGGTTAGAGCCCTGGTCCGGGAAGATCCCACATGCCACGGAGCAACTAAGCCTGTGTGCCACAACTACTGAGCCTGCGCTCTAGAGCCAGCGAGCCACAACTACTGAATTCCGCATGCCTAGAGCCCATGCTCTGCAACAAGAGAAGCCTCCGCAATAAGCCACACACCGCAACGAAGAGTAGCTCCCACTCGCTGCAACTAGAGAAAGCCCGCGTGCAGCAATGAAGACCCAGTGCAGCCAAAAGATAAATAAGTAATAAATAAATAAAACCTTAAAAAAATAAAAAACTTTATGGGGGCTTCCCTGGTGGCGCAGTGGTTGAGAGTCCGCCTGCCGATGCAGGGTACACGGGTTCGTGCCCCGGTCTGGGAAGATCCCACATGCCGCGGAGCGGCTGGGCCCGTGAGCCATGGCCGCTGGGCCTGCGCGTCCGGAGCCTGTGCTCCACAACGGGAGAGGCCACAACAGTGAGAGGCCCGCGTACCGCAAAAAAAAAAAAAAAAGAACTTTAAAGGTATATGCCTTCTCACCCAACAATTCTATTTAAAGGGATTTGCTTTCAAGAAATAATCAGATACATATTAAAATCTGTGCACAAGTTTATTATTAATAGTGGTAAATAGGTAACGTTTACAGTTATGAAGAATAGGAAATGTTATGGTACAATTATTTTTTATTTTATTTTTATAAATTTATTTTTGACTGGTTGGGTCTTCGTTGCTGTGTGCAGGCTTTCTCTTGTTGCGGTGAGTGGGGGCTACTCTTCGTTGTGGTGTGCTGGCTTCTCATTGCAGTGGCTTCTCTTGTGGAGCACGGGCTCTAGACACACGGACTCAGTAGTTGCGGCTCACAGGCTGTAGAGCGCAGGCTCAGTAGTTGTGGCGCACGGGCTTAGTTGCTCCGCGGCATGTGGGATCTTCCCATACCAGGGCTCGAACCCGTGTCCCCTGCATTGGCAGGTGGATGCTTAACCACTGCGCCACCAGGGAAGCCCTGGTACAGTTATTAAGGGCTGGTGATAGATGCAAACATTTTTTTTTTTAAATCGTAATTTAGAAGAATATTTAGTGACGTGGGAAAATGCTCTTGAAACTAGAAAAAATGTAGTAAGAATATATACTATGATATTACCAGTGACTTTCTCTAGAAAATTTTTTTAATTAACTTTAATGTTTTTCAAATGATCTACACAAACATATACTTCTAAATAATAAAAATATTACTTAGTTTCTCTAGTAAATATGCCCTTTTTTAAAAAAGTTCTTTTGGCTTTGCATAAGCACTTATTTGTTCACGTATTTATGTCTTGCCTCATTTGACAATGATTTGAGATGGGAAGATGCTCCTTTAAGGACTACATGCTAAATCAACAGATATGTGCTTTTGCTTAAGTCCGAGATTGATAAAAGTATAGTTTTTAAATATAAATATAGAAATTGACCTTTGTATTTTTAAATTGCTGTCTGCAATCTGCTAGTATTACCATATGAAAAGTAGAGTGGGAATTTAACCCCTTAAATAACTAATAGGAACATTGACAGTTATAAAAGACCATTTTGGCAGGCTGACAGCATGATTCTGTGTAGTTCAGGTTAATAATAGGGTTACCTGTAAAATGAGGTTAACCACAGTATGTGCTTCATAGGGTTTTTGTGAGTGAGGATCATTCAGGAAGGAGGTTGTAGTTGCTGGTGGTGCAGTACTGAACAAGACAGACACAGTTTCCACCTTTTTTGGAAATGAGGAATGAGAAAACATATCTAAATGCTATAAAGGAAATAAGCAGAGTGATGGGCTAGAAGGTAGCCAGCAGGGGCCATTTCATTAGCTGTGCTGGCCTGGGACTCCAGCTTTCCTGAGGAGGTGGAAACTGAGCCAAGGCATGAAAAATGAAAATGAGCAAGCCAAGTGAACATCTGGGGCAAAGAGCAATCCAGACAGAGCAAATAGAAACCCTAGAGACTAGACTTGTATTCAGGCGCAGGAGGAAACGTGCTGTGGCTGGAGTGTGGTTGGAAGGGGGGGAGGGGTGTGTGAAAGGAGATTGGGGAGGCATCATAGCCTTTTGGGTTGTAGGTTTAAAAAAAAAAAGCAAGTGTTTAAAAAATATCATTCTGACTACTGTGTAGAGAATGGATTGGAAAGGGAAGAGTGTAAATAAGGAGATCACTGGGGGCTATTAATTAGAGTTACCTACGCAAACAGGATTGTGGTTGGGCCATGGTACTTAGCAATGGAGATGGAGAGATGTAGATGGCTTTGAGGTATGTTTTGGGATATAAATTATAGTGTGATAATACAGGTAAAAGCATTTAGTACAGTGGCACTTGGCAAATCCTTAATGTATTTGATATTTTTTCCCCCTTTTCCTAAGCAAATATTTACAAGAATTAAGGCAGCAGAGTTGGTGTGCCAAGATGCAGTGCAGGAAGTTGTATATTCTTTACATACTCCAAAAAAAAAAAAAAAAGAAAAGGATTCCCTATTGCTTACTCTGTTCTGGTGAAAAATCACATCAGCGATAGTCCTGAAGGTTGAGCCACCTGGTCTAGGTCACACTTTTGCTTGCCAGATGATTAGATATAAGAGGGATTTTCCTGCATTTTTTGTTAGCTGAAAGCATAAAAGTAAACTAAAGATAGTCAGTGTGTTACTATTAGCAGTATAATATTTGAAGTAATTTAACAATGGATGTATTTTTAATTTAAAATTTTAGGCATTTGGGGAACATACAGAAAAGTATAAGGTATAGAGTAAAAATTATGCATAATCCAGATATTTCACCAGTAGCATTTTTGAATAGTTGAAACCAAGCTGTATTAGTTTGTCTCCTGCTTTTTTAATGCAACATCATGACTCAGTTATACACACACACGTATATTCTTTTTCAGAATGTATATTTTTCAGAATATACATATATATATATTCTTTTTTAGATTCTTTTCCATGGTAGGTTATTACAAGGTATTGAATATAGTTCCCTGTGCTATACAGTAGGTCCTTGTTGTTTATCTGTTTTATGTTTAGTAGTGTATATATGTTAATCTCAAGTTCCTAATTTATCCCTCCCCTCTTTTCCCCTTTGGTAACCATAAGTATGTTTTCTATATTTGTGAGTCTGTTTCTGTTTTGTAAATAAGTTTATTTGTATCATTTTTTAGATTCCACATATAAGTGATATCATATGATATTTGTCTTTCTCTGTCTGACTTCACTTGGTATGATAATTTCTAGGTCCATCAATCTGCAATGGTCTCTCTTTTTAAAAAAAATATTTATTTATTTGGCTGTGCTGTGTATTAGTTGCGTGCTGCAGGGTCTTCATTGCTGCCTCCGGGATCTTTAGTTGTGGCATGCGGGATCTAGTTCCCTGACCGGGGGTCGAATCTGGTTCCCCTGCATCCGGAGCACGGAGTCTTAACCACTGGACCACCAGGGAAGTCCCTGCAATGGTCTCTTAAGAAAAGAGACTGGGGCCCCCCTGATGGCGCAGTGGTTGAGAGTCCGCCTGCCGATGCAGGGGACACAGGTTCGTGTCCCGGTCCGGGAAGATCCCACATGCCGCGGAGTGGCTAGGCCCGTGAGCCATGGCCGCTGAGCCTGCGCATCCGGAGCCTGTGCTCCGCAGCGGGAGAGGCCCGCGTACCGCAAAAAAAAAAAAAAAAAAGACGACGACTTAGGTGCAGGTTTGTCTCTGGTCCTGAAATTAGCCTGAAGCAAAACATTTCAAACCGTTAAGAAATCTTTTTGTTTGTTTTTAGTTATTATTATTGCAGAAGCAACATACACAGTAGACAGAATTGTCAGTTTGCGTGGGAGAAAAAGAGTTTTTTGTATTGTTCTATTTGTATTGTTTTTGTATTGTTTGTATTGTTGTAGTATGAAAAGGCTAAATTTCCTCCAAAAGCCAGAGTAAGTGGTAGGTGACAAACAAGATTGGAGAGAGGACAAAGGGTAATCAGTAGCAATGTTATTAGGAGTTGCAGAGGCAGTAACAGTAAAATAAAAGCAGAGAAAAGTGATTGTTTCGACTAGACTGATAAGATACCAGTAGCTCTGCAGTCTCGATGAACAGCCTTGTATATGCAGCAATGAGAAGTTCCTTGTCCAGGCCCATAGAGTAGTGAGCACCACACTAAAGACTAATCTAACCATAACATAGCTTATTTTAGAAGTCACCTTGAAGAAAGGGTATGAATGGTGGTTACTTTTTTTTACTGTCTTTCTGCCTTCTAGAATTAATTAACAAATTCAGTAATTTATTCAACAAATGGTTGAGTTTCTACTGCTGTGTGTTAGGTATTCTGTTTTATTGAATCAAATGTGGTCTTGTGTATTTTTTAGAATATAAAATGTTAAAGGTAGAAACATTATGCAATTTCTGTGTAATTTTCAATCTTGTGTTCATGGCAAATGTGTACTTTTAAAGCTGATACCTAGCGGCTTCCCTGGTGGCGCAGTGGTTGGGAGTCCGCCTGCTGATGCGGGGGACACGGGTTCGTGCCCCCGTCTGGGAGGATCTCGCATGCCGCGGAGCGGCTGGGCCCGTGGGTCTTGGCCGCTGAGCCTGCGCCTGGAGCCTGTGCTCCGCGGCGGGAGAGGCCACAGCAGTGAGAGGCCCACGTGCCACAAAAAAAAAAAAAAAAAATTAAAGCTGATACCTAAAATTCTTCTAAAGTTAAAAAGTAATTACTTTTTGAAACGGTGAGCAAGGAAGCTATCAAGATTACTAAGATAGTGTCAAAGGACACAGGAGTTGGGAATTCCCTGGTGGTCCAGTGGTTAGGACTCTGTGCTTTCATTGTTGAAGTTAAGGGTTCGATCCCTGTTCAGGGAACTAAGATCCCACAAGCCGCGGGGAGAGGCCAAAAACAAAAAGGACACAGGAGTCAATTTGAAGAGACCCCTACTGGCCCAAAAGGGGATGGACAGTTTGGACATAAATCAGGATAATGACTAAAATGGATTGATATACATCAAATAATGTTTAAATCTATGGAATCATAGTGATACATACACATGCAAATTATTGTGTCACTATTGCAGGATGGTAGGTAGTGAACTCATTATTCTGAGAACTGGTAAATAAAGGGAAAAAATTAAGCATACAGCCTGACTTTCTTATATGAACTATACTGCTGGATAACCAAATACATGAAGGGAATTTTCTCTTTGTAGAAGTATTCTGACTAAAAAATGAAGGATAAAACTATAATATCACCATTTTGTAACCACCTGAGGAATAAATGATTCTAGGCATTGAACAACAGCAGACACTATCACAAATAGAGATAACCAAATATTATGTGGCTCCTGATTAAAGAACACATCACCACTTATCAAGTAGTGTTGTCCTAATAAAAAGGAACCTGAATTTGGATAAAGCCTTTATATCCATCGATTTATAGAACACATAGAAGTACAGGTTAAACAACACCATGGGAATTAAATCAGTAAAATTCAGACTGGAAAACAGGACAAAAATTTAGTACAAACAGCTGGTTTCTTCAATATAAAAATTGCTCTAAAACACATATCCTGTAGAAAAGAGACTTAAAAGACATCTCATTCAATTGTAGTATGTGGACCAAATTAAGATCTGTTCACATACACAAAAATTAGGACTTGTAACAGTGGAAATTGGAAATTGAGGATATTTGATGATATTAAGGATTTTTTTTTTTACTTGCAATGGTGGTATGGCTATGTTTTAAAAAGTTCTTATCTCTTAGAATGCATACTGAAATATTTATGAATGAAATTATTTTATGTCTGAGATTTACATCAAATTAATATGTAGGTGGGGAGATGCAGGTGCAGGCAGAGGTGAAACAAGGTTGGCCATGAGTTGATAATTGTTGAAGTAATGAGTATGTGTACGTTTATTGTACTGTTTTTTTCTACCTTTGCATATAATTGAAATTTCTGTAATAACGTTTTAAAAATTAAGGAGAACCTTGAAAAAGATCTAGGATCAAGTCACGAAAACATTGTCCTCTTCTGAGGAAGGATTTTTAGACTGTAGTAATCCCTCTTTAAACACCTTAGCACAGTCTCTATAGAAGTGTTTCATCAGTGGGTAAAAAAAATGTTGGTGTCATAGTGTTTTTGTTAGGTAATAATCACAAAAGATATTTTGAATAGGGCTGACAAGTCGGAACACCAGTGACTGTGGTAAAGAAGATGCTTTCCTGGAGGGTGGGTTTCTTAGGAGAATTTGCTTTAACCCTTTCTTCACTAATTTTGCTGGTAGGTTACATATTTTTATTTATTTATTTATTTTTTGTGGTACACAGGCCTCTCACTGTTGTGGCCTCTCCCGTTGCGGAGCACAGGTTCCAGACGCGCAGGCTCAGCGGCCATGGCTCACGGGCCCAGCGACTCCGCGGCATGTGGGATCTTTCCAGACCGGGGCACGAACCTGTGTCCCCTGCATCGGCAGGCGGACTCTCAACCACTGCGCCACCAGGGGAGCTACATATTTTAACGTGCAAGAAGATACATTGTTATATTCACTTTACTCAGCCTTTAATAAGTAGAGGCAAATGATCAAAAAAACATGCTGGGGGACTTCCCTGGTGGCACAGTGGTTAAGAATCTGCCTGCCAATCAGGGGACACGGGTTTGATCCCTGGTTCTGGAAGATCCCACATGCCGTGGAGCAAGTAAGCCTGTGCACCGCAACTACTGAGCCTGCACTCTAGAGCCTGCGAGCCACAGCTGCTGAGCCCATGTGCCACAACTACTGAAGCCCACGTGCCTAGAGCTCGTGCTCCTCAACAAGAGAAGCCACTGCAATGAAAAGCCCGCGCACTGCAACAAAGACTGGCCCCCGCTCGCCAATTAGTCTCCTATTCTTCCCTCAATTAGAATTCCCAAATACCGAGAAATCTCACCAAATGTTGATCTAATTATCTGATTTAAAAACATCAGTGACAGTATGAATGACTGATTAATATAATTCACATATTGATTGTGAAATGAAAGATGACTCAGTCTCCATCTAGCAGAAGGAAGATGCAGGGTAGTTTTGAGTAGGACACCCTCCTGACCTTCCCCTTCTCAGAGTTCTTATTCTGAAAAGTACATTATGCTATTTTTTTAATCATGCAACCAGCATACAAAATAAAGAATATCTTTTAAATGCCAGAGACCTTTCAGAACAGCTGAATAATACAAATATTTTGATTTTATATAATTTTAAAAGTTACCATATAAATAAATTTGCAAATTAGGGGAAAAATATTTTCTTTTCCTTTACAAAATATAGACCCTGTATACCTAGGGCTCAATGAAACACCTCCATGGAAAGGGTGGCTTAGCATTGTGCATTTGGATATTTAACAGGATGAAAGTTTTACTGTTATTCTGTAAAATTATTCTCTTATCATAGGTATGTTTTATTGGGTATAAAAGTCCTTATTTGAAATTTGTTTGAAATTAAAATTTTTTTCTTTTAGAATGGCAGAATTTAGTGACATTTGGGAGCTTTTCAAATATTGTTCCCTGTTGCACACTGAATCAAGTAAAGTCGTATTCCACAAATGTTCAGAAAGAAGGACAGGGATCACAAACTCACAAAATGGAAAAAGTACCATCATTTGATGAAGCAGGTATGTATAAATCTTTTAAAATAGTTTTCTTCTGTATACTGGGATAGTTTGCATAAGATTATTTGTTCCTTGAATGTTTGACAGAACTTACATGTAAAACCATCTGGACTAGTGTTTTCTTGGTGAGGAGTCATTAAACTGCTAACTTAATTTCTTTTAATTTTTTATTTCTTTTTGACTCAATTTTGGTAAGTTCTGTTTTTTTCTAGCAATTTACCCACTTCAACTAAACTTTTAATTTATTGGCATGAAGTTTATGGTACTCTCTGTATACTTGTAGCAGCATATGTAGTTACACCCTTTTTTCCATTCCTAGTGGTGTTTGTCTTATTTTCTTGATTAATTTTGCCAAAACTTTGTCTATTTTATTATTTTTCCAAGTAATTTTTTTTACTTTGAATCTATATCATATGTTTGTCTCTTATTTCATTAATTTCCACTCTTACCTTAAATATATTCTCCTTTCTGCTTCCTTTGTATTTACTCTGTTATTCATTTTTAAACTATCATATCAGTTAGCTATTTTGCTCATTAATTTTGAACCTTTCTTCTTAAAGTAGGAATTTAAGCCATAGTTTTATTGGGTATAAAAATCCTTATTATTAGTTTGTTTGAAATTAAAAAACTTTTTTTCTTTTAGAATGGCAGAATTTAGTGACATTTGGAAGCTTTTCAAATACTGTTCCCTGTTGCACACTGAATCAAGTAAAGTTGTACTTGAAAGTTGTACTTTCTTTTAGTTTTACCTAAAATTTTGCATTATGTGTTTTGAAGCTATGTTGTTAGATGCATACACATGTAGAATTGTTACATAACACTGATGAATTAGACCTTTTATTGTTATGTAACAACTCTTTTTTTTTTTTTAGTGACATCTTCACCAGATTTCATTGGTATTTGCCAATGAAATGGCAAATGGTGTAATTTTTCCTGTCCTTTGGCTTTAACCTTTTTTTGTCCTAATTTGATAATCTTTGTCTTTTAACTGAAAATTTAGTCTGTTTACATTTACTGTAATAATCGATATGTTTGGACATATTTCTGCACATTGTATCATGTGCTTCCCTGTGCGTTTTTTTTTTTTAAACTCCTTTTTTGCCTTCTAAAAAAAACTTTTTTTTCTCATTCCATTATCCCCTCTCCCTCATACACAGAAACAACACACACTTACTTGGGAGTTATATACTTCATGTCTGTACTAAAGTCTAAAGGTAATTGAAAAGTTTACTTTCCTTCTGAAAAATACAAAGAACTTAGAATGTTTTAACTCTGGTCACCCCCTCCAAACTCACATGTGATTTGTTTGCTAGTATTTTGTGTCTATTCTGCTCTCTTTTCCTTCTGTAAAATAAACATTGCTATTTGTTCAAATTTATCTAAAATCTTTGTTAACCATCTTTTCTTATTTCTCTGCTCTTTCTGTCTGATGTAGAATACATCCTATAGAAATTCCTTTAGGTGAGGATCTTTCATGGTAAAGGCACATTTTAATATCTTATTCCACTGTCTTTTGGCTTTCACTGTTGCTGTTGAGAAGTCAGATATTTTACCTTTGTTTCCATGTCTTTTCTGTTTGTCTGCTTTTTAAATTTGATTAACTGTATTTTGAAAGTCTTTTTCTTTGGTGTAAACTGCAGTTTTACTATGAAGTGACTGGGTGTGTATTTCTTTGCATTTACCCTTCCTGAGATTTGTTGGGCTTCCTGGATCTGAGAATTGGCATTTTTCTATCAATACAATTCTGGAATTCTATGATTCTCTGTCACTGTCCCTTGAAGTATGTATTACCCCCTCTCATTTCTCTTTTATCTCCTTTTGGAACTCTAGTTAGAAATATTTTGGATCTTCTTGCTTTATTTTCCATGTCTCTAAACCTCTCTGACATACTTTGTATTTCTTCATGTTTCTGGCCTAGATCCTGGGTTATTTCCTTAGGCCTACCTAGTTCACTAATTCCCTCTTTAGTTGCCTCTAATCTGCTGGTTGGTACATCTGTTGGGTTTTTAATTTTAATGATTATATTTTTCATTTCTAGAAATTACTTCTGTTTTTCATCTTGCTTGGTTGGTCTCTTGCTCCTGGCTTATGTTTTCAGACTTCTTTATTATTAGGCGTATTAAACATAGCTATTTTATAATCTGGGACTGAAAATTCTGCTCTCTGAAATCTTTTGGTTCTTACTGTATTATCTTTTTCCTCCGTTTCTTGCTCTCATTCATGATGCCCTATCTGTTTTTAAACTGAGAAGTGTTCATTTTCCATGTAGTTTTATATCTTGGAACTATTTGATGTCTCTTATTGAGGATGTGTTCCTGCATAGAGAGTTTGCATTTGCCTCTGTTAGCTGCTGGGGACACAACTTGGGACCACATTAAATTAAAGTCAGCTGGGGCTTCCCTGGTGGCGCAGTGGATGAGAGTCTGCCTGCCGATGCAGGGGACACGGGTTCGTGCCCCGGTCCGGGAGGATCCCACATGCCACGGAGTGGCTGGGCCCGTGAGCCATGGCCGCTGAGCCTGCGCGTCCGGAGCCTGTGCTCCGCAACAGGAGAGGCCACAACAGTGAGAGGCCCGCGTACCGCAAAAAAAAAAAAAAAAAAAAAAATTAAAGTCAGCTTAAGATTTTTGGACCACGTTGGTAGCATGAATCCAGACTATAAACTTGTGTGAGCTGCCTTATCCTTAGGATTTTCAGGGGAGTTTTTCTCTTCTCCACTATGTGACACCAGAGTAGGTGCAGGCTTGCTTCCTTGCTATCCCCTTCTCTGTGTGTTTTTTCTAGGTCACAGTAATGCCAGGTGTCTAGCTTTTTTTCTGGGTATCTCCTGTTAGACTCTCCATCTTTAGCAGAACCTAGTTTTATTCTTTGTTCTCCCATGCCACTTGCAGCTGTGGAAGTAGAATCTCAAAGAATGTAAGCTTCAACAGAAATCATCAGGGAAAAAACTGGCTTTGGTCTGCTCTCTTATTCTACAGAGGTCCTGCTTTCCCTTCATTTTTGCCCTCGTCACATCATTTTGCTAGCTTAGCAATGCATTTGAAGAGTTTTTTTTTCCTAGTCTGCTGTGCAGCATTAAAAAGAAGTCCTTGGGGCTTCCCTGGTGGCGCAGTGGTTGAGAGTCTGCCTGCTGATGCAGGGGACGTGGGTTCATGCCCCGGTCCAGGAGGATCCTACATGCCGCAGAGCGGCTGGGCCCGTGAGCCATGGCCGCTGAGCCTGCGTGTCCGGAGCCTGTGCTCTGCAACAGGAGAGGCCGCAACAGTGAGAGGCCTGCGTACCGCAAAAAAAAAAAAAAAAAAGAAGTCCTTTATTTATTCATTTATTCATTAATTTATTCAAGGAGTATTTATTGAGCACTTTTTATATGGCAGCAAATGAGAATGACTCTCTGAGTTTATATTCTCTTTATTACTAAAATAGAAAATTAAGCAAAAAAAGTATAGTAAGTACTGTGATAGAAGAAATACTGTGTGCTGGAGGGGCACCTAACTGAGTCTTGAGTGGTTGAGGAAGGTTTCCATAGGAAATGATATCTAATTAGTGACCTGAAAGTAGGCATTGGTGTGATGAATGGTGGAGAAAAAAGGTAACACTGCAAGTAACTTAGTGTGTCTAGAATAGTGAGTAGAGGATCTCGTGGTGGGGTTGGTAGTTTTGAAAGTACTAGGGGTGAAACTCAAGAGGTAAACAGTAGTCAGATTAGGGTTTTGTTTAGGAGTTTGGGCTGTTTTTTAGGCAGTGGGAATCTATTGGAGTATATTAAGTAGAGGAAGTACTTAATCAGATTTAAGATTTTAGAAAGATAACTAGATGCAGACTGGAAAACAGATTGCAAAGGAGGGAGACTGAAAACAGTAATACAAATGAGGCTGTAGTCTAGGTTAATGTCAATGATTTTTTTTAAGGGAGTAGGTGAACGCAAGAGATTTAGGAGCTGAGTAATTAAGACCTGGTGATTGAATTTGGGGGACTGAAAGAGAGAGGGTCAAGTAAAGGACAGTGCATGGTTACTGGATTGGATTGGGTGATTGTGTTGGTGATTTCATTGATTTCTAAAATTAAGGGACTTCTCTGGTGGTGCAGTGGTTAAGAATCTGCCTGCCAATGCAGGGGACGTGGGTTGATCCTTGATCTGGGAAGATCCCACATGTCGCAGGGCAACTAAGCCTGTGCGCCACAACTACTGAGCCTGTGTTCTAGAGCCTGTGAGCCACAGCTACTGAGCCTGCGTACTGCAACTACTGAAGCCCGTGCGCCTAGAGCCCGTGCTCCGCAACAAGAGAAGCCACCGCAATGAGAAGCCTGCATACTGTAACGAAGAGTAGCCCCCACTCGCCACAACTAGAGAAAGCCCACGCGCAGCAACGAAGACCCAGCACAGCCAAAAGTAAATAAATAAAATAATTAATCTATAAAAAAATAAAATTAGGAATACCAAAGCTGGAGTATATATTAATGAGAAGGTGAGGATTCATTCTTGGACATCTGAATCATAGGTGCCTCTGGGGCATCTTAGCAGATGACTAGTAGGCAGTTGGTTATACTACTTTTCTACTGTGAGACATGATCTTTTGGCTGGATTAGTGCAGTAGCCTCTCCCGGGGCTCCTTAATTCCACTCTTACTTTCTCATTATATTTCAGCCAAATCAGTCTCCTTTTGGTTCTTAGAAAATACCAAACTTACTCTTGTTTTAGGGTGTGTGCTCTAGTTGCTTTTTCTTTCCAAGATGCCCTTCTTCATGTGGCTGACCGTTTTGGTCATTTACATCTTTTTAAAAATATAAATAAACTTATTTATTTGCTTAATTAATTAATTTATTTATTTACGGTACGAGGGCCTCTCACTGCTGCGGCCTCTCCCGCTGCGGAGCACAGGCTCCGGACACGCAGGCTCAGTGGCCATGGCTCATGGGCCCAGCCGCTCTGCGGCATGTGGGATGCTTCCGGACCAGGGCACGACCCCGCGTCCCCTGCATCGGCAGGCGGACTCTCAACCACTGCGCCACCAGGGAAGCCCTATTTTTAACTTTATTTTTGGCTGCGTTGTTTCTTTGTTGTTGCGCGCCGGCTTTCTCTGGTTGTGGTGAGTGGGGGCTACTCTTCGTTGCGGTGCGCGGGCTTCTCATTGCGGTGGCTTCTCATTGTGGAGCACGGGCTCTAGGCTCGCGGCTTCAGTAGTTGCAACACGCAGGCTCAGTAGTTGTGGCTTGTGGGCTCTAGAGCACAGGCTCAGTAGTTGTGGTGCACAGGCTTAGTTGCCCTGCAGCATGTGGGATCTTCCTGGACCAGGGCTTGAACCCATGTCCCCTGCATTGGCAAGCGAATTCATAACCACTGCGCCACCAGGGAAGTCCTGGTCATTTACATCTTAAATGACATGTCAGCTCTGCACACCCAGTCAGTCTTTAATATTACACTCATTTTAATTCTCTGTGTAGTTAGCACTTATTACTGACTGATATTTTCAGTATCTGCTTTATTTTTCCCGCCGTTTACAAGCCTCGTGATAGCAGGAACTTCAGTGCCTAGAGCAGTGGCTTGCCCATAGTAGGGGTTTAATATTTTGTAAATAAGTGAATGCATAGAGTTCTAACCTGGGGATAGAGATTTAGGAGTTATTAGCTACACCCAGGTGGTAACTGAAGTCATGAGTGTGTTTGAGACAGTATAGGGAGAGAGTTTAGATTGGGGAGATAAGAGCTAGTACAGAATCCCCAGTGAGTAAGGGACAAGTGGAAGAGGAGGAGCTTGCAAAGAATACTTGAGGAGGTGCAGTCTGGAGAGGTAAAAGAAAAGCCAAGCAGAGTATGGTGTTAGGAGAAGAGAGTATTTGAAGAAGAATAATAAACATTTCAAGACTGTCTTTCCTATAGTCGGATGTCTTTCACAGGGAAGATTTTACAGATTCCTTGAGAAACCTGTGTTTATGTTTATGATGCCTGTTTTTCATCCTTTTCCCTAAGCCTCATCTTCTTTTGGGCTTACTATGCAGTTTTAGCCAGTTTCTTCTCTTTTCCTTGTGGTGATGGAGAGCTGCTGGGGTAAATATTGATTGAGAGTTTGATATTAAAGGATGAAGGAATGGAGGGTGTCATGAGTTCCTAAGTTCCAGAAATAAGCATATTTATTAGAACATTGAAATGGGAGAAGAAACAGATGATGAAATAATATAATTAAAGGTAAAACATGTTATAATGCTTTTCTGAGATGAACATCGACTCAGGCAAAAATATTTAATGTTGGTTCCACTATACAGAAGGCTTGAAATTGAAATCTGTGACTAGGTTTCTTTTTTCTCTGCTGACTGAAATTAAGATGTTAGTTTATTTTATTATATTCGGAGTACATTGTTTATTGATTGTTTTATTTTGGGCTCAAGTTTTCAGAATTTGCTTAGGCCAAATTAGACCTTGTTAACCATCAGATAGACAGCAAGTAATTGCTTGATTGAAAGATAATTTGTATATTTAAGAGTTTGAGATCGACTTCTGAATAATTCAGATCACATGATAAAGTCAGAAACAGCTCATTAAGAGGCAGAGACTTGCTAAGGAATCCTTAAGTTTTTAAGGAGCATTCAAATGTTTTAAATTTTAGTAAAATCAGTTTTAATTTTGCTAATGACAGCAGATGTGTGGCAAACAGCCAGGGCTTGAGCTTAAAACAAACTTCTAGAGATATTCATGGATAGAATGTCTGGTTACTTATTGAAATCATAAAGATTCTACTCCAGTGATCCAGTGTAAGTTTATTAAGATGGTGGTGTGCAAAAAAAGTATTCATACATGTGTTTGAGCCATTTACTAGCATTTCTTGTTTGTGATTCTTTTTTGCTGCACTGGGTGGCTTGTAGGATCTCAGTTCCCCAACCAGGGATTGAACCTGGGCCATGTCAGTGAAAGCCCAGAACCCTAACCACTACGCAACCAGGAACCTCCCTGTGATTCATAACACTATATAATTAGTAATGTCTAGACAGTTTGTGGTGAGAAGAATATCCAGAAGTATCAGTTTTAGGGCTTCCCTGGTGGCGCAGTGGTTGAGAGTCTGCCTGCTGATGCAGGGGAAGTGGGTTCGTGCCCCGGTCCGGGAAGATCCCACATGCCGTGGAGTGGCTGGGCCCATGAGCCATGGCCTCTGAGCCTGCGCGTCTGGAGTCTGTGCTCTGCAACGGGAGAGGCCACAACAGTGAGAGGCCCACATACCGCAAAAAAAAAAAAAAAAGTATCAATTTTAGAGCAACTTATTTTATGTGATTTGTTTGAATGACTTTGATCATTGTAGAAAGGAGGGTTGTCTGTGAAACTTTAGACAGTAGATTTCAGTTGTTCAGACACTAGGTGAGTGTTGAAAGCTTATTATTCTGCCACTCTGTCCCTTCACTTTTCTCTGCCCAGGGCTGTATTCCCCAAAACAAAATTTTTAAGTAATTGATATATAGATTCTATAGATAAAGATACTTTAGAATTAGTTTGCTGTGTAGGTAGACAAAAATAAAGTATCAGTTATTTAACTGATCAATGTCAAATGTTATAAGCCATAGTTATTAATTAATTAAATAGAAGTGTTTTTAAGCCTTTTTTTTTTTTTTTTTTTTTACTACTATGCCATCATAACCTACTTAGGATCTGATGAATAGTTAAAATAAAGCCTTTTGGGATTTTCTGCACATTTTGGTTATCAAAAAATACCATGTAGGAAGCAACCTAAGTGTCCATCAACAAGATGAATGGATAAAGAAGATGTGGCACATATATACAATGGAATATTACTCAGCCATAAAAAGAAACGAAATTGAGTTATTTCTAGTGAGGTGGATGGACCTAGAGTCTGTCATACAGAGTGAAGTAAGTCAGAAAGAGAAAAACAAATACCGTATGTTAACACACATATGGAATTTGAAAAAAAATGGTTCTGATGAACGTAGGGGCAGGACAGGAATAGAGACACAGAGAGGGGCAGGACAGAATAGAGACACAGACGTAGAGAATGGACTTGAGGAGTACTCATATTTTGAAACACAAACTGGCAGAAATAAAAGCAGAACAAGGAAATCTGGGAAAGAACCAACTATAGAGCTTACAAATAAAAGTGTGATCACTAAAGTAAGAATTTAATAGATTAAATAGCCATAGTCAAGTAGAGAATTAGTAAATTGAAATTCACCCTGAATGAGCATAGGAAAGCAAAAAGATTTTCCAAGAAAATGAAAAAGCTTTAAAAAGGCATGAAGCTCTAGCCTATATTTAATAGACATTTCAGAGAGAGAGAGAGAGAATAGAGAAATGGTGTAGAAATTATATATAAAGAGATAATGGATGAGAATTTTTCAGAATTTGAGAAAAACAAGGATCTTCGGATCAAAAATACACTTTTAGTACTAAACAGGGTAAATGAAAAGAAACCCATAGATTTCAAAACTGAAACAAGAAACAACCCAACTTAAAAGTTGCCAAAGAGAAAGTCAGCCTGCTATCAGTACAATTGTTGCTCTCTTGAAGTAGACTTTTTATCTGCAACAATAGCAGAAAATAGGGGAGGAGTGATTTGGAGTAATAGCCATGAAAGGGTAAGAGGAAAAATAAATGTTACCCTAGAATTTTATACTTGTCTAAATAATCATTCTAGAGGGAAGGCAAAATAAAAACATTTCACATATATAAAGATGACTATCATTTACTACTAACCTACCCACATTAAAAAAAACTATTCAAATATGTATTTCCATAAGATGCAGAGTAAACTCAGGGAAAGAAGCGTTGGGATATAAAAGGGACAGTGAAAAGCAAGAAGTGGATAAAATGTGTTGGAAAGTTAATTATTGATAGTAAAAATCATAAACATTTTATACTAAATGCTACAATTTTAGTCAAGAGTAATAAGATAGAAGAAGTTTTCAGTGGTTAAAGGTTTTTTTCTTGTTCAGAGGAAGGTAGAGATGGGGAATAACAGATGGTTAGAAAGATTTATAGGAAAGTTATGTATGTTAAATTTCTAAATGGAATCATGAAAACAGTAGAACTATAATCTTATAAATTTGAAACCAGCATGGGCGTGGGGTGAGAGGAGGATATAGAAAACTTTATAAATCTAACAGATGGCAAGAAAGGCAAAAGAAAAATAAAAGCAAAGGAAAAATGGATGGTAAACCGAAGTCAGACGGTAAGATGGCAGAAGTCTAAATCGGGTAACCAAGTAGTCAGTCACCTTTCATGGTGTTGCCTATCATTTATATATACTCATATTCTAAATATGTAGAAATGGTTCATTTCCATTTATTTCATTATTTCCACCTCTATATAAAATAAAATCAATATTTCCTTGATTCCATCCTCTTTTCCAGCTCTTACTGAAAGTCCAGATATTGCTTTCACTTTCTCATCTCCCATTCTCACCTCAACCTGTTGCTCTGTCCCTACTCTTCCTGCTGAAACTGCTGTTGTCAGAAGGTTGCCAGTGATCTTCATGTTGCTGATCCAGTTTTCACTTCTATCCTCTTTTCCCAAAAATACACAAATATCTACTTATAAATCAATTATTATTTTAAACATAGAGGTAATGTAGGAAAGTGGTTAAGAGAGGAGACTAATCGAAATGACTTGGGTTTCAATCCTGACTGTGCTTCCATGTTTAAAATACTAGCTGTGTGACTTTGAGGGAAGTTCCAAAACTTCCTGAATAAGATGAAGATAATAATAGTACTTACCTCAGAGCAGTTTTGTGAGGATTAAATGAAATAATGCAGGTAAAACACATAGTGTACTGTATGTGGCACATGGCACATACTTAGTAAATGTTAGCTATTGTTAATAAGCTCCAAAATGTTATATTATTGAATGAAGATATGATAAAAGGTTTTAAGGGTGAGATTTTTATTACAAAATATTTGATACATATAAAAGAATACATGCTATGTATATGTAAGTTAGAAAGAATAATAAAATCAACGCCTGGGAATTTACCACCTAACCTGAGAACCTTGCATTCTTTTTTCTAAAACCTTTTTATTTTATTTATTTGTTTATTGTTTATTTGCAAGCTGCATGCGGGCTTCCTCTAGTTGTGGGGAGCGGGGGCTCCTCTTCGTTGCGGTATGCGGCCTTCTCATTGCGGTGACTTCTCTTGTTGCAGAGCATGGACTCTAGGCACGTGGGCTTCAGTAGTTGTGGCACACGGGCTCAGTAATTGTGACTCGTGGGGTCTAGAGCGCAGGCTCAGTAGTTGTGGTGCACGTGTTTAGTTGCTCCGCAGCATGTGGGATCTTTCCGGACCGGGGCACGAACCCGTGTCCCCTGCATCGGCAGGCGGACTCTCAACCACTGCGCCACCAGGGAAGCCCGAGGCTATCATCTCTTCATATGTTTATTGGTTATTTGTATTTCCTTTCCTGTGCAAGTTTGTTCCTGTCTTCTGCCCTTATTTTTTCTAATGGTTGTCTTTTTGTTAATAGATCTGGAGGAATTCTTAAATATTCTTGATAGTTATCCTTTGTTGATTATATTTGCTGGATATATCTTCTCCTGTTTAAGTCATTAATTTACCTGGAATTGGTTGTTTATGGTGTGAGGTAGATTTCAGTTTTCTTTCATTAAATTTTTTGGAGGGGAGGGAGTTGTGCAGTTGTTCCAATAACCACTTAATTGTCATCCTTTCTTCATTGAATAGTATCTATAGAACAGTTTTGGGTGGAAGAATTGACAGCATGTGCCCTTGTTTTAAAGTGATGCATCTAAATTTTCACCATTGAATGCAATATTTGTTATAGGTTTGCTTTACCCTTTAAGGAAATTCCTTTTTGTCCTAATTTTCTTAAAAAGGTTTGAAACTTGCATGGGTGCTGAATTTTATTAAATGCTCTTTGTTTAGCTCCTGAAATGATTCTATAGTTTTTCTCCTGCAATCTGTTAATGAGGGGAATTAATAGCTTTTCTAATGTTTAACTACTCTTTCATTCCTAGGATAAATCCAACTTGGTCTGTGATAATATTATCTTTTTTTTTTTTTTGTGGTACACGGGCCTCTCACTGTTGTGGCCTCTCCCCTTGCGGAGCACAAGCTCTGGACGCGCAGGCTCAGCGGCCATGGCTCATGGGCCTAGCCGCTCCGCGGCATGTGGGATCTTCCCGGACCAGGGCACGAACCCATGTCCCCTGCATTGGCAGGCAGACTCTCAACCACTGCGCCACCAGGGAAGCCCATGTGATAATATTATCTTTTTTATACATTGCCAGATTGTCAGCTAATATTAATTAAGTTTATAGGTTTGTATGAAAACAACTGCTTAATATCTTTTTAAAAATGAACTTTACAGCAGAGAATATTGGTGCAGAACTGAAAGCTCCACTTATTAAGCAAGAACCTCTCCAAGTAAGAGGTAAATATATTTTATTCTATTTTTTATTATAATGGTGTTTTGAATTAAATATATAAAGTTAGTTTATATAGAGCTCTTTATAGTTATAAGGGTATGTTCATTTTTCTTTAAATATATTGACCATAAGGATTTATTCCATTTATACACTAATTTTCTACTGAAGTTTACTTTGCATTTTAGTCATAAATTTTATGCAAGTTCTTTTTGCAAAAGCCCAAAGAAAGGAGTAATGGCAAATAAAAATCAATTGCTTTATCATTTTTAGAAAAGTAATGTGATTAATAAAGAACAAGAGGCCAACACCTACAGCTTGTTCAAATCCAGGTAGAGTTTGGACATTCTTGTCTGATTTCCTTTTCTGGGAGTGATTGAGTGATGAAGGAATTCTCGTTTGCAGCTCTCTTCTTTATAACGCGCTATGGCTTCCATCTCCAAAGTAGCATGTTTCATGGAGGTACTAATTCTGTGATTAGGAGCATCATGGCTTTGGCGTCAGATAAAAGTGGATTCAATTTGTAACTTCAGGACATACTAGCTGTAAGACTTTGGGCAGTTTACTTTATTTCTCTGAGCCTTAGTTTCCTCCCTATAAGATTGTGCTAAAAATGGGACTTCTTTTCTAGGATAACTTTGGAGATGATAGTGTACAGTCACAATTAAGACTACTTAATGTTGTCTTATCATCAGTAATCTGGGCTAGGACAGGCCAACAGGGATTTCTAGCTACTTTGAAGAAATTATTAAAAAATAATGTAAAAAAAAACCTAATCTTTTTGAAGAGCAATGTAATTCTCCTCTCTGATCCAGAGAAGTTTATTTGGACTTAGAATTTTAGGATTTTTAGAGTAAGGTAGTTTAGAGAAACTCATGCAAAAAGAAACCTGAACTTCTTTATATACTTTTTTTCAAATAAGGTTTTGGTTTTTATATTGGACTTTATTTTTGAAATGTTCTTGTTAACTTGTTAATGTTCTATTATTTGTGCCTTTGATTTTAATAGTTTGTGTGTTATTTTAAGATTCTTTTTACCTACTGTAGTGATGGATAATTTTAGTCTTAATTTATTCTTTCAACTTGTAAGTACAATAGAAAACTCAATAGTTACTAGACATTAGAATAGAATATGAAGTGGCTGGGTAACAATTTTCAGAGGTTTGCTTATGTTATTTGTGTTTTGTGACCAAAAGTCTCACTATAAAAATGAACAGACCAATGTTGACTGTAATTTTTAATTCATAGACTATAATTGATGCCAAATTGGTATTTTATTTTATTATTGATGTCTCTGGCTTTTTTATGAACAGGTTGATACTTGATAATAGGAAAAATTTAGAAGGCAGTATTTTACCTATAGTCTATAATTAACTTCCTATAATTTTTAACTGATAAAAATGTTCCTTATAGTTACTTCATCTTCGTTACATTATGTGAAATTGCCCAATGACTTTCAGACTTTTTTGACTGCAACCCACTTAAGAAATACTAATGATCTAGTATATATATAGATTACTATATGTAACTGAAACAAGTTTTCACAAAAAGTGCTTGTTCTTCATTATGTGCAGTACTCTTTGATTACTTTCTATTTTCATTTTTTATAAAATGCTGGTTTCACCAGTGTTTGTAAAACACCGAACCAACGTCTAATTTTTTATTGAAACTTCAGTTCATTTTCATTTAGACCCTAAGCAATTTAAATTATACTAGTACGATTTAAACAGACCAGTAATACCTATATAAGGTATCCTTTAGACAAAGGGTTGACATTTTGTCATCATTTACTGATGAACCATGGAGATAAAGCTGGGTGGGTACAAGTGTAATTCTGTCCTGTTCTGTACTTGGAGTAAACTTTTTTTTTTCTGACGCCATTCAGTTCATCAGGAAAAACAGTTTTCTATGGAATTCATTAGTGAATCCACTTAAAACTCAGCATATGTTCATCTTCAAATGTGACTTCCAATGTACATATTTAGTATGTTTTCCTATATTTTTGGTTTTAGTCAAAGCAGTCCTTAAAAAGAGGGAATATGGACCAAAGTACACTCAGAATAATTTCATCACTGGAGTCAGAGCAATGAATGAGTTCTGCCTCAAATCCAGGTACAGTAATTTTTTAAAAATGGGGTAGTTTGCTCTATCTAAATCTAAATAGCCAGTTATTTCCTAGAATTTGTTAACCCGCTAACATCCATGTGGAAACCTTACCACGGCTCCTTCCTAAATTGAAGAAGTATTTTTATTCAGTTAAAAAAATGTTACAATTTTGGGGCTTCCCTGGTGGCGCAGTGGTTGAGAGTCCGCCTGCCGATGCAGGGGACGCGGGTTCGTGCCCCGGTCTGGGAAGATCCCACATGCCGTGGAGCGGCTGGGCCCGTGAGCCATGGCCGCTGAGCCTGCGTGTCCGGAGCCTGTGCTCCGCAATGGGAGAGGCCACAACAGTGAGAGGACCGCGTACCGTGAAAAAAAAAAAGTTACAATTTTTAGCTTGCTAAACTGAAGGCTGCTCCAGCACGAGCAGTTCCAGTGTTTCTTGGCTCCTTTAACTCAAAAAGGTAGGTTCTTCAATATCTTTGTGTCACACAAGAACCTTAGGAGTTTATTGTTATGTTAATATGTAGTAAAATTATCAATAAGATTATTTGCATATTTGTATAACTTTAAAATTTTGGTTTTTTTGGTAAAGCAGTTTTATTATGTTTATGTTCACACTCTAGCTGTGATTCACGTTGAGTATAAATTATTTTCCTTCTCTCTGGTATCTTGTTATTAATTTTCTTGTAATTAAAGAGATTTAGTGAGGTATTTTCCACAAATTTAAACTTTTCCCCCTCTTTTGTGTGTTTACCTAGAAAAACCATATTTATGTGCAAGATATCTTGGTAATTTCGACATCAGATGATCTAGCCTCTCCCACCCCACCCCACCCCCAGCCCATGGTCATATGATCTATGGTAGAATATCAAGAAATAAGGATTCCTGTAATCAGTTTTATAACTTCCATAACTATTGAAACAACAACCAATTATAATAATGATATAAAACTATATTCTGTTTCACATACAACAATTTTGTGAGTTAAGTAGGTTAAGTATCGCTATCTCCACATTATAGGCCAGGGAACATAATAAAGAGTGATGATGTAGCTTATTTAGTGAGTCAGTGACAGAGAGGGAACCAGAATATATATCTTTTGTTACTTGGTCCAGACTTTTTTTTTTTTTTTTTGCGGTACGTGGGCCTCTTGTGGCCTCTCCCGTTGCGGAGCACAGGCTCCGGACGCGCAGGCTCAGCGGCCATGTCTCACGGGCCCAGCCGCTCCGCGGCATGTGGGATCTTCCCAGACCGGGGCACGAACCCGTGTCCCCTGCATCGGCAGGCGAACTCTCAACCACTGCGCCACCAGGGAAGCCCCAGACTTTTTTTTGATGTGTGATAGTTGATTGTTAAACTTACTTTATTTTATTTTTACTTTTTATTTATTTATTTTTTGATTGCGCCACGTAGCTTGCAGGATCTTATCCCTGACCAGGGATTGAACCCAGGCCACGGCAGTGAGAGCCTGGAATCCTAACTATTAGGCCACCAGGATACGCCCCAGATTTTTATTTATAGGTCTTTTCGTTGCTATTACAAACTTTCCTTAGGAAGACCAATGATCAAATTTAGTATGACTATTTAGCAGTGACTTGATGAATGTATTAACCTTTCAGAATTTAAGAGAAAGGAAAATAATTAAATAGCATGAAATTGACACATATTCTTTATAACTTGGTATCTGTGAATGATATTACCACTTAGTATTAATCTGGATATAAACAAATGACTGTAAATTTTAAATTTAAATTCTTAAATAGAGGGATAATACTCTAATCCATGTTCTTTCCACTTTTCACTTTCTTTCTTCATACATCAGACATTGCAATGGTGTGTCCCTAGCAGATAAAATGCAAGCACTAATAAAGGAATTGACTCTCTACATATTATGTTATGGTATCTATATTGAGCATCAAGAATAATTCTTAGTGTTTCAACTGTCTCTAAGTCACTTTTGTGTACAAAATGTCATCTTTAAACTGCTTTTTATAGGCTATACAGATTTAGCTATTAAAATGAGGATCAGTGTAGTGGCTTTTATCTGCCCTTAATCCTTTTAAGTACATGAACCATATGAACCTTGTCTGAATAAATTCAACATATTTCTTTCTTCAGTGATCTAGAACAACTTCGAAAAATCAGACGACGAAGTCCTCATGAAGATACCGAGTCCTTTACTGTATACTTGAGATCAGATGTGGAGGCAAAGTAAGAATATAGTTCTTTTAGAATAAAAATACAAGCTGAATTTGGGATTAATAAAAATGTATTTTAGACAGACTCAGAATTTTTAAAATGACATGTTTTAAAAGCAGAATATTTTTACATTTCTAAGTTTATCTGAGAGTTACTAGTATGTACTAGTTAGCAAAAAAGTCATAATTTATGAGAAAATTTGCTGTTGAATTCACTCTTACTGTTTAGATTTAATTTAGAAAAATTTAAGTGCTTTATATTTTTCCTAAAGGACCTTATGCTTTGTTGTTAAATTCTCATATAGTTTTAGTTATCTAGATTTAAATATGATTATAATAAAGTCATTAAAATTGTCATTGTTGGTGATTGTGTGTACATAGATCTTTGGAAGTTTGGGGAAGCCCTGAAGCTCTTGCCAGAGAGAAAAAACTTCGTAAGGAAGCAGAAATAGAATATAGAGAAAGTAAGTATATTAAATTTACAGCTGAGTTAACTGAAAAGCAACTTGTAAGTAAGACTTGTGCCTATAATAACTATGCCCTCCCTAGTGGTTGCCCACCTCTTGGCTTTGGCTTTGTTGCTTCTAGCAAATACCAGTTTTCATTTTGGGATTCAATTATTTTATAAAAACAGTATTATTTGTTTTCTCCTCTATAGCTTTTTAAAGATCATGAGAGCAAGCAAAGGTAGTTTGTGGTTTCTATAAGATATATGAATATTAAAACTTAGGGTCTGATTTGAAGATTGTACCTGTTTAAAGGTAAATCCTAGTTTCTAAGGGGTTTTGGCCTCTCAGAAGAAGCAAACAGCTGTTGAGCATCTTTATATTCACAGATATGCTAAGGAGAGCTGCACTTAAATCCACAGGAATGAAATGTTTAGTTTCTTTTTTTAAAATTTGTTTTTCAGTGAGGTAACATTGGTTTATAACATATATTTCATGTGTACAACATTATATTTCTACTTCTGTTTACCCTACAGTGTGATCACCACCAAAAATTTAGTTTCCATCTGTTACTGTACAGTTGATCCATTTTACCCATTTCACCCTCAAGTAACCACTACTGTTTTCTGTATCTACATTTTTGGTTTGCTTTGGATTGTTCATTTATTTCATTTGTTTGTTTGTTTGTTTTTTATATTCCACATATGAGTGAAATCATATGGTATTTACATCTCTCCATCTGACTTGTCTCACTTAGCAGATGGTAAGAGTTCACCTTTTTTATGACTGAGTAGTATTCCATTGAGTAAAAATACCACATCTTTATCCATTCATCTGTTGTTGGGGGCTTAGGTTGTTTCCATATCTTGGCTATTGAAAATAAATGCTACAATGAACATAGAGGTGCGTATATCTTTTCTAATTAGTGTTTTCATATTCTTTGGATTAAATACCCAAAAATGGGATAGCTGGATCATATGGTAATTTTATTCTTAATTTTTTGAGGAATCTCCATACTGTTTTCCTTAGTAGATTGCACTAATTTGCATTCCCATCAACAGTGCATATGGTTTTCCTTTTCTCCACATCCTCACCAACACTTGTTTTTTCTTACCTTTTTGATACTAGCCATTCGAACAGGCGTGAGGTGATGTCTCATTGTGTTTTGATTTACATTTCCCTAATAATTAGTGACGTTGAACATCTTTTCATATTCTGTTGGCCATCTGTATGAAAAAATGTCTTTGGAAAAAATGCCTATTCAGCTCCCCTGCTTTTTTTTTTTTTTTTTTTTTTTTTGCGGTATGTAGGCCTCTCACTGCTGTGGCCTCTCCCCCTGCGGAGCACAGGCTCCGGATGCGCAGGCTCAGCGGCCATGGCTCACAGGCCCAGCCGCTCCGTGGCATGTGGAATCTTCCCGGACCGGGGCACGAACCCGTGTCCCTTGCATCGGCAGGAGGACTCTCAACCACTGCGCCACCAGGGAAGCCCTCCCCTGCATTTTTTAATTGGGTTTTTTTTGTTGTTGTTGTTTAATTGGGTTGTCTGTATTTTTTGGATATTAACCCCTTATCAGATATTTCATTTCTTTTCCCATTCATTAGGTTGGTTGTCTTTTCATTTTGTTGATGGTTTTTTTTGCTGTGTAGGAGCTTTTTAGTTTCATGTAGTCCTGTTGGTTTATTTTTGCTTTTGTTTCCCTTACCTGAGGAGGTATAGCTAGAAAGATAGAGTGAAGACCGATGTCAGAGTGTACTGCTGCTTATGTTTTCTTCTAGGAGTTTTATGGTTTCAGGCCTTACATTGAGGTCTTTAATCCGTTTTGTGTTGATTTTTGTTTAAGGTGTGAGATAATGGCCTAGTTTCATCTTTTTGCATGTAACTGTCCCATTGTCCCAATTTTCCCAACTAATGAGTTGAAGAGACTGTCCTTCTTCCATTGTATGATGTTTGCTCCTTTGTCATAAATTAATTGTCCATATATGTGTGGGTTTCTTTCTGGGCTCTAAATTCTGTTCCACTGATGTATGTCTTGTTTTCTGCCAATACCATGCTGTTTTGATCACTATGGCTTTGTAATTTAGTTTGAAATCAGGGCATGTGATACCTCCAGCTTTATTCTTTTCTCTCAGTATTGCTTTGGCTATTTGGGGTCTTTTGTGGTTTCATAAAACTTTTAGAGTTTTTTGGTTCTATTTCTGTGAAAAATGTCCTTGGGGTTTTGATAGGGATGTGTTGAGTCTGTAGCTGAGATGTATTTTTTTTTTTAAATTGGGGTATAGTTGTTTTACAGTGTTGTGTTAGTTTCTACTGTATGGCAAAGTGAAGTAGAGTTTCCTGTGCTATACAGCAGGTTCTCATTAGTTATTTTATACATATTAGTGTGTATATGTCAATCCCAATCTCCCAATTCATCTCATCCCTCCTTTTCCCCCTTGGTGTCCATACATTTGTTCTCTATGTGTGTCTCTATTTCTGCCTTGCAAACAGGTTCATCTGTACCATTTTTCTAGATTCTACATGTATGCATTCATATACAATATTTGTTTTTCTCTTTCCAACTTACTTCACTCTGTATGACAGTCTCTAGGTCCATTCACATCTCTACAAATGACCCGGTTTCGTTCCTTTTTATGGCTGAGTAATATTCCATTGTATATATGTACCATATCTTCTTTATCCATTCGTCTGTCAATGGACATTTAGGTTGTTTCCATGACCTGGCTTTTGTAAATAGTGCCACAATGAACATTGGGGTGCATGTTTCTTTTTTTTTTTTTTTAATACATTTATTTATTTTATTTATTTGTTTTTGGCTCCTTTGGGTCTTGGTTGTGGTGCATGGGCTTCTCATTGCAGTGGCTTCTCTTGTTGCCGAGCACGGGCTGTAGGCACACGGGCTCAGTAGTTGTGGCTCGTGGGCTCTAGAGCACAGGCTCAGTGGTTGTGGCACACGGGCTTAGTTGCTCCATGGCATGTGGGATCTTCCTGGACCAGGGTTCGAACCCATGTCCCCTGCATTGGCAGGCAGATTCTTAACCAGTGCGCATCGGCAGGCGGACTCTCAACCACTGTGCCACCAGGGAAGCCCTATTTTTAGTTTTTTTAAGGAACCTCCATACTGTTCTCCATAGCGGTTGTATCAATTTATATTCCACCAACAGTGCAAGAGGGTTCCCTTTTCTCTGCACCCTCTCCTGTAGCTGAAATGTTTACTTTTTTTTTTTTTTTGGCTGCACTGCACGGCTTGTGGAATCTTAGTTCCCTGACCAGGGATTGATTGAACCCGTGCCCTCTGTAGTGGAAGTGCAGAGTCCTAACCACTGAACCACTAGGGAATTCCATGAAATGTTTACTTTTTTTTTTTTCTTTGCGGTACGTGGGCCTCTCACTGTTGTAGCCTCTCCCGTTGTGGAGCACAGGCTCCGGACGTGCAGGCTCAGCGGCCATGGCTCACGGGCCTAGCCGCTCTGCGGCATGTGGGATCTTCCCAGACCAGGGCACGAACCCGCATCTCCTGCATCGGCAGGCGAACTCTTAACCACTGCGCCACCAGGGAAGCCCGAAATGTTTACTTTCGATGAAAGAAATACATGTGGGGGTCAGGGAGCCCCAGAATTGTGGTATCACTATTCAGTTAATGGCTTCCATTGGGTTTCTTTATAGGCAATACAGGTGCTAATATAGGATATGATGAAATCTTCGAGTAGGGCGTAATCCATTGGGGAATTAGATACTTGTACTACAGTTACAGTTCTGTTACTCTGTGGAACTGAACGGTAATGTGGCAGGATTAAAGTAGAGATAGACGTGCTAGTATTTGCAAAAATTAGACTTTTTTTTTGGTCAGGCTTTATTTAGGAGGATTCTGACTTCTTTAACTATATTTCTAAGTTCTGCATAGGACCAAGGCTTAAAGGTGACAATATTTCCTTCTCATGAGTTGGTGAAATTTCTAGGTGGAAATTATGAGACAGTTGTGGTCAGTAGCACAGGAAGAAAAGGGGTTGGGAGAGTGTTTTGAGTGTGTGGGTGTTCAGTGTCAAGAGGGACAGCAGTGGGTAGGAAGGAGATCAGGAGATCGGAAGAGCATGAAGAAGACTTGCAGGGAAGGAAAGAACAAAGTAGGCAAAGTCGTAGTGCTCAACTTCACTTTGGCCAGTGGAAACATCTCACATTGGCTCCGAAGTCCTTTTGTCATAATCCAGGTACTGTTGTAGCATCCTTGCTTTTAGGTACAATAAGATGTTTCAGGTTTATTTAGTATATTTCCTGCCCCAGATTGGGAATCAGCCATTTCTAATAGGAGACCCTTTCCTTTTAAAAGGAAATAAAATTGAGAGACCTGTGGGCATTAGGGATACTCATTCTTAACAGGTTGATGTATTTTTAAGGTCTTTGCAGTGGACAGAGCTAGGAAGTACTTTTTGTTTCTTAAGAAAAAACACATAGGTTATTCTGATAAACATTGTTTCTTTTCTTTTTGTATCTCTTACACTGAAAATCTTATTTCTTAATTCATTACCATAATTAATTACATTTTTGGTTTGTTCTTATGTGGGTATACACACATATAGAGAGAATACAGTGTAGTTTCAAACTAACAGGATCGATATTGCTATCAAGGTGTTTTAAGATTTCTGGTTTTTTTTTTTTTGTCATCATTATATATCCCACGAGGGATATATAGTCAAATGTCTATGCTTTAAAGTCACTTTTAATTTCTCATTGTATGGATAAACCATCTAACAGATGTAAAATTAGTTTCATTTGTTTCATTTTGCTTTAGATTTTGAGAAATTATTTTTATTTTATAATTTTGTAAAATGTTTACACAATTCCAAAGCGACCTTTACCAGACAAAACACTTCAGAGAAGTTTAGCTCCCATCCCTGTCTTCTCTACCCTACTCCCTCTCTCTAACATGGGTAACTGTTTAAAAAATTAGTTTGGGGTCTTTCCTGGTGGTGCAGTGGTTAAGCATCCACCTGCCAATGCAGGGGACATGGATTCAAGTCCCGGTCTGGGAAGATCCCACATGCCGCAGAGCAGCTAAGCCCGTGCACCACAGCTACCGATCCTGCGCTCTAGAGCCCGCGAGCCACAGCTACTGAAGCCCGCGCGTCTATAGCGTGTGCTCCATAACAAGAGAAGCCACCGCAGTGAGAAGCCCGCACACCACAACAAAGAGTAGCCTCCGCTCGCTGCAACTAGAAAGCTCATGCACATCAACAAAGACCCAACACAACCAAAAATAAATAAAATAAAATTAATTAATTAAAAAAAATTTAGTTTGGGGGTTATTTTTTCCCTTTAAAAATTGCAATAAAATAGCATACATACTGGTAATTTAGACTCCCCTTTTCATAAATAAGGCATACTATGCATACTTTCTGTGCTTGCTTTTTTTTTTTTACTTGATAATATGTCCTGGAGAATATTCCATAGCAGGAAATAGAGACATTTCTTCATTTCTTTTATAATACTCCATTTTGGGGGGTACAGCATAGTTTATTCAGTTATTTCCTCCTGTCATTTCCAGTTTTTTGCTAGTAAAATAATGATACCATGAATAGCCTTGTACATATATTAAAGGAGATATTTAAAGTACAGAATTTGAGAAAGCACGGTAATAGAAAAATATTTTTTCCTGTATTTTTAAACTTTGAGCTAACAATGAAGAATTGGTTCTTGTATTTTTTAGTTAATTCTGAGAAGAGACTCTTAGCAAACTGCCTTTATCTCATTGCAAAAATACGACATAAAATTTATCATTTTAACTGTTTTTATGTGTACAGTTCAGAAGTGCTAAGTATATTCACATTGTTATGAAACATTTCCAGAAAATGTTCTTCTGGAACCTTTTTCATCTTGCAAAACTGAAACTATGCATGTTAAACAATTCCCTTCTCCCTCTCCCTCGAGCCCCTAGTAACTATTATTCTTTTTTCTGCTTCTATGAATTTGGCTACTGTAGATACCTCACATAAATGGAATCATACAGTATTTGTCTTTTTGACTAAGTTATTTCACTTAGCATAATGTCCTCAAGGTTCATCCATGTGACAGGATTTACTTCCTCATAAAGTCTAAATAATATTCCATTATATGCATATACCACATTTTGTTTATCCATTTATTCGTCCATGGATGTTTTGGTTGCTTTCACTTCTTGCCCATTGTAAATGGTGCTGCTGTGTGCTGCTGTGAATTTGCGTGTGAAAATACCTCTTTGAGACTGTGCTTTCATTTTTTTTGCGTATATACCCAGAAGTGGGATTGCTAGATCATATGGTAGTTTTTTTTTTCCAAGAAGATGTTGGGGGTAAGAGTTTTATTAATTAATTAATTTATTTTTGCTGTGTCCGGTCTTCGTTTCTGTGCGAGGGCTATCTCTTGTTGTGGCAAGCGGGGGCCACTCTTCATCGCGGTGCACGGGCCTCTCACTGTCGCGGCCTCTCTTGTTTCAGAGCACAGGCTCCAGAAGCGCAGGCTCAGTAGTTGTGGCTCACGGGCCTAGTTGCTCCACGGCATGTGGGATCCTCCCAGACCAGGGATCGAATCCGTGTCCCCTGCATCGGCAGGCAGATTCTCAACCACTGCGCCACCAGGGAAACCCCATATGGTAGTTTTTAATTGTTTTGAGGAACCTCCATGTTTTCCATGGCAGTTGCAATATTTTATAATCCTACCAACATACTCAAGATTTCCAATTTCTCTACATCCTTGCCTATACTTGTTACTATTATTATTTCTTTTTTGACTGCGCTCTGTGGCGTGCGGGATCTTAGTTCCCTGACCAGTGATCAAACCTGTGCTCCCTACGTTGGGAGTGTGGAGTCTTAACCACTGGGCCACCAGGGAAGTCCCTATACTTGTTATTTTCTGTTGGTTTTTTTTTTTGTTTTTGTTTTTTTTTGATAGTAGCCATTCTGATGGGTGTGAAGTGATACCTCATTGTGGTTTTGATTTGCATTTCTCTGATGATTAGTGATACGAGCATCTTTTCATGCACCTGTTGGCCATCTGTATATCATCTTTGGAGAAAAGTATTCAAATCCTTTGCCGGTTTTTTAATCAAGTTGCAAATTCAGATTTCTTCTAATAACATTTTTGTTGGTAGCTAGTAGATGATTTAATGTAGTCTTAGAATAATTGTGTTAATCTAAAATGTGACTGATAAGAATATGTATGACCTAAATGTATTGTGTAATTCTGTTCTTATAGGGCTATTTAGAAACCAAAAAGTATTGAGAGAATATAGAGAGTTTCTGGGAAATACCAAGGTAAGGATATCTTTCTGTTAATGTTATGTGTGTATGTGTTGCACAGAAAATCCTAGTATCAGTCCATGGTGAAAATCTAGCATGTCTGTGATCCTATACCAAGATTTTCTTAAGTAGATTGTAATTTACTGAATTACAGTCTCTTTGCTTCTGTCTGTTTTTCTTAAAATTAAAAAAAGTGGGACATAAGTTCTCTTTAAATTTATAACTGTGTTATACACATAAGCATATAGATATAGATGATTTATTTTGTTAGATTTTTAGCAAGATTTAGCTCTTGTATACACCTTTAATTTCCTTTATTCTTTTTCCTTCTACTCTTAACCTTGTTTAACATTCAAAGTGCTAATCCTCTGCTTGTACCCAAGAAGCTCAGCCCTTAGAGGAGAAAATTGCACAGCCATTTTGATGATTTTTTTTCTTTATTATATAAGTGTACAAAATCTATGGACACTCAATATTTGTCAGTCTTACTAAACTTCCATAGTACGTTCACTCTTCCATTCTGTGAAATACTTATTGCATACCTTTTCCTCTCTTCCCAAACTTCCTGCAGACTCGCTTTCCCTCTTCAGCTGATGACCTTGTTTTATATTTCATTGAAAAAATCTAATCTGATAGAAGTACCATTAGCAGATTTATTACCTTATTGACAAGTGTGCCAGAATAACTCTTTTCCTTCCTATCAGAAGGAAATTAATATTGGGACCAGTACAGAAAGTTTACCTTTACTGTCCCACTTCTTTATTTTATTTTTTTTAAACTAGATTGCCTGTTTATTATTAAAGGATATATAGTTCAGGAACAGCCAGATGGAGGAGGTGCAGGAGGCAAGGCATGTGGGAAGGGGGTCAGAACTTCCATGCTCTCTGGGCAGCCACTCTCCCTGAATCTCCGCACATTCACCAAACCCCCTCCTTTCAGGGTTTTACAGAGGCTTCATTACATAAGCATGACTGATTAAACCACTGGCCATTGGAGGCTGAACTCAATCTCCAGCCTCTTTCTCAGCACTGGAGGTTGGAAAGTTATAACCCTTTAATTACATGGTTGGCTCCTCTGGTGACCAGCCCCAAATCTTACTTTCTTTTTTTTTTTTTCAACTAATTTTTATTGGAGTATAGTTGCTTTACAGTGTTGTGTTAGTTTCTGCTGTACAGCAAAGTGAATCAGCTATATGTAGACATATATCCCCTCTTTTTTGGATTTCCTTCCCATTTAGGTCACCACAGAGCACTAAGTAGCGTTCTCTGTGCTATACAGTAGGTTCTCACTAGTTATCTATTGATATTTTATATATAGTAGTGTATATATGTCAATCACAAACTTCCAATTCATCCCACCCCCCCTTCCCTGCTTGGCGTCCATACGTTTGTTCTCTACATCTGTGTCTCTATTTTTGCTTTCAAATAAGTTCATCTGTATCATTTTCATAGATTCCACATATAAGCGATACTATACAATATTTGTTTTTCTCTTTCTGACTTACTTCACCCTGTATGACAGTCTCTGGGCCCATCCACGTCTCTGCAAATGGCACGATTTCATTCCTTTTTATGGTTGAGTGATATTCCATTCTCTATATATACCACATCTTTTTTATCCATCCCTCTGTTGATAGACGTTTAGGTTGCTTCCATGTCCTGGCTATTGTAAATAGTGCTGCAATGAACATTGGGGGGTGCATGTATCTTTTTGAATTATGGTTCTCTCTGGGTTTATGCCCAGGAGTGGGATTGCTGGGTATATGGTAGTTCTATTTTTAATTTTTTAAAAATTTTTATTTATTTATTTATTTATGGCTGCGTTGGGTTCTTGTTGCTGTGCACGGGCTTTCTTTAGTTTCGGGGGCTACTCATCGTTTTGGTGCACGAGCTTCTCATTGCAGTGGCTTCTCTTGTTGTGGAGCACGGGCGATGTGCGGGCTTCAGTAGTTGCAGCACGTGCGCTCAGTAGTTGTGGTTTGTGAGCTCAGTAGTTGTGGCTTGTGGGCTCTAGAGCGCAGGCTCAGTAGTTGTGGTGCATGGGCTTAGTTGCTCTGCGGCATGTGGGATCTTCCCGGATCAGGACTCAAACCCTTGTCCCCTGAATTGGCAAGTGGATTCTTAACCACTGTGCGAACAGGGAAATCACCAGCCTTGTTTTTGTCCATTCTTCACACGAAACTTACTTCTGTTTCAGAATCTTTGAGTGTGTTGTATACTCTGCCTCAACCATTTTTCTTCCAGATTTTTCATGGTTGCCTCCTTCTCATCGTTGAACTTCTTTCCCTCACTATTCTAACTAAAATAACCCTCTCCATCATACCCCCCCAACACTATTCTCTCAGTCTGTGTTTTAGTTTCTTTATTATATTTATCACTATCAGATATGACAGACTTATTCTCTACCTTCCTGTACTAGGCAGTGAGATCTATGAAGGCAGGGACTCTGTTTTGTTTACTGTTGTGCCCCAGCATCTAGAACTGTGCCAGGCATATAGTACTTGTACCGTAAATATTTCTTGAATAAATTACATAAGGCAGAATATATGACGTACTTCAATAGAAAAGTAAAGTACAATAATAAATGTGTAGCAGAGTGAGTATTCTCTGTGGGGGACCAAGGAAGGCTTTACGTAGGAAGCTGACACTTGGCCAGATACACAAGAAGATGAGTAAAGCTTGCCCAGGTTGCAGCGGACGATGATAGCATTCCAAGGAGAGGAAGGAGCAGGAGGAGAAACACAGAAAGTATAAATTCAAGGAATAGCAGAAGAACATTTGACTGAAGAAAAATATTTTCCCTGAATATGTTCTTGTTTGATTTCCTTTTGTTTTGGTGTGTTTTGAAATTAAACACATTGTTAACACTTGATGTCTTTGGTTTTTAGAGAACAGTCATGAGTTAAATTAGAGCAACAAACTTGTTGGCTTTGGCTGTTCCTTGTACTATAAGTTAAGAAGTTGCTCAAGAAATGGGAAAATTTTAGAGTATTTCAGTGCAGTACATTTTTATCACTTTACTTCTGGTTTTTATGTAACCAACTCAGATTTTTTTCCTGAAGTAGGCAGGAAATGAATTACAAGGAAATAAACAATTAAGGTTCTGCAAAAGGACCCACATGTACTTTCAATTTCTGTCTTCTCACATCTTAAACAGGAAATTCTAGAGAAAAAGAATTAAATAAGTAAATCTAGTTGTTTAGAGGCATTGATAAAGGAGGTATTTTCTGGTGTGTCAAGAGTCACTTATTAGCGTCACAATGCTTCTCTGGGAAATGTTAAGAGATTTTTTGTTTTTGTTTTTGTCTTATAGCCACGCTCTAGAACGACATCAGTTTTTTTTAAGGGGCCAGGAAAGGTGGTGATGGTTGCCATTTGCATGTAAGTACTGAAATATAAGCCTTTTAAAATAGAAATATTTTTAATGTATATATCCTTGAATGTATAAATTTATTACTTGGTACCTAGATAAAGATAAAGGTGCTATCTGAAAATTTTTCTCTCATTTTCACTGGCATTTATAGAAGTCTTTTTTAAAAAGTTGAATTGGCCAAGGTTATTTTTAGAGTAACTAAAGCAACCTGGGTTATAACTACTGAAGAGTACCTGCGCTTTTATTTTTCTCCCACTTAACCTTGGTAGAACATAATTAATGCTTTTGCCTCTTTCTCTTTTCCTCTTTCTTCTTTTTTTTTTTTTAACTTTTTATTTTATATTGGAGTATAGGCAGTTAACAATGTTGTGATAGTTTCAGGTGCACGCAAAGCGACTCAGCCATACATATACATGTATCCATTCTCCCCGCAAACTCCCCTCCCATCCAGGCTGCCACATAACACTGAGCAGAGTTCCCTGTGCTATACAGTAGGTTATTCATTTTAAATATAGCAGTGAAGTACTCCTCTTTCTTCTTGATTCCTGTTATTTTGCCTACCTTTTATCTATTTTGCTGAATAATCTAATTTTGTATGTTTGTGCATTAATTCCATAATTCATTAGTTCTTTTATTTCTAAAATACATATGTTACATGTGTCAGGAATTTTGATATGGTCTGGAAATGTAAAGGTAAAATACATAATTCTTATCTTCAAGGATTGGAGGGACACTAGACTAGAAGAAGTCATTTGTAATAATACAGAAAAGATAGTGGTAGTAGGGATGGAGAGTCACGGTTAGTTTCAAAAAGTATTTAGGTGGTCTGGTTAGCGATGGTGCCCAGGTTTCTGATTTGGACAATTGGATAGATATTGCACCATCACTGAGAGAAGGAATGCTGGAAGGAGGGGCAGGGTGGGAGTAAAGGAAATAATGAGTTCCTTTTTGAGTTTGAGCTATTTATAGGGCACCCAAGGGGAGTTGGTCAGCAGAATTAATTCTTTTCATTAATAAAACAGGATTAACAGTGAAAGCTTTTTACATTGGAGGAATGTATGTAATGTATATAAACTGCTTAGCATAGTACCTGTTACATAATATGTACTTAATAATTATTATTGTTAGTATATGTGGCTCCGAAGCTCAGGAGGGATTAGAGATATAGAGTCAAGAGTTATTAGTGTATAGATGATAATTAAAGCCATAGGAGTAGTTAAGATCACCTGGAGAATGTGTATATAGTGTATGAGGAAGGAGAAGCTCTTAAGAAAAAACCTTGAAGAACGCTAACATTTAAGAAACGGGTAGAAGAAAAAGAGCCTGCAGAAGAGACTGAGGAAGAGTAAAGAGAAAGGTAGGAAGAAAACCAGTAGTATTGTGGAAATCAAGGAAGACAGTGTTTTCAGAAAATAGTGGCAAATGCTTCTGTGAGATTAAGGAAAATATTAAAATGTTTTCAGGAATTTAATAGCAAGAAACAGTTGATATATTGATAAAAACAATCTTATGAGGTGTTAGCGGCAGAAGCCACTGTTTAGTGGATTGAAGACTGAGTGCAAAGTGAGGAAAACTGAGACAGCAAGAGTGGATATAATTCTTTCAAGAAATTATTTGAAATGGAGGAGAGGAGAAAAGGGTAGCTGGAAGGGGATGTACAGTTTCCTCATTTATAAAATGAGGATGAAGTAACTACTACAATGTTAGCATTTGCATAATAGAATTATAATAAAACATGGTAAGTGACTATAGTATAGTGCCTGAGATAAATTATACTAGTTATTACTGTTGGAATCTGAGTACAGCTGGCTTCCTCAGAGCTAACCATGTTTATTTTAGCATGTATGGCCTTCTCATATGACACAGACTATTTGGTCTAGTTTTGTCTTCACCTCTGGCATCTGCCTAATTAAATAAACCGACCTTCACCAACGTCTTCCCTTTGACACTGGCCTACTGAACAATACCAAGTGCACATAAGACACATAATTTCCTTTCTGATTCCATTTTGTTCATATGTAGAACACCCTCTTTTCTCATCTTCTCAAAACGTACTTAAGTAATTTGCTGGCACGTATCATGCCTCTTTCATTTAAATATTTAATGAAACCATAATCTGTGTTCTTCAAATTTGTACTCCTGTTGCCTAAAACATAGTAAATCTTAAAGACTAGGGATTCTTTCTAATTTACTTTGAACAGAATCTAGTGTGTGTGTGTGTGTGTGTGTGTGTGTGTGTGTGTGTGTGTATAAATTAAGTAAGCTTTTAATGGGAATTTTTATTTAAACCTATGCTAAGTTATTTTCTCTTTCTCTCCTAGCAATGGATTAAACTGTTTCTTCAAATTTCTTGCCTGGATTTATACGGGTTCAGCAAGTATGTTCTCAGAAGCTATACACTCTTTATCTGATACTTGTAATCAGGTGAGGGGTAAAAGCTTCTTTCTTATTAAAGTAATATATTTTTTGAGGCTTTAGTCTAAAAGTTGACATATTTAAAAACATAATGATTCCTATAGTTGGGTTGTGGAAGAAAATGAAAGTTGTTTTACTTTTGAATGATGATGTACATAGAAACATGACATAGTATTTGAAAGCAGTTTGTTACGCTTTAAAAACTTTTAATAATCAAATATGAAGTGTAAGATTATCAGTCACAGAGGCTATTGTAGAAGAGATTCTTGTATTAGGTAGAAATTTGGTCTGTGAATATGAGTTCTTATAACTGTAAGAGCCGGTGGATTTAAGTGTTTTGAATAAAGATATAAAATAGTCACATGTGATTGATGAATTATAATGATTTTCACCTTAGACTAGTATTTTGATTTTGAATACTACAAATCTAAGCCTTTTTTAAGAACACAACATTTCTACTTGTATATCATTTCACATTTTAAAGAATGTAGCCTGTTAAGGAGAAAACCTTTTTAGTATTTATTTATTTATTTATACTCCTGTTATGTAAGAACAGATTTGGGAGAACTTACAATAAAAGACACAGGTATAATAAGAATATTTAAGAGAAAGTTAAAAATAATAATAAAATGGTAAGAAGCAGGGAGAGCAATCTTAATAAAATTAAACCTGAGAACTCATGTAACTCACTGTCAAATGGATTAAAACGTTTTGTAAAAGTAAGGAAACAATACAGGCATTTGCTATTAGTACTAACAGTCATTCTCTTGAATTAAATTTTTATACTCAGTAAATATTTAATAACTACTATTATATAATATTTTGCCTGTTGAGTCGGGGGAGAGGAGGGTGGGAGAGATATGACACACAGTACCTATTTTGTTGAAAGCTTATGTGAACATAAGAAAATTAAAATGTGAAAATATTTGTACATTTGGCCAAGGAGATATGTACATATTATTAATTTTAGTATTAGTTGTTATTTAAAACATTGAAGACAATTTTTTAAAAATTTATTTATTTTATTTTTGGCTGCATTGGGTCTTTGTTGCTGCCCATGGGCTTTCTCTAGTTGTGGAGAGCGGGGGCTGCTCTTTGCTGCGGTGCATGGGCTTCTCATTTGCAGTGGCTTCTCTTTTGGCACAAGGTGCGCAGGCTTCAGTAGTTGTCGCAGATGGGCTTAGTTGCTCCGTGGCATGTGGGATCTTCCCGGACCAGGGCTTGTACCCGTGTCCCCTGCATTGGCAGGCGGATTCTTAACCACTGTGCCACCAGGGAAGCCCTGAATACAATTTTTAAGTGTCTGTACTCTGAAATACTATTTAGGGATTTAAAAGCATGTGGTAGATAGCTATGTACTGATCTGGAATAATAACCATGATATGAATAAAAAAATCAAGTTGTAAAACATTATGTACAGAACTTATGTTTCTAGCCATGATGGACTAATGAGGATTGGACTTTAGCCTTTTGCTATAAACAGCTAAAAAACTAGACAAAATATATTAAACAATATTTTCAAACATTGGACAATAGCAATGCAAGACCATGATCCCTGAGGAAGGGGAACAGGTGAATTGAACTCTGTGATTTCTCTGGTGTTTTGCTTGGAGGCGCATTTGCGGTAGTGGAACAGGGTGGGAGACCCATCATAGAGTTGAGAAGGTAGAAATTAGGGTTAGTGAGTCTGAAGTGGCTAGAAATTACAAGGCTACAGAAGTCTACATAGGGTTTTCCTTGAGTTGAATCTTCGCTGAGTGTTAGATTACACATGTGTAGGGTAAAGCTCCATGAGACCAGGCAAAGAACCAGCAGGGAGCGTTAAGCTGAGTAATTCCTAGAGTTCACATCGGGCTTGGATTAATTAAGTTCTGACGTTCTGAGATAGAGAGTCCTGACTGATTACCCAGGCCAGTAGAAGGCTCAGACCTTAGTAGTAGGGCTAAATTATCTTAGTTGTAAAGACTATCCTAGAACAGGGGTCCCCAACCCCCAGGCCACATACCAGTACCTATCCTTGGCCTGTTAGGAACTGGTCCACACAGCATGAGGTGAGTAGCGAGCGAGCAAAGCTGCACCTGCCGCTCCCCATCGCTTGCATCACCGCCTGAACCATCTCCACCCCACCCCCCACCATCTGCCACTGGTCCGTAGAAAAATTGTCTTCCACGAAACCGGTCCCTGGTGCCAAAAAGGTTGGCAGCTGCTGTTCTAGAAGCTTTCTAACAAAGCTCTAAGGGATCACACTGATTTACAAGTAACTTAATTACCTGTGAGAATAAAGCCCCACATGCTATTATAAGGAAGACAAAATCCAGACACACAGTATAACATTCACAGTGTCAGCATCTAATAAAAAAATTAGTAGACGACCATGAAGCAGAAAGTCTGACTCACAACCAGGGGAAAAGTTAGTCAGTAGAAAGACTCAATTGACATATGGTAGAATTAGCAGAAAAGGATAAGTGGCTATTATAACTACGTTCATGTATTGAAAAGAAAATATGAACATCATGAAAAGAGAAATGGAAGATACAAAGAAGAACCAAATGGAACTTTTAGAGCTGAAAAATATATCTGATGTGAAAAATCCATTATATAGAATTAACAGCAGATTAGACGTCATGGAAAAAAATGATGAGTGAACTCAAATATATGGCAGTAGAAAACATTCATACTAAAACTAGAGTGAAAAGAGACTAAAAAAGATGAAGGGAGCCTTAGACCTGTGGGACATTATCAAGAGAATTCTGTCAAACATTTAACGAAGAAATAATGCCAGTAGTACACAGACTTTCAAATATAGAGTAGAAGGAAACACTTTTCAACTCCTCTAGTAAGGCTATCATAACCCTGATACCAAAACCTTAAAGTTATTCCAAGAAAAAAAAATACAAACCAGTATCTCTCATGAACATAGATGCAAAAATCCTTAAGATATAATCACATTGAATCTAGCAGTACACAAAAATGGTAATACATCATAATCAAGTGAGTATTATTCCAAGAAGCATGGTTAGTTTAACATTCAAAATCAATAGAAGGTTAATGTACAAAAGTCAGTTGCAGGTGCTTCCCTGGTGGCGCAGTGGTTAAGAATCCGCCTGCCAATGCAGAAGATACGAGTTCGAGCCCTGGTCCAGGAAGATCCCACATGCTGTGGAGCAGCTAAGCCCGTGCGCCACAACTACTGAGCCTGCGCTCTAGAGCCTGCGAGCCACAGCTACTGAGGCCCGCACGCCTAGAGCCTGTGCTCCGCAACAAGAGAAGCCACCACGATGAGAAGCCGGTGCACCACAACGAAGAGTAGTCCCCGCTCGCGGCAACTAGAGAAAGCCACGCACAGCAACAAAGACCCAACACAGCCAAAAATAAGTAAATAAATAAATTTATTTTTAAAAAAATCAATTGTATTTTTACTATCAGGAAACAAATGGAGAGTGAAATTTTTAATAAATTCCATTTATGATGTTAAATACTTAGGAGTAAATTTAACAAAAAATGTGTAAGACTTTAACACTGGAATCTTAAAATGTAACTAGGGGAAATTAAAGATGACCTAAGGGGCTTCCCTGCTGGCTCAGTGGTTCAGAGTCCGCCTGCCGATGCAGGGGACACGGGTTCGTGCCCCGGTCCAGGAAGATCCCACATGCTGCAGAGCGGCTGGGCCCGTGAGCCATGGCCGCTGAGTCTTTATGTCCAGAGCCTGTGCTCCGCAACAGGAGAGGCCACAATAGTGAGGGGCCCGCATACCGCAAAAAAAAAAAAAAAAAAAAAAAGACCTAAGGAGGTGGAGAGAGATACCATGATCATGGATTTGATAACCACGTTAATATGTCAAATTTCCCTAAATTAATCTATAGATTTCATATAATCCAGCAGATTCTTTTGTAGAAATTGACAAACTGATTAAATTCTAAAATTTATATGGAGGGACTTCCCTGGCAGTCCAGTGGTTAAGACTCCACTCTTCCACTGCAGAGGGTATGGGTTTGATCCCTGGTTGGGGAACTAAAATCCCACATGCCGCATGGCGTGGCCAAAATAATAATAAAAATAAATAAAATTTATATGGAAATGTAAAGAACCTGGAATATTCAAAGCAATCTAAAAATAAATGAAAGAAATTTGGAGGGCTTTAAAACTTATTTCAGAGCACAGTAATTAAGACAGTGCGGTATTGGCACAAGGACTGACAGACCAGTGGAACAGAATAGAGGGTCCAGCAACAGACCCTCAGTTACATAGTCAGTTGATTTTTGACAAAGGCACCAAAGCAATTCAGTGAAGAAAAGAAACTCTTCAACAAACGGTATGGGAAAGGTTGGATATCCACATGGATAAAAAAACGAAGGACCTTGATTCCCACTCATGCCGTGTACAAATTTAAGGTGGGTCATAGACCCAGATGTACAAGCTGAAACTATGAAAATACTAGAAGGAAACCTAGGAGAATATCTTCTAAGCCTTTGGGTAGGCAGAGATTTCTTAAACAGAACACAGAAACAAAACCATAAAATAAAAAAATTTACAAATTAAACTTCATCAAAATTAAATACTCTTACTTATTAAAGGACACTTTTTTTGGGGCTGCATTGGGGCTTTGTTGCTGCACATGGGCTTTCTCTAGTTGCAGCGAGCAGGGACTACTCTTCATTGTGGTGCACAGGCTTCTCATTGCAGTGGCTTCTCATTGCGGAGCACAGGCTCTAGGTGCGCAGGCTTCAGTAGTTGCGGCATGTGGGCTCAGTTGTTGCGGCACGCAGGCCCTAGAGCGCGTGGGCTTCAGTAGTTGCAATGCATGGGCCCAGTAGTTGTGGCACATGGGCTCAGTAGTTGTGGCTTGCAGGCTCTAGAGTGCAGACTCTAGTAGTTGTGGCGCATGGGCTTAGTTGCTCTGCGGCATGTGGGATCTTCTCAGACCAGGGCTTGAACCCGTGTCCCCTGCATTGGCAGACGGATTCTTAACCACTGCGCCACCAGGGAAGTCCCTGAAGAATACTTTTAAGGCAATAAATAAGCAAGCTGCTCATAGGGAGAAAATATTCACAAAGCATATAATCTGACAAAGGACTGGTATCCAGGATAAATAAAGAACTTGTATAACTCAATATTAAAAAGACAGTCCAGGGCTTCCCTGGTGGCGCAGTGGTTGAGCGTCCGCCTGCTGACGCGGGGGACACGGGTTCGTGCCCCGGTCCGGGAGGATCCCACATGCCGCGGAGCGGCTGGGCCCGTGAGCCATGGCCGCTGAGCCTGCGCGTCCGGAGTCTGTGCTCTGCAACGGGAGAGGCCGCAACAGTGAGAGGCCCTCATACCACACACACACACACAAAAAAAGACAGTCCAGTCTTTTTAACAAGCTGAAGACTTGGAAAGGTACTTCACAATGATACCTGAATGTGGTTGATGGACACACAAAGAGGTGCTCAACACTATTAATCATCAGGAAATGTATATTGTAACCCCAACAAGACATCTCTACACATCTGCTATTATGGCTAAAATTTAAGAGCCTGACAATCAAATATTGGTGAAGATGTAAAGCACCCAGACTTTTTAGACGTTGCTGGTGGAGTATAAAATGTTACAGCTACTCTTAAATTTGTCAGTTTCTTGTAAACATATGCCTACTGTTTGACTTAGCAATTCCACTCCTAAGTATTTATCCAAGAGTAATGTGAACAAATGTCCACAAAGACTTGTATAAGAATGTTTCTAGCACCATAAAGGTGCTATAATGGGCAAAAAACTGGAATCAACCCAAATGTCCATCAACAGTGGGATAAACAAGTTGTTGTATAGTCATACAATAGAATATTATCTAGAAATAAAAAGAAATACTTATCCGTAAGTAGCATATAAGCATCTCTAACAGTATGTTGAATAAAAGAAGGCAAATACAAAAGAGTAGTTACTGTGTGATGCCATTTATATTAAGTTCTAGAATAGAACTTTGGCTTTAATCTTTGGGGGAGAACAGGATTAGCGATAGTCTATGATATCTTATTTTTATAAGAAGAACTAATAAATAATGGCCATATTCAACTTATGAAACATTTGTCATCTCACACTTCATTGCACAGCCAACCTGAACATTAAGTACTTTAAAAATAATTGAACACTCATTGACTATTATGTAAACATTATAAACACAGATACATATATAGTGTGAATTGATAATGAATATTTCAGTTTTAATATACAGATTTAAAAATTATATGTTCTTAATTTACTCTCATTCTCTTAGTTTAATTCACTGAAAAGCCATCATCTGTGTTTTAGGTAGTTTTGACTCTCTTTTCCTTTGGAATACAGTAGAAAAAAACTTGTAATATTCTGTATATTTTGGATTGGATTTCTGATATCAAAACTTAAAAGTCAGTATATATTTGTTTTAGCCTTTTTTTTTTTTTTTTTTTTTGGCTGTGCCGCAAGGCATGTATTGTAGTTCTCTGACCAGGAATCGAACCTGTACTCCCTGCATTGGAAGTGTGGAGTCTTAACCACTGGACCGCCAGGGAAGTCCCTGAATGGACTAGCCATTTGCAAGGTGGTATAATCCCCATGTATTTTACAAGAGGGAATGTTTCTATAAATGCCCAGTAACCTACAGAGAAACTTCATCCATGAAGAATTTGGTAATCTTGAAGACTTACCTATTTGATTATTTGATACAATACTGAAAAAATGCAAAAACCCTAGCTTAGTCAAAAAAAATCACATAGGGTATTCACTCAGGCTTTGTGTTTTTATTAAATAAATAATTCTAGTGTAATCTTTTTCAGATTTCTAAATTTACATCAAATTAAGAGAAAGGATACTAAGTGCAAGCATAATATTGAGCGGTACCAGTGGATAGCTCTTTTTAACAAAAGATACAATCAAAAAAAGAAACAGAAATAAAAGTAAGAAAAGATGAAGGCAAGGGAGGAAGGAAGGAGAGAAAGGTGGTAACTAGGATTAAAGACTTACATTTTTCTTATATTTACTTTAGACTTTTTTTCCGTAGAGAAATAAAATTTTAGTTATAACTAGTCTTCCATCTTTATTTCTTCCTTCCACACCCCAGATAGTCACTGCTCTGTATACATTGATGTGTATACTTCATGCGCATGGTTTTGCAGTTTTACTAGAAATGTAAATGTATCATGTCCACATACAGTTTGTACTCACTCTTACTGTCTTTGGTACTTGCCTGGCGGTCCAATGGTTGAGACTTCGCCTTCCAGTGCAGGTGGTGCGGGTTCGGTCCCTGGTCGGGAAACTAAGATCCCACATGCCTTGAGCCAAAAAACCAAAACATAAAACAGAAGCAGTATTGTAACAAATTCAATAAAGACTTAAAAAAAAATGGTCCACATCAAAAAAAAACAGAACAAAAAACTTTTACTGTCTTTTATTTGTGCAGCTATACAAGTTATTCTTCCTGTAAAAAATCAGATATTACAGACCACGCTAAACCTACTTCTCTCCTCAGAGGTATAAACAGAATTAAATGTGAGTTCTTTCAGACCTTTTCCTGTGCTTTACATTATATGTCATTTACAAAAACTACAAAACATAAGTTCTTTTGTATTGTACGTGCGGTTCCTAAACTTGCTTTTTTCCCGTCCACTGAATGGTACGTCTAGGAGCTTTCACCATGTCAGTACAGAGAGCTCTATTCCCTTTTACACTGTTGTAGAAGTAATTTATGGTTTGGTTATACCATGATTTATTTTGCCACTCCCCACTGAAGGAGTTTTAGGTTGCTTTCACATTTTACGTCATTATTCAGTGTTGTTTTGAACCCCTTTCGGTTCACCTTTATTTCTCTATGGTAAGTACTGGAAACAAGAATTGCTGGGCTATTGGACATACACATGTTAAGTACTTCTTTGTCATTGTCAAGTTGTGCCCTCCAGACTGGCTTATTATATTCCCTTGCTAATGATTATTTACCTTCTTCTCTCCATAGGCCTTACTAGCATTGGGCATCAGTAAGTCTGTTCAAACACCAGATCCTACTCATCCGTAAGGACGTTGTCTTTATTTTGTTTTCATGTGTTTTGGCAGCAAGTAGTTGAATTATAGAAATCTCTTGCAATTTATAGACCTGCAGTTTTGTGTTAAAGATTTGGTCATTTCTTCTGCTGTTGTATTTAAAATGCAGGACTCAAGCTCTGTGTCAAAGTAAATTCAAGATATAATTTGAAAATGAGGTTCAAATTATTTTTATGCTTTGTAACATAGCAAAGAGAACCTGTCCTCTTTGTATTTGATAGTTAATAACAAAGCACGTGTTTTGATCTTAGAGTTCTGTTTTATTTGGTCAAAGGAGATATATATATTTCACATTTGGACTAATAGGCCACTCAATCTAAAATTTTAGTGATAATTTCTATTAAATTTATGCTTAATGTATTTTAATCCCCCTGTTGTGATTTGGAAATAGGATTCTATTAATATTTCAAAATTACTTATTTGTAAAATGAGTATGCTCTTTAGGGTATATTATTTTGAATTATATTAGTTATTTGATACAAAGACTTTTTTTCTGTTGCTTCTACTAACATAACCAGGTGAAAATTTTGAATTCCACATGTATTATTTTGTTTTTAACAAGCTTCTGTAGTAGAATTTGAGCAGTCAAATTTGCCTTAAGGCAAAAAACAAATACACTTTTATTTCCATAAAGGAATCTGCCTCTGTGCTTTATATAAATGCCTTTCTTTACTTGAAAGTCAGGCACTCCTGTTTTCATATAAATAATAGCATATTATTGAATATCTTATAACTATCAGTAAGCTCGGACAGAGAACAGCTACCTTTCTAGTCTGCTAATTACACATGGTTATAGTATTTTACTCTGTCAAAAAAAATTTTTCCGGACCAGTTTTATATGCCAAAAATTTAAAAACGGTAAAATTTAAAAGTTTTAGGTTGTAAAGATTTCTTCTTAAGATATTTTCAACAACCTACTTTAGTACTGCCCAATAGAATTTTCTACAGTAATAGAAATATTTATTTATATCTGTTCATTGTGATAGTCACTAGCTGCATGTGGCTGTTGAGCACTTGAAATGTGGCTAGTGCGACTGAAGAACTGTATTAAAATTTTATCTAGTTTTAAGTAATTTAAATTTAGATAGTCTTATGTAGCTAGCGACTTACATTGGACAGTGCAGATCTACATAGTTAAAAATTTTAGGGACTTCCCTGGTGGTGCAGTGGTTAAGACTCTGCGGGCTCCCAATGCAAGGGGCCTGGGTTTGATCCCTGGCCCAGTACTAGATCCCGCATGCATACCACAGCTAAGAGCTTGCATGCCACAACTAAGACCCAATGCAACCAAAAAAAAAATTTTTTTTAATGAGAATCTCCAAATTCCTTGAAAACACATAAAATGAAAGTAATGCCATTTAATTTAGATCTTAATTTACCTTAACTTAAATAAATAAATAAGTATATCTCCTTTCTTACTTTGAGGGGGAAGCTTTAGAAGAATATAAATTGTTCTAAATCAAGCTGATAGAACACCATCACATCTATAAACTGATAATTTCCTATGGCAAGATTACATATTTGCAAAAAGAATTCAAAAATTAATTTTAATTCAGAACTCTTGTTTAAATTTGCATCTGCTAGAAGGGTGCCATAGAGTTTGGGTTTGGGAGTAAATTTCCCAGAAAATACTTTTATTAATGAATGATTCTTTTCCTCTTGTAGTATCCCATATTTTAAAATTTCTTATTACTCAGTATTTTATTGGTACATACAGTAATACAGAATAATGCACACACTGACCAAAAGACTTTAAAAAACCCCTGAGATTTAACCAAAAAAAATTACCATAAAAACACCCAGAAAACTGAAGCTCTTAGTCGTTTAATGATGGTAATTAGTGGCACTTCCCTGGCGGTCCAGTGGTTAAGACTCCGCACTTGCACTGCAGGGGGCGTGGGTTCGATCCCTGGTCTGGGATTTAAGGTCCCACATGCTGCTCGGTGCAGCCAAAAAAAAAAAAGATAATAGTTAGTTACTGTGTGTTACACTATACAGAAACAGCAAAAAGTATCTAGCGTCAAGTTATAAGTAATATAAATTGTAGGAAATATAAATTATAGAAGAAGACAAATGAGAAGCTGCATTACAAGTAAATATAAATGTTACCATCTTCATTAAACATCTGAATGCATTTAAAAAATAAATTTTGCCTGCATTTGTGTTACATAAAAGTAAAGTTGCTCTAGTAAATCAAAGCAAATATATGAAAGAGGGGTTAGAAAATACCTGAATTAAATCATATTCACTCTCTTTTTATATAGTTTCAAAGATCTTGCAGTTTTTTCCACTTTATGTATTGATTTTCTGATTAGATTTGAGTTTGGCACTTACATTTTACTTAAATATAAAATCATAACATCATGATGTTATAAGAAGTTTTTTTTTTTCATTGACCTGTTAAACATTTTGAGAGGAAATCATTTGTATTTCTTGTAAACTATATTATCTTTTTTATTTTTCAGGTATGGATTTTCAAATATGCGCTATATTGCTTCACTAATTAGTGGTGTTGGTATTTTCATGATGGGTGCAGGATTATCTTGGTACCATGGAGTCATGGGATTGCTTAATCCTCAACCAATAGAATCTCTTCTATGGGTAATCTTCTCCCCTCCTCCCCCCTCAGTTTTGAAGTAATATGAAATAGTGATTAGGTACAGTAGAATGCCTTTGTCATATTGATGTTAAAGAATGGGACGAAATATACCTTCTTTTTTTTTTTTTTTCCGGTATGCGGGCCTCTCACTGTTGTGGCCTCTCCCATTGCGGAGCACAGGCTCCGGACGCGCAGGCTCAGTGGCCATGGCTCACGGGCCCAGCCGCTCTGCGGCATGTGGGATCTTCCCAGACCAGGGCACGAACCTGTGTCCCCTGCATCGGCAGGCAGACTCTCAACCACTGCGCCACCAGGGAAGCCCGAAATATACCTTCTTGACTGTAATATAGGGTTATGTATCTGTAGTTGTGTTTTTTAGAATGTGACTGGACATGACCTCTAAATCCATATGATTCAGTGATGTTGAGCAAGAGTATCTCTGTAGGTACAGTTGTTAAACACTTTGTCCTTGGTTAAAATTTTGGGCAATTCTGTTAATTTCTGCTGTTACTTTTGAAAAGCAAGAAGACCTCTGTTCACTTTTAGTCCCAGGAATAAATGTCCTATCAGTAGTTAAAATAACCATTCCTTTGTAACAGTCATATGTTAGAATTTTATTTAAAGTTAAACCTTCTCCTTTCCCTCATTCTGGTAGGAAGCCTACATTGAGAGAATGGGAGTGTGGTTCCCTTCTGTATTTTTTCACTTAAGGGCTTCTCTTCTCTCCTATTCCATAGATTGCCTCTGGCAGCACTGAAGGTAGAGATAGGGGACAGAAAGGTACTACTTTACTGGCACCAACGTCATCTTGCACTGGTTTCCACTGGCCTTTGTAGATACTTAAAGCTGTCTTCTTTTCCTCTCATGGAAACTTCTTGGAGATTACTCTGCTTGGCAGCTCTGACTGTAGCTCCCTTGACAAGTGCAAATTGGGCATGTGGCACCCCTGTCAGCTTCTGTATCTCACAGTGTAGCTCCAGACTATTTTTGCTGATGTTGCCAGTAAGATTCAGTGGAAAGAGCCTAGAATTGAGTTAGGAAAACCTGTATTCTAGTTCTTATTCCAATACCATTTCTATTTACTCAAGCAAACCACACAGCCTTGGAAATCTCAGTTTCCTTGACAGAATTAGAAGAGTGTTGGACTGGGTTCAAAATTTTTAAACCTCTGTTTCAGGGAAGCCTAGGGTTCCGAAAAGGTAATATTGAAAATTCTATAGATATTTGATTTGAATTTCACTTAAAATTTAAAAAAATTTGTGTTAATTATTTCTATATATCTTGGATTAAAGCTATTCTTGGTATCTTTATCTAATTCAAGAGTGTCTGGGATTGTAAGGAAAGTGGTGTTATCTTCCTCCCCCAAATTGTTTACTTTTTATAACTGCTTATCTTTCTGAATGAGGACTGAGGAAGGATTCTCTTGGTGCTGGGCAAACAAAATTGAAAGTTACTGGGTATGGTTGTGTATCTTACTGCATCTGGTATCCACAACCCTAGATTTCAAATGCTTGTGTTCATTTTGAAGTTCAAATTTTTTTTTTTTTTTTTTTTTTTTTTTTACTAATTAAGTAATTCTTTTATATCATGAATTTAACTTTAGTCATGGTATAACATTCTACACTGGGGGGTGCGTGTGTGTATTACTTTTTCAAGTATTAAAAAATGAGATGGCCAAAAAAAAAAAAATGAGATGGCCATCAAATTTTTAACTTTTAATTGTTTCTTCTTATGAAGATACCATCTATCTCGTCCTCATTTGAACTGTTTCCCATCAAAATCCTTATCTGGCTAGGATTTGAATTTATGTTTCCATCTTAAACATTAAGTTTATGCATGAACTGTTGTAATTCTTTAGTGAGATATCAACTTATGCTTTATTTTTATATTTCCTAGGCATATTGTATTTTAGCAGGATCATTAGTATCTGAAGGAGGTATGTACTGTCACAGAATCTTTTTATTCTTAGTAATATATATTCAGCAGTCTATTTTTATAGATTGCTAAGTTCTCTTGATTAAAGAAAGCTGTGGAAATAGGAATATACGTTTTATCTTCTTTGAGGGAAGAAATTCTTTGTATAATGTACTATGGTTGTTCCTGTAAGATGGGGCAAGTTTGGAAAAGCTTTTTATTTTGTTCTTGAGTATCATATCATTTGAAATGAAGTATAAAAACATAACTAACTATATACTGAGGTTTTTTCTTTTTTTGGAAAGTAAAAAACATTTTTTTATACAGCAGGTTCTTATTAGTTATCTATTTTATACATATTAGTCTATATATGTCAATCCCAATCTCCCAATTCATCACACCACCACCCCACCCACTGCTTCCCCATTTTGGTGTCCATACATTTGTTCGCTACATCTGTCTCTCTGTTTCTGCCTTGCAAACCTGTTCATCTGTACCATTTTTCTAGATTCCACATGTATGCGTTAATAAACGATATTTTTCTCTTTCTGACTTAACTTCACTCTGTATGACAGTCTCTAGGTCCATGGAGTATAAAAACATAACTAACTATATACTGAGTTTTTAAAAATCAGGTTTTAGTAACGTTTATCAGGGAGGACTGTCTTTTTGCAGTACAAATATGTTAATGTTTCTGAAAGTTTCAGCCATAGCAGTATTATGACAGAGAAGTGCTAATATCATGTATGAAACTGCCTAATTCACTGCTGTACTCACAGTATGCTTACTTCTAAAACATTGTCATTTTTTATGCATCATCCTTTCATCTTTGGCAATCTTATAAAATGGTGATAGCACCACCTGCCTCAAAAGGTTGGGAGGATCAAAGTGATTGTGCTTAGTGTGGTGCCTGCCAGCTAGTAGCTGTCTAATAAATTAAGGCTGTTGTGGTGGTAATGATATTTAAATTATTGTGGTTTAGAAATACGGGATTCATTATATCATAATGATTAATTGGGGTCTTGATAATGACTGGTTTAATATAGAACTTTTCCTTATTGACAGCCCTTAGCATTAAAGTGTTGTGCCTATTTATCTTTTGAGATGCCATCTTTAAAGTTTGGAGGCATGAAGTTTCTTCCTTGCTGATATGAATGCTTTTCTTTCAGCAACACTTCTTGTTGCTGTAAATGAGCTTCGTAGGAGTGCTCGGGCCAAAGGAATGTCACTTTACAAGTATGGTATGTATTTTAGAAACCTAGGTGTATTATTTCATCTTCTTTGTTTCCTTAAAATTGCCTAGTGCTATTATTGCTTTGTTCCATATAGATGTGTACAAAATATATCTCAGTGTCTTCCCTATGTGGCTCTTACTTATATATCAGCTCTTTTAAAAAGAGAAATGTAGTGTAATTTGAACAGCAGTACTTTATATTTGGATTTAACTTATGTGAACTATAGTATTTCTGTGTATGCTTATATAACTTGAGAAAGTAATTTGACTTTAAATATCTGTTATTGTTAACATTTAAACCAAGAAATTATATTTATATTGAACAGGTTTTAAAAATCAGGATCTCATACATTTTTTAATCTTAATTTTTTTTTTTTTTTTGGCTGCACTGCACGGCTTGAGGCATCTCAGTTCCCTGACCAGGGATTGAACCCTAGTCACAGCAGTGAAAGCCTGTAATCCTAACCACTAGGCCACTAGGGAACTCCTTCTTAATCTTAATTTAATTAAATTAATGGATACTTATTAAAATGTTATCTGATAGTATTAAATTAAGATTTCAAAAGTTTCTTTTCTTGTCTCTACCCCAATGATTAAGTAATGGAAAGTCGTGATCCTAGTACAAATGTTATATTATTGGAGGATACTGCAGCAGTGTTGGGAGTGACAATAGCAGCCACTTGTATGGGCCTTACTTCTATAACAGGTAAATATTTCTCAAATTACAGGTGCTTTATTTGTGCTACTAAAATAATTCTCTAATATGTGGGAATTTTCCTTTATATCATTGAATAATTTTAAGCCAATAGATTGTTAAATGTGAATTTCATACTAACCATTTGTTTGTATAAGACAAATAAGATGGTAAAAGTGTTCAGATTTTTGAATTAGAAATTTCTTAGTTAGAAATAAAGAAGGCTGCTAATAGAGCATTTCTGTAATGCTCGAAGCCTTTCTAGCTGTGACTTAATAAGCTACACAACTACACAGAGCTTTAAGTTCTTTACCTATAAAGATATTAATAATATTTGTCCTAGTGACCTTGCAGGTTTAAGATAATATATGAGAGAGAACTTTAATAAACTCTGAAGTTTAAAATAAATATACATTGTAGCTCTTGTCCGTTTGTCTTCTTCTACTATTAGTACCAATAATAACTGCTGTTGCTTTCCTGTTTCCTTGACTCTTTAGTTGCTTCCATCCTCATTTTGGTAGCTAGATAAATGTTTTGAAGGCCAGTACAGCACAGGCGGATAAGAAGACAAAAACCATTTTATTTTTATTTTCTAAAACAAAGGAACCATTTAGTATGAAAAGACTCAATTTCTGAGTTTGGAATTCTCTTGAAATGGTACTACCATTCTTACCTGTTTGTCCTAGCGTATTTTAAATAATTTTAGGTGATGAGCTTCCACAGTTTTGCAGTATTTCTTAAAATAGCCTGAAATATGAATAGGTCTTTCTCATTTTGAATGTATATTTTAAGAGTAAACCAGCATTCTCTGATGTTCACTGTGATCCAAAATATTTCTAATTGTTTTGATCGTTTTTCTGGTTGACCTTACCATTTTAGACATTTTTTTAGACCTAAATTATTACTTAGCAAAATTTTAGGCTTAAGGAAAGTGTGACTTGATAGGTAAGTTGACTTTTAATAGATTTTTTTTAACGTAGTATTATAAACCAGTCAAATCAAACTTATAAAAAGTTTTGTTTCAAGAAAGTTTCACATTAATTTTTATTTAATTATTTAAATTGTCATTTAAATTAAATAACATGCCAAGAAATAAATAAAATATTTTCCAGCTAATAATTCTGTGATTTCTGTAGGATTATTAATAGATGTATATTTTAAAATGAAAATAATTAATTAACTTTGGATTTCTAAAGAGCAATATTTGATTTTGAACTCTATAATTACAAACTTGCTAGTGGATTATGTTTTACAAATGGATATATTTTTACACTTTAGTAATACAAAATAAGTCATTCAGTTTTTAGTGTTATATTTTGACTAAATGTTAATAAAACTAATGTAAATTGTGATTTTTTTAGTAATACAAAAAATGCTCTATCAAGCATTAAGAGAGTTAAATTTAATATTGACATTTGATCTTTGGAATAAAAAGACTTTTCATTATAAAAGACTTGTGTGTAAAATTTATTATAAAGATTTAAAGTATAATATTTATTTATGTCTGTTATATAAATATTAACCTATGCATTCATAGATGATAAATCAACTCTTCTCATTGGTTCTGGAAGAGAATAAAGCCCTAATAACCTAAGGCAAACTTTAGAATCAGAATCATCTGGCAGGATTGGGAAGGCACATAATGCTAGACCCACACCCACCCCACCCCGAACCCCAGATTTCTGATGTAGAAGGTCTTGAGCGAGGCCTCAGAATTTGCATTACTACCGTGTTCTTGAGCGATGCTGACGCTGCTGGTCAAAGGACTGCACTTTGAGAACCACTGCTCTGAGGTAGCCATTAGAGGCAAGGAATTAACTTCCTTTTTTTTTTTTTTTTTTTTAAATCTAGAATGGTACTAGCTATGTATCATTCTTGGTTGAATGAGATAAGAGTACCTCATATAATTTTTTGTATGGCTTAGTTCTTTCACAGAATCTTGGTAAGAATAAGACACAAAAATGGTTATTTCTTTTAGCTTTTGATTTTACAATTATTTTGTTAACTTGAGATAGGAAAAGTGCTACTGATATATCAAAAAGAAATGGACTCTTCATTGTATTATTAGTATGTCTCTAATTTGAAAATGCTCTGAACCCTCACCCATGTGACCAGGTGCAAGAAACAGATCATAAGTAATTCAACTGCATAGAATAGTAAAACTATTAGGAGAAAGTCATTAAAGGAATTAGAAATGAATTTACAGTCCCTTGATTTACTAATTCTGGTTCTTTGCTCACTAAAGCTCATTGAAATAATAGAAAATGTTAATTTACTGACTTCTTTTGTGCTTTTATTTAGGCAATCCACTGTATGACAGCCTAGGTTCTTTGGGTGTGGGCACCTTATTAGGTGTGGTCTCAGCATTCCTCATCTACACTAACACAGAAGCACTCTTAGGGCGATCCATCCAGCCAGAACAAGTACAACGGCTTACTGAACTCCTGGAGAATGACCCATCAGTAAGGTCAGCTTATTCCAGTGTTGCTGTTAAGGTTTACAAAAACGTATTAAGAAATAGAAATGCTTGTTTTGTAAATACTTCAGAAGACGTTTTGAATTCCTAGTCTTTAGAACTTTTTTTTTTTTTTGCGGTACGTGGGCCTCTCACTGCTGTGGCCTCTCCCGTTGCAGAGCACAGGCTCCGGACGCTCAGGGTCAGCGGCCATGGCTCACGGGCCTAGCCGCTCCACAGCATGTGAGATCTTCCCAGACCAGGACACGAACCCGTGTTCCCTGCATCGGCAGGCGGCCTCTCAACCACTGCGCCACCAGGGAAGCCCTAGAACTTTTTAATCTTATTACTTTGCAGCATTGCAACCTTACAAGAAAGCAAGTGAAAGCGTGTAGGACACTCCCTAAGTTTCCTTTTAAATGTGTATATCTTTAATTTTTAGAATAAGGAACAGTTAGATGATGTAATGGGAACAGAAGTTTGCAAAGTATTTGCCTCTTTAATATGGAACCACTTATATGAAACCTTCATATTTGTATTTGCCTTATATTTGTATTATAATTCCAAATTAAATATATTAAACTTAAGATTTTTATTCATGGGGATATGATTACCAAGTTGAATATAATTTATACTTTTTTTGAAAATAGACTTCTTGTTTTAGATTATATTAAATGTTTTTTCCATATAATCTTTATCTTTAAATGATATACAAATAAAGAATTGAAGAGTTAGGAGGTAATCAGAAGAGATGCAAAGTTCTATTCTAATAGGACTTTTTATTGAACTTCAGCAGCAGTGTAGTTTCAGAATGAAGGGGAAGGAACAGTCCTTTAAAATCCTGCTTTTGGGGACTTCCCTGGCAGTCCAGCGGTTAAGACTTCACCCTGGTTGGGGAGCTAAGATCCCACGTGCCTCGCAGCCAAAAAACCAAAACATAAAACAGAGCAGTATTGTAACAAATTCGATGAAGACTTTAAAAATGGTCCACATCCAAAAAAATCCTGATTTTTCTACTACTTACCTACATATGCATATATAAACTTTAAAATAAGAATGTATTTTTCCTAATTAAAATCTTTAAGTTAAATCTTTTAAGAATGACCTCTAGGACTTCCCTGGTGGCACAGTGGTTAAGAATCCACCTGCCAATGCAGGGGACAGGGGTTCGAGCCCTGGTCCAGGAAGATCCCACATGCCGCAGAGCAGCTAAGCCCATGAGCCACAACTACTGAGCCCATGAGCCACAACTACTGAGCCCATGTGCCACAACTACTGAAGCCCATGCACCTAGAGCCCGTGCTCTGCAAAAAGAGAAGCCACCGCAATGGGAAGCACACGCACTGCAGTGACAAGTAGCCCGTGCTCACCACAACTAGAGAAAGTCCGTGTACAGCAAGGAAGACACAACACAGCCAAAAATAAATAAATAAATAAATAAATTAAAACAAAAACAAATGACCTCTATATCTTCAGTAGAACAAATGAGTATGTGAGTAGTAGATTTATATTCTAAGCTCTATATGTTTACTCTTAAGAAGTAATTACCTACTGGATCAAGATTTGAAATTGAGCATTCTTAGAATCAGTATTAGGCTTAGTAACTTAATGTGAGATACTCCATATTAATATCCTTCCCTTGTGATGTCTTTGTCTGATTTTGTTATCAAGGTAATACTGACCTTATAGAATGAATTGGGAAATGTTTCCTCCTCTTCTGTTTTTTTAGAAGAGTTTATAAAGAATTGTTATTATTTCTTCTTTAAATGTTTGGTAGAATTCAGCAGTGATGCCATCTGGACACGGGCTTTTCTGCATGGTTAGTTTTTTGATTACTTATTCTATCTCTTGTTATTAGTTTATTCAGATTATCTATTTCTTCTTGTGTCAGTTTCAGTAGTTTGTGTCTTTCTAGAAATTTGTCCATTACTTCTGAGTTATCTAATTTGTTGGTGTACAGCTGTTCCTAGTATTCCTTTTTATTCCTTTAGGTTTAGTACTAATGTCTCCTCTTTCATTTCTGATTCTGGTAATTTGAGTGTTCTTTCTTTTTTCTCTTGGTCAGTCCAGCTAAAGATTTTTCAATTTTCTTGGTCTTTTCAGAGAACTAGCTTTTGGTTTAATTGATTTTCTTTGTTTTTCTCTTCTCTGTTTCATGAGTTCCTCCTCTAATCTGTATTATTTCCTTCCTTCTGCTTGCTTTAGGTTTAGTTTGCTCTTTTTCCAGTGTCTTAAGATGGTAGGTTAAGTTTTTTATTTGATATCCATCTTCTTTTTTAATATAGGCTTTTACATTTATAAACATCCTTCTAAGCCCTGCTTTCACTGCATCCTATAAATTTTAGTATGTTGTGTCTTCATTTTCATTCACTTTAAAATATATTCTAATTTCACTTTAGATTTCTTCTTTGGCCATTGGTTAATTAGGGGTGTGTTGTTTAATTCCACATATTTGTGAGTTTCTCAAATGTCTTTGTTACTTCTTACTTCATTCCATTGTGGTTGCCAAACATTCTTTTAATTATTTCTGTCATTTTAAATTTACTGAGGTTTGTTTTATGGCCTAGCATATGATCTATCTTGGACAATGTTCCACGTGTACTTGAGAATAATGTATATTCTTCTGTTGAATGGAGCATTGTGTCTGTTAGATTTTATAGTGCTCACGTTTTCTAGTTCCCTGTTGATCTTCTTGCCTAGTTGTTCTATCCATTATTGAAAGTAGGATGTTAAAGTCTCCTGCTGTTATTGCTGAATTGCCTATTTCTCCTTTCATTTCTTTCAGTTTTTGCTTCATGTATTTTGGTACCCATTTGATAGGTATATGTGTGTTTATAATTTTGCATATATTGTTTATAATTAAAGTCTAAAGAAAGAACTGTAAATGGAAAGACTCACTGTGGCAAATTTGAAATTTTCTGGAATAGTGATGATCTGTAGATTAAATTGTTGGAAAAAATAAATGTTAGTATTCCAGGAAGTTCATACAGTTTTTTAATCAATGTATTAGTTATCTATATTGCTCTGTGACAAATTACCCCAAAACTTTGTGATTTAAAACAACATTTATTACCTCACAGCCTCTGTGGGTCAGGAATCTGGGCACGGTTTACCTAGGTCTCTACCTTAGGGTTTCTCATAGACTGCAGTCAAGGTGTTGGCTAGGACTATAGTCATCTCCTGGGGAAAGATCAGCTTCTAAGCTTTCTCATGTAGTTATCAACAGGATTTAGTTCCTTGCCATGTGGGACTGTCCAACATGGTAGCTTGCTTAATCAAAGTATGCAGATTGAGAAGACAATAGATATTGAGTATGAACACGATAAAAGTCACAGGTTCATCATCTAATCTTGGAAATGACATATCATCATTTTGCCGTGTTCTGTTGGTTAGGAGCAAATCGCTAAGTCTAGCCCACAGTTGAAGGAGGGAGGGTTGCACAAGGGCCTGAACACAGGAGGGGGTGGGGGGGGTCATTGGGAACCATGATAGAAGCTGCCTATCACAGTTTTCTGTCTGCAGTTAGTTATGTGTAAGAACATAGGGAAGAAGTATATCAGAACATTTTTATTAACTGCTAATTAAGCATTAGTCAAATCATGAGTATTTTAAATCTTTTGTTAAGACTGAGTTAGATATGCTTTTTTTAAATGAATAAATTATATAACCTCTTACCAATCTGGACAAGTTCTATTTCAGTCTGGGCATACATAACTTTATAAATATAAAATCATTAATTCTTATTTTCATCTATACTTCTTTATTCACATAGATAAAGAATTTTAGACTCAGTATTTAGTAACTTGCTTAAGATCTCTCAGAAATTAGAGTCAGATGTTTTAAGAGTACTTGGATTCTCACTTAGGCTTGTTTTCCCAGTAGGATGTCTCTATGTCCTCAGAATTCAGAGTGTTTATAATTTTCTTATGTATCCTCTAAAGAAAACATATTATAATGATTACTCTAGAAAGAAAGGAATTTCTCAGTAGTTTTCTGGAGAAAATTGATTCCTGAGGATTAGGGCAGGAGGTATGGAAAAGCAATTATGCTTGAGCATCTGCTTCCTTTTCTGGAAGGCAGAATGGTATAATGGAAAGACCACTAGGTTTGGGTATCTAAAGATCTGGGGGTGAGTCCTGGCTCTCCTGTTGCCTAGATGAGTTACCTTAGGCAGGTCACTTATGCCCCTCTGGGATTGTTTTATCTGTAAAGTAAAAATGCCATCTTAATCTACTTCATGAATGTCATTGATTAAATGCCTGCTGTGTAATTGGTAGCATATTAAACATTTTATATATGTTGGTTCATCATTCCCCACATCAGTCCCATTAGGTAGTTATTATCAACCTCATGCTAATGGAGTACTTCACAGAGTTGTATGAAGACTTTTAAAGAAGCTATTGAAAAAAGGAAAAAAGGACTATAAGATAAAATGACAACATTGTAGAAAAGCAATTTTTTTTTTGTTTTTTAGAAAAGCAATTTAGAGTTGATTTTTTTAATCCACAAACTATGTAATTCATATATATACAAATTACCATAAAATAGTATTTATTGTTTACACCTTCATATGGCATTATGCAAAAAGAGCTAAATGAACATTTGTTTGGAAAATGATAGGTGGTGCTTAATGGCGAACACTCTGAAAGCCATCTTAGTCCATTTTTCATCACTGGTAGTAAAAAACAAGAATTCTAGACTTTTTGCCATTAAAATATATGTCTGTGTATATAAATTTGTATGTATTGTTTTTGGTTGCAGGGCAATTCATGACGTTAAAGCCACAGATCTAGGATTAGGGAAAGTAAGATTTAAGGCAGAAGTAGATTTCGATGGACGAGTTGTTACGAGATCATATTTGGAAAAACAAGATTTTGACCAAATGCTACAAGTAAGTTAAAGTATTTATTGATTTCTTCTTATATAGCCAAGGGTTATAAAAATTACTTCCTAAGTAAATAAAACTTTTTCTTTTATAAGTCTTAAAAGTCACTTCAGGTTTCAACTGATTCAGACAGTAGAAGAGGTAACTTATTATTAAAGTGCTTGTTGTGTGCCAGGTGTTTTATATATGTTACTTTATTTACTGTCAACAACCTGTGAGGTAAAGAAATAATATTTTCATTTTTATATATAGGCCAATTCAGGCACAGAAAGATTAAGTAACTTGCCTAAAATTGCAGAGCCATCATATGGGATCAGATGTGAATTCAGATCTCTCTGACTCCAGAATCCATGCTTTTTTTATTAAGAGTACTTTAAAAGAAAATTTATACAGGATAATATAATGAACAGAGCAGAAGCTACCGCTTGCCTTTGTCGAATATTAACATTTTACTGTACTGTACTTGCTTAAGATCTTAAAAAAAGAAAGAAATCATTACAAAAATATTACAGCCCTTGTTTCTCCTTATAGATCCCATTCTCTTTTCTCCATCCCCAGAACTCACAATTATCTTGAATTTAGTACCTGTCATTTCCATTCAGTTTTTTATACTTCTCAACATACTTTTCTTAGCGTAATATGTAACATTTTAGATGTTTAAAAATTGGTATAAATTGTATCATAATGGTTTCCTCTATAAGTTGCTAAACAGCATGTTTTTGAGATTCCTCCTCCATGTTAATATATATACCTCTAATTAATTTACTTGCTATTTAATAGTCCATATTAGTAAGATGTTTGCTTATCCAGTCCCTACTTCACGGACAATTATATTGTTTCAAGTATTAAACTATTGGAAACAGTGCCACAGTGGCATTCTTATAGATGTTTCCTTGTTTGCATGTGCAAGAATTTCTTTAGGGCATTACATAGCTAGATTTAAAGTATAGGTGGGCCATTGGATGAACATATCTTCAACTTCCTTAGATATCGGCAAATTGTTCTCCAAAGTGTGTCAATTTAACTCCCACCATCAATGTATCAAAGTTTCTATTGCTTCACATTTTCGCTAGATTGTATTGACAGAGTTTCGAAATTTTTATCATTATGATAGATATGAAATAGTATCCTGTTGATTTAATTTATATTTCCCTGGTAGTAGTGAGGTTAATAAACATAGAAATTTATTGACCACTGGGATTTCCTGTACTTGCTTTGTTCGCTTAATTTCTGTTATTCTGACAGATTTATAAATGTTTTATTTTTAATATACTAGTTACTAATCCTTCCTCAGTTGTGTATATGCATTTTCCTCTAAAAAAAAAACTTCCCCAGCACTATTTATTGATTGTCTATCCTTTTCCCACTGATTTTGCAGTGCTACGGTCTGTAGACCGTTGTACTCAATTTTTTCTCAAATTGAGTTTTGTTTTTGAAATACGTGGTCCATTGCCTATGGCTTGAAAGTTTTTCATTTTTTATTAAACTTAACGGTGTTGGTTATAATTTTTAAAAGAAATTATCAGTGTACCACTATGACTTTCTTAAGAATCTGTTTCATTTTTCTGCTATCATTTTCTTTATAGGAAATTCAAGAAGTGAAGACTCCTGAAGAACTAGAGACCTTTATGCTTAAACATGGAGAAAATATTATTGATACTTTAGGAGCTGAAGTAGATAGGCTTGAGAAGGAACTGAAAGTAAGATGTATTCATAATAATAATATAATACAGTGTCAGCTACTTTTTGAGTACTTATCTATGTCAGGCACTATGCTAATTGCATCAGTTATGTGCTTTTATTTTCTCAGTAACCCCATGATGTATCAGTAGTTATGGGCAAGAAAATGATTGGGTTAGAGAAGTTGGATAATGTATTCAGGGTAGTATAGGACTTGCGATTTGAACCTTTGCTGTTCAATTTCAAATTCCATACTTTTAACCACTATTCTATACTGCTTGCTTAGTTTCTAAAATAATCAGTTTTTTTCTTGTTTGTTTGTCTTTAAATAAGAAGCGTTTCTAACATTTCTAGAGAAAGGTAAAAGGGAAACTTTAGACTCTGTTCTAAAGTTAAAAAAGAGTGTGACCTTAAACATATACATACATACTGCTTTAGCCCGTCTGACATTATTTTATATTTTCTGTTTGTTTCTGTTCAGTTGGAGATCATTACAACCTGTTGGTTTTTTACTGAAATATTACCTAACCAGACTGCCTTTAAAAAAGTGTCAGTGCTCTCAAATTGTCATTTATTGACATTTGAATTCTAATTGTTTGCAATGAAGAAAACTTGTAAATGATCTTTAACGTTTATAACTTGTTGAAGGCAATGTATTTTCTTTAGCTGATGTTGATTTTTGTTTAATTTTGTTAAAAATTGAAGAGAAACAAAGACAAAAATTGAAGGGAAACATTTCTATCACTATTTTACTATCTTTTAGAATCTAGATATGTGATCAGATTAATAGAAGCACTTCAAAAGAGATGATTTTGTTAATGTTAATATTATAGTTCATGAGCTTATCAGGCATGATTTTCAGAATTTCTAGATGAACAATTCTCGATATTTTGATATTAGGATTCTTAAAAATTATTGAGGACTCAAAGAGTTTTTTTTAGTTATATTTATTTATATTTACCAAATTATTAATTAAAATTGAGAAATTTAAAAATATTTATTCATTTAGAAAACATAATAAACGTATTTCATGTTAATATAAATAACAGTTTGAAGGAAAGTAACTATAGTTTCCAAAATGAAATAAATAGAAGAGTGGTATTTTACATTTTTACAAAAATCTAAGACAGCTAGATTCCCATTTGTGCTTCTGCATTCAGTCTATTACCATACGTTATTTTGGTTGAAGAATATGAAGAAAAAGGAGGAGCCTTTTTAAGTATTCTTATAGTCTTTCCAGATACTTGGTATTCTCTTTTAATATTACACCAAAACCTGACAACCGGTAACCTCTTAAAGCATAGTTGTGCTGTGAAATCTGAAACCATATCGATGAACTTTTCATATACTGTTTGTGAAGTTAGGGGGCACAGTCCAGAAGACCACCTTCATTTCTAACACCAGTTGCAAAGTTCAGGTGGTTCCTAAGACCACCCTCAGGTTTGATAATTCACTAGGAGGACTCACAGAACTCACTGAATGGTTTATTATAATGAAAGGATACAGATTAAAACTAGCCAAAGGAAGAGATGCATAGGGCAGAGTTCCAAACCTGGAGTTTCACTTGTCCTCTCCCCATGGAGTCATGGACGGTGTTATTTTCCTGACTGTGGTGTGTGACAGTTTGCATGGAGTATTGCCAACCACAGAAGCTCAACCGAGCCTTGGTGTCCAGAAATGTTCTTGGGGCTCTGTAGTTGACTGCTTGAGTGGATGACCTTTCATCTCCAGCCCCTCTCAGGAAGAGCCGACAGCTTTAGTTTCCACCTGCTTCTGGAGGTAGAGCAGATACTGTGTGGACAAAGGTAAACAAAGACATAATTATCAGGCAGAATATTCCAAGGACCTAGAGATTACCTCCCAATAGCCAAGAGCAAAGGCCAGACCTCGCTTTGAGTATGATTAGCAGTCTCCTATACACTATAGGAGACTGCTAATTATATTAAAATCTCTTGGTCTGTCTTTATACTCTGATTGAATCTTTTTTTTTTAACATCTTTATTGTCTGATTGAATCTTTTTAACCCATGCTTGATTCTTTAACATTATGAATTGGTCATTTGGAAAATACTGGCTCACTGAATTTATGCACATCATGCAAATGTTGATACATTTCTAAGTAGTGGGAAGCTGTCAGGCTCATGGTGGTGGATGTGAGTTTTTCAACATTCTAATTTTGACTTGAAAGCTTGCATTTTATTATTAGCAACAAATACTGTTGTTTTCCTTGAAGTAGTAGACTCATTTTGTTTATTTCTTAAGAAGATGCCTGCCAAATACCCAAATTTGAATAACCATAGTTTGTTAGTTATTCTTTCAAGTAAAAAGGGTGTTGAGATAAAAACCGTCTGATTGAGCTCATTCAAGCAATCACAGGGATGCTTTTCCTTGTGACAACATCAGACTTCAGCGTGAAGCACAGCTTCCCATTTTGTCACCGAATATTTTTTTAAAGTGTATTCAGGAGTTGAAGTTTAATAAATCAATACTTTTTACTACTTCATGAAGGACATTTTAAAGTCAAACTGGCTTTTTAAAAAAAAAAAAAAAACTGGGTGGCAATAAAGGAACACAATGACTACCAGTATGATTTGGTGCAAGTTGCCTTGAGTTGTGTGAAGGTGCCAGCAGTTTTATCCATGCCATCAGAGGAAATGTCAGCATAGTAAAAAAAGGCAAAAAATATCTTACTGTAATTATGAGAATAGTTTTGACCTCGGAGTCCCCCCTGAAAATGTCTCAGTAACCCAGTAATCCTTGAACCATGCTTTGAATACCATTGTTCTCAATAAAATGTGAGATGATTATTTTTTTGCAAGGTGATTGGAGAATGAATAAATGTTGCATTTCCATTCTATCTGTTTTTATTTCCCTGGCAAGGAAAATAATGGACTTTTAAAACTAACTATTTTGGCTTTACTCTTTAATAGAAATAGTGTCAGAAGCCGATTTAAGAATAGTTAACAAGTTAGCCATTCTTAATTGTATTTACTCTTATCACAATCAGATATGCTTATTATTATTTTTTAAGCTAATTTTGTGCTTTAACTAGAAGCTATTAAATCATTAATAGACTGAATTATCTCGTGTTTTTGAATTATATAAGTCTTTCAAACCAAGAAGCCACATTTTGCCTACACTTTCAGGTGGAAACATCCCTAAGGTGGTAATAAGGTAAATTAATCTCAAGTGAAAAGAAAGTTCTTCATAGTTAAGGTACCAGACTGAGAGAGTGCATGAAAATAAGCTGATTTTCTTTTGAAAACAAAAACTTTGTACATTGGTATTTTCGCTCCTTTTTAGTATCTAAGCATAGTTGCCTTCTAAGTTTAAATTTTAATAATTATTGAATTACTTTGGAAGGTCACACTCAGTGATAAAATTCTGCAGGATTATAGCCATCTCTTTGAGTAAATGCCATTGATCTAAGTATTAGAACAGGCGATATTTTTGGCTTGAAGTCTGTAACTTATAGTGCTATGTTACAAATAATAGAGGCTAATTTATAAAGTCCCATATTATAATGTGAAATACATCTTGTTCTTATTTTGAAATTGTTTGAATTGTTAATGTAGATTTTTGTTGTTGTTCTACCTCTATATTCAATCAGTAGATAGACTCTTGTCCTATATCTCCATGAAGTTTTTTTGTTTGGGGGGAAATAATTCTATCGGAAATTAATTCAGTGGGAAGATGCCATAGCAAATTTCTAATAAATTCCAGTTAAATGCTCTGCCCTTTACTATGTCTTTTGAATCTCTAATTACATCCTCCTGTAGTATTTTCTTTACTTGAGTCTACAACATTGTAAAATAAATTATGTAATTTGGTTTTTATCTCTGTATAATATGAGTGTTGGAAAAAAATCTGTGATGTGTAAAATATTCCAATTCGCATTGAACAGTGCCTGGGACATAATAGACCAATAAGTATTTGGTGAAAAAATGAATGAAAATTATAAGTTGGACACCAATTACTGATTTTCAGTTCTATTTAACAGTTATATATTCATGAATATATGAATATATTAATTTCTACTATGCACATGATATCTTGTTTACACACTAAACGTTAAATTTTAAGGATATTAATCCTATTTCTTTTCTCATTCATTCAGCAAACACATTGTGTGTGTCTGCTTTGTAATGGACACATACATTTTAGGAATTTGGTTAATTTTCTCTCTGAAAACTTGATTTTAAAAAGCAGAGTAAATTAACTTTTTAGTTTCTTTTTCTTAAGATCAGATTTTTTATTAGTACACATTTGTTATATAGTGCTTTTTAGATTGAATAATTTTAAACTTTCCATGAACAGCTAAAATTTTTCAAGTCATATTGGGATGAGTAAGTGTTGATTGGAATGGGAAAACAAAATTCAATTTCATTTCTGTTTGAGGAAGTCTTTTTTATTCCATATTGAATTTAAGAAATTCTAGACAGAGGGAATAGTTTAAGATAAAGAAAACACTGAGAACAAAAGTGTCATCTGCCACCCCCTTGTGGGGTCCCTGGTCACTCTTACCTTAGGACCCAAGAGGAAAGCACCCCTAGGTACAGTTGACCAGCACTAGTTGTAAGAAAAATCCCAGTGCACACTAAACAGAATGAGTGCTGTAGCTGGAGCTACACTCCAGTATTATACCAGGTTTTTGTCTTTATAATTAAATTTGTTTAATATGAATAGTATGCAAATGTTCCTGGGATATTATTTTTTAAGCTAGGAGTTATTAATCCTGACTGATTATTAGAATCCCTTAGAAGAGCTTTTTTCCCCTTGTTGATTTATTTATACGGTTTTTATCAAATAATACACACAGTTTACAAAATCAGAACTGAAAAGCTTATACAAAAGTGTCACCTGCCTCGCCTTCCTCAATCGTTAGTTCTACATTTTAGAACCATTTTTAATAGTTTTAGTATTTTATATTTACTGCCGTATTTCTACGTAAGATTCTGACATTGCTCCTCCTAACTTAAACGTTTCCTCTTAGGTAGGTATAGGTTTAGTTATTTTATAAGTCTCTTCTGTCCTGCAGTCTCACAATATCATTATATTCACTTTATTAAACTTTTAATTCCCCCCCACACATTGTGTTAGATGTCCTTCCTTTATGTATCCATAGAGGAAAAATCCCCTCAAATCTTTACTTTGCTCTGTAGTAGGAGACTATTACAATCGCCTGCTTACTTACCCGTATTTCCTCACTAGAGATAAGTTCATTCAAGGCAAGTGCTGTTTATTTCCCATTCATTGTTGTATACTTGAGTGCTTGGTACAGTGTAGGCATATAATAAAGATATTTTTAGGGGCTTCCCTGGTGGTCCATTGGCTAAGACTCTGCGCTCCCAATGCAGGGGGCCCAGGTTCGATCCCTGGTCAGGGAACTAGATCCCACATGTTGCAACTAAAGATCCCACACGTGGCAACAAAGATCCCACGTGCTGCAACTAAGACCTGGAGCAGCCAAATAAATATTTTTTTAAAAAGATGTTTTTCATTGTTAATGAAATTCCTTAAGGTTTTTCACAGTCTGGCTTCTGCCTGTCTTTCCAACCTCATTGCTTTTTGCAGCTGCTGTTCTAACTATACCATACTGCTAGTGCATACTTTCCAGGCTCTCTTGACTTTACTCATGCTATTTCTTTCATCTAGTCCCTTTTCATCATCTATCTGGAAAATTCACCGTATTCAAACCTTGTTTAGATACTATATCCTCTGTGAGTTCTTTCTGGATCTCATGAGCAAAAGTAATCTCATGTTTTTGTTTCCAGAGTTATTATTTAGTACATTAAAATAGTTAGGAGCCTTGGGGTCTGGAGTCAGGCCTGGAATCTATCCTGGCTCCATCACTTACTAGCTGTGTGACTTTGGACAGGTTAATTTCTTTAACCTTCATTTTTCCTATATGTAAAATGGAAATAATTGGGTTATTATGAGGATTTTAAAACACACACTTCCCGTGAACCCCCTTACTTATTATTAGCATAGTACTTGACACAAGAGTAACCGCTCAATATATGTTAACTGGTTATTATTATTAGCTATAATGCTTTTTTTTTTGGCTGTGCCAGGTCTTAGTTGTGGCAGGCAGCCTCCTTAGTTACGGCTCATGGGTTCCTTAGTTGTGGCATGCAAACTCTTAGTTGTGTTGCAGCATGCATGTGGGATCTAGTTCCCTGACCAGGGATCAAACCCAGGCCCCCTGCGGTGGGAGCGTGGAGTCTTAACTACTGGACCATCAGGGAAGTCCCTATTAGCTATAATGCTTTTGCTCGTAGAGGTTATTCATACACTTTTCTCTCTGGCTAAACTGAGTCCCTCAGGGTAAGGAGCAGAGTCTTATTTAATAATCATAGCTCTACTTTCTAGCACAGTGCTAGATCAAGACTATACGGATTGTTACTAGAACATATAAGTTAATATCAGTTTAGTCTTTCAATTATTATTATTGCTTTGCAGTGATTTTCACCACAAATGAGCATATTTCCAGTGCTTTGCAGTGCTTGGCACATACTAGATTCTTAATCCATTATTGTATTAATGAACATATGGACAAAACTCAGGGAGGCTGGACTACTTACTATATATTTTATAGTGTATAACTGGCCTGTTCATCTATTGATCTTATGTTTTTCCCTCTGTAAATATTTCTCTTGCTAGTATGCTACAATGAAATAGTTTGACCAAATGTTTTCATTGGCTTTAGTGACCAAAAGGAATAAAAGGAAACAGAAAATTGTCTTTTGCTATTAATAACGTAGTGGTGATTTTTTTCCTTCCAGAAACGAAATCCTGAAGTTCGACATGTAGATCTGGAGATATTATAGACTTGATGGAATGAATCACCTTGGAGGGAGTCTTGGAAACAAGTTTGCCAAGACTGCTTTCCCACACTGAAGGAGTCAATGCCATTCAGAAGCCGTTTTTTTTTTTTTTTTAAGATGGAGGAAATATTTATGTAAAGAGCAATTCAACAGTCCACAGAACTAAAACAACTTCTTCTAAGAGACATATTACAAGTTGAATCAATTTGAAAATCGTGTTTTTATGTTTCAGCAGGAAACATTTTGGTTACTTAAATTGTTCATAATTTCTTATTTTAGCCTGTCATTGTGTATTGTACCTTATAATCATGTTTCCTTTCTTCACATTGGTAAAAAATAAGCAGCATCTGTAAGATTATGATTTTTAATTTTATTGCCAGTGAAGATTTCACTCCGTCAAAACCTGTCAATCTTGAACATTCTGGCTAAATCTTGGTTTGCGGTTTTTAAAACAGTCACTCCATTTCAAAGTCTGTCTTTCCTTATAGAATGTAGACATTATTTTAACGTACCTTGTGTTTTTTGCCCTGAGCACGAAGAGGAACACTTTCCAAACCTAGTTATCCATAAACGTTCATTCCAGAAAGGGCTTTGTTACTGAATGGAAGGAAGAGATTTCAGTACACTCTTTTTAGGTCATGCTACTTGCCATTTTGTAAAATTTCTTTTCTCTTCTTTGCTTTTTTTTTCCTTATTTAGTTTAAGTTTCCTAGTGATAGGAAATATAAAATAGCCCTAGATATTTCCATGGGCCAGTGTGATGACTGGTTTTTTGTTTTTGTTTTTTAACTGGCTTCAGTCCCATAATGTGTATTTACTAGGAGATAATGCATTTATAAGCATTTTAACATGTAAAGTGGACTAGAAATATTTATAATTTCACAGAAAAGACAGCATTTTATTTTTAATTTATTTTAAAAGAGGCACTACTTGTGTAAATCTGAACTGTGGGATAGTTCTTTCTTTGAGAGAGAGAGAAGTAAACCTCTTATGCAGAAACTTGTGGCCATGACTTTTGTATAATATCATAAGACAGTAGTGTGTCTGTAACATGAGTTTCTTGCAGTTACAAATGGGCATTTAGCATACTGTATGATTATAATATTATGTGATAAGTAGCTTTCTAATGATCATAAGGTATCAAGATGAAAAAACATGCAATTCAGTAATTGAAAATTTAGTGCAAAACTACAGCTGTGTCTCCATTCATCAAAAGAATTCATATGCACTTTAAATTGTTCAGGTACCAGTGAGCATTGTCCATGCAAGAGTGGTAGCTGGGTGAATAATCTCTTTGCTGGGTAAGTGAGTGCTTAAGAACCTAGGTCAGTGTCTAAAAACTTACTTAGATTGAAGTTTATGAGTTATAGCAAGTTATAATGCTGGAAACAAAAAATAAACATTTGATTAAAGGGTTTGTAATAGTAATTTTTTGATTCAGAACTGTTATTTACTGGAAAATTGTGAAAATTTACATTGGTGTACACTTTTTACCACTAATCATTTTGTGTGCTGTACATTTTAAGTGAAATAACATTCCAATTTTATTTTTTAAGATATGAAATTGTTTTATACATATATATGTACATACACGCACACAATTTGGGTTTTTTTTTGTTTTTTTTGTTTTTTTTTTTTTGCGATACGCGGGCCTCTCACTGTTGTGGCCTCTCCCGTAGCGGAACACAGGCTCCGGACGCTCAGGTTCCGCGGCCATGGCTCATGGGCCCAGCCACTCCGCGGCATGTGGGATCTTCCCGGACCGGGGCACGAACCTGTGTCCCCTGCATGGCAGGCGGATTGTCAACCACTGTGCCACCAGGGAAGCCCAATTTGTTATTATGGTTTCAAATTCTTCACTCCTACTTTTTAAAAAACTTTTTTACCCATTATAATTAACTCTACTTTCTGTGTCTTCCTCCTTCCCCTTTCCCACCTGCCATTTTGTTTATTCCATGTCAGTGTGCCATGTGGGAAGGTACCAAATTATATCCAATTTCCTCCTAGTAAAATTACTCTAAAAATTTTCACATAGACAAGAATATTAACTCATTTAAAAAAAAACCCAAAAGCTGATGTGCAGTAGTTTTCCAAATGGTAGATTTTTTTAAAGGACTCCCTGAAAGAGGCCAATTCCTGATATTTCTTTGGGTTTTCTAACCTTATTTTGATTGAAGTCATACCTATTCTTAAATAAAAATTGAAGGCTTATGTTTCTGTCCTTTCACTGCAGTTCTGTTCTGCACTGATACCTTAAAGTTTGTTTAAGTGAAATTTGACATAAAGAAGTACAGCCTATCTAGGAATTTAATGTATGACATCACTGGTCCGTTTTTTTTTTTTCCCCTTCCTTTTAAACTAGAGTCAAGTTTGAATTTTGAAACCAGGGAATTTGGTCCCCTTTCTTTAAAAATAAGATAATATCTAGTTGTTCAGGTTTCTTATTTTTGTTTTTTTTCCGAATTAATACTTCTTACTTTGTCTTACCCTTATGCGTAGTGTTCGAATATTTAAGCATATAAATCTTAATATTTTTAAGGAAGATAGCTTCTGTAGTAGAATAATTGCAAAAGTAATGTTGGACAGAGAAGAGGTCAGTCAAGGCCATGACTCCTGTTTGTATTAAGCTGAAATCTGGAAACCAGCAAAGGTGAAGTATATTTGTTTTCAGCTCTGGCTGTAAGTAACAGGGCCCAAACTGGAAGCTGGCACATTTTTTAGACCATGGCAGATGGGGGATGAGGGGTGGAGATCTATTTTTAAGTGGACCATGTTGGTGGCCAGTAAGTAGTATTCAGTTCCAAAGAGGGAGATTCCTGAACATATACTGAGGAAACTGTAAGATAGAATCAGATTGGAAATCTTTCAGGTTTTTTCAAAAACAAAGTTAATATCTGCATACATCCTCCTACACACCAAATAACCCAGAACAACAAAAGGGCATTAGGCTTGAATTTTGGGTGTATGATTTTAGTGTTACCTTAATTATCCTGTACTTTGGACAATGGTTTTTGCTAAAATTATATAAAGGAAGCGGCTTAAGTTTTAAATGTGATAACTTTGGGGTAGAATGCTAGGAACTACAGAAAATTGCACAGGCATTTGGAATTTATACTGTTGTTCTTAGATGCATTTGTCAAGCTTTGGCATTTCCTTTAAATGTGATGACCCCCAATTTGCCAAACTGTCAGAAGTCAGTGAAGCAAAGAATTGAAGATAAAATGTTGATTCAAAGATTGTCCCCCCTAAATCCCTCATCCTGGTCTCTGAAATGGAAGTTGGGAAGGCAGTTATATAGAAGATTGGTCTGGCAGCCTTTATATTTGCATTTAAGTTTACTAGCATCCCTAATCTTGGTTTTATGGAAAAGAGAAAATTTTTGTTTCTGTTACATTGTATTTCATCTGTCTGATTTCTGTGGGAGGTTAAGATTTTCCTGGTCCATCAGGGTGCATTTTTCCTTAATAAATGCTGTATGTAAATAAGAGCAGTTCACTTCTTAGTTTGGGATATTTTCTGCTGATAAATGTTTGTTAAACACTTCTTTACCTCACGTGCTAACCTTTAAAAATCATGCCTTTGTTTTTGAACAGAATTTATTATTCCTTGAGTATGCTTGTTAGTTTGTGGGTGTCCTCATTTTACAAAACCAAGATATAAAAACTCTTAATTGTTTTATGATCCACTTTAAGTATAGAGAGAACTATTATTAATATACCATTAGGATGTCATGTAGGTTGGTAAAGTGCAAATTCAAAAAGTTATATCCCTTAGTGACACAGTATATGATTACACTTTGACAAAATAAGATTATTTAAACATGTTAGTTGGATTATTTCTTTTGGGACTGTGTCTATATAGTATAGTATATTTGGGGAAAAAATACAAAATTAAAAACACCGAAATGTAGAACCTAGAGCCAGCCTGCGGAGGGATCCAGGTTGAATTCTATACTAATCCTGTAGGAATTGCAACTGTGTTTTCTTTTTCACAAGAAACTAAACCAAAGTAATTTGGTATTTTGAGAGGGCATATTTCCCACCCCAAAATCAAAATGTATTGAAAATAGAAGCACTGTAGTTTAGAATTTGTGTAGCAAAATACAGAATTGTGTCTGTGTCTTTAAGGGCTTGTAGAGGTTTTAAAATAGACTTAAAAGTAAAAAAAAAAAAAAAAATTGTATATAATAGCTATCAACAGGATAATTTGACCTGTTTATGCCAGGTACCATTTTATATGTGCAAGCATTCCTCAGAAATACTGCAGGCTCGGTCCCAGACCACTGCAATAAAGCAAAGATCAAAGCCAGTCACACAAATCTTTTGGTTTTCTAGTGCATATAAAAGTTATGTTTAGGGCTTCCCTGGTGGCGCAGTGGTAGAGAGTCCGCCTGCCGATGCAGGGGACACGGGTTCGTGCCCCGGTCCGGGAGGATCCCGCATGCCGCGGAGCGGCTGGGCCCGTGAGCCATGGCCGCTAAGCCTGAGCGTCCGGAGCCTGTGCTCCGCAAGGGGAGAGGCCACAACAGTGAGAGGCCCGCGTACCGCAAAAAAAAAAAGTTATGTTTACACAGTACTGTATGTAGTCTATTAAGTGTGTAATAGCATTATGCCTAAAAGCACAATGTACATACCTTAATTTAAAAGTACTTTATTGCTAAAAAATGCTAACCATCATCTGGGCCTTTTGAGGGGCTCTTTGCTGGTGGAGCGTCTCGTCTCCATGTTGGTGGCTGTTGAAGGCTGGGGTTGCTGTGGCAATTTCTTAGGATAATGAAGTTTACCGCATCATGTGACTTCCTGTTGCGAATGGTTTCTCTGTAGTGTGCAATGCCGTTTGATAGCATTTTACCCACAGCAGAACTTTCAAAATTGGGGTCAATCCTCTCAAACCCGGCCCTGCTTTATCAACTAAGTTTACATAGTATTTTCAGTCCTCTGTTGTCATTTCAATAATCTTCACAGCATCTTCACCAGGAGTCAATTCCATCTCGAGAAACCACTTTCTCTGCTCATTCATAAGCAACTTCTCATCTGTTAAAGTTTTACCATGAGACTGCAGCAATTCAGTCACATCTTTAGGCTCCACTTTGAATTCGAGTTTTCTTGCTGTTTCCTCCACTGAAGTCTTGAATCCCTCAAAGTCATCTACGAGGGTTGGAATCAACTTCTTCCAAAGTACTGTTAATATTGATAATTTGTCTTCTTCCCGTGAGCCACTGAAGTTCTTTTTTTTTCTTTTATTTTTGGCTGCGTTGGGTCTTTGTTGCCGCACACGGGTTTCTCTAGTAGTGGCGAGCGGGGGCTACTCTTCGTTGCGGTGCACGGGCTTCTCATCGTGGTGGCTTCTCGTTGCAGAGCATGGGCTCTAGGTGCGTGCAGGCTTCAGTAGTTGCAGCGCACAGGCTCAGTAATTGTGGCACATGGGCTTAGTTGCTCCGCGGCATGTGGGATCTTCCCGGGCCGGGGCTCAAACCCGTGTCCCCTGCACTGGCAGGCGGATTCTTAACCACTGCGCCACCAGGGAAGTCCAAACCACTCATGTTCTTAATGGTATCTAGAATGGTGAATCCTTTCCAGAAGGTTTTCAGTTGACTGTACCCAGATCCATCAGAGGAATCACTGTGGCTTTATGAAATGTATTTCTTAAATTGAAATTACTCCTCGATTCATGGACTGCAGCATGGATATTGTATTGGCGGCATGAAAACATTCATCTTGTGATACATCTCCATCAGAGCTCTTGGGTGACTAGGTGCATTGTCAATAAGCAGTAATATTTTGCAAGGAACCTTTTTTTTGAGCCATGGGTCTCAACAGTTGGTTTAAGATATTCAGTAAATCTTGTAAACAGATATGCTGTCATCTAGGGCTTTGTTCTTGCATTTATAGAGCATAAGCAGAGTAGATTGAGCCTAACTTTTAAGGACCCTAGGACTTTGGGAATGGTAAATGGGCATTAGCCCCTAACAAAAGAGTCAGTCTGTCCTTTGAAGCCTTTAAAAAAAAAAAATTATTTATTTTGGCTGCGCTGGGTCTCAGTTGCGGCATGCGGGATCTTTGTTGCGGCATGAACCTGGGCCCCCTGCATTGGGAGCGTGGAGTCTTACCCGCTGGACCACCAGGGAAGTCCCTCCTTCGAAGCTTTAAAGCCAGGCACTGACTTCTCTCTAGCTATGAAAGTCCTACGTGGCATCTTGCTTAATGTAGCCACTTTCATTTATTATCTGAGCCAGATCTTCTGGGTAACTTGCTGCAGCTTCTACATCAGCACGTGCTGCTTCACCTTGCAGTTTATGTTGTGGAAACGGCTTCTTACCTTAAACCTCATGAACCAGCCTCTGCTAGCTTCAGACTCTTCTGCAGCTGCCTTGCCTCTCAGCCTTCACAGAACTGAAGAGAGTTAGGGCCTGGCTCTGGATTAGGCTTTGGCTTAAGGGAATGTTGTGGCTTGTTTGTCTTCTATCCAGACCACTACAACTTTGTCCGTATCAGCCATAAGACCGTTTTGCTTTCTTATCATTCATGTTTTCACTGGAGTACCACTTCTAATTTCCTTCAAGAGCTTTTCCTTTGCATCTACAACCTGGCTGTTTGGTGCAAGAGGCCTAGCTTTTGTCCGGTTTTGAGACACCTTCCTCACTAAGCTTAATCATTTCTAGCTTTTGATTTAAAGTGAGAGAATGTGCACCTCTTCCTTTCACTTGAATGCTTGAGGCCATTGTAGGCTTATTCACTGGCCTAATTTCTATACTGTTGTGTCGGATGACAGGGAGGCCTGAGGGTTGGCAGATGGGGGAATGGCTGGTTAGAGCAGTCAGAACACACACAACATTTATCCACTGTTTGCCATCTTACATGGGCACACCGTGCCTCGTGCCTCAAAACAGTTAAAACAGTAACCTCAAAGATCACTGATCACAGATCACCGTAACAAATATAATAATAATGAAAACGTCTGAGATACGCAAGAATTACCAAAATGACACAGACACAAAGCGAGTGGATGCTATTGGAACAATGGTGCTGATAGACTTGCTCGGTGCAGGGTTGCCACAAACCCTCAATCTGTAAGAAACACAATATCTGTGAAGGCAGTAAAGCAAAGCACAATAAAACAAGGTATGCCTGTTCTAACCCATTTAATCCTTACAAAGAGCCAGTGAAGAGGGAATTATTACTCATTTTTTTTTTGCAGATGAGGAAACTGAGATACAGTAGTTACATGTGTCTGAGGACACTCAGCTGATAAGGGGCGGAGTCAGGATTTGAACTCACATAGTCTGGTTCTCTACAAGTCACTGCTAAGCAGAAGAGCCCAAGAAAGCTAACACTGTATAGAAAGTGGAGACAAAATTTTCATTTTGGTATAAAATGAGAAAATGAATTAATATTCAGTGGACAGAATAACTAGCTGGATCTAACTTGAACTGCCTGGAACAAGGGAGTTGGTGGGGTCGGGTGGCGAGTGGGACACTGACATTGTGTGGAAGCTGAGGAATTGTGTGTCACCTCGAGATTTATTTTCAAGCATTACTTAAAGGCCACCTTAGAGACAGATCCAGAAAACGGTATTTAGTTCACTTGCCAGTCATTGATTTGAACCATGCAGGAAAGAAATTTAGGGAAAGTTACAGAAATTAGCATTAACCAAAAATTTTTTAAAAATTTTAAACTTATATTTGAATAGACAAAACATATGACCCAAAATTAAGAATGTTCAAACAGATATATAGGGTGGCAGAAAAACAGAAACATAGGTCAATGGAACAAGATAGAAAGCCCAGAGATAAATCCACGCACCTACGGTCAACTAATCTATGACAAAGGAGGCAAGGATATACAATGGAGAAAAGACAGTCTCTTCAATAAGTGGTGCTGGGAAAACTGGACAGCTACATGTAAAAGAATGAAATTAGAACACTCCCTAACACCATACACAAAAATAAACTCAAAGTGGATTAGAGACCTAAATGTAAGACCAGACACCATAAAACTCTTAGAGGAAAACATAGGAAGAGCACTCTTTGACATAAATCACAGCAAGATCTTTTTTGATCCACTTCCTAGAGTAATGGAAATAAAAGCAAAAATAAACAAATGGGACCTAATGAAACTTAAAAGCTATTGCACAGCAAAGGAAACCATAAACAAGACGAAAAGACAGCCCTCGAAATGGGAGAAAATATTTGCAAACGAACCAACGGACAAAGGATTAATCTCCAAAATACATAAACAGCTCATGCAGCTCAATATTAAAAAAAACAAACAACCCAATCCAAAAATGGGCAGAAGACCTAAATAGACATTTCTCCAAAGAAGACATACAGATGGCCAAGAAGCACATGAAATCTGCTTGACATCACTAATTATTAGAGAAATGCAAATCAAAACTACCATGAGGTATCACCTCACACCAGTTAGAATGGGCATCATCAGAAAATCTACAAGCAACAAATGCTGGAGAGGGTGTGGAGAAAAGGGAACCCTCTTGTACTATTGGTGGGAATGTAAATTGACACAGCCACTCTGGAGAACAGTATGGAGGTTCCTTAAAAAACTAAGAATAGAATTACCATATGACCCAGCAATCCCACTACTGGGCATATACCCAGAGAAAACCATAATTCAAAAAGACACATGCACCCCAATGTTCATTGCAGCTCTATTTACAATAGCCAGGTCATGGAAGCAACCTAAATACCCATCGACAGACGAATGGATAAAGAAGTAGTGGTACATACATACAATGGAATATTACTCAGCCATAAAAAGGAACGAAATTGGGTCATTTGTTGAGACGTGGATGGATCTAGAGACTGTCATACAGAGTGAAGTAAGTCAGAAAGAGATAAATATCGTAAATTAACGCATATATGTGGAACCTAGAAAAATGGTACAGGTGAACCGGTTTGCAGGACAGAAATTGAGACACAGATGTACAGAACAAACATATGGACAACAAGGTGGGAAAGAAGCAGGGAGTGGTGGTGGTGTGATGAATTGGGAGATTGGGATTGACATGTATACACTGATGTGTGTAAAATGGATGACTAATAAGAAACTGCTGTATAAAAAAATAAAATTAAAAAAAAACTGGGCTTCCCTGGTGGCTCAGTGGTTGAGAGTCCGCCTGCCGATGCAGGGGATGCGGGTTCGTGCCCCGGTCCGGGAAGATCCCACATGCCGCGGAGCAGCTAGGCCCGTGAGTCATGGCCGCTGAGGCTGCGCATACGGAGCCTGTGCTCCGCAGTGGGAGAGGCCACAGCAGTGAGAGGCCCGCGTACCGCAAAAAAAACAAAAAACAAAAAACAAAAAACCCAAATATATAGGGAATATTCTCTTTCTCAACTCTGACCCCTAGCTACCCATTCTTTTCCCAGAGGCAGCTAATGTTACAGTCTTGTGACGTATCCTTATTGATACTTGATGTATATATGCACACACACACATATATACAAGATTATAGTATATATTTCCTCTTCTACACAGATGGTAAAATACTTACACGTTAATGAATCTTATAATTTAAAAAGTACGCAGCCAATAGGACTTCCCTGGTGGTCCAGTGGTTAAGACTCTGCACTCCCAATGCAGGGGGCCTGGGTTCCATCCCTGGTCGTGGAACTAGATCCTGAGTGCCGAAACTAAGAGCCTGCATGTGGCAATGAAGATCCCAAGTGCCACAACTAAGACCCAGTGCAGCCAAATAAATAAATATTTTTTTAAAAGTTAAAATCATGTGATAAAGAAAAAAAAGTATGTGGCCAGGGGCTTCCCTGGTGGTGCAGTGGTTGAGAGTCCGCCTGCCGATGCAGGAGACACGGGTTCGTGCCCTGGCACGGGAAGATCCCATATGCCACAGAGCGGCTGGGTCTGTAAGCCAGGGACGCTGAGCCTTTGCATAAGTTTAAAAAAAAGTATGCTGCCAATTTTCAAAGTTTTGTGTTCACTGAAAATTATTGTATCGAGGATGTAACACAATATAGTGCTGTGCTTTACCATATGGTGGCCATTTGTGACTATTTACGTTTAAGTTAATTAAATAAAATAAAAAATTCAGTTCCCCAGTTGCATTAGCCACATTTTCATGTGTTCAATAGCTATGTGTGGTTACTGGTTACCATGTTGTACAATGCAGATATAGACCATTTCCATTATCACAGAAGGTTCTTTCAGACAGTACTGAAGATATATTGATATATAATTAGTTATTGGGCTATAACTTAAGGCTACCAACTAGTTAGCATTACTTTGAACAAGTAAATTTCTCATCTTCAAAATAGTTTGAACGTCATCTCTCATTCAAATGCACAGTCAACATTCTGAACATTAGGGAAGAAAACCCTAAAAAAGTGTCCCTCACCACCCTCTATAAAATAGCAAACCCTATCCATTTCTCTCCATTTCCTATACAATATAGGAATACAATATACAACCTCTTAGCAAGAACTACTGGCTCTACCTCCAGAATATATTTGGAATCCATTTCTCCTCATCTCAGTTATTATCTTAATGTTAGCCATCATCATATCGTGCTTGAATTTTCAAAATAGCCTCTTAAGTGATTTCCCCCTAATAGCTCACACATTCTATTTCAACACAGCAGCTTGTGATTTTTTGAAAACATGTCAGATCATGTCCCTTCTCTTCTCAAAGCCCTCCCTGTGGTTTCTCATCTCACACAGAATAACATCATCTGTTCTGAGGAAGCTTACAAGTTCTCCCTGATGAGTTTCTCCACTATCTCTTGGACCCCATTTTCTACTATTCTCTCCCTCACTGTTCCAGCCAGACTGGCCTCCTTTCTGCTCTTCATACATCCTAAGCATGCTATCAACCCAGAGCCTTCGTACTGTCTGAAATACTCTTCCCGCCACATACCTGCACAGCACGCTGCTTTACTTCTTCAAATGTCTGTTGAAATGACACCGTGTCAGTGAGCTCTTTCCTCACCACCCTTTATAAAATAGCGAACCCTCTCCATTTCTCTCCTTACCCCCTAATATTTCATTGCTTTGTTTTTGACTATAGCATTTATTACCTGCATACTATAATTTTATTCTTGTTTATTATCTATCTTCACTAGAATGTAACATCCATTAGAGCTGGAGCTCCAGAAACTAGAATGGCATCTGGCACATAGTAGGCATTCAATAAATATACGTTGATACGTGAATATTTATGTATGATGCTGTCTCTAGAAGTATAAAGATAAAAAAGACCTAGACTTGGGATTTCCCTGGCGGTCCAGTGGTGAGGACTCCGTGCTTTCACTGCCAAGGGCGTGAGTTCGATCCCTGGCTGGGGAACTAAGATCCTGCACACCACATGGCAGGGCCAATAAAAAAAAGACATAGACACTCACAGTCTAGTTAATTGACAAAGAAGAAGCCCATACAAATAATTGCAATACAGTGTAATAATGTGCTTATCCAAAAACAGTTAAGTGGAGTAATATTAATCTTCATCAAAAGTAGGTTTGTGAGATAGGTCATGCTGATATGTTGCTCATGGGAGTGTGAAATGGGGCCTCCTCTCTGGAGGGTACTTTTCTAGTAGGTATCAAGAGTGGAAAATGTTCACACCTTTTGACCCAGTCATTTCACTTGTAGGAATGCAATCTAAGGAAATGGCATTGCTCTAGTATAAAAAAAATTGAAAAAAATTAGGTAAATAGTTAAACAAATTATGGCGTATTTGTAAGATAGACAGACCATAATGCAGTCTTTGGAATCATTTTTGGCAGAATACTTAATAAGATGACAAAATGCTTATGATAGAGAAAAACCTAAGAATACGCACCTATCACTTTAAGTTGTTACTGTTAAAGGTTGGGATTGGGGTGGAAGACGTCCTTTACTTTTCATTATTAATACAAAAATATTTTATGATCAAGAATTAGTTTTGCCAACTTTAGAAATGCTTGACTAATTTTTTAGTGGAAAAATAAAAATAGGACCCTAGTATATTAAGAATAATTTCAATTTTATGTACATAGAAAAAGGCCTAAAAGGAAATACACACACTAAATAGTAACAATGCTCATACATGATTTTTTTTTTTTTTGTCATTTAGAGATTTCCTATGATGAACTTGTCTTTTAAAATTTGTTTTTAATTTTTGGCTGTGTTGGGTCTTTGTTGCTGCGCGCAGGCTTTCTCTAGTTGTGGCGAGCGGGGGCTACTCTTCGTTGTGGTGCACGGGCTTCTCATTGCGGTGGCTTCTCTTGTTGCGGAGCACGGGCTCTAGGCGCGCGGGCTCAGTAGTTGTGGTGCACGGGCTTCATTACTCAGTGGCATGTGGGATCTTCCCGGACCAGGGTTCGAACCCGTGTCTCCTGCATTGGCAGGCGAATTCTTAACCACTGCGCCACCAGGGAAGCCCTGTAAGTTTGGGTTTTGTTTGTTTTGTTTTTTAGATTCCACATATAAATGATATCATATATCATATATGCCTTTCTCTTACTTATTTCACTGCACATAACACCCTCCAGGTCCATCCATGTTGCTGCAAATGGCAAGATTTCCTTCTTTATAACAGAATAACATTCCATTGTGTGTGTATATACATACATACATATATATTATATATACACATTTTCTTTTTTTATTGAGGTAACATCATTATGTAAGTTTCATGTGTACATTATATTTCTACAACACGCTCACCACCAAAAATTTATTTTCCACCTGTCACCATACAGTTGATCCCCTTTACCGATTTCACCCTCCACACCCTTCTTCTCTGGTAGCCACTATTGTGTTCTCTGCATCTATGTGTTTGTTTCTGTTTGGTTTGTATACCACATTTTCTTTATCCATTTATCCACTGATGAACGCTTAGGTTGTTTCCATATCTGGGCTATTGTAAATAATGATGCAATGAGCATCATTAGTGTTTTTGTTTTCTTCAAATAAATACCCAGAAGTGGAACTGCAGGATCATATGATAGGTCTACTTCTAATTTTTGAGGAACCTCCATACTGTTTTCCACAGTGGCTGCACCAATTTACATGCCCACCAGCAGTGCACAAGGGTTCCTTCTTCTCCACACCCTCACCAATGCCTATTATTTCTTACCTTTTTGACAATACCCATTCTAACAGGTGTGAGGTGGCATCTCATGGTTTTGAGTTGCATTTCCCTGATGATTAGTGATGTTGAGCACTTTTTCATGTTCCCTGTTGACTATTTGTATGTCTTCTTTGGAAAAATGTCTATTTAGATCCTCTGCTCATTTTTTATCAAGATTTTTTTCTTTTGCTACTGAATTGTATGTGTTCTTTATATATATTCTGGATATTAACCCCTCATCAGATATGTGATTTGCAAATATTTCTCCCATTTGGTAGGTTGCCTTTCCATTTTGTTCATGGTTTCCTTTGTTATGCAGAAGACTTTTAGTTCGATGTAGTCTCACTTGCTTATTTTTGCTTTTGTTGTCTTTGCTTTTGGTGTCAAATCCAAAACAATCACTGCCAAGACTGAAGTCAAGGCGCTTACTGCCTATGTTTTCTTCTAGGAGATTTATGGTTTACTTACTTTTTGAAATTCGTCTGTGGTCCACTACATTCAGCTGAATTCCTCTTGAAGATTTACATTCCTAAAACTTAACTGTAGAATTAATTTTCTCCTTAATAAAGATAGTCATCACTGACTATTCTATCAGAAAAGAGCTTCCTTATCTTCATTAGTTATTTTCATTGGCATTGTAAATTCTGTTGTCTCTTCATAGGATCAGCTAGAGCTGTGTTTCTCAAATTTTAACCTGTATACAAATCACCTGGGAATCTTGTTAAAATGCAGATTTTTTGATTCGGTAGGTATCAATTAATTCTAAAGTAATTAATGCTAAAGTTGCTGGCCCATGGACCACACTTTGACTATCAAAGCCTAAGATTATTTTCAGATGTTGTATATTAAGCCTGCTGGCACAGTAATATCTCATCTTTTACAATAAACGTATCTCTAAAGACATTTGATAGTTACTGTGGTTGTAAAATTGAAACACTTTTTAAAGAGAGATCACTATGAATTCTCATAAAGAATGCATTCTTACATAATTAATTATTGGGAGTAAATCCTGAATTGTATCCAAAGTATGATCATAAAATAATGTCAACAGTATTTTTAATAAACATTAAAGCTCAACTATGTGTTCCTTTAAAAATAATCCCTTGTGTAAGCTATTGCCTTAGTCTAACAATGCTGCCATCTTTAGGATATGTTTGGAACACCTGCTTGGGAGTTAATTATAGTATTTGTAACTCATTTGTAAAAATAGGCCTGATGAAGTGATGGATATCTTCATCTTTTGAGGATAAATGGAAATGTTTTGGGAAGCAGTCAAAGCTAGCTGGATCCAAGACTGATGAACATGGTGGATGGGTATATGCTGGTTATTATCATTTTGGGTTAAAAATAAGGAACACCGTAATGAAATCTATTTTGTGTTTGCAGTTTATCATTTCATTCTGTAGGAGGAGCCCTAGAAACAACATGAATATTGTTTTAATGAGTTCATGTCCTTTCAAGGCAATTACTAATTTGAAGAATAATACTTATCTGAGCATATAAATTCTGGTTTCTTTGTTAAAGAAATCAGTCTCATTATCAGAGTTTCAAAATATGTGAGGCAAAACTGATAGAACTGAAAGAGAAATAGATAAATCCACACAACGCCCCTCTCACAATAAAAGTAGACTGGAAAATCAGTAAGCATACAGAAGATGTGGACGACACTATCAACTAACTTGACCTATTTGATATTTATAGTACATTCCATCCCAAAACAGAAATGAACATTCTTTTGAAGGTCACTTGGAATATTTACCAATAAAGACCATGTGCTTCGCCATAAAACATGTGTCAATAAAGTTAAGAGGATTTAAATCATACAAAGTATGTTCTTTGACCAAAATGGAATTGAGTTTAAAAACCCATAAAATGTAGAATTAAAATATATGACAGCAATAGCGCAAAGGAAGTGCATTGTTGTAAGTTTCTTACACTGTTAATGAAGTGGTATGTCTTTATTTCAAGGCAGCCCGCGATGTTAAAGATGTATATTGTTAAGTCATGGAGCAACCGCTAAAACACACGCGTGCGCATGCATGCGCGCACACACACACACACACACACACACACACACAAAGAGGTATAGCTAATAAGCTAACAGTGGAGATAAAATGGAAACATAATAAATAATGAATCCAAAACAAGTCAAGTAACAAAGAAAAGATGAGTCAAATAGAAAACAAATAGCAAGATGTTAGGTTCAATTCTTATGTTAACTCAAAGAGGTAGATATTTTACAGATAAGGAAACTGAGACCTGGAGAGAGTTAAGTAATTTATGTATTGGGGCTGGGATTTCAGTTTAGGTCCCCTGTCTTCCAAGGTCTCTGTACTCTATCTAATACCAAGGTACTGTAGTAGTGTGTGTGTGTATGCATTCTAGCTACCTGTGTGTAGAATAATTTGGAGAACTAAACCCCTATGTCTTCTAAGAGCTGTGAATATGATTGACATTTACATTTCCGCATGCCTGTATAACTAAAATAAATTCTTGCTTTTCGAATTACAGTGAAGTTATATAGAATTATTTCTTGAGGGTTTTCCCATCTGTCTTCACTTTCCATCACAGGTCAGGATGTGCATAGATTCTCTGCAGTTGAGGGAGTGGGATGAAATGGTGCCAGCGCTGCCACAGTGAGGACAACCTAAGTCATTTCCCACAAACCTCTTCAAATCTCTTAAAAGCTTCTTGCTGTGTTCATTATCTACGTATATACACATACATGAGCACAGTACACTAACATGTTAAAATATTTTGACACTCCATACAATATGCCAGGTTCTGTGGTAGGCAAAAGATATAAAAAGGTGAAAGAATTAATTATGTCCCCTGATATCATAGAGTTAAAAGTCTCATGAGGCATACAAACTTTATACAAAGAATCATACAAATATATATAATACTGTCATAAGTGCTATGAGAGCAGCAGGATACCATGACAGTTTAACAGGATGACCTATTTGCAGGTCCTCAATGGAAAAAGTCATTTTCTTTTTTTTTTAACATCTTTATTGGAGTATAATTGCTTTACAGTCATTTTCTTCTTATACAAACATATTAAAGACTTTGAAACTATTACAAAGCCACCAGGCTAGAAGTTGACTATAAGTCAGGTAAGTTAGTAATAAAACAATTCTTTCAACTTTAGCATGCTTGGAGCCACGTGATATATTTCTAACAGAGTCTCTTCAGTATGAAGGGCTGTCACCGGCAATTATTTTGAAAGTTATTCATCCTTCTCTTTCCAATTTGCGAAAAGAATGATTTTTAAAAAAATATTATTTATTTATTTGGCTGCGCTGGGTCTTAGTTGCGGCATGCGAACTCCTAGTTGCAGCATGTGGGATCTTAGTTCCCCGACCAGGGATTGAACCCGGGCCCCCGAGAGTGAAAGCCTGGAATTCTAACCACTGTAGTCCATAACATTTTTGTTAGATGAGAATAAAGATACACATCTTAAAGCTGTATTTCAAAACCACGTTTTAACCTCATTTATTAAAATTGGACAATGCGTAAGTACAAGGTCCACAAGATATGCTATTTTGATGTAACTCATCCCACCTTATCTGTCTATCATCTATCTATCTCTCCATTCATTCATAGAAGCAAGCGTATTTCTTAAACATCAGGATCAATGAATACAGAGGACTACTGACAGGCATTGAGACTGTGTCTCTACGGATCTTTAGGACTGAATCAGAACCAAGACTCACCTGGGACCCAGAAACTGCACCAATATTAATCTGGGAATTTTTTCAGGATTTTGAGCATCAGTCTTCTCGGGCCACCTTGAGAAATGAATTATAGTTGGATCAGCCAAAGCTGGGTAGACTTAAGAAGTAGTTACTGTTTTATCAGCCTCATTGTTGCAACTTTTTCCCTCAGCCTTGCAAATCTTGAAAGATCAATTTTATTGGAGTCAGTGAAACACGGGCTTCTCACCTGGAATGGGCCGCCTGGATCAGCACCTGGCCTTTAGCGCTTCACCACCACTAGCTCTGTGACCTTGGGCACATGTCTCTAAGCATCAGTTTACTCATCTGCAGAGTGGGGATAATATTAGAGTTTACCTCGTAGGCTGTAAGAAGATTCACTGCGATAACGATAGTAAAGCATTCAACTACTGACTTAAAAAATGTTAACTATTCAAATTATTAAAAATTAAAAGGTCATTTATGTAAAGATGTCGACTCTCAAGATTTCAGTGAAGGGGAACCAAAGAGATCTTTGAACTATCTTAACTCATCCCCACGATCAATTGTGATTCACTTCTTCCCTTTACTGTGCCTCCGCCTTGCTCTACGTCCCAGGGGGCTGACCTGTGTGGACATCAAGGTGCTCTCCTGCCCTCTGGTTTCCAGCTGCTCGCAGCTAGAGGGGAGCATCGTGAGGAGACAGAAGTGAGTTGAGAAGTAAGGGTACTGATTCTCCTGGCTCCCTCCCTGCAGGCTCTGCAGAGTCTATCCATGTTTCCTCACAGGGAGATCACATTTCCTAGCAGGGAGCCCTCATTCCAGTACACCCACAGGCTCACCTCATCTCTTCAGTGACGACAGTGCCCTGCCAGTGCAAGGTCTGGACACGACACTCCTCACTGTAGTTTCAGGCTGCCCTGCTCACACCTTTGGACTAAGTGTTTTTATCCAGCTCTTCTCAAATCAACCGTGCCGTTTCCTGACACACCGGTTGAAACACCAGGTATGGACCACTAGGATGGTGTCTATGTGAGGCCTGAGCAACGGCTTTAAGGGGAGAGGGGAAAAAGGAAAAGAGAAAATAGAATGATTCAACCAGGATTTGGGAGCACACCAAATTATGTATGAATAATTCTTTCCCTGAATTGGCATGTACTTTGGCTGATATGGTCAGATTGAACTATTTTGGTATGATAGAGACAGACTCAGTGACCTTTATTTTCTCTCATTCTATGCCTGATTCAGCTTTGTAAATACAGCTTTATTGGGGGAACAAGTTGCCTACTGGAACTTGGGATTTTCTCATAATTCATAATAGGTCTCGGATATTTTTCTCCAACTGTTCAGCCGCTGGCTGTATTTATTTGGTTCTTGGGACACAGTACCTGATACAGGCAAGCACCTCAGGCTCTCAGTAAATATACTGCATGAATGTGTAATCAACTTTAAAGGGTCCATCCATGTTGTAGTATGTATTAGTATTTCACTCCTTTTTTATGACTGAACAACACTCCACTGTGTGGATATACCACATTTTGTTTGTCCATTCATCAATTAACGGACATTTGGATTGATTCCACTTTTTGGTATCATAGGGCTCCTGTGAACATTTGTGTACAAGTTTTTGTGTAGACATGTCTCCAATTCTCTGGGGTATATACCCATGAGTGGAATTGCTGGGTCAAAGGATAACCTATATTTAACTTTTTTTTTTTTTTTTTTTGCGGTATGTGGGCCTCTCACTGTTGTGGCCTCTCCCGTTGCGGAGCACAGGCTCCGGACGCGCAGGCTCAGCGGCCATGGCTCATGGGCCCAGCCACTCCACGGCATGTGGGATCTTCCCGGACCGGGGCACGAACCCGCATCCCCTGCATCGGCAGGCGGACTCTCAACCACTGCGCCACCAGGGAAGCCCTATATTTAACTTTTTAAGGAGTTGCCAAACTGTTTTTCAAAGTGACTGCACCATTTTACATTCCTTCCAGCAATGTATGAAGGTTTCAATCTGTCCATATCCTAGCTAGTATTTGTTACTGTGTATCTTTTTCATTGGTATTTCACTGTGGTTTAATTTGCATTTCCCTAATAACTGGTGATGTTGAGCATCTTTTCATGTGCCTAACGGCCATTTGTATCTTCCTTGGAGAATGTATATTCAGAACCCTCGCTCACTTTTAATTAGGTTATTTGTGTTTATTGTTGAATTGTAAGAGATCTATATACTCTGGCTACAAGTTTCTTATCAGATATATAATCTGCAAATATCTTCTCCCATTCTGTGGGTTATCGTTTTGTTCTTCATGTTGTTCTTGGAAGCACAAAAGTTTTTCATTTTGAAGTACAATTTATCTTTTCTTTTTGTTGTCACTTATGCTTTCCGGTGTCATATTGAAAAAAACATGGCTTAACCCAAGAAGATTCACTCCTGTGTTTTCTTCTAAGAGTTTTATAATTTTAGCTCTTCCATTTAGGTCTATGATCTATTTTCAATTATTTTTTGCACATGGTATAAAAGTAGGGGTCCAATTTCATTCTTTTGGATGTGGATATCCTGTTGTCTCAGGATCATTTGTTGAAATGACTATTCTTTCCCCAATAAGTTATCTTGGCACCCTTGTTAAAAATCAACTGACTGCAAATGTAAGGATTTTTGTTGGCTATGTGGATTCCTTGCAGTTCCATCAGAACTTTAGGGTAAGCTTGTCAATTTCTGCAGAGAAGTCACCTGAGATTTGCGTAGAAATTGCAATGGACCAGTAGATCAATTTGGGGAGTATTGCCATCTTAACAGTATCGATTCTTCCACTCCATTATCATGGGATGTCTTCCCGCTATTTAGATCTTTTAAAATTTCTTCCAATAATGTGTTGTAGTTTGCAGTGTACAAGTCTGGCATTTGTTTTTTAAAATTTATTCCTAAGTATTTTGTTCTTTCTGATGTTATTGAAAATAAAACTTTTCTAAGTTTCATTTTCAGAGTGTTTATTGTTAGTGTATAGAAATACAGTTGATTTTCCTATATCGATCTTGTATCCTGCAACCTTGCTGAATCTGTTCCTATACTTTTTTCATCTGTAGCTTTTACTCTGTGTGACCTGCTACAAAATATTAAAAAACCGAAGTTACTTAATAATCCTCTTTTAATGCTTTAGAATAATAAAATAATTTAAATTTCATTTTAATTGATATCCCAATTCAAACTCAAATTATTTGGACTAAATTATTATTTTTTCATCCAAAACTACTGTTCAGAACATTGCATCTTGTAGTGCAAAAATAAAACATCTCTTTTCCCTAAAATGAAAAATGTGTTTTGTCTTAGTTTTTACTTATGAATGACACTTATTCAGTTTCGCTGTTCAGTAATGGTTGATACATCAGATTTATATTTTACGTAATAACTAAAAGTGGGAAGCCACCACTATGCCACCTTATTTAGCCATAGCTACTTTGCTTTTGTAGTCAGGTCACTGTTCAAAAACCATAAACAAGCAGCGTCTGTTTATCGTTAAAGGTCAAGAGTAGCAGCTGTGGGGTTTCCTCCTCTCCCTGATAGAATGGAACTATAGAAGCATGTATGTTTAAAATGTGAATGTACAAAATACTGTACAGAAATCTTGGATTACACGTCCCTGGATCATCATTGGTTGTCCCATTCATTCACTAGATCAAGTGAATTTTTGGATGAGTTCTGGTCGGTTCCCTGACATAACCATCTTTTCTGTTTAAAAACAAACAAACGAACAAACCAACCAGAAAAGCGTCTGGTTGAATTGGAGAAAGATGCAAAAAGCAAGTTAAAACACTTAACAGAGACTTGACATTTATTGTGCAATTTCATCTCCAACAGAACATGTGGCATTCTAGAGGTATATGAGGTAATAAAATCAATACTCCAGTTAGAACACCTGAAATAATTGGCTCTAGTAACAAATGTTTCTTATAATTAAAAATATTGAATGTTTAGAAAACTCTTATAACATTTTCAGTTCCTAAAAGGAAAGTGCTAACACTTAAAAAACAACTTACTCTTCTATATAAATTGTTCACAGAAAATCTTGCTATTCTATATTACACTATGCATTTATAGTTTTATTAACATACCTCTGGTGGGTTTTAACTCTACACAGTACAATCAAATAGAAATTATTCATAGAGAATCAACAAGACTTCAACAATAAAAATATTAGGATCAATGGATTTGTCACAGTTTCTCCACAAGTGTTCATCATAGAAAATAGAGTAAAGGCAAGTTGGCCCCAGTGTTAGGCTGCTACATGAAGTTCCAGAGAGGAGAGACACACGAGGGCAATGCTTAAATGGGGCAGGGTCGGACTAGACCAGGGACCTTGAAGGTTTCAGGACCCCTCTCATGGACTGGCATGCCCTATTCCTTAGAAACAAAGCCAGGCCCTGGTGGCCACGGCAAGCTCTTGAACTTAAACACAGCCAGAGATGTTAAAGCCACAACTACAGGAAAGAACAGATTACTGTATTTTCCTACAAAAACTTCACGACAGTTCTCACAGTGACATCATAGATTGAAACCCTCCCTTCCAAACCAGACTCATCAATTCTAAGGCTATGAATACAACAAATGTGAAAAGTGAATGGACATTGGCTCTGATGTCCAGTGCCATTTCTACCATCTAGCCGTTCCCAAAGACCATCACGTCACTGAGTTCAAAGTTTTGCTTTTATATCCCTGCGTTTTTGTACTGGGAACCTATGACAGAAATGTGAACAAATTTTAATTTATTCACTACCTCAATTAAACAACAAATCCATTCCAAAGTGTTTAAGGGGTTTGAGAACCTTAACTACTAGGGAAAACTGAACTAGTCATTCTGCTTACTAAACCCAAAGATTTCCTCTTATTAGCTGAGTACCTTGGGCAGTGTCCTTATCAATAAAATGGGGTGGTAACAATAACACCCTAGAGGGTGGTTGTGAGGATTAAAATGAGAGGATGCATTAAAGTGCTTACCAAAGTACCTGGCGCACAAGGGCTCAACGTATATAAGCTATAGCTATTGTTATTGTTGGGGGTTTTGAATGGGCCAATGTGCACAAGACCCATCTGGCTACTTGTAGTGGGGCAATTATTCTGAGAATGAACAGGCTTTTGAATAAGTCATCTTAGCAGATGAATTTTCACTGTAATTTGGGGAATTGCGATTCAGTGAAAACCTAGCCTGTATATTAGCCAGCTATGGATGGTCAGGAGGAAATTTAATCTGGTTATTTTTACCACAAAGATTTGGTAATTTAGTGCTTTCAAGAGCCAAGCTTACCGAGCTGGTCATTAGATGAGTGAAGTCCAGACCTCTCAATGTTTCTTGCAACTGAATACACTGTGGAGGGTAAAAGTTGTCTCTAACGTGTAAACATATCCGTTATAGTTTTGAATGTTAATTAGGAGGCAAGTTTTGGTGAGTTATTATTTTTGCACTCCATGCTGTCTGGTATCAATTCTTCACTCTCCTCTAAATAATAACACAAATAGAAGTGATGCCACTGGCTCATAAAATGTAAGTAACTGCGGAGGGCCATCAACTGGGTGACATTTTTCTACATTATTCAAGTGAAGTGGTTATTTTTATCCAGTACTTACACGACTGAAAGAAGCCATCACTATGTTTACAAAAATATATCATAATGATACATACTGCTGTTTAGACACATTTACACTAGAGTTCTGACTCAAGCATCCTATTTGACATGTTTTGCCAAGCAGTTTTGGCAAGTGTCACCACATTAAACACGCACCAGCAAGGCTTGCACCATATGTGCAAAATCACTTTCTATTACATTTCTAAAAACTGGTATATAAGAGCTGTCAAAAATTACAAACAGCTGTACTGTGAAATGAGAAAAGTTTAAATCTTTTTTAAAACGAAGTTATCCAAGAATGAGACTTTTTAAAATGATAGAAATCGAAGAAAAACTAAGGAGGTAGTCAGTGGGTATCAGGTTTAGGTTCTAGAGTACACACTGAATGACAGAATTCACATGAGGGCAACGTACGTTTGCTTTCCGGAAAACAGTGCATGCTTCATCCTACTTCATGCTCCATCCGTTTTCTGATAGCAACAGGAGGTCAAGCCATTAAAGGTGGCGGGAAAATGTAGACATCATGAACTTGTAGATTCCCAAGTTTGTATTATTGTCTAGATTTTTGGAAAACATCTGATATCACAAGAATATACTGGACTTAACCATTCTTTCGATATCTGACACACGGAGGAGCTGGATCAAATAAGATATTGAGTAATTTATATCGCCTTATAATCCTGGTGAACAATTCTCTCGGGTCAATGTGTTTATGACTGATGAAGGGCTAAGGAAGATCCAGGATATAAAATGACCCACTTGCCCTACAGCTATGAAGTAGCCACATGTATAACATATCTTCCAATTCCCCTACCAAAGGAGATGATGGCTATTTCCAGCAAATGCTCTAATATTATCCTCTCCGTTCCTAGTGAAGCCTTATGAAACATAAATGGTGACAGTAGCCTCAGTGCTCTGGTGGAAATTCTCAACCAAGAGAGTGGAGCCTGGGTTCAGGGCTGAATATTTTCAATTGACAGTTTTTCTCCAAAGCATTTAATACTGAGGTTAAACCATGAGATTGTGAATGGTGGACCTTCAAAAGAGACCGTGAGAAGTGGGAGCTTAGTAACTGCTCGCAGAATATGACGCATCCCCCCACCCCAACTCCCGGTTCCTGGCCTACATCCCCCAAACAGATCACTGAAGGGTTATGCTGGGCCAGGCGGAACTGCACTTGGCGTTCCATTCACTGGGAAAGCAGGCATGCTCTTTGTGATATGACTTTAATTTGGGAAACCTCAGGACACATCAAGACACTGTCACTGAGAGTAGGTATGGTTGCCTTGATAGATGGGATTATGAACCATGCCCAGTCACTGACAAAATACCAAATTTGGTCTGTGGTGTCAGGCCAGACCTATGACCTTTTCTCTCACCAATGAGGTGGAGCAAAGCGGCATCCTGAGCTGTTTTAATTCAATCTATGTTATTCCAATGCTAAAATGACTCAGGGAAGCTGCTAAAAGCTGACATGAGTATGAATGTCTCCTCAAGAGAGCAATTTGTCCAACTGCCAGACAAAGATGTAGAAGATCAAATCAAGAAAATATACAGGTCTCCAGGTCTCCAAAGAGATCAACGGAAAGGCTGACAGAGCAGTGACAGCATCCAATCTTCTCACTGGTGAGCTTTTAACCTTGCTACAGAGGCTGCGATGGCCTTACCAAAAAAATAAGTGAACGATCCTTGCAAACCCTGACTTGAAAATCAGGTGACCATGCAGGCAACCACCACAAGCCAGGTAATATACCAGCCTTAAAGGGGAAGTGCAAATAGCAGCATGTGACATGGACTAAGGAGAGGACAAAGCAGAACAGCCGAGCAGATACTGTGTCACAGCCCGAGGGCCATTGGTGCCCGCGTCAGGCGGTGGGTTCGGCTAAAGGAACACAGCAACTGCATCAACGGTGAAGAGTGGAATGGAACGTCTGACTGGGGACAGGGGATCGTAGGTCCTAGACCCAGGAGAGGCGTTAGAACTGGCCGTGTGATGCTAAGTCAGTCATCTTTCTGGGCCTGGATCGCTCATGTGCGTAAGAGATGACCAGTGTGCAGCTCTGAACATTTTAGAATTTGTGAAGTATTGGAAAACAGCTGATAGAGAGATAATTCACCTGAAAACAGGGGTGGGAGGGAGAGATCAGGTGTACCTTCGAGCAAAGGCTGGTGCGACCACGGGCCTTGAGGGGCAGAGCCTCCTGACCCCAGGAGCCTTCTCAGGGGATGATAACAGGAGTGGAGCAAGCACTTGTCTTAAGGATGCCGACCTGTAAGGCTGTGGAGAATGAATGCAGAAATGCTCCATCACCACCTTCCGTGAAGATCAGCCCAACACTCGGCTCCATGATGACGCGTAGATGTGAACATGTGTGGAATTCGCAAGCTTTCAGGGAAACGATAAGAATTGGAAGTTCTTTTGTTTTTTTTTTTTAAGGCAGTGGTCAAATATTGCTGCTATAGAACAAAAAAGGACAGTGAACTCAGCAGTAAGGATAACTAAAGTCCAATGCAAAGAAAGGAAAAGTAGGATGGAAAGACAGGTGAGATTATGGTGGTATTTTTCTCCTGGCAAAGATTTCATGTCACCAAAGATTCTTATAAGATATTGACTTCTAGACCTTGAAAACGCCTCAGGGAGTATCTTTCTTCCTCGGAGAGCCAAAGATATTAGTCTCATCGTTCCCAGAAGCACCGCATTTGCCCTTATCTTTTCCTTTACCTGCAAATTTTAGCTAAGTTGCTCCAAAACAGGATTGAAATATTAGTTCTCCCCATACCATTTAACAGATCTGACAAATGACCATCTCTATAAACAAACTTTTCAGTGGGCGAAACTAATAATCGTAACAAAAGCTAAACAAGGACCTATTGCTAGGGTCATGCACAGAATTGATGCTAATTATAGAAGATAAAGGGTAATTTATTATTTTACTTTGTCAAAAGGTGGCAAAAAACCCTCTTTATGCATGGATGCTCATAAACTTGAAATGAATTTCCAACCCATTCTCAAAACCCTTAGTCATGTTTGTAGATGACATTAGCAGCCTTCACTAACAGCTGCCCATGACTCTAGAAAGAATGCAGACATCTGGATTAGGCTGATAAAGGAAGCCTCCCCTCCCACCCAAACCCGAAGCACTCAGAAAGATTCTAGCATCTCTAGAGCATCTGCGGATAAGAAATGGTTCCAAAGACATTACTACTAACTTCGCAGATGATGCTCAACATATTAAACCGGGGAAAGTGGGTGGGAGTGGTCACCGCTAACTCAGCCAGAGCCAGTAGTTCAGGGGGATACTGGCGGGAAGGAGGCACACAGCAGTTGGGATGAAACATTTCCATCGGTGACAACAAGAAACAAGATTTATGCAAATTCTGAAGATCAACTCAGCACAAAAAGACCCTCAAATTTCTGAGAAATTACAGACAAGCCCATTGCATAGTTGTCAGAATGGCCTTGAAGCTGTGTGTATACAATTCCAGAACATCTGGTCAATTCAGTGAATCCCATCAGTCACATCACTTTGTCTGGTCCTCAGTGCACCAAACAACTAGCTGACTGAGATGCTCATTGTTCAACCCAGCGCTTTGGCATCGTGTCAACAAAGCCCGATTTAAGGCTATGGAAACTGTGAACTTACAAAATCGAGCATCTGAAAATGGTTTTGAATCTTTGGATGTTTCTTGACTGATACGGTGAAAACTATTACTGTTTGTTAACTTCAGAGATCATATAGTGCCTTCCTGATCAACACAGGAGAAATTCTTTTGTGTGGTAAACATAACAGCTGACTTCCAATTAATCACTGTCTAGAGGTGGCTTCTGATCTCTGGTTTCTTTTTAGTAACAGGCTCTGTCAATGTTAGACACAGCATGCAATGTCACCTATCTTATGTCTTTGCTGAGAAGTATAAATTCAAGTCTTTGGAAAACATAAAGACAACTTATTTAAATTAAATAAAGAGAATGCTTGTTCCTTGTCCCTTAGGATAACGCCATGTCTCTACCTTCCCCCATGGGCAGGGACACTAACCCAATCTCTGTGGGGACCAGCTCTGCTCAGGAAACAGAGCTCACTTGAAGATTTCGGACAGGTGACCAGGAGCTCACCTCTCTTTTTTCACCCTCACCGTCTAACTAGTCATCATTTAAAATCAATTGTCATTTTTTCTTTGTATAATGTAATACTGTGAAAATCTCTGTAGGCTCCATAGACTTCCCAAACAACCCTAAAATGGGTTTGTACTAGGAACTGTGGCAGTAGGTCAAGAGTTAAGGTTTAGGATGTGTAAACCTTTAACTCCGTTAGGATGTGACAGAGTGACATGCTCTGGATTCTAAAGTGATGGTAACAGAACATTCACAACTGGAACTCTTGAGCGGACCGGCTGCTAGTGTGGAAACATTCTGTCCACTAATCACCAGACCCGTCCTGGGAATTTTTAGTGAAGACTTCATCCTGGGAAGCCTGGTGATCAATCCCTTCATAAAAGGAGCCTCCGTTGTGCAGGAAAGTCCCCACTGCCCGCCCCTGCCGAGCGTGACCCACAGCGTCACTGAACACTTTGTTTATCTGCTCCTCCGAGGGCATCCACCAGTCGGGGTTGGAGGTACAGTGCATCCTAATGAATTCTGTAGGAATACACACAACAGTAAAAAAAAAAAAAGAGAGAGAGAAAAACAGCTGGTTTTTGCAGCGAATTATAGGAAGGCTGCTTAAACTTTAACAGAAGCTCTATAAGAAAAGCTTTATGGGACATCCGATGTAATGCCATGATGATGTCACTTATTAGACCCAACTTACGCCATACACATTTTCTACTCAGGTGCAAAAGTAAAAATTACATAAGTGAGAGTGATTCCCTCTAAGGCACGATTGCTATGAAAGGTAAATTTGATTTGCGAGGCGTGGTATGCACCATGCTTGGTAAAAAAAAAGTTAAGAGTACATTTCAAAACCCTGTTGTTAATATGCTCACATTTTTAGAATGTTAACTATCTCCAGAAGCACAGCAAATATCATCAGATGGTATTCTTTAACCAGCTACTGATTTGTAGATTAAGTGCAAAAAAATAAAATCTCAATGAGTAAGAAATTGCCTAAGTTTTGGTTCAGGTTTTCACATTCTTAAAATGTTACTACAGGCTATACTTTATTTCTCTAATTGTGATGTCTATAAGTGTACTGACAAATATTTTTTAGATGACTTTTCCTCTAAATATTTAATATCACCAGAAAGCAATTAGCATGCCTGGAAGAAAGAATATACAAAAAGTAGCTCAGACTCCAATGAAACAAACTTGGCCTCCCTTGGGTTGAGCTCACATTAACCCTTCCTCTATTTTCTCAGGGAGTCAGGGGACATGTATAGTTCCTACACAGCTATTTTAATATGGACATCTGTAAACTGAAATGGAAAAAGTTCGACTGAAATGAGCATTCTGGGAAAAGTTCTAAGTCAAACTGTGCTTTTTTTCACAGCTGACTGAAAGTTCAAGGTGACTGCCATTTACACACCATTTCTTCGCCAGCACTGCTCCCTCTACAAGACAATGGTTCTGGCTGTAGGACTGGATTTGTCTGAAATTTATTTGTGAAATCCCGACCCTATTTGCCCATGGAAGCTGATGCTTTTAAGTACCTGGACCCGAAAAATCCCATGAACTGAACTGTGCCCATCTTGGCAGAGACGCAGGGGCATCCCCTTCAACTCCATGCCTGAGGTGAGAGACTCGTTCACCTCGCCTAAGTCCCAGCCCTAGTGGCCCTCCTGGGGGACACAACTGTGTTTATTCAGCTCCTCGCCCTGCAAAACTGTCAGGAACCAGATGGCCTATGCTGGGCTACGGGCCTAGGAAACACCGAAGGATGCTTTTCAAACCTAGGTCGTGGTCATTATAATGCTGAGCAGAGAGAAAGGAGGTATTCTGGGACCACGAGTGCTCAAATATCTAGTCCTCTCCCTATTATTTTCCTTGCATTCACGTCTATTCATTATGTCCTCAAATCATCTCCAGCCAGGCTATCAACTCCAGAATTCAGGCATTCTGTTTTCTCTTCCTCTGTCTTCCTCAGGTTCCCTACCTCATGTGTTCAGGGAGTATGCAATAACTGTTTAAGTAGTTTCTCTCTCTCTAGATTCCCCACTCTCATATGAACACAGAGAAATGAAAGACTCCAAGTATCCACGAGAGGAAGTCAAGGCTAACTGCTGAGGATGCCGCAGCCCCGCCCCTCTAAGAACGTGCTGCTCTGTGACACCTCCCTCCCCCTCCCCCTCCTCAGTGCCCGCTGCTGCAACAGGACTTCCCCTAACGTTGTGTCAGACTACTACAGGCTAAAAGCAGAGCTCATTCTGTTACACGGATAGGAAGTGTCCTCACATCACTGACCCCCCCCTTCCTTCCGGGGTCAAACCACCCTGGGGACAGGCCAGCCTAGAATTTGATTTCATTCCCCGAAGCACCCTGCTTTCCATCCCTCAAGTGTCCAACTGTCTGAGGCTTCCTTGGCCATTCTAATCTTGCTGACCACAAGGGTGTCCACCCTGGGAGTCAGCAAGCATAAACCTGCAGGAGGGGAATCCCATTTAGGTCACAGGAAGGCCCCAGGATTTCAGCCTTTGGGACAGACATAAATGCTCTAACCAGCCGCCCCGACACAATCAGCAGTTCTTGCCTATGCATTCTCCACCCATGGGCGGGTGGAAGCCTGTGCGTCCTGCCCAGCTCTCCCTGCTGGAGAGTGCACATTCTGGTCAGGCAGCCTGGGCTGCATCTGTGTCACAGTGGGTCCCGCAGCACTGACACTAGTGCTTTGAGACGTATATTAATCCCTCAGTTTCACTGACTTGCTTGTTAAAATATAAATCGTTTAACAAGGATTTCTGGAAAGGGATACCTTAGTGGGGCCCCTTATCCTGATTCCCTTGTAAGCCTCAGGGCAACTTCCAGAGTACTCGCGGAGCGGGCTCTCAGGACAGCCCCCACGCTCACCGCTGCCTCTGCTGCCTCCGTCTGCTCTGACGATGCTGGGGAATAAGGGAAACTATGGCTAGTCTGCTAAGACAGACCCTGGAAATTTCCATTACCCAGTCACTCTGAGTAAGTAGAATTTTCAGACTGGCCAACAGGGGGTGCTCCAGCATACCTGTGCTGAGTTAATGCTGGTGTTTTCATTCTAGGTGGTTTTCTCAAGTCTAGGCCACCAGCCTCAATCACCTGGGGTGGTCGTGAGGTGCAGTAATGCGTGCCTCCCCTGTCTTCACGCCAGACCCGCTGAATCAGAAGTTCAGGGTGGGTCTGGGGATCTCCGCTACTAACAAGTACTACACAGGCACCTTAGGCACGCTGACAGTCCCTGTGGGCAGGCCCAGAGGGGTGTAGGAGTGAGTGTCCCTTCTGATGACTAAGGCCTTATCAGTGATAAGGTTTTTCAGTGTGATTTCTTCACCAGGAAATATTTTGATCCCTGTCCAGAGTAAATCTTTATTGTCTTTCCAACCAATAAGATCACTCTTGAACTGTATAGGTTGACATTTGAGCTATTTGATATGGGTTTTTCAGGTGTGAATGCGCTTTTGTTGCCACTATAGTGTTTCCACTTGTCTGTGTTTATTTATTTGCACCCACTGAGTCAACCGTATACACCTCCTTACCCTCTGCCTGGCCTATCCGTAGTGTGGATCAGCTGCAAAGTAATCAGCTGTTAATGCTGAGGAAATGGTATTATCTGAGTAGTATTTTTTAATACAGAAACTTTAAAAAAACCGAACAGAATAAAATCTGAGTGGGCGAGAAATACTTTAGGCCTAAGGAAAATTGATTCTAAATAAATTTAAGGAGTTGGGCCAAGTATTCTTGAGAAGGTAGCTAGATTGGGGGAGGGCGTCATAGGCTGCAAATGAAATTGGGATAATTTTTGAGGTTCCTCGGCTTCTTTTCCTCTGTGCTTTCCCCAAGTGCTCCAGCTTTGCTGGAGGTCGCCTTCCCGGGCGGCAAAGAAAATCTGAACTTAAAGCGTGAAACATGAAGTGCTATGCAGTGCTATGTGCCATTAAGTGCTAAAGCAAACGAAGAATTTTTAAAGGACTTCTTGATACCAAGGAGATGGGCCACATGAAGCCTATAACGTCTCAGCGGAAAGAAACCAAAATACAGTAAAGGCTGAACACTTGCACGGGGGAGCCACAGCCAATGCGGTGAAATGAGATCACAGATGGACACTGAGTGGAAGGATGCAGTACCTCGGAGGCATGTTACTTTAACTGGATCCAGAGGGCGTCTTTCAGGACCTGTCTCTCCTGACTGCACTGACCTTTTCCTTTTCCCAAGGCCGCATGAGTACTTAAGCTCATCGGTTGTGAAAACAAATCTGATGAGGTATCGAAGGAGCCGCCTCCCGTCTTTCTTTGAAGAATTTACAGCCTCGTCCCACTGTTTGCTCGTTATGTAGACAGGATAGTTGTTCAACAGCTGCTTGCTTCCCTGGAAAAGCGAAATATTTTCTCATTACCTACCTGGCCGGCCAGCCAGCCAGCAGCCCAGGCGATCTCCATTTCAAAGGCAAACATGCTTTTTAACCAAGTGGCTATACTGACAATGAACCAGGTACTGAAGAGCACAAGTAATTGCTCACACTCAGAACGGGGCACTTTTCAAATTACATTTGCATTTTCTATAACAAGAGCCAATGAGGTATAATGAACACCTTTGAAAGAGGAGCTATTTATAACTTGCATTTTAACAGGTAGGTTAAAATGTGTCAAGATCCAATGACAGGGAACACTATTTAAATATAACCCGTAACTTTCCTTTTCAATCTATTAAAATATGCAAAAATGACTTTGAAGAGTGTGATCAAACAGGTCTCTTCATCCTTTGGTTGGCGGTTAAGTACTTTTAGAAATGATGCTGGTGGGCTACTTCCATATGGTATTTTTTTGTGTTTCATGCACCTAATATCTGATAGCCATTGTATTTCAGTGGAAACATTAAACAGTGAATTTTAAAGAGGGGGCATTGTGGAAACAAACAAAAATCACTAATAATAATGCAAAACAAGTTTTCTCATATTATAGCTTCTGCAAATGCCACTATGTCAACTCAAAATTTTTCTTACTTTTCACCTTCATAATTTATGTCTGCTATAAAATTCCCAGGCTAAATAGTTGCACTGGGACTAATTACAGGAATTTCTGTAACATTTATAAGCCATGTTTAAGTCAATTGCACCTACACGACCATTATTTTAGCTCTGGTTGTCCATAAAATTCTACAGTCCAGGGCAAATTAATTAACCCATGATCTCAGCTTTAATGTACTTCTTCCCCAGTAATTAAGGTGTACAAAATAAAGAAGGGAAACTCACTCAGTTTTACAACTCTGCAAATTTACTACAGGTTATAAATTTGGCACTATTTGGAACTGATAGGTTTTAATTTTAAAAAGTGCTCTGTTCAGTTAAGCTCTGAGAAGGGCAAATGGTTTAGGAGCCAACAGGAAAGAAAGAGGCAGTAGGTATGGCTATGAAACTGTGACTGAATTATACCCATGGAAACTCATCACCGCAGCATTCATACTCCCTTGAAATAGCAGGAGTGTGACTTTGTGTCCTTTTTAAGGGAAGCAGCTGAGGGAGGTGGTTTGTGGTTTGAATTTAGAGTCAGCCTGGGTTTGAACTAAATCTCGGTTCTGGGTTTTATTTGTTGTTTCGTGAGCAAATTACTTTAACTTGTTGGACCAAAGTTTCCCCATCTATAACACGGGAAGAACTAAATTATCATGGGTTTAAAATACGAGTACTCGGGAGCATAAACCAACCCCTGGCTCTGTGTACTACGTATGATCAAAAGATGGGCAGGAGCCCAGAGGTTCCGAAGGGTCCTTCAGCCCAGGCTGCTGTTTCACGGCAGGAGGGGAGAGATGGAGGGACGACTGGAGTGACGGGCAGTGCCGATGGAGAAGTGAGGATGAGAGATGTAAAACCAAGGTGGTCAGGCAACCAATCCACTGAGCCAGGGTACGGGGGACTGAGGAGTGAAGATGGTTCCCAGGTGCAACGGGGGTGTCCTCCACAAAGATAAGGAACAGAAGGTTATGGCTGGGGGGAGGAGGAGGCAGATAGCGAGGAAGAACAGTGCCTGACATATACTAGGTGCAATGAACATCCATCGGGTGGGTGACTGATGCAGTAAATACTACCGCGGCTGGCACGGAGCAGACACTCAATACCGGTGGCTACAATGAAGAGTTCTTAATTTTCTTTTTTTTGCGGTATGCGGGCCTCCCACTGTTGTGGCCTCTCCCGTTGCAGAGCACAGGCTCCGGACGCACAGCCTCAGCGGCCATGGCTCACAGGCCCAGTCGCTCTGCGGCATGTGGGATCTCCCCGGACCGGGGCACGAACCTGCGTCCCCTGAATCGGCAGGCGGACTCTCAACCACTGCGTCACCAGGGAAGCCCCACTGTATGTTTTAAAAACAGCTTTCCCTCGGGTGTGTGAGCTCATCTGGCAAGCCAGAATGCCCGTGGCTGTTTGGCCAAGAAGGTTAAATCCTCTCCCAAAGTCTCACAAGTCAAAAGGCACAGCTGGGAACCCTGTCCCCAAATTCAGAGTTGCCCCTAAAACAAGAGCTGAGGCTATTTCAAGATGGGAGGTACTTGAGATGAGAGAGCTGGCAATCCAGGGAAGGTGCCCTCTCCAAGCTTGAAAGCATCCACTCCTGCAGAAGAGCTCAACAGCCCTTCCAAAATGTAGAAATACCATTTGGAGGCCATCTTCAAGAAATAAAGAAAGGGAAGGAGGCAGAGAGGAAGGAAGGGAGGAAGGAAGAAGGAGAAAGAGAGAAAGTCATTTATAGCCCCAAATGCTGTGGATGAGGTTACCCGTGCTGTTTCAGCACAGCTAATAGAAATCAAATATGATTAAATAATACTACTGAGAAGATGCTCATTTGCCTGAAATGACAATAAAAATAATATAGTAATAACGATGATGATGGGTAATAAAGTTTTAAATAGTCCTATCTGGAGGAAATGTAGATATTTCCCTTATTTTTATATTTTTACAGAATTCTCTTCATATTAGCCACCAGAAGGGTATTGGTGACCTATACCAACTCTGACCTATTGTCAAGTCACTCTGAACAAACCAATTTGAACAGCACTTATTTAATGTCTTCATAGAGTCATATCCAGATGGAAGATGGAGGTGTATACTAACTTTTAAGTAAGTTCTGATTTAGTCTCATGAACAATGTGCTCTCTGAGCACAGAGGAGTGTGGCAATCAGGAAGAGCTTCTGGAAGAAGTGGGCTTTTCAGATGTGCTTTTTGTATAATAGAAATGTCAAGTTAAAAAATGTGGACCCGGGACTTCCCTGGTGGCGCAGTGGGTAGGACTCCAAGCTCCCAGTGCAGGGGGCCTGGGTTTGATCCCTGGTCAGGGAACTAGATCCCACATGCATGCTGCAGCTAAGGAGCCCAAAAGCTACAACTAAGGAGCCCACCTGCTGCAGCTAAGACCCGGCACAACCAAATAAAATAAATAAATTAAAAAAAAAAAAAAAGGAAAGAAAATGATTGGAAAGACTTTGGGTTTAAAAGAGGGGTCGGTTAAAAAAAAATAAAATGTGGACCCTATTTTAGGGAGCAAAGGATTTTAAGCATGTGACATTTATTTTGGATCTGTATTTTAGAAAAATAACTTTCCAGTGTGGAGCACGGAGAAGAAAGAATCTACTGCGACAGCCCAGGTGACACGTGACTGAGAATGAACTAGAGACAAGAGACTGTTCGACGTGACCGTCAGGAATGAGGAAGAGGAAGAGTCTGTGATGCCTCGAAAGTTTCTGCCCAGGGTTGGTGCTGCTTTTATTGAAGAGGAAACAGGAGTAATGATGGGTATTCAGAGGAGGCATGGTGAGTTCCACTGGTCAGGCAGTAGGACACAATGGTCTGGAGTCGAGTCCTGGGGATTGGGGTCTAGATCTAAATTTGGGACTCGTAAGTCCACACATGGTTGATGTTCAGAGAGAGCGTAACTGAGCAGAGAAAGGTAGTGCAGAGATGAAAGGTCAAAGTCCAGAGAACGGTGGTTGGAAAACTCCTTAAAGCTTAGTAAGAAACGGACGGGGAACCACAAGAGAGTCCTGACACAAAGGCCCAGAGAAAGGGAGCAGCTGGAGGAGGGGTGAGGCCCTGCGGATGACGAGGGCTGGAAAATGGGCCCCTGGACTGGACAACTGGGAGAGTAGCAGGCTGGGGGGGCTCTCGCAGACCATTCGCTGCGTTGTGGAGGTGGAGCCGGATTACGGAGGCAGGGGAGGGCAAAGGAGAACTGAGAGTGGAGCAATGAATATACACCAGTCTTTCAAGTGTTTAATCACGGAGAAGAATGAGGTCCCCATTCAGCAAATGCCTTCGATGACACGCACTGGGGATGCCAATGGGGACGAGACCTGGGCCCAACCTTCAAGGAGCGGGATGTGTCGTGGTGTAGGATGAACGTGCCGATAGGATGCTTCGGGTGATGGAAGGAGAAAGAAAAGATAATCACTGAGGGATGGAGGGAGAATCAAAGGAGGGCTGATTTTCAGGGTGGGAAGACTTGGAACAAACACTGGCTCTGCCTGAGGGAACGACAGGTGGGTTCTCTGTGCCAAAAGAATGGGGGGAGACTTGCCCGCAGGATTTAAACTATGTCTTTTTCTCCCCCTCAGAGTACAGAGTTGAATCTTCACGACGCATGATCTTTCTCCACAGGATATATACTCACCCATAAACCTCAGAGTCAAACATGTATTTTGCTAGCCAATCTGTTCTGGTATATATCTACATGGGTAAACTACTAGGGTGCTTCATCTTAAGGAAATTCCACACGGAATGAGACCTACCTCGGCCGGCTGGTCGGCTGGCTGTGGGATCACAAGCTGGTTGTAGTGCTGAAGCAACGTCTTCAGGTAGTCTAAAACCGTCTGGCAGGGCACTGGGTAGAAGAAATTGCAACAATTGCACATTAGCTATTTTGTGCTGGGAAAATAAAAAGCTTCAAGGTTTAAAAAGATTTTTGATGCAAACTTCTAAAAAAAAAGACTCATTTTCTAAAGGAAATAGAATCTTCTCTCATTTGACATCTGTAGTTATTTCAGTTTGTAAATATAGAACAGATGCTATGGTTCGGGGAGAATTTTTAGGCTCAGCACAGCTCACTGAAAACTTTTAAGTCAAACCTACTCTAAGATGAATTTGGGTTAATAATAATGATATCACACTGAACAACTCACAGAAGAGACATGTCTTCTGTGACTCAAGTTGTAACATTAGCACCCGACGGTACTTTTTAAAATTAAAGTACTGAAAACTAATGTTTCACTGGTTTTGGATCAATGATATAATGATCATTTGTAGTGCCATTCATTCCTAGTTCTTCAGGAAAGCAGTAAGCCATGCACTTTAGACCTGCTTCCTGACACAGACACATGTAGTTTTTCTGGTAAGTGTCTCACTCCTCCCCTCTCCAGAAACTCACCTGATCTGGTCCAATTCAGATTCGGTTATTATGTATTTCATTAACTGTTGCACTATATTTTGTGAGGCACAGTCTTACAGAATCACTGAATAATCACAATAAAACGGAACAGATGTTAACCCAACATAGAGTCTGACATTTTTTTTTTGTACCATTGCATAAATAATTCTTATATTTTAAGATTTATATTAGAGCCCTTTCCAGAGTATTAACTGATTGCTTTTAAAGGTCTTGGTAACTTAGTAAATAACCTAACGGATACGAATTATTGCCATCATCTGTCTTGGCTGTGTGTTTTCTTAAGATGTTTTTGTCACATTGAAGAAAATAATAAATATTTAACCTAAACCCTAATTTTAAAGTATCACCACTGAGCCTTCTTCACTTCATTTTTCTCAGCACTTTTTTGAGAGCAAACTGAAATTATCTTTATCTCCTGCTAACAGCTCTGGGTTTTTCAGGTGACATCACATTGCAACATAAATCAAAAACTACATCACCATCCTTTTGAAGAATTTGAATGATAAGAAGTAGAAGTAGGTTAGGAAATTTTTCTTCTTGCCAAAAAATATTTTCTTAAATAACATCCTTATAGACTTGTGTCTTACAGACCTGTGTCATAGGTCACTCTTGTATAGTCATTTGAATATATTCTTCAAATTAAAGAAGCAGTTTCAGGACAACCGCAAGATTGTGCCTTCAACAAAAAGAAGGCACGTGTGTATCAGTTTGAAGTAGGACTTTTATTAAACCAAAGTTTAATAAAACCTGTCAAGTACCTCTAATTTCATCATCTTATTAAAAGACTAACCCACTTTAGAGCCCACCCTGAGGTAACTAAACCCTTTGTTTTATTTATAATTCGGTCGAACCTTGCCCAAGTTCCTTTTAAGGGGCGCACTTACTGGCCAACACTTCTATGTTCTGACAGACACTTTCACCCTGGGTATGGCTGAGTAGAGACTCTGAGTCACTGAGAGCTAGAAAATCCACTTTCTAAACCACACCACTCCTGCTAGGGTATGCAGTGTTCACCAAAAAGTCTGAGCAAGTTAACTGAATGACAAACAAGAGTTTCCCACATTACTAGAGTTCCACAAACAAACAGTCTAACCCACTTTGCTCTCGGTGAGTGAGAATGTATCTTCTGGCAATGGGCACGGATTACAGGAGAAAAGCAGAAGCCGTGAGAAGCTAACGGAGACAGGAAACAAGTTTGCTGTTGAGTTCTGGCTTTTCATTAGCTGTGTGGCCTCTGGGACTCCATTTAACTTCTGTGCGTGAGTCCCTTCTACACACTGCTGAAAAGAAGGATCTCGGTAGCAGCAATGCAACTGTGTATACGTCACTGCTTTTCCAAGTGACACGTGAGAGGTATTACTCTGAATTTAGTTTGGAAGTTTTAGTAAAATTTGTAAATACTCACTGACTAAGATTTGAACGAAACTTCTTCTGATACTTTATCCATACTTTACGTTTGTTTAGGGAAGAAGTGTTTAAGTGAAGCACAAAAACGCTTACAAAACTGAATATTCAGTGTGACCTCAACCATGTTAAAAATAATTATGTGCGCAGAGAAGAGATTGGAAAGAAATAAACCAAAGTGTTAATAATTTAAAATGATTATATTTTGGTAACAGAATTAGGGCAGTTATTATTACCTTTATCCTTTATCATCCTTGTAAAAACCAGTTTAAAAAAAGTTCTACAGTGGGCATGGATTATAACTACTTAGAAGTTGTTTGAAGAATGTCTACATGACTGTTATCTCCCCTTCCTTTGCTATATGACCTTCAGTGTTGCCTGTGTAGCCCTGGAAGGGCTTGGAGGACGACTCTCCCATCCCTACACCCCCAGTATTTAGGCAGCAGTGCTAAGCCCTGAGCGAGGCCGGCTGAGGCACATGCGCTGGAAGAAAGTGGAATTTCATGTGACTTTACTGGCTGTAAGGCTCTCCTGAAGGCAAGTGGGTCCTGTGGGTGGTATCTGGGCACAAGGCCGAAGGCCAGGAAGACTTAGCTACTGAATTGACTCTGCACAGTTGGCGGCTGTACTGTCTGGGAGACTCTTAAGTAAGGGCCTTCCAAGGAGAACTGCTCTGATTCTGTTTTTGCCTATATTAAGGGTGCTTGGGTCTCGAGTACCTAATTTTCCTGGCAGATCATTGCATTAACATCTTGATCAGTTTCTCTTCTTGTTCCTCAAGCATTATTTAATCTACTTTGCTATGTAATTGTTTTTTTTTTTTAAGAAGATGTTGGGGGTAGGAGTTTATTAATTAATTTATTTTTGCCGTGTTGGGTCTTCGTTTCTGTGTGAGGCCTTTCTCTAGTTGTGGCAAGCGGGGGCCACTCTTCATCGCGGTGCGCGGGCCTCTCACTATCGCGGCGTCTCTTGTTGCGGAGCACAGGCTCCAGACGCGCAGGCTCAGTAGTTGTGGCTCACGGGCCTAGTTGCTCCGCGGCATGTGGGATCTTCCCAGACCAGGGCTCGAACCCGTATCCGCTGCATTAGTAGGCAGATTCTCAACCACTGCGCCACCAGGGAAGCCCTATAATTGTTTTTTAAAGACTCAAAACATTTACCTCCAAGTATACCACATACAATTTTATAGGGAGATTGAAATTGTTTACTGTCCTCTGACGACCATGCCATCTGTGTGCTTATTTCAAGTGTCCTATTCATATCGTCTCCATAAAGTATAAGTTCCGCAATTGTAAATGTCTAGAAATAAACAATGAGCTTTAAGTGTTACTCAGCCTACGACGCACGGTAATTCTCTTGATTATCACAATGTCCTGTCTCTGTTTAATTTAATTGACGTGTGTAGCTGCTACAACAGAACGTGCCTGACACTGGGCTGGGAATCGGGGTTATGAGGATGACTGTGACTTAGTCTCTATCCTCAAGGACCTTACACAGCCTGCCTCTCCTCGTATCAAGACCCCAGAAGAGACAGACACACAGAGAGTAAAAACTGGCCCTGATACAGACTTCAACAGAAGCAAGTATGATGTACGACAGCAAGTGGTTAATTCTGCCGGGAAACTGGGGGAGGGCTTGTTATGGACAGGTGTCGCCTGACCTGGGTACTGATGGCTGAAGAGGAGTTTCTCGAGTGGGGAAAAGGAGGATATGTTGGAAGGACAGCAGGAGTTAAGGGAAGACCAGAAGCAAGGGCACAGCGGCTCAGGAATCACAAATTGTCCAGAGGGGTTGGAACACTCGGTGTATGGTGGGAACTGAGGGGCGAGTCTCCAAAAATGAACAGGAAGACTCAGGCAGTGAAGGATGTCACGTGCCACACTGAGGGGGCTGGAGTTTACTCCATGGGCCAATAGAGGCTTTTCAGCAGTGGGTGACGTGGGCCTTTTCAGTTGGCAGAGCCTGGCGTCTGGGGGAGTTGAGTGGCTATCGCAAGAGTCCATATGGTGAAACAGGCCTGGATGAAAGCAATGGGGAGAGGGGGGAGGACCCCATACCGGTGGGTATGTACGAGGTGGAATCCAGAGGAGAGGAGGCTGACATCAAGGAGGGAGAGAGATGGTTATGGATGGAACTGCGGCTCCCAACCTGGGTAACTAACTGAATGCTGACCTTTTTACAAGGTAAGACTACCATCAACAATCTGAGAAAACCACTTAAGATTTCTGTATGATCAGGCACAGGACCATGTCCCTGTTTCTTTTTTTTTTTTTTGCGGTACGCGGGCCTCTCACTGTTGTGGCCTCTCCCGTCGCGGAGCGCAGACTCCGGACACGCAGGCTCAGTGGCCATGGCTCACGGGCCCAGCCGCTCCGTGGCATGTGGGATCTTCCTGGACTGGGGCACGAACCCGTGTCCCCTGCATCGGCAGGCGGACTCTCAACCACTGCGCCACCAGGGAAGCCCCCTGCCTCTCTGTTTCTTAAGGTTGCTCTTTGTTGAGTGCTTCCTGGAACACCTAGCAGGCACTCGGTTGCTACTTAATGAACTTAATACTTCCAGCATTCCAGTATTATTAACCTCACCTTACAGAAAGGGGAAACCGAGGCTCAGTATGGTTAAGTAAGTTGCCTAAAACCACAGATAGCAAGTGGCAGGAGCAGAAATCCAAACCCAGGTTTGACTCCAGGGCCATTTTCTTCAGCCCACGCTGTTCTGTGTCCCTCAGTCTCACAGCTACCGCCAATAGTCGTGCTGACTTCTACCAAATTCTGAGTAAAAGAACTCAATCCTTTATTGCTCTCTGTTCCTATCACTCGCTCTAGTTTTTTACTCAGAACATTCATTCTCCTTAGAACGCGCACGTTAAGCTTGATCAATGTATTTCTCGGGACCAGAAGTCGACCTGAGCCTTCTCCCACAGGCACTTCTGGGCACGTGGGCTGGAGGGTGGCACGAGCAAGGGAGAGCACTGGCATTGCGACACCACTTACTCCAAGGGCTTTTTGTTCTTACAAAACTAGTTATCCAAAAACAGACACCGATTTATTTTTTTAAAATCTTCGTACGTAGAATATCCTTACCTAGGACCAGCACTTTGTACGTAATCCAAGGTTAATTCTCTAGTTTGTAGCCTCCTGAGTTAGTACAGTTGATCCTCATTATTTGCAGGTTCTGGACCTGCAAATCTGTCTACTCGCTAAAATGTATTTGTAACGGTCAAATCTGTATTTGGGGTGCTCTTGCGGTCACTGCGGACTTTGGCTGGTCACTGAGAAATCTGAATTTCTGGAATCACACACCCCCAGCTGAGGCTGAACAAGGTAACACTTGGCTTGCTCGTTTCAGCCCTCAAACGATAGCAAGGGTTCTTTTCATGTTCTGTTTAGTGCCATGGTTTTTGCATTTTTGTGCCTTTTCTGCTTGGTGATTTCGCTGTTTAAAAGGAGCCCCAAACGGAGAGTTGAAGTGGTGTCTAAGTGTTCCTGAGCGCAAGGCTGTGATGTGCTTCAAGGGGAAAATGCGTGTTAGATAAGCTTTGTTCAGGCTTGAGTCACAGCGTTGCTGGCTGTGAATTCAGTGTTAACCAACTAATACTATATATTAAATAAGGGCTCGTTAAACAAAAACATACTTAAAACGACGTTTTGTCATTGGCTGACGAAAATGTTGCAACCAGAGGCTCTCGGGAACCGAGGTCTGTATTTCCCCTCAGAGTAATGCCTTGCTGATTCAGTGCTCACAGCTTACAGAATAGAACGACTGTGAATAATGAGAATCGACTACATTTTGAGGGTGGAAGAGGGTAATAAACTAGCTCTGGAGTCAAGAGGCTTCGATTCTAATCTGAGGTCTGCCACAGACTTTACCTGTCCAGGTTGCAACCTCTTTGTCTGTAAAATGGGAATATTAATTTTTGTTTGGAGTTATGAAGATAAATTGAGATGATCATAAATGTACTTTTTAGAAAGTAGAAAGTTCTTTACTAATATCAACAGTAAGTGTATCTTCTCTATATTTGGCACTTAGAAAACGTCAAGTTTTTTTTTTTTTTTTTTTTTGCGATACACGGGCCTCTCACTGTTGTGGCCTCTCTCGTTGCGGAGCACAGGCTCCGGATGCGCAGGCTCAGCGGCCATGGCTCACGGGCCTAGCCGCTCTGTGGCACGTGGGATCTTCCCGGATCGGGGCACGAACCCGTCTCCCCTGCATCAGCAGGCAGACTCTCAACCACTGTGCCACCAGGGAAGCCCAAGGTATTTTTAATGTGTCATAATTATTTTACTTTGGAAGTTATTATTTTTTAAATTTTATTGAAGTATAGTTGATTTACAATGTTGTCTTAGTTTCAGGTTACAGCACAGTGATTCAGTTTATATATATATATATATATACACATATATATTCTTTTTCAGATTCTTTTCCCTTATAGCTTATTACAAAATATTGAGTACAGTTCCCTGTGCTATACAGTAGGTCCTCGCTGATTATCTATTTTGTATATAGTAGTGTGGAAGTGATTTTTTTTTTTTTTGCGGTACACGGACCTCTCACTGTTGTGGCCTCTCCCGTTGCGGAGTACAGGCTCCGGACGCGCAGGCTTAGCGGCCATGGGCTCACGGGCCCAGCCGCCGCTCTGCGGCATGTGGGATCTTCCCGGACCAGGGCACGAACCCGTGTTCCCTGCATCGGCAGGCGGACTCTCAACCACTGCGCCACCAGGGGAGCCCTGGAAGTGATTTTTTAATTACCATACAGTATTTTATATTTCTAACACCCACATTTTATCATATTTTTAAATCTCTGAACTTGGTGTTCAAAGATAATTATAATGTGCAATTACGATTTGCAGTGTTTTTTCTTCTTCCTTAGTGGAACATAAAGTATTAGTGTGTCTTACATTCAATGGGGGCTTAAATTAGATGAAATATGGTATTTTATACCCACCCTCCCTTATGAGTTCTCTTCACCCAGTGCTGACTGTAAGCTTTCTGAATAAATGTGACTACTCTAACCTGACATCTTCTCCATAGAGAAGTTTGCCCATCACCATTCTTCTTCTTCTTCTTCTTCTTTTTTTTTAATGGTACGCAGGCCTCTCACTGTTGTGGCCTCTCCCGTTGCGGAGCACAGGCTCCAGACGCGCAGGCTCAGCGGCCATGGCTCACGGGCCCAGCCGCTCCGCGGCACGTGGGATCCTCCCAGACTGGGGCATTAACCCGTGTCCCCTGCATTGGCAGGCAGACTCTCAACCACTGCGCCACCAGGGAAGCCCTACCATTCTTCTTTTAATAACCTCTCAGCTCTTTGTATTCCTGATCCAAATGTCTTCCTTTTGTGACTTTTTCTTCTTTTAACCTATTTTCACTTTCTTTTAAAAAATTTAAACTTTTAAACAGACTTTCTATTTTCTAGTGTGATAATCTAATGTAAAAGAAAATGTGCTAATGCTATTTCCTGGGATAAAATATTTAATTGCCTATATCTGCAGATAACTCTGGAAAGTAAGTTAGACAGCACTTTCTAGAAGCCCCTTGTTTGCCTGTAGTTGATATCAATAAGACTTTGTTGAATGTTTCACAAATAATACAATAAACAAAGGCCCTCTCGGGTGGTGCCAGAAAGAATACCCCTCCCCGGTCCCTCCTTTCAGTGAGGGCTGTCACCTTCCTTTCCCCCTTTTACAGCTACCCAAGTGAAAGCATTTTTTCCTGTAGACTAATAGGCTCATTTCTTTTGAACTCTCAGTTCAAGAACTGCTCCCAGATATAAATGCTTTATTTAAGGGGGGGGAAAAAAAAAGAAAGAAACTGGAATCTCAGAGTTGCTCAACAGCCTGACTCTGGAGAGAGAGGGAAGTGCCTGAGGAACACTGCCCCGGAACTGACCCACTGCAGGTGCTCCCATCATCTTGCTCACCTTATTTCCTCCGCTAACTGCTGCGCGCTCCTCTCCCCTTTGTACTCATCCACCCTGCTCGGCTGTAAGAAGAGTGATCGTACAACATACGGGCAGATTCTACAGGAAGAAAGCCCCAGGTCCTTCCATGGAAATGTACGGCCTCTAGGATAACAGAGGCCTCCTGGGATCATTGGGAAGCACGGATACTGCTTAGGGAAAATCGATCCCAAATCTCACAGGAAAGTTACGGCTTGCAAAATATTCTTGTTACGTACAAAACCAGAGTATTATTGCTGTACTTTTCTTCATATGGATAAAAGTAACAGATTCCCCCTCGGCCCTGCCCACACCAAAGGCACAGCTCGTAGAATGCCAGAGTGGATTCCTGGGTGATCACCCACAGGCTGGTTTGCTGTTTAGCCAAAGATGGAGGTTGGGAGGTGAGGAGGGCAAGAGGGCAGTTATGTCTCTCTTTGATTCAAGTCTTTCATCTCGAGGGGCACTTTCAACCTGACGCCCAATACTAAGGTATCCCTAGGTAATGAATCCAGGAGTTAAGTAATCACAAATGGCTAATCTTTCCTGCATTTCACACTATTTTTTTTCTATTCATAATTGACAAACTGAGTCTCCTCTATATCGTTGAATTTCAGTATGGATTACTTAAAGCAATCATGGCTCTCCACATAGAATTGGTTCAAGTTCATGGAGGGGACTCTTTACAGTAACAGTGGTGGAATGTTTACAGTAACAGTGGTGATCATTAGCCTAATTTCAACAACTGTCATTCAATGTCTGACCATCAAGAGGACTCAAGAAATTGCAGCATTTTCGTCTTTCTGGGAAGCAGAGAAGGACAATGATTAGTGGCAGGCCAGCAATGAGTTATCCCTGAAACAGACATTTCATCTGTACAGATTTAGGAAACAAGAGGTAGAGTGAACCCCAAATTTGCTTGGTAAGTTTACCAAGGGTAGATGGCTCACCAAATATTTACGGTTAGGAATTAGGCAATAACACTCTGGACATTTGTGTCACCTGTCCTTGCACTCTGAAACTCTTCCCCACAGCTCTGAATGGCTGATGCAAGGACCTGCAGCTGGCTGATCTCCAGGACACTATCTTCTCCCCTAATGAAAGAGGAGTGGGGAGTAAGATGCAACATACCCTTTTGGCGGTAAAACCAATAGTTCACATAATTTATGAAACTGTGCAAGTTGTAAAATCCCAGCGTGTCAGCTGCACCCATATCTCTTTGACTTGGAGAAACCAGTAGCGCTCTGGTTCCACCGCATTCTTCTGGGTCCTGCCAGTCAGTCTCTCTGCTGCAGTCAGATCCGGCCTGGCAGGGACAACGCCAAGACTCTGCATCTAACCCCAGGGCTCAAATGTAACAACAGAGAATGGATTTCCTTCACCTCTTGCTTCTCTCCCACAACTGCACTCAATCTAATTCCAAAACGTTCTGAGCCAAACCTCAGCTCTATTTGGGCAATTCTCTTAAATGAAAGGACAGAAGGAAAATAAATTTCTGATTTGGCAATTCTAATAAGCAAATGGGTAACTTTCTTCAACACTTCCTTCTTTTTACCTCAGCTGCCAAACTGGGTGGTGCAAAGACACCGAGTTAGGAAAAGAACGTAATTTCTATTTCTATTTATGGATCAGCCTTAAAACTTTTAAATCTGTTATGTATGCTTTATTTTGAACATATTAGTATGCAAGTATATGTATGTAAATAACCAATGAATGTGTACATTGGTAGATACACGCTCAAAAATTTTTATCAATGGGCTGCATGATTAAAAAGGTCTTAATGTCTTTTATAAGCCACAGACATGCAGGAATGACCTCAAAGATATAGGCAAAATCAGGAGCTTTCCAAACAGGGAAAAAAAATGGCTTTGCAACCCAGAGAAGATCTTGCCATAAAGATGACTTTACTACTCTGCAGATCTAGTGTCTCTGCGAGGCGGTACAATGCCTCGCGTTTAGCCAGGAGCACAACTAGTTTGCGACCAGCTTAATAACTGGTCTGTCTTTGAGATATTCCTTTTAGTTTACAGTTGCATATTAACTTTAAGGGGGAGTTTGCACGCTAAAAAGAGACCATGCCTATTGAAACTTAACAAGAAAGGGGAGAAGTTAGTGGAACAGAAGAGACCATTTGTTCTCTGAGCCCTGCCTCTGTAGTTATCATTTCATTTTAATTTCTCTCATGGACTAATAAAACACATATATCAAAGTCTTTAAAAATACAAAAGCCATTTTAAAGGAACAGGGTCACTTTTTGAAGAAAGTTCAAGCTCACAGAACCTGGCCTATTTCAATCTCATTGCACTACATCTGGGAATCACTTTTGTATCAGTGGAGACATCTTTTAATTGGACCATAGTTTTCAGGCCTACACCCCAGAAGACTGTGGCTTAAACACAGGACAAGGCTAGCGGCTCATCTTGAAATTTCCATTTGGCACTGGTAGGCTAAAACTGTGCATGCCTGTTTTTCTAACTCTTCTACATCGCCGGCCCAAACAACAACAAAAAGCCACACATACACGCACACGTGCATACATACATGCAGATGGGACACTGGAAAGGAATGAGTTGCAGGTGGCTTGCAAGGAACAGGGCAGGGTACCTGGGATGCTCTCTAACTTTCTTCTGAGCTCTTCATTTTCTTGTTGCAGTGACACCACCTCCTGCTCCAGCTCTTGGCACCGAGGACAGTAGCCCTCCTCTTCCTCCTCCTCTTCTTCCTCAGGCAGCGTAGAAGAGGATGGGTGACCGTGGGATTCGGATGTCGCTGGGGAGGTCCAGCCACCTAGCGTGTGCACGGGGGATGTTGCTAGAGGATCCACGTCCGCCAGGTGGCCATACTCACTGACTGAGGAGGTGTTTGCAGTCGGAAAGCTCCCGGAGAGCAGGTAATTTTGTAGGGAGTCAGTGAAAACCCTCAAGAAGGCAGAAGTCTGTTGTTTCCTTTGCATATATTGCATCTCTATGTCTACACTGTCTGAGGTCTGACTGTGGACCCCTTTGCCAACAGGGCACTGCTCCTGTCTTTCAGTGTAACTTGAGCCTTCCTGCTTTACGCAAGAAATCAGGGATTGAGAATGGCTGGAGTCCAGAAGCTTTCCTCCACAATTTAAGAGGCTAAGGACTCGGCTGCATTGTTGAGCAAAGGCGTCCAAGATCATACGACTCTCTGAAATACAAGAGAAGACACGTCAGAGACTGCCAGCCAAGACAAGGGACAAGTAAGGTCCTCGACCTAGAGTTTAACATTAAAAAATGTCAAAAACATGGACTTCTACTCCCTGCTACACACACAGGTGACATGGTGCATCCACTCCTAATAGGATGCATAGCTTCCGGCTGCTCTGTGACTGGTGGGGTGCCTGATGAGCCACCCCTAACTTGACTCTGGGAAATGGCTGGACTGCGAGACGGGGGCACCGGATAGACACTCCCTCTGCGTGGTTATTAACCGGCCTGCACAGGTCTGAACTCACACCTTTGGCTTCATTAATATCCTTACTCTAATGAATCGAGCCAGCCCTGCAGACTCAACTCCTCATTGACAGGAGGGCTTACAGCAATCATTACCTCTATTTCTGGAGTGCCCTCATGCCCTTGCTATTAATCAGCTGATACAATCCCTGCTGAGAGTACGTTGCTCCCAGATGCAAAATGGAGAAGAACGATGAGTCTTTCTGAAGAGCTCACTAAACGTCTAAGGTAAAATAAAGAGTGGGCCTACAAGGCAAATAGTGAGGAGCCCCGAAGCAAGCCTGTGTCATCCAACATCTGTGCTCACCATTCGTTTACTTTATCTGCTAACTTAGATTTCTTGTCAAGGCCAGCGTTTAGCTTGATCTATAGCAGCAGCATCTGAAAAGCAATAGTGCCTCTTCTCAGGGCTTCTCCCACCAAATCTCTTAAATGGTATGTGCTGAGGGTGCCAGTTAGTTTCCACAAGTGTATTCTAAAGCATATTAACTGTTAATCAGTGGAAAGCAAAAAGCGAACAGAAAACAATCAGTTCACTTCAAAAAGAAAGAAAGAAAAACCCAATGTCCTGAAAATGTGATTTAATGTTGCCAGTCTAAGGGGCTTGAAAATTCACCCTAAATGTAACCGTCACAAGAACACTGTCTTCTTTCTGGACCACCACCCAGAACGCGCTATTTATATCAATAAATATCCACAGAGAGACAGATAACTTTTTTAGGGCTTATATAGAGCTATCAGGGTACCTCTCATTTCCTCTCCCACCCTACGCGGAATAATGGTAACAAACAAAATATTGTAGGTTCTAGATGCCGAGATCCGTTGTTTATGATAGAAATGTAACGAGTCACTTGCTGTCTCTGGAAATGTTGACTAGCTGTATTTTTTTCTGAGGGGAAAAAAATAACCTTGAAAAGTGAAAAGTGGTGAGATGCTTGAGGGCTTCTATGGGGACAACAAACTAAATAGCTGTGATTCAGAAATTGATTTCTCTAGAAAACCCAGGACGATGACCAGCAAACCAACCTTCAGAAACCTCCAGGTGGTACTTCAGCCTCTACTTTGTTTTTTCTTACTATTCTTCCTGAAGTAACTAAGATATCAGGGGAAGGGGGTACAAGTCTCCTATTTCACTTATTTAATAAGAATATACATAAAGCCCAGAGCATAGAGCAAGCACCTCTCATATCTCCCAAATCTATAAAATGCTCCCATTCCTAAATCTCTCAGGAAAAATGACAAGTCAGAACACAGAGGCCAGTTCTTCTCAGTTCAGGAGAGATTTATAGACTGTATATTCCATGAGTGGACTGGGGTTTGAGGGCCAGCGCAGAATCTCTAGAAATATTTACTGAATACATGTGGGGACTCTTATAAATAAATAGAGTATCTTAGTTTACAGCATTTGTACCCTTACCCTGAATCCCACATATATTAGGCACAGGCCTATTTTTTACACGATTATTTTGAGTACTAAAGAAAGAACTAGATGCCAGGTATAGTTTTAGGCTAGAGCTGATAGATGGGCTGGGAACTTGGCTGAAGTAGCGGCCAAGATAAAGTCGGCTTGCTGCCTTGGAGAAAAAGGGATGTGGATATGGGAAGGGTATTTCGCACACCGAACACTGGAAGTGATGATGACTCTGCCCCCAGCCAGGTGGAAAGGAATAACTAAGCTCATGATTTGAACCAAAACTTAATGGAGAAAGACTTCAAAGAGCTGGGTGTTATATCTTACAATGACCAAAACCGAATAAACGAGAAAGTAAACAGTTGAACCATACAAGTGGGGAGGTTTAAGATGCTGCATTCTCATTTCTTCACTCCTGGCTTTTTGTTCTTTTATTAGTAAAATCAAAGGACAATATTGATTGGCGACTCTCAATTCTAGCACACCAGCAGTTTTCACTCATTTAATCCTATAATCCCATTCTAGATCTAAAGTTGTATTTACTGTTTGCATTTTAATCAGAATAGTCCCAAGTGATTTACAGCCTATACACCTATAACATAACCTTGATGAAAGGAACAAAATATGAAAGGAAAGGCTAAAACAGAATTGCCTAGAAAGAACTGCTCGAATGTATCTGTCCACTGTCCTAAGGAGCTCAGTTGTTTTAATCATGTTGATAAAACACGTTAGGGTATAGATTTTAAGGGGAAAAAAAAATCTGATGTAGAGACAAGCATGATTTGTTTTCTTAACTGAAGGATAAACTCGTAATATGCTGAGAAAAAAATCATTATGTAATATACTACATTATGAAGATAATGTATTAAAGTGCACTCAGAATATCAGAGAATAGTTACAATCATAAAACGGTTCTTGCCTGCAGTTTTTTCAAATGCTTCATTCTGAATTTGTTCTCAGAACGAATATATGTAAAAATGCCAACTGTAGCCCTAAAGCTGTATTCTCTTCTTTTCACTACCTTATATTTGAATAGTATTTTATGTCAATACATTGAAGAGTATGATGAAAAATACTACTATTATACTTGGTGGGAAATGGCAAATCTTTACACTTAACACACATTGCAGCCAGCAGTGCTTCAGCTTTCCATACGGAATATAATTAGAACACAAGTACTGTGCGATGCCCATTATTGCTAAGAAATGGAGAAAAGTTCTGTTTTCATATGAACACGATTGAACGGCCACTGATCCACGATTCTTAACTGAGCAAAGTGTGAACATGTATTTTGAAATTTTAAACTCTTTTCCCCCACTAGGCACAGAATGTTCCAGTCAAGTGATGGCAAGGAAGTACAAAGTCAACAGTTTATAGAGAGGCTTTAAAACAACCTAGTTGATCCCTAACTTCTTTAAAATTAAACACCGTAAAATGTTAATAAATCACAATCACAAAGCACTCTAAAATGACCACATCTCTCTCATTTATTTTGCTTTATTGTGCAATGTGTCGGGATCTAATATCATGTTGCAAATTGTGCCCAGTCTGATTCCAGAATCCGAACCCGTGTTATTTTTGTAATTAAAAACTTCATTTCTAGAATTTCTTCAGAATTTAAGTGGTTTAATCCATCCTAAATCTGATAAGTGAAGAAGAGGGATGGGAATTCAGCAATGAAACACAGGCTCCCTACTTTAACATCCTTTTTTGTAAGTAAAGCCTTGAATGGAATTTGCCCATCACAGCAGATCCCCAAGAGTATTCTGTTTCTATGAAGGAGATCACAGTAGTCAAGATTAGTGGTAATTTTTTGATTTTAGCCCACAAAGGGTGAAATATATTAATACTAAAAATGCAGAGGCAGAAAAAAAATTTTTGTGACCTATACGATCCTGTATCCATATATTACATCTATCAAAAGGATTTGCAACTAGTTCAAAATAGATAATTTCCTTAAAACATTAATATAACTTCTTTTTATGAGAGGACTTCGTGGCACAGAAAACAGAAGTTAGAAAATGAAAGCATCTTTGGAAGCATCACCCCTGTCTTAAATCAATGAACTACTGTATGTCTTTCAAAAAAAATGCCATCCAATTTTTTTTTCCCTAATGGCAAATATCAACACAGCAAAACAGGATGCAATTTTTCTAAATAAATAAATCAATGATGTGTCAAAAATTAACAGATGAGTTAATATACTCAGTGCTATCAAAACCAGATGGTGCTTCCTAATATTCATCCTGCTCAGTCAATCCCTGAATATTTTCTGGACCATCGGTATATAAAATAGGATGCTGCTATTCGTGATGGCAAACAAAAGCAATCATGCCTGCCAAGCACATACTATAACAGGCAGCATTTCAGCTCTGCTAGACAGAAAGTAATTAGAATGCTTTTAATGTCCAAAAGAATGATGCTGATAGGCTGCCGCAGATGTGTAGATTTATGAATATTTATATGGTGGTTTATAGCTGACACTTTTATCAGTTGAAGAAGATAAAATATCTGCCTGCCTCAAAAGCTTGACAGTCAGGTTAATAAAATCTCATTAAAGAGAATGACCTATGCAATTATATAGGATTTATTGTAATTCATTTTTGATTGTACTCTGCTTAAAGATGCAATTTCCCATTTCCTGATGCCAAATTTAGGCTGCATATCAAGATCTACGTGGGTTTTAACTCTAAGCCTCCCACAGAGGAAAAATAGGCTTTTAGAACCACGGCATATTACCGCTTTTAAGGAAAATTATACTCTTCAGGAGATTTTACAAGAATGTTGAAAAATCTATTTTAATCATGTATTTCTCCTCTCAATGGTTTATGGCCCTTAATGGCAAATAAGGTTCACTTCAACCCTTTCATCTTTTCACTGCATTTTCTCTGGACACTCAGTTATCTCTCTTCCATCCTTGACTCATTTCATCTCATCGACATTTTGACTATTTTCAGTTTACGAGGTAGCCTGAGACCCTGCAGTACCACTGTTGTGAGGGTGCCACAAGCAAATCACCACCCCTACCCCTACCCCACCCAGTGTGCTAGGATGGCTGTCTGTACACACATGCTTATTGGTTCAAAGTGGAACCACTAGTTCCTCAAAGAGCCAATCAGCTCTTCAGGTGACTGTCCCTCTGATGGCCACTCACATCACTGTGCCTGTTAAGAGATGGCTTTGTCCCCCAATGATTAATAGTATGACCACAATTCATGATGTCTAGTACTATGGTCTTTTTTTTTTTTTTTTGCCCCTGACCATTTTCCTCACTGCATGGCAGAAAACTACCATTCAATTCCCATCTTTCCAACAAGTACATGGCATCCTGTCTTGGGGCTATCTAGCCTACCTCTCTATGACCTCTCTTAAAAAAAAAAAAAAAAAAAGGCAGCAGCAGCACTGAAAATAAAAGGAAATAAGAAACACAGGGAGTTGGAGGGACATCAAAAAGCCCCTTTCCACTCCTTTAGATTCAGTGATATGATTTCCACCTGCGGACAGAGACAAACTAAACAGGACGTTAGAAGAAACACTGAAAAAGAGGACATTCAGAACAAGGTAAGAAGGAAACAACAACAGCAAAAACTCCTTATGGATAAAAGAGTGGGGCAACTGCCAGAGTAGAAGGCACCATGGAAAGGATAGCAAGTGACTGGCGCAGAAAAAAGAAATATAGGAAAAATAGCAGGGAAAGGCAAGGTTAAAACTATGGATGAAAATGGAAATGAGAAGGGGCAGATTTATACTGTATGAAAAAAAGTAGAAGACAGAAAGAAAGACAGTCCGCAAAGACTGAAAGGAGAAAGCAGGATGAGATTAAAGACTGAACTGGGCAGATAAAGAGGGGGGAAAACCCCAATGAACATGGTGGCACTGAGGCTGTGCAAAGGAGTAAGCAAAATATAGAATGTGGAAAAAAGGACCCAAACTTCTGAACAATGTAAAGATAAAGGAAGATAAAGCAGAGCCGGGAAATAAACAAGGAGTGAACAAGAAGTAGTATATAAGAAAACCAGACTCCAAGCCCAGAGAGCACACAAACCTCACTAAGAAGGGGGGAAAACAGAAGAAAAATGAGGAAAGTGAAAGTAGGCTAGCCTCACAGTGAACATAGAAGCACAGCGGAATTAAAATACAGGGAAAAAAACCACACCTCACAAACAATAAGGACATCCACATAAAAACCTCGCCAACATCTCCCAGCCAGTGAGGGATGTGACAGAGCAAGTCTTCACTATAACCTGTAATTAGGTTTTCTTTCTCAAAACCAATCCTTCCTGTGTCAAAATACTGACAAACAACAGAACATGAGCTTAGGCATCTATAACGCATTTCAAGACAATGCTCCTATTTTCATTAGGAAAAAAGGAAGCCGTGGATTCACTGATATGAAGGATTTGGGGGGCTCCAAAGTGCCATACAAGGCCTGAGCAGGAACTTTTCGTTCTGAGCGGCGGGATACACGGGGCTGCGAGTCCAAGGGGAGCAGAGAGCACACTTGGGCGCAGGCCCCAGGCTGTGACCTCTCCACCAGCCCGTCGCCCTCCCCGCCGCTGGGCTGGAGAGCCGGCTTTTCTCAGGAGTCGCGTACCCTGGGGTGGATGCTCCCCGAAAGGCAGTCATTTCTAAGGGGCCTGGGACCCCGCGGTGCAGCAGCGCCCACCCGGCGGGGCCCAGAGCGCCCGGGGTTCCCGGGGCTGGGGGGGAGGGGCGGGAGGTCTCCGTCCCTTAAGTCGCGGCCGCCGGGGCGAGCGCCAGTTCCAACCGCGCGGCTGCTGCAGAGGAGCCTCGCGTCCTGCACACACCGGCGGGGACTCTGGGGTGGCCGGGTAAAGGGGGCCAGGGAGAGGCAGAGACAGCGCGCGCTCGCCAGGAAAAAGCAGGAAAGCAGCCCTAGGGCCAGCCGCGTGACCGCGACAGAGTGAGCGAGAAAAAGAGAACTAGAGGGCAAATGAGAAGGGAAAAAGAGAAGGAAGAACAAATGGAGGAGAGAGGCAGATAAAGGGAAGAAGCAGAAGGAGAAAGTGAAGCAGCGGAGGGGAAAGGGAGGGCGTCCCCGAGAACCGCCAGAGTAGCGCCCGCTTCTCCCCGCGCCGCCGCCGCTGTCACCCCACGGTGTCCCGCCCCCACTCCCCGCCTGCGCGCCGCCCCCGCCCCGCCGATCGCCCCTGCCCGGGCGCCGAGCGGGACGCTAGCGGCGGAGCCACCTGTTAAGAGGCGCGCGCGCCATCGGAAGCCCCGGACGCGGCGGCGGTGAACCTCCAGAAGTTGCTGCCGGCGCGTAGAGGCCTTGGGGGTGCGCTCGGACGCCCCGACGCTCCCTCAGCCGGCTCTGGGAGCCTCCCGCTCTCCCCTCCCACCCCCCACCCACCCCGCTGGGCAAGGCGCGCGGGAGGCTGTCCTCGGTCCCCGCTTTCTCTTTCCCGGGTCCTACCCCTCCCCCAACCCGTGGCGGGACGGAAAGTTGCTCCCGAGAGTTGGTACCTGCGCTGAGCTCCAGGCTGGCGCCGTTGCCGCCCGCGCTGCTGCTGCCCGCGGCGGCTGCCGCCGGGCCCGAGCCGTACCTGACGACGGCGGCGAAAGATGAGGACGACGACGCGGCGGGGGCCGCGGGCGGCGGCGCTGGGGTCCTCAGGTGGCCCTGGGACGTGGCGGGCGTGCAGGACGGAGACGACGACGAGGCGGCGGCGGCGGCCCGGCCGGGCCCGGGTGGGTAAGAGCTCTGCGCTTGGAACTGCTGCGGTGGCGGCGGCGGCTCGCTGCTGCTGATGGAGACCGCGGCTTGCGGCGCGAAGGCCGGCGGGGGCGGCCGCACGTGCGGCAGCTCCACCAGGGTGGGTCGCTCGTACCGCTTGGCCAGCGTCGGTCTCTTGCTGGGGAATGTCTTGAGGACGCTGTAGGGGCTGCGCTGCTTGTAGATTTTGGGGACGCTGGGCCCCTCTTCCGCCGGCTGCATCTCCTCCTCCATTCTGCGCCTCTGGGCAGGTCCCGGGTCGCACGCCCCCTCCGCGCCCGGCGCCTGGCTCCGAGGGTGCCTCTGCCGCCCGCCCAACGGCTCTGCCCGAGTGCGCGCGCGTGGAAGGGTGGCTGTCTGTGCCGTGGCCGCCGTCGTCGCCGCCGCCGCCGCCACCACTGCCGCCTGTCGCGAAGGCTGGCATCGCCGAGCCCCTGCGCGGGGGGCTGCCGCCCGAGCGCTGATTGACAGGCTGCCTCACCAATGCCTGGAGGGAGAAAGGAGGTAAAGAGCAAGTGTTTAGGGTTATATCTGCTAATGATAATGGGGGCGGGGGCGGGGCCTGGCGCAGCCGCTGCCGCCCGCGTGGTCGCCCAGCCGGGTGTGCGCCTCCGACGGGGGAAGGGAAGGAATGAGCCGGGACCAGGAGGGTCCCCTGGTAACAGCGCGAGGTTCCGGCCGGGACGAGACTTCGGAGCCCCAGATTTGCACTTGAGGCTCCTGCTGCTGTGGGCGGGGTTCAGTTTTAGGAAAGAGCTCTTGGCGCCGCCTGCTTGACCCCGAACTCTCGGGGTTGCCCTGAGGGGCTGGTAGTAGTAGGGGTGGGGCGGTAGCTAGAGTGCATGTGCGCCTTGGGAAGATATTACAACCCGTTCTGCTGCTGATGGGGAATTGCTCCCCCAGCCTTCTGAAAGGAACATCTTCAGAAGGTCTTGACCTAGGTCGCTGCGAGTTGTTTGCGCGCCCGGGGGTTTCTGTCTATACCCAGCTCCTGGCCTTCGAGCTTATGTTGTCCTAAGAGCACACAAAGCATCGGGCTTTCACGTTATTTCAGTTAGTTCCCTACAGGGCCCCTGAGAGGGCGTAACAGAATTGGTGTCCCCATTCCACAGATGAGAAAACCGAGGCTCTTGGAGGAAATTACCCAAAGTCAGACACTCAAGAGTGTGTGGCTGAGTTGCACAGATGTACTCAGATATTCAAATTCACATTTCTCGTATTACGTAGACTCTGTGCAATTGAGGGAAAAAAAATATGACCTGATACGTCCTTTTGGGACGGTGACTAGATACTCGCAACAATGTCATTTGATATATATTTATTTGTAAGTGCTTGTAGCATCAAGATGTGCCGAAAGCTCTTGCTCCCTGCGTTGCCCAGGCAGCTCCTCACTGCACCTGGGGTCACACGGCCAGGGTTTCTGGAGGACACACAATTTCAGTAGTTGTTTGAATGAGGGAAGAGCCTCTGTGGTTTGGAGGAGGATCCCATGAGCTAGAGATGTCTTCAGATCTAGAGGACTGTCGTCGCTTCTCCCAGGCACTTTTGGGAGCAAATCACCCCTCCCCTAGGTCAGCTCCAATACCAGCATACTCCCTTCCCTGGTTTGCTTTTCAGCCTTCAATCTTCGCTCTCCAGGTTAGAATTCTGGGTACATCTCCTCCTGGATGTGTGACCGTCATCTCTCCACTCTGAAGTTAGGTTCCTTTTCAGAGCTTTCCTTTTAGACTTGGGAAGGTGACCTATTTTCTTCTTCTGAGGGTTCAGGACCTTGGCCTCTCATTTGCCAGACCTCCCTTCCTTTGGAAGCCATCTCTCTCTTTGCAGGATCAGCTTCTGTGTTTCTCCACCCTAGATAGTCTCCCTCTCTGCAGCCTCCTCAGATCATGCTGTGGTTTCTGCCCCCCCCTCCATTTATTAGAGATGAAATAAATAATGCCATAAATAAAAGTATTTGGGAGTCCAGGAACTGTCAGGGCTGATTAGGGCATAGAGGACATTTTCTTTCTCATTATGCAAAAACATTTCATGGGGAAATAAAAGAGGTTTCATTGTAACTCATGCATGTCATATTTCAAGGAATTCAAGATATTAATCATATTTAACATTATTTGCAACGTTTCTCCCTGGCTTCTGAAAACTGCTAAATGAGGACACGTGGATCACTAAGAAAAAGGGAGACAAGCATGAGAGGGACAGTTAAGAAATAATGAAATGCTGGTGAGAGACAGGGAGAAAGAATGAGATGCCAGGGAGATGTTTCTTAGGCACATGAGTGAGAAATGGGGAAGCTTCTTCTGAGACATGAGACAGCTGAAATTGAATGATATACTGGAGGAAACAAATGATAACAAACCTCCCCAAGCTTTTCTTTCTATAAAGCAGTTCTATTTTGCATTGAAATGTTTCTCTCCCACTTTACTCCCAGATAATTTGTCAATAAGTCCTGGCTTTTGAAAAGAAATTGGGTGGTGGCAGTGTGTGTGTGTGGTGAGGGGGAAGGGGTTAGAGGGGAGAAATTCTTCAGTCCTTCTACTGAAGAAGTAATTTCCTATACCTGGGAGCTTTCTCTTCTGCTTATGTATTTTTCATTTGTATCATCCTCACCACTTAAGCACCTTAAGAGACTGGGAACAGTACTTCTGTTGTTATATTTTACCAACGAAAAGGACCTGGCCATCCTGTATGCCAAAAATGGATGTTTCTATAAAACAGAATGGTTAAAATTAGTGATTTGGCTAAAAAAATAAAAAGAGGTCCTAGAGGAAAAATATTAGAATTTTTAAAATGACCAGCTTTTAGATCCTCACGCTAGCAGTCACCTATGTCTGGGTCCATAGCAAAATGAAGTGCTTAATATTCACTCTTTAGAAAATAAAATGGGCATTTACTCCAAGTGTGGAATTGGACTCAATTTTAAAATTGTAACTGACCACTATACCCTGGCTGGGGTTGTACTTAGTTGAGTATCGTACATGAATGTAACGTATTGAAGTGTTTATAAAATCATTGGCAGCACTTTGTAAGCATCTTGCTGTAAATAATACTCCAAATTACCAGATGATATCTCCTCTTTAGGGTCTCATAGGGGCTGACAGGATCGTAATTACACCCATGCTTTAAATCTTTTTAGGTATTTACTCTTATTTCAAAAAAAAAAGGTAGTGAACTTTTAAAAGCCAAGTGGCTATTTATGGATAGGGTGATTTTTTGATTGGCAGCATGTCAATTCCTCGAAGCCATCCAGAATATAGCTTTTAAATAATAAGTCAGCCATGGGAAATGCTTTTTATTGCACCAATTTCAATGATATTTAATGAGCTTCTGATTGACTGTTTGATCTCCCAATGTTTTGTGCTACTTTTAATTCATTTCGTATAATAGAAAAAAAAAAGTAATTGGAATAAAATTTTGTGACAAGATAATGACCTTCCACTTTGAAATTAAATGTCTGATTAGCTTCAACATTTTAATGCTGAGATGATATTGCAGCAGGAACAGGGGTGTGCATACTATCATTCGGTGGAAAATGACTGAGGAATACTCCTTTGCTTTTTCCATTTGCATAGCAGAAAGGGCATGGTGGCCACGGAATCATAAGCTCAGAGTCCTAGAAAGGACCAAAATGGTCTTTTATTCTTGTGACTGAGCATATGCCCATGGCTTTTCTATGACCCTGTCAAGTGGTTGTACAAACCATGCTTAAATACCTCCAGTGGTGGGAACTTCACTACTTCTGCGAGCAGCATTCACCCAGGGATTTCCTCAACAAATATATATTGAGTGCCTACCATGTCTGCTAGGGACCTTTCTAAGCACTGAGGATACAGCAGAGCCAAATTTCAAGATCCTACTATTATAGAATTGGGGTGGGCAGATAAATAAACTAGTAGCTAACTGAACAGTATTAATATATTTATATAATAAATATATTGGGAGATTGGGATTGACGTATACACACTACTATATATAAAATAAGTAACTAATAAGGACCTACTGTATAGCACAGGGTATTCTACTCAATACTCTGTAATGGCCTATATGGGAAAAGAATCTAAAAAAAGAGTGGATATATGTATATGTATAACTGATTCACTTTGCTGTACACCTGAAACTAACACAACATTGTAAATGAACTATACTCCCATGAACATTAAAAATTAAAAAAAAAAGGGCTTCCCTGGTGGCGCAGTGGTTGAGAGTCCGCCTGCTGATGCAGGGGACACAGGTTCGTGCCCCGGTCTGGGAAGATCCCACATGCTGCAGAGCGGCTGGGCCCGTGAGCCATGGCCGCTGAGCCTGCGCGTCCGTAGTCTGTGCTCTGCAACGGGAGAGGCCACAACAGTGAGAGGCCCGCGTACCGCAAAAAAAAAAAAAAAAAAATGTATATATATATATAATAAATACATTATGCTTATGTAATAATATTTAAAATATGTTAAATAATATATAATGCACAATAACACTGTTATTATTATATCAGATAGAAATAATTATGATGAAAAAACTAGGATGGGTATGTTACTTTTGAGAGAGTGCTTGAGAAGATCTCTCTGAGGGTGGAACAACTGAGCTGACAGTTTACCCTTAAAAAGAGCCATCCATGAGAAGAGCAGTCCAGGCCGAGGGACAACGGGTGTACGAGCCATAAGGTAGGAACAGACTTGATATTCTCAGGGAGCTGAAAGAAGGGCCAGTAGTCGGAGTGTCCTGGCAAGGGGCAGAGTGAGGAGATGAGGCCTGAGAGGCAGGCTGGGTCCTGGCTGGGCAGGGCCTTGTCCATCTGGGGAAATGTTTGGGATTCATTCTAAATGCAGTGGGAAGCTAGGAAGCAGTTAAGCTGGGGAGTGACGTCACCAGATTTATGTTCTTGAGAGAGAGTTTTCAGAAAAGGTAAAGTCACGACTCCCATACATAAAAATGAACAGATGTTAAAGATTTTATTTAACTTGCTCAATGCCCTCATAGTAGTCAAAGGACAATTTGATGTGGAATAAAGGAAGGTTGAATTGAATGTGTAAATGGTTTTTTCGTGTGTAAGCTGGTTTTCCCATGAGGAATGTGGGTGAGGGCTGCAAGGGAACCTCTACCAGGCAGGACTGTTTGCACATCTCTCAGTTATCTAACCTTTCAAAGTTGTAAAAATAGTTCAAAGACAATGAAAGAGTAGAATCAGGTAATTGGGGACGGTGTGCTGTATGTAGACAATGCAGTTTTCCGATGAAACACAATTTCTTTACTACAGAGCTTTAAAAAATAAAACCTTTTAATTTTGATGTAATTACAGATTCTAAACTTATTATTTTGAAATAATTACAGACTCACAGGAAGTTGCAAAGATAGTGCAGAGAGGTGCCAGGTACCCTTCATCCATTTCCCCCAATGGGTACATTTTATGTACCTTTAGTTATGTAAGTGGAATAAGGCAATGCATGATCTTTTGAGAGTTTCCACCTACTTTAGTGCCCTTGAGATCCATCCACATTGATTTATCAATAGCTTGATCCTTTTTATTGCTGAGTGAGTGGTTATCCCACACTTTGTTTAACCATTCACCTGTTGTAGGATATTTTCGTTGCTTTCAGTTCGGGACTATTGCAAATAAAGTTGCTCTGAATAATCAGGTACAGGTTTTTGTGTGGATGTAAGTTTTATTTCTCTGGGAGTAAATGTCCAGGAGTGGATTGCTGGTCTTTCTACAGTATTTTAAAAGGTTCATTCTGCTTTGTGGACAATGGACTGTAGAGGATCAAACTGGCAGCTGGGTAACTATTTATTTTCTAAAAAGTGACTGAGTAAACTTTTCAAAATATAATCATGTTTCTCCACCGCCCTCCATTATCTTCCTCCTCTGTAGAGTAAAATCCAAAGACATGCATTTGCCTACTGAAGGCCCCTCAGGATCTACAACCATCCCTTGCCTCTCAGGCCCCATTCCTTCGGTCTTCTCCTTCACTCACTCCATTCCAGCCTCGATGGTCTTGAACAGGCTCCAAATGTCTTGTGTCAGGATTCTTACAATTTTTTTTTTTTTTTTTTTTTTTTTTTTGCGGTACGCAGGCCTCTCACTGTTGTGGCCTCTCTCGTTGCTGAGCACAGGCTCCGGACGTGCAGGCTCAGCGGCCACGGCTCACGGGCCCAGCCGCTCCGCAGCATGTGGGATCCTCCCGGACCAGGGCACGAACCCGTGTCCCCTGCATCGGCAGGCGGACTCTCAACCACTGTGCCACCAGGGAAGCCCAGGATTCTTACTCTTAATGTTCCTTCTGCTTAAAATGTTCTTTCCCCAGATGTCTGCGTAACTTCCTACCTTATCTCCTTCCAGTCTTTGCTGTAGTCTTTCTCAGTGAGCCCTTCACTAACCACTGTATTCACAATTGCAACCCAGCTTCCCCTCCCCCATACTCCCCATCTCCCAATCCAGCACCTATCACCATCTGTCATGCTATACAGACTACATGCTATACAATGTCTTGTACATTGTACAGTCAGCCCTGCATATCCTTGGGTTGTGCATCTGTGGTTTCAACCAACCATGGATTGAATTTCAAAATTCGACCTGCTGATACCTGGGGCTGACTGTACCACTGCCATTTTATGTAGGGGACTTGAGCAGCCATTTTGTGTAGGGACTTGAGCAGCCATTTCATGTAAGGACTTGAGTAGCCATTTTATGTAGGGTCTTGAGCAGCCATTTTGTGTAGGGACTTGAGCAGCCATTTTACATAGGGTCTTTAACAGCCATTTTATGTGAGGACTCGAGCAGCCATTTTGTGTAGGGACTTGAGCAGCCATTTTATATAGGGACCTGAGCAGCCATTTTATGTAGGGACCTGAGCAACCATTTTGCATAACGGACTTGAGAGTCCGAGGAGCTTGGTCCCTGCAGGGCGTGCTGGAACCAATGCTGAGAAATGACTCACTTATTTACTGTTTGCTTCTGGGGAGTAGAATGCAAACTCCTTGAGGGCAGGGATTTTTTTGTCTGTTCTGTTCCTTGAGTCTGCAGCTTCTAGAATAGCACCTAGCACAGAGTAGAGGCTCAGGAAACATTTGGTGGATGAATGGGTGACTTTAGGAGGCCCAGGCAGTAGTCCAGATCAGAGCTAAGACTGCTTGGACCAGTGCAGTGGTAGTTCCAATGGAAGGAAGTAGATAAATGCAGACTATATTCAAGAGGCAGTCTGCTCCATTTTATACAGCTTCGAACAGCAGAAAGTTTATCCTTATGTCAAGCCCAAATTTGCTTCTTCCAACTGTTGGCCCTTGGGGCTCTTCAGAAGAAGTGAATCCTCTCCTTAACCTGGCTTTAGAGTGAAATCTACAACATTTTTTTTTTCCTTCCTATGACGGTTTCTAGGACCTTTTTGAAATGGCTCCATCCTTTTAAACAGCAGAATAGGACAGTCATCTTTGCTCTAATTACTGTTTTTCTCACTAATAAGATTCTGTGTTCGTTAGGACTCTTTCAGTAGCGAGTGACAGAAACCCAACACAAATGGATTAAGCAGAAAGAGCTTATAGCTGACATATCCCTGAAGACTAGAGGTAGGGCTGGTGTAGGGCAGGCATGAATGCTCATATGGTATGATTAGGAATCTACCTCCCTCCATTTCTCACCTGCAGTTTTCCTTCTGTTGATCCATTTTCTGGCAGGTTCTTCCTTTGTGGTGTTCATCTGGCCACCAGCAGTTGTCACTTGTGTGAAAAGAGGACACCTCTTTCCCATCAGCACCAGGAAAATAACAGAATTAACTATCATTGTTTAATTGTGTCTTGATAATGGATTAGTTTGTTTGTTTGTTGACCCTTCCAATATTGTGATGTTGAGGCTGTTTCTCTTAAGGTGAAGAGAACTAGAGAACAAGGAATTGAAGGAATTTCCCCAAAGTCACAAAGCAAGTCATTGAAGAATTTAACACAAGTCAAGATTCTTCTGTTTAATCAAAGTAGCACATATAACTTGTCAAGCTTAGTAAATTTAATCTTTTATTCTCTATTCCTCACTTCCCTCCAATTTCGGAAAGAACATTCCTCCCAAAGAGCTAAAAATCACCCTGGACAGAAGTATGAGCTTGAGAAATATAGGAGAATCAAGCTGGATATTAAAGCTGGGAGGGAAAAAGGAGGAGCAAGTCATTAAGAGAAAGTTGAGGAGATGTAGTAACAGCAAGTTGAACTGTGGGTGATTCAGTTTCTAAAAAGAGTTTGCAGTCTCCACCAGCAATATCAATTTCCTTTCTACCCTCTCTTCATTTCTTTATATGAGTATGGTATTGCAACAGGACACGATCAGTTCCTAATGTTAATTAGTATTTAAGCCAGAATTTTACTCCATAGTACCACAGGAGGACCAACTTCCACGGAGAAGGTTCTGAAATGAGCCAGTGAAATACAATCTTAACTGGCAGTTAAATGTTGAGGTTTTGTAACATCACACATTATACGCTTTATTGGAATTTTTACAAATTAATCCATACCATATGTCCCCAACCAAGAGAGCGACTGGATTTGTCTGCTGTCCTGGTTGCTTGGAGTATTTCATGGTTTGCTAACAGAGCTTCTTTATTTATTCTTAAAATTTTATTGAAGTACAGCTGATTTACAAAGTTGTGTTCGTTTCTGGTGTACAGCAAAGTGATTCAGTTGTACATATATATAAGAGTTTGCATTTGCTAATCCCAAACTTCTAATCCATCCCTCCCTCACCCTCCTCCCCCTTGGCAGCCACAGGTCTGTTCTCTATGTCTGTGAGTCTGTTTCTGTTTTGTAGATAAGTTCATTTGTGTCATATTTTAGATTCCACACATAAGTGATATCATAGGGTATTTGTCTTTCTCTTTCTGACTTACTTCACTTAATATAATAATCTCTAGGTCCATCCATGTTGCTGCAAGTGGCATTATTTCATTCTTTTTTATGGCTGAGTAGTACTCCATTGTATATAAGTACCACATCTTCTTTATCCATTCATGTGTTGATGGACAATTTAGTTTACTTCCATGTCTTGGCTATTGTAAATAGTGCTGCTATGAACATAGGGGTGCATGTATCTTTTTTGAATTAAAGTTTTGTGTGGATATATGCCCAGGAGTGGGACTGCTGGATCATATAGTAATTCTATTTTTAGTATTTGTGAGGAAACTCCATACTGTTTTTCATAGTGGCTGCACCAGTTCACATTCCTACCAACAGTGTAGGAGGGTTCCCTTTTCTCCACACCCTCTCCAGCATTTGTTATTTGTAGACTTTTTGATGATGGCCATTCTGACCATTGTGAGTTGGTACCTCATTGTAGTTTTGACTTGCATTTCTCTAATAATTAGCGATGTTGAGCATCTTTTCATGTGCCTATTTGTCATCTGTATGTCTTCTTTGGAGAAATGCATACTTAAGTCTTCTGCCCATTTTTTTTTTTTCTGCCCATTTTTTGATTGAGTTGTTTGTTTTTTTCTCTTATTGAGTTGTATGAGCTGTTTGTATATTTTGGAAATTAAGCCCTTAGCAAAGCTTATTTAAGCACTCATTTTTGAAAACCAGTAGAAATATGTTTTTGCTGCAGAAACTGTGATAATTTTCTAGCTGACTTCTGTAATGTGCAGGCATCTGGGCTTTTTGCGGTACGTGGGCCTCTCACTGTCGTGGCCTCTCCCGTTGTGGAGCACAGGCTCCGGACGCGCAGGATCAGCGGCCATGGCTCACGGGCCCAGCCGCTCCGCGGCACATGGGATCTTCCCGGACCGGGGCACGAACCCGTGTCCCCTGCATCAGCAGGCGGACTCTCAACCACTGCGCCACCAGGGAAACCTGGGCTTTTTGTATCTGTTTTCTAGGCTAGGAAACAGGAAAGTTTAATTTGTTCCCCCCTCTTCTTTTGTCTTCAAAAAGCAGCTGGTAATAAACATTATGTGTTGTATGAAGATCAACAATAACCCTTTGACTTATTGTTTTCAGATTAGTCAGACTTCTAGGTCTCCCCTCTCCCCAACAGCTTCAAAGGTGAATGATTACAGAATCATAGACTTTGCTTTTCTGTAAGGGACTATTTTAGTTTCCTAGGGCTGTCGTAACAAAGTAGCACAAATTAAGTGGCTTTAACCACAGAAATTCATCGTCTCACAATTTTGGAGAAGTCTGAGATCAAGCCAGATTGGCTTCCTTCTGAGGGCAGCGAGGAAGAATCTGGTCCATACTCTCACCTAACTTCTGGTGGTTGGCTTGCTGGCGATGTCTGGTGTTCCTTGGCTTGTAGAAACATCACCTCCATCTCTGCCTCCATCTTCCCATGGCATTCTCCCTGTGTGCCTGTCTCTGTGTTCAAATTTCTGTTTGTGGTACTTTCTTACCTCAACCCTAGCAAACTAATACATATACCACATAGGTAGATTATATGATAATCTCTAGTAACAAAAATGAATTAGGACAGAAAGGTCAAATGTTTGATTTTTTTAAAAACAAGTCTACCAGAACTTGTATGATTTAATATACACTGATAGAAGACTGATTTGCACACAATAGATATGCACACTTGGGCACAAACAGTGGCTTCCCATGAGGTTACAAATCACAGGGCCAATGTGTACGTGACGTTCAGAGCAGGGACCTTTGATCATTCCTATCATGCTCTTTGAATTTAATGAATTCAAGCACAACCCCGGAAATGCTGAAGGAGAGTTACACAGGGCGAATGCCTCCATGCCTTCTCCAACCCAACCCCCAAAAGTATGGTCAGAAAACAAGTTTAATTAAACATAAAAACTATTAAAAGCATGTATAAATATATTTTTAGTCAGCCGGTCTTAATGTTGGCTGACTAAACTTTGCTGGGAGAATTTTCAGATACACTGTCGCCCAGATCCTTCCCCAGACCAAATAAAACAGAACCTTGGTGGTTTAAGCATCTCTTTGGATGATTTGAATATACAGCTATACTGAGACCGACTGACTGAAGCAATGGCAGTGTCCCTAGAATAAACACATCATGGTATCAAGGTAGCCATGTGGAAGACCAGTATACATTGGGATGCTTGAGCATTTTGCTGTTAATGAGAAAACAGGGTAGCTCCCTGTCTCCCCCAGCATAGATAAGTGGCTACAGTTAGAGAGCAATCCCATTGGCCTGGAGTTCGGGCTAAGCAGGAATTAAAAAAGGGAAGAGGGCTTCCCTGGTGGCTTGGTGGTTGGGAGTCCGCCTGCCAGTGCAGGGGACACGGGTTTGAGCCCTGGTTCGGGAGGATACCACGTGCCGCGGAGCGGCTGAGCCCGTGCACCACAACTACTGAGCCTGCGCTCTAGAGCCCGCGAGCCACAACTGCCGAGCCCATGTGCCACAGCTGCTGGGGCACGCGCGCCTGGAGCCCGTGCTCCGCAGTGGGGGAGGCCACAGAGGTGAGAGGCCTGCGCACGGCGGCGAAGGGTGACCCCCGCCCCCAGCTGCAACTGGAGAGGGCCCGCGCAGCGGCGGGGACCCAATGCAGCCAAAAGTAAATAAAATAAATTTTTTAAAAAGGGAAGAAATGGATTGAATGCAGAAGAGGATTGAGATTAGCAAGACAACAGGTTTATTGGGTATGAAAGAAACTCAGCCCTTTGTAAGAGGGGAAAATACATTCAGCTCAGACAGGCACCTTCTGTGAGAGGTCAAGGCGGCGATTTAAACTTTTAGTCTTTTATATTATGACTCTTTTGGTTGCAAGAGACAGAAATCCAACTCAAATCAGATTAAGCACCAAGGGAAGTTTGCTGGCTCATTCAACTCAAAAGCATGCTGAAATATCTTACAGGAAAGGTGAAAAGGACTGCAGGAATTAGAGTCTTTGAGATTAGAAAAAGGGGCTCACTGATTCTCGAATTTTCTCTCTCCATCTAACTCTTATCTCTCCATGTTTCATGATAGGTGGCCTCCAGCAGACACAAAGTGTCGTCATCTTCTCAGCTTAAAATCCACAACAGAAAGACAGCTGGTACATGCCGTCCTTGGACCCGTCTTCATTGTTTGGGAGAGAGGGTTCCAGTATGGGCTAGGCTTGGGTACTGCATGTGGGGAAGTGGTTCCCTGAGGAAGGGATGCAGGTAGACAAAAGCAACTGCTCTCTACTGCATCTTTGAGAGTGAATTAATAGCTCCTCTTTCAACCTTTCATAAAAGCCATTTCTGTGGGATAAGAATGCTCCCTAAATCAAGGAAAGAGCCTTCTTTGGAAATCCAAGGGAAAAATGAAATGACAAGGGAAGAAAATCATGAATGTCAAAAGGGAGAGTCAAATGGTTTTATGCCTAGCTGTCTCTCTTTTCTAGTTTGTGAAATTTAGGAGGATTGATCTGGACTTGTTTGTTCATGGACAGATACACCTGTGCAAACACTGACTTGGCTGGCTGTCCGCACACTCTGCTCTGTAAAGGAGGTAATGCATTTTCTGTAACATGCATGACAACAGCTGTTACTTAGGTTACTTTCTCTTTAAAGAAAGAACCTAGTGGTTTTGTTTTGCTTTTCTCTCCCATTGGGACCCCAGGCTTCCCAAGAAAGGTCATCCATGAATTTGGAAGCTAAGAAACAGACCCATGGGTGTGACCCCCATCTCCATCTTGAACCTGGGGGGCATGTGTTTCAGCCTATTGAAACTATCATAGGTGTTTCAGATTTCCAAGAACACCGATATGGTTTCAAGTATATAGATTTGTTTTTCTATGGAGTAACATTGAAAGAGATCCTATTTTTTTCCTAGAAACTTGTGAGCTTCTCCATGCCCCAGGTGTCTCATTTTTGCTAGTAGAAGGGTAGCATGAGTGTTGTTCTGAGTAAAAGTTTGGGTGGTACAATGCAGAATTTCAAAGTTGTGGGCTGTGCTAACCATCTATTATCTGTGTGTCTGAGAAGTAGAGAGCATAGAATAGAAGGTAGGGGTATGATGAGCTCTGGAGCCAGTGCCTTGGGTTTTATGTTGGCTCTTCCACTTACCAGCTGTGAGTTCTTGCACCAGTTACTTAACCCTCAGTGCCTTGGTTTGTCCATCTATAAAATGGGGATAATAATAGTGCCCGCTTGGCAGCATTGTTCTGAGGATGAAAGGAATGAATATGTGGCACATAAACAGAGCTGGCACACAGAAAACACTCGGTAAAGATTAGCTCTTACCATTGTCTGTATCATCACTGGATATAGTCAAGTGAAGTCTTTTGGGTGTATCTTAATCCCAAAGGAACAACTGCCCCGGAGAGGGAGCTGTGAAGCTTACGCTCCTCTGCTGGCCTCTCCCCAAGCCCCGTGAAGAGCACAGACCTTGGAAACAGCAGCCCTGAACCCAAACTTAGGCTCCACCACTTACTGGCTCTGAGACATGGGTAAGTTGTGTGACTGTGGGCAGATTTGGCATGTCTGTGGGTCCCATTGTCCTGGGTGGTGAAACCAGGACGGTCACACTACACTCACTGCTCTGCTGGGTGGGCAGGTCAGGGAGATGGTGTTTGCCAGCTGCCCCAGGCCTGAGGTCAGCAGTGGTGAGTGGCCAGCGGCTCAGATGCATCCGTTCTCTCCTCTTCTCCCCACCGGTAATGTTTCAGTAAACGGAAGCCACCTACAATGCACTGTGACTTGTTTTTAACAGTCTCCCGTTTTGTCTCTGTCTTGCTCTCAAGATTTTGCTATTCCGGATTTCAGAAAATAGTTCAGTTGCCAAAATTGGTTGAATGAGCTACTTTTAAAATTAGTCAAGTGATACGAAGTATCGCTTTGCAGAGTGGTTCTAGCAGTTTCCCTTCACAGAACCATCCTATTAGAGAGTGTTTTGACAAAAGGGGAGGCTTTACAAAATTCACTTTATGAGCATGCCTCTGACCGTCCACACCCGGGAAAGTTCGTGTTGTAGAAATCTCTTCCCTTCCCTAACCAGAGCATCACAGGAAATCAAGACATGGGTCATCTTCAAGTAATCTTAGTGGAGGCATCCAAAGATAGACACGTTAAATTTATTATCATTATTCACTTCAACGGTGAGGTCCTGCTTGGACTACTCGTTTGGTCCTATCTGGACAGCCTCAGGTTTCAACCTCAGCTATTTAATTTCAACTCAGTTCAGGAGCTCATGTTTATGGATAAATGAGCAAAACAGTAAAGATCAAAAGCAAAAAATAAAATTACTGTGGAATTCAATATTTCAGAAGCTAGAGCCGGGTAAATGTTAGTGAAGTGTGGCGTTCAGAACGAGAGGCCTGCACTTAGGATAATATGCCTAACAAGGAAATGAGATTGACACAGCAATTCTCTGTTTTTGTCGTCCCCTGAGGTTAGAGATTATGCAGTGCATGTTTCTGTTTTTAGCTTCTTTGGTAATTCCTATGGTGAGAGGCAACTCTCTGCGTATCTGTCAAGGTTGCACTCCTGCAAGGTGATGGGTCTTTGAGGTAGTGCAGCAAACACTGTTCTTATCTGAGCCTTGAATTCTATCCCTCCCCACCCTGGTTCCCCCGTGATCCAGGGCCCCCTTCCCATGGCTGATTTCTTTATTTATGCTCAGTTGCCAGGGAATTCCACAGAGGAAACATAAGTCTATCTTAACCACATTGTTGCTGTGAGAAATGTTGAAATGGGTGTCCGGAAGACAACATGTTTATGTTCTTTATTTGATATCTCATTGTAATCCTGAGGCCTTTTAATACCAATTGAAGGTAGCCTAACAGGAAGCTATGGAACATCAGCATGGATTTGAATGAAAAATAAACTAGTTAGGTTTCTTTCATGACAAAGAAACGTGGGTTTGGATCCAGTGCCTCTTTTTTTTTTTTTGCTGTATGCGGGCCTCTCACCGCTGTGGCCTCCCCCGCTGCAGAGCACAGGCTCCGGACGCGCAGGCTCAGCGGCCATGGCTCACGGGCCCAGCCGCTCCCGGACCGGGGCACGAACCCGTGTCCCCTGCATCGGCAGGCGGACCCCCAACCACTGCGCCACCAGGGAAGCCCCCAGTGCCTCTTTGATAATAGTTATTGTAGCTGAGTCCTTGGGTTGAAGTGGCATCAATAAATTCAACTCAGGCCAGCTGAAGGAGCGAAGGGCTGTATCAACTGACATAGCTGGTAAGGTTGCGGGGGTAACAGGTTCAATGCAGCAGTCAGGGCTGTAGTCACTGGCACCAAAGTGTCGGTGCTGGCAGAACTCCCTCCTCATCCACTCCTCAGCCCTGCTTGTCTTGGCTTCTTTGTGAGTCGCCCTTACTCTCTCCTACTGAAGATCTATCCTGTCCACATGTCAGAGCACACAGCCACCCTCAGCCTCAGCTTAGTACCCAGGCAAAGGGAGCTCCTTTCATCCAGTGCTTGTATGTAAATCCCAGGCAAGGAAGCAGATTCCCTCTACTTTGGGACATAGGCCCAGCCCTAGACCAGCCAATCTCTGTGGATGGATATTATGATTGGTTGACCAGGGTCTGTTGCTTACTACTGTAGCCAGGGCAGAGGGTGAGTTCCCAGGAGAAGAGGGATGCAGTAGTTGTTGTTGGAGTCCAGGACAGTCCATCCCTTGGCTGTCTGACATGCATTTCTTACAATCACGAGAATGTATTCATTTATCATAACTGTACCCATGTTCAACCAAAGCACACTCACATACTCTCCTGAGAGAAACAACCTCTTGTCACACCCAGTTATTACATCTACCTCCAAGGGTAGCATTTCTGGGCAATGCCTTTTCCTCTAGGTCAAGTTCAAGCGTGGCTCTTTATGGTCTGGCCGCCTGTGACTAACCGTCTCCAAATATCCAGCGGAGGTAAAAGAAGATAAATGCAGTTAAAACTCCTGGTTAGAAAAAAGGGGAAAATGGAGAGCAAAATGCAGCAATCACTGGTCCTTAGCCTTTTCCATATCCTGCTAGGTTGACAAGGATAGCAAGCAGTCCTTTCCCTAGCAGCGAAGCCTCTCCAGAGATCCAGTCACTTGAACTGAAGTGGTTTTACTGGCAAGCTTGTAGTCAAACAATAGGATGGGTATGGTACATTAGCTCAGGGCGATGCCGAAAACATACTCTGATTCCCAACGTCCATGCCATCCTCAAACCGCTCTGTTTATGGGTTGGGTGATGGGCTGGTCGCATATTCCAAAACCCGAACCGAGCTTCCTGGCCTGCGATTCAGGATTTGGATGACAAAACATTAGCTTTTCAGGTACTTTCTTTTTCACGTGAACCATCTGTATTGGAACCTCTCTACAATATAAAACATACTTCTCTGCCTCTTAAAAAAAAATACGAGCAATCTGTATTCATTGTGAAAAAGGAAAAAATACAGATGAACAACAGAAGTATCACCTGTAATCCCACTATCCGGAGAGCGACTGTAAACTCTTGACTTACATTCTCCCAGATGGTCTTTGTTGGTACGTGCGTGGTGCTTGTGTGTATGCTTAGCAAAAATGGAAGCATGTCAGACAACTTGGCTAAAAGCCTGCTTTTCTCCTCCTGCTTTGCTAAAAGGTGATAGGATGACTCAGGAGAGAGGGAAGGGAATTGGTTTTTTTAAGTGCCTGGGTATATGCACATTATCTCATTTAATCAGGACTGTGAACCCAGGAACATAGGAATGTATAGTGGTCCCAGCCCAGGACTCAACCACTGTGCCCTGCCTGGACCTCCCTCTGTCCCCTTTTCCTCATCACTCCTGAGGGTTAGTTCCCCTTGGAAGAATCTCTCTTCCTCCAGCCTTCCCTTCTCTTTCTTCTCTCTGTGACAGAGACCCTTGATGCTTTCTGTTCGCAGCTTTGTGGGAAGCTCTTCAGGAACATTTTAATGATTTGTGGAGCCAGTGGGATACAATATGTGGAACCATGACTGTCCCGGAATTTCTAGGACCAAAGGTAACGCTCAAACATCAGAGTAAGTGCTTAGGTCCTGGTAGATAGGACATACTTCAGTCTGGGGCCGTAATTCCTGGTTCTTTCATCAAGACTGAATTTTAGGATTTGGGTCAGGTGCAGTCTTTTTGGTTTTTTTCCTTTCTTCTCCCCTCAGGTTCTCCTTGGTCACTGTACCCCCAAACACTTGCCTGGACCAAAACTGAGTTCTGAGGATAGGCCAGAGGCTGTAGACTCAGACTCATGTTGAACCTGACTTCCTGTGGAGACGCAACTCTATACTCCTTCCCGTACTACCCTGTGCTTCTCTGTAGTATGTTTAAAAAGGCAGAATGGCTGTTTTCTGCATCTTTGCAAAATGGCCTCTCAACCCAGTTTCGAACATCTCAGTGGGAATGTTGAAGTTGAATTGGTGGACAGGTCGGACCTCTGGAAGTTCATCTTCATCTTTTTTGGGAACTTCAGGTCAAATATACCCAGTGCCTGTACTGCTGCCGCCAGAGGGATGTTTTCTAAAGGGAAGTCGGGTCACGTCACCGCTCTGCTCAGATCCAGAGCGGTTTCCTCTCTCACTCAGGCCAAAGCCCACACCATGCCTGCCAAGGCCCTTAGTATCTACCCCTCTTGTGCCTCTTGTTCCCCCTCTCTGTCCCCACCCTCCTGTGCTCACCGCACTCCATCCACACCAGCCTTGCTGTTTCTGGGGCACTTGAGGAGCTGCCCCAGTCCAGCACTGGCTGTTCCCTCTGCCAGCATTCTCTTCCCCGCACATCCACACGGCTTGCTTCTTCAGCTTTTTAAAGTCTTTGATCAAATTCTCCATGTGATGCCGCGGAGCGGCTGGGCCCGTGAGCCATGGCCGCTGAGCCTGCGCATCCGGAGCCTGTGCTCCGCAACGGGAGAGGCCACAACAGTGAGAGGCCCGCGTACCGCAAAAAAAAAAAAAAAAAAAAAAAAATTCTCCATGTGAGTAAGCGGGCCCCGAGTGAGAGCAAAACCTCACTTCTCACTGAGACCATCCCCGCCCTGCCCGCGCACTCCCTGACCTTCTGCCTGCTTCCTCTCCAGACTTTATAACTACTTTTTTCTGCTTGTTACCTTCGTTTGTGGTGTACCTCCCCTCACTAGAAAGGAAACTCTATGGAGACAGAGAGTGTTGTTCATTGCGGTATCTCCAGCACCTAGAACACTGCCTGGCTCGATAAATATTGGTTTGAATGAATGAATTGAAGGCAGTTTCCTCAGAGCCTAAATGATCATCACCTAGAAACCCTTCCCCCACTTTTAAAACTAAATACAGATGTCCACTCATTAATGGAATAGATATCTTTTTGTAAGTTGGCTATAAAATCAAATCTGCTTGCCTCTTGATTTTCGTTATGAAATTAAAGATGCACTTCTCTGAAAAAAAAAATCTCCCTGGAGATTAAACAAGGATTAGGAAAGCTTCCAAGCCTATGACATTCTGGGCATCATTGTCATGCTGTGTTTACTTGCTGCCTTGGCATTCACCAATCCGTTCCTTCCACTTGCAGCCCATAGTGGCAATTCTAATTAATGCTGCCTCTCTCTCTCCAAGGAGGGTTTTTTTTTTTTTTTTTTTTTTTTAATGCTGGGCTCTCCTCACTCCGTGTCAGACAATGTTCTGAGCCTTCCTTTCGTTTCCTTCTCCTAAAGCCTGATGTATAACAGTATTGTCCAAGGTTATCAAGCATTCCATCTTACAGTTACAAATGAACAGTAGCACCAGCTTAGATTCCCTGTTCTTACCTTCACTTGCGCTGCAGAGACCACCTCACCTAACCGATATTTCTTGGAGTCCTCAAAGGGGAGCCCCACAACTTGAATGTCAGCTATAGACACCATTTGGTGTCCACCATATTCTTTTTCTCTTGCTTTGGCTCTTCTGAGTTGATATGCAATGCCAAAGACATCTCTTGGAGGACTCTCAGCATTATCATCAGTGCAGGTGGTGTCCACTGGGAGCTGCTGCTTCCTGATGCTCCCAAGGCTGCCAGGCCTTTAGAGTTCTCACCGCTGAGAAGTGGAGGAACGACCTGGTGCCAAAGGTATTGCTGCATTTGGTCCTCTGGGCATTGAAAAGCACTGCTTGGGTTTTTCTTTTTGGTTGCTGTTTGTTTATTGTCTGCTTGAAGCTTTGGAGTGATGGTTGACTTGACTTCTACCATTCCTACAAATGTTTCAGAAATCTTAAGGTCAACTTTTAATCAGAACTCAAGCCCAAGATTCCATGGGCTTCTTGATGCTGTGGGTGCTTGGAAGGATTTGAACTATCCCATTGGGGAGGTTTTGGGAATGAGAGCCTTGAGAAAATGATGCTCATCTTGCTCTAAGGATTGCTACTTTTTTCTTGCGTAGCAGAACATGTTACCCCAATGAAGCTGACTGTTGCAAATATCCATGGTAGTGTCAGCACATAGCTCACATTGTGTTCCATTCATTCCTTTATTCACCAGATCCACTGAGCACTTACTCCATGCTAGATGTTGGGGAGACAACAGTGAGTGATACAAACATGGCTCCTGCCCACCTGGAGCTCACCTGTGGTCCAGTGAGGGAGGCAGATAGATAGTACACAGGTAAGTGCACATTGATTACAGATGAGTTAAGACCATTAAAGGAAAAGCCCAGGTTAACTGAGATTGTATGGGGAGGAGTTAGTGGGACAGCCTCCTGGGTTGTGGGAAAGGGGTTCTGGGACAGCCCCCTGAGGACTGACAGAGAGGGAATCTGAGACCTGAAACATGGGTCAGAGTTACATAGGAGTAAAGAGGAGAACAATTTTCCAGGCTGAGAAAACAAACAAACAAACAAAAAATTTCTTAAGATCAAGTTTTCAGGAATCTATAAAATATGTAAAACATTAAATCATCACTAGCAAAGTGGCTGACTGCAGCATATTAGCTTCAATTTAAACATGGGTTGTAGCAATGTCCAAAATAACCCATCTTATTCCCAGTGACTCGGGACACATTTTCTTTGCACCTGCTTCCTGCTCTGGCAAAACCTGTGTTAAGTAAATATTAATAAGAATTCCAGGACTCTTTGGTTGAGCAATTTTTTGGTCTAGTTTTGTTTATTTAAATCATTTCCAGGGAATTCCCTGGCAGTCCAGTGGTTAGGACTCTCACTGCCGAGGGCCCGAGTTCAATCCCTGGTCGGGGAACTAAAATCCCACAAGCTGTGCTGCACGCATTCCCCAGCCCCCCAGAGAAAATCATTTCCAGAATCTAGTCCTTTGCTTAAGCCATGGAATTCTGTGGTATGTTTCTTAAAGTGGTCATCAGCTTTGTGCTTTGGTTGGCTGGATCAGCCCATGGAAAGTCCCTAAATGTACATATAAGGGAATCTCTGGATCTGACACACAAATGAAGAAAAAAAAGATGTTGCATAAGGAAGGTGCAGCAAGAATTTCAGTATGGACACCTTGGATATCAGACCGCGGTGATGCGGCTTGATGATAAGCACAGTTAATGCTCTGTACACGGGTATAAACTGTTTCTGGGAACTGACATGGCCTTTTTGGAAGAGGGTGAGGTAGAAGCAAGAAGCCAGGGATCCCCCTTTGTGTGGAGCCTTTGGACCTGGTGGGTTTTTTATGAATCATGGACCACAACCTTGGTGGATGCCAGGAAGAAACATTCAGCAGTAGCCTTTGCTTTTTTAAATTTATTTTGCTTTATTTTTTTAATTTTCGGTTGCACTGGGTCTTTGCTGCTGTGCGCAGCTTTCTCTAGTTGCGGCGAGGGGGAGCTACTCTTCGTTGTGGTGTGCAGGCTTCTCATTGTGGTGGCTTCTCTTGTTGCAGAGCACGGGCTCTAGGTACGCAGGCTTCAGTAGTTGTGGCACATGGGCTCTAGAGCGCAGGCTCAGTAGTAGTGGCACACGGGCTTACTTGGTCCGTGGCATGTGGGATCTTCCCAGACCAGGGCTCGAACCCTTGTTCCCTGCATTGGCAGGCGGATTCTTAACCACGGCGTCACCAGGGAAGTCCCAGCCTTTGCTTTTTGATAGTTTCTGAGGCTTGTGAGTAAAAAACAATAATCTGCATTCGTGAGATTCATTTCCACCATTCACAAACCCATCTCTGTTTCTTCGGAATCTAAGCCTAAGACACAAAATATGGATGTCTAAGCAACTTGTACTCTTGGGTGTTATGTAAGTGATACCTTCAGTGTCGCTTTTTTATGCCAGTTTTGACAAAGTTCCCATATTTGTCTATAGAATAGTATTGACTTACACATCCCAGTTTAAAACTACCTCATGAACCATGCATAGGTGTCTCATTCATTCATTTAATCAGCACATGTTTATTGAGCACCTCCTATGTGTCAGGTGCTGTTTTATAGGCTGGTGGTGAACAAAACAAATTTTTTATCCTGATGAGCTCACATTTAATTGAGAGGTGCAGTCATTGAATAAATATATACATAAATAGAGAAATATGTCAATCATATAAGTGCTAAGAAGAAAAAATGATAGGGGATAGAGAGTGACGGGGGCAGAGGTGTACTGCTTGGTACAGGGCAGCCAAGGAGATCTCTCTGAGACGATAATGTTTTAGCAGAGGCCTGAAAGAAATAAGGGAAGAAACCACGTGGTTTTGTGGGGGAAGAGCATTTTGCACAGAGGGAACAGCAAATGCAAAGGAGCTGAGGAACGAGTACGTTTCACCTGCTCAAGGAATAGTAAGCACAGTAGTGGGAGTGGAATGGGACACCAAGGCGGTGGTGGGTGGGAGGGAAGATGTGTTAGGACATAAAAGTCTGAGAGGTAGTCAGAGGCCAGAACAAATTGGGTGAGGTAAGGACTTCAGGTTTTAACCTCTGTGTGATGGGCAGCCGTTGGAGGGTCTTGAGCAAGGTCTGACATGATCCCACTTAGGTTCCATTCAAGGAATCCTGGGGGTGGCAGGCTGTCGGGCTGGGAGTGGTTGTTCCTAGAAGTGCTCCAGGTCACCCACCTCTCTCTAACCAGGGCAACCTCACTTTGATCTATTTCACGTATTTGGCTTCTGGGTAGATTTTTTTTTTTTTTTTTTAAAGAAAGGTTCTCATTGTTTCAAAAACTTCCAAAAATTACTGTTTTATATTGCCGGTGATATTTATAAAAATGGGTGGCAAGTAGAAAAATTAAAGTAGTAGGAAATGAGTATCTCATAAATTTTACTCTATTGAGAAGACAAAGATGGAACCTACTATGAAGACAGGGGTGGTCAATCTGAACCTCAGCTGGACCATCTACATTTAAAGCAGTTGAATTGTTCCTTTGTGTTAACTACAAAGGAAGAGAGCAAAATTAAAAGTGAGGATTATATAGGGTATTTATAATACTTTTTAGTAGGGTGGGAATAGAAGTCTGTTCAAAACGAGTGGCTTCTTCACATCCATCTTTAAGAACACGTGTGTAGTCAAGACAGGTATCCCCTGTGCAGTGCAAAACTGAAGTTTAAAAACACGTGCTGTCGGGCTTCCCTGGTGGCGCAGTGGTTGAGAGTCCGCCTGCCGATGCAGGGGACATGGGTTCGTGCCCCAGTCCGGGAGGATCCCACATGCTGCGGAGCGGCTGGGCCCGTGAGCCATGGCCGCTGACCCTGCGCGTCTGGAGCCTGTGCTCCGCAGCAGGAGAGGCCACAACAGTGAGGGGCCCGCGTACCACAACAAACAAACAAACCAACAACAAAAAACACAGGCTGTATATTTACAACATTTTAAATAGAACTTGTCATTTTTGCTTCTTTCCCTTTGTATTACACTGATGAATGGAAAAAATCTAATGTTTGAATTTTTAAGAATTGATATTTTAAATTGATATTTATTTTCATGAATTTTAAAATTCATTATCTCAGAGAGGTGTTATTAAGTTGTTGCCTGACATTTATTGAGTGACAACAATATGATAGGGTCAGTGTTTTTAACGCGATTGATTTAAAAAGACATAAATTCTTTAAAACTCAAAACCTCAGTAAAAGTACATCATTATTTAAAGGAAGCCTGCTCTCTGCTAGCCTCTGTGTTGAACATTTTGCATGCATTAAATGTTTTAATCCCGATAACCACCCAGAACCGGGCATTATTTTACCTACTCCACAGATAAGGAAACTGAATCACAGAAAGTAAAGCGATTGACCCCGAGTCATGAAGCAAAGGGGTGGTACAGCTGAGCTTGGGAGGTGGATCTGTCAGCCTCACGGCCGGCCCTTCTGCTGCTGCAGGGAACCATTCTCCCAGGAAGGGAAAGGTGGTTTGTCTGGAATACTCTAGATGGGGTCTAGATGTAGGTGGCAGAGAAATTTCACATCCTCCGTGCCTTTGCAAAAACGTACCTTTACTTGAGCCCATGGTCCAGTGACCACATAAATGCTGTTTCTAATGCTCTGGGTTATGGAACCTTAACATATCAGCATTTTGGGGTTCTTTTGGGGATGGAAAATGAAATTTGAAATAGATTTTTTTTAAGTACATAATAAAACCTCAGAACTTCGATATCCATAAAATAATGCTAATGGTTCTTGCCAGCAAAGTGTGTCGCTGGATGTGAATCCCTGATATTGAGATACGTTTGTCAAAATCTTTCTCCTCAAGGAATCAAGACATGTAGGAATATCAGTCCTTAGGATGTTCATTGCTCTAATAAAGTTATTCCATGGTCCTGCAAACATAAATGCCTAGTCTATAGTCTTTGGATTTTAATGTGTAATAAAAATGGAAATAGATTAAAAGTTAGATATTAACACTAAAGGGGAAGGAACAGACATAATTGTATGAATGCACTTAGGTCACAATGTGTTCATTAAATGTTGATGGAAGCTGACCTTCTTCAGATGGAGGAATCAGTCTGAGAAGGGACTAACATAGCCCCAGGGTCAGTTGTCTTCAGTGTCCGCTCTCTGCCTTCTCTGTCTCTGCTGTCTCTCTGTCTCTTTCTCTCTCTCTTTGTGGCTTTCCCTTCATCTTAAAGAAAAAGAGTACTAGGGTAACCAACAAAATTACAAGAAGTAGGATAAAAAGTGGGGACTTAGCCCAGTAATTTGAAAACATATTATAAGGTTACAAATAATAAAACAGTGCTTGGCCAGGAATTAGGCAGCAGATAACACATCAAACTAGGAGGTCAAGAATCAGATTTACTTCCAGGTGGGTAAAGGGAATCAGAATCAATCAGGAAGTGACTGGATGGATTTTTCAAAAAATAATTTTTTCTATCATTTTCTAATTCCTTAGGGAAAAAAAGTGACAAAGTATTTTCTCATTGCTTACATCAAAATAAATTCCATTTGGAGGAGATTTGAATGTAAAAACAAAACTCCATAAAATATTAGAAAGAAAATAAATATCCTAAGCTGGTAAAGGACTTTTAAAGCATAACTCTGAAGTAGAAACAGGAACAGGTTGATCGATTTTATTAAATTTTAATTAAGAACTTGTATATGATTAAAAATATAATACCCAATTGAAAGACATGTAGACTTGGACCAAAATATGCAATTGTATAAAAGTTAGTATCTTTATTATATAGGGAGGCCTTATAAGTAGAAAAGATCATTACCCCAATATCATAGTTTAACAGAATGATGAACATAATGAACAGAAATTACTCTGAAAAAACAACTGTTTAGTAAGTGCTTAAGAAAATACTTTTAATGTCACAAGTAATCAAATAGATGCATGTTGAAGATTTTTTTTTTTTTTTTTTTTTTTTGCTTATCAGACTCTCAGAGATTACAAAGCATAATATTTAGTCTTTTCTGGGGTATAGGAAAATTGACACCATGGATAAGAGCATTATATAATATTTCTGGTGAAAAATTTGGCAGTGTGCATCAAAAACTTTTAAAATGTTTATAGCTTTCAACCCATTAATTTCACTCAAAGTATTTATCCTAAGGAAATAATTAGAAATGTGGACAAAAATTTGTATAAAATATTTATTATGGCATTAAAGATCATAAATATTGAATGCTATAAGAAATTGCTCATGACAAAATTATATGTAAAAAAAGATGATCTCAATTTGATTAATTTTCTCCACAGGGATACTGGAAGAAAATATATCAAATTGTTAATAGTGATTATCTCTGGCATTTTAGGTGACTTTTGTTTCTATCTTTCAACTTTTGTGAGTTCTCTGACATGTCTACAATACTCATGTATTTTCTCCACACTTAAAGGAGAAAAGATTAAATGTTAAAAAAAAAAAGTTCCTTCTCTTTGGCTTCAGACAGATTTTGAGCACATCCTCCTTGGATGGCTACCAGTTAAATTATCAGTCTTTCGTGTTGCAGTGTGAATTAATTTAGGCATCTTTTCCTTTGTAGCTAAGAGAAGCGTCCTTGACAAAGTAGTCAGAGAGGGGAGGCAGACTTAGGCAGGCTGCTTTATCCCCTAAGTGCTTTTGCTTTTATGGACCACTTCTTCCATAAAAAAAATCAAAAATTGTATTTTAGAATTGGGTTGATATGTAGGGGAATATAATCCAGGGTAGATTATATTCATTTTTTTCTTCTGATTTTAAAAGATATTAAAACAATTTTGTGGGCTCCCGAAAGCATCATGGCCCTAAGTACTGTGCTAACTGGGCTTTAACAGAGGAGTCGGCCCTGGGCCCCGGTGTGAGGCTCAGGGGTGCAGGAGCCGGGGGTGGGGAGGGGCGCACAGAGGATTCTAAAAGGCACATTCTACTCCACTGAGTGGCCTTGAGCATTTCCAATTTACTTGTTGTCTTTGTGAGAAGAATCCAAATTTCAGGCTCCCAGGGAATGCTTTCTAAGCCCTGTAGTGAATTGTGCATGACATTTTCAAGGCCTTTAATGGGAAGGCGTGCTAGACTTCTATGTGAATTTCTGATTGGGGGGTGGGAGTGGTTCACAAAAGGCAGGACGACTCCCAGACTTCTGACCAGGACACCTGGCTCCGTGGTGGTGCCACTCTTCAGTGTAGAGGTCATGAAGGAGGAAGATTTCTATTTGGATATGTTGAATTTTAGGTGACTTGGGACACAAGAAAGAGGTGCAAAGTACAGTCGTTGGGATGTCCTAGAACTCAGAGGGGAGAGGTGTGCTGGATTCGTGGGCTTGAGACACCAAGGGACAGGGGGTGGATGATGACACGAGCATGGGTGAGTGACTGGGAGAGCAGTGAGAAGAGAGGTGACATAAGAACAGAGTTCCCAGAATGCTTCCAGAGGATTCGGTGGAGGGCACCTGGGGGCAGGAAAGAGGAAAAGCTCAGGCTAGTGATGCTGACACTGAGAAGGGATACAGTTCCCAAAGGAGGATGTGATTCACAGGTTTAAAAGCCACAAAGAGGTTTAGCAAGATAAGGATTAAAAAGTAAGACATTTAAAGGTTAGGCAGTGGTTGGCGACCTTCGCTCAAAACATTTGGTGCCAGGCCAGATTAAAGTGGGCTTAGGAATATACGGATGGAGAAATAGAAAGATGACTCTCTTGAGAAGCTGGCTGTGAAAGGGAAGAAAGAATTCAGGTCATAGTAGGGTTATTATTGTTCTTAAGCTTTATTTATAAGAAAGGAGATAGTAGAGCATGCTTATACTGAGGGAGTAGGAGAACGTTATGGGTTGAGTTGTTTTGCCTGAAATTCATATGTTGAAGTCCTAACCTCTAGTACGTTAGAATGTAACTTATTTGGGTAAAGCGTCTTTGAAGATGTAATTAGTTCATATGAGGTTATACTGGTGTAGGATGGGCCCCTAATCCAATATGACTGGTGTCCTTATATGAAAGGAAAACTCGGACACAGGTCTGCAAACAGGGAGAACTCCATGTGAACACAAAGGCAGAGATTGGGGTGATGTGTCTACAGGCCTAGGACCACCAATGATTGTCGGCAAACCACCAGAAGTGAGGGGAGGGGCCTGGAACAGGTCTTTATCTAGCGCTTTCAGTGGGACCATGGCCCTGGCAACAATTTGATTTCCAACTTCTAGCCTCCAAATCTGTGAGACCATAAATTTCTGTTGTTTCAACTAATCTGTTCATGGTACTTTGTTTTGGAAGCCCTGGGAAAGAGAGAGAGAAAAGAGGAGGAGAGGGGAGGGAAGGGGAGAGGAGACCTAAATAAATCCTAACTTGAATGCTCTGGCTAGGTGGTATTGTCAGAGCAGCATTCTGCTTAGGGACCACCATAGGAAACATGTCAAAGAATACATGGAAATGCCTCCGAACCAACTAAGCGACACGAAGAGGGCTACATCCGGTGTTTTGGTTGTATCTCTTCAGTCAAATGACCTAGAAGTCATTTCTACACACTGTTGCTGGAGACAAAAATCCTTGTGAGTGTTTTTTCTAATTGATCATTTCTCTATTATATAAGTTCAATAAAATCTAACATCACAAAGCATAATTCATAGTGCTCTTAGAGATAATAGTTACAGGAACTTGGCAGTATAAATCTTGGTAGTATTGACAAAAAGTGTTTATGTAGATATTTCCAAATACCTCAACTTGAGCAGAAAAGTGGGAGTGAATAAGTAACAAATTGCACTCAAATTTTAACAAATTGATTTCCACTAAAATCAAAATGAAAAAAGATTTATATCTTGGCTGAATATTAATTCTTATGCTCTTTATAGAGGGCCAAATTAATCTTTAGGGTAAAATTCATAATTCAACCAAATAAGAATTACATACATCAAGAAAAAGAGCTAGAAATTTATTCAATGAAATGCAGCTGTTTCTCAACTCTAACTTGATCTTCATTTATTTACTTTTGGGGAACAAATGCATTATCAGACATTTGCTACCTTATTTACTTTGTAAATGACTTTTGATAATGTTGTTTGTGCTAAAAGGATATGAATACTATGTTGAGCAGGAGAAAGGCTGTTTCATGTTTATGGATTGCCCAGGAAAAGCTGCGTCTGAGAAGAGGGCATGTTCCATGCTGGAGTATGAGGTGAAGAGGGAGAGAAAGGAGCAGTAAACAGACACGGTAAAACTTGCTAAGCTTTGTGGCCTTGGGCAAGTCACTTCACTTCTCTGGGCCTCGGTTTCCTTACCTCTAACATAGAGTTAATCAGACCTACTTCACTATTGTATGGGAAACATCTAGAGTGTCTGAGGCAGAATAAAAGTGCAGTTGATGTTAGTAGCATCTCTTTTATACCAGGATCTGTAATGGGAGACAGTGTGGTATTGTGGGAAACAGGTGAGTTTTGGAATAGGCTGGTCTAGATACAAATTTTAGCTCAGCTTCTTACTAGTGTGTGGTTGACTGTTACCAAGTTACCGAACTTCTCTGAGTCTCTTTTTCTTCATCTTACCACTCTTATTTTGTAAAGTTGTGTATTGATTAAATGAGACAACATAAAAGAAAGCATTTGGCATAGTGACTCTCAGGGTCACTGCTGGCCTGTATGACATCTTTATGTGAACTGCAAAAATCAACCCCTTCCCCAAGTGATTTGACTTCTGCCTATTAGAAAGTCTTCCTAATATACTGATAATTAGAACAAAACACTTTACGGCTTACAGTAATTTTCTAGAGCCGTAGCAGAATACCACAAGCTGGGTGACTTAAACAACAGAGGTTTATTTCTCACAGTTCTGGAGCCTGGAAGGTCACGATCAAGGTGCCGACAGGGTTGGTTTCTCCTGAGACCTCTCTCCTTGGCTTGCAGACTGCCGCCTTCTCACTCTGTCCTCACATGGCCTCTCTGTGTGCTCACATCATTGCTGTCTCTTCCTCCTCTTATAAGGACACCGGTCCTATTGCATCAGGGTTCCATCCTTATGACTTTATTTTACTTTAATTACCTTGCTAAAGGCCCTATCTCCAAATACAGTTACATCGGGGGGGGTTAGGTCTTCAATATATGCATTTGCAGGGGACACAGTTCATGCCATAACACTATGGTCTAGCAGAAAATTGTCAGAATAAATATGCAAATCTATGGTATCTACACTTTGAATGTGGTGCCTTTGTGCAGAGTGCAACTTGGGGAGCGTCCCACAAGGCTGGCACACAGGTGCTGATTTAACGTATATTTCCTCTTCTTCCCTCTGTCTCCTGTCCCGGTCTTCCTTTCTTCCTCCCAGGCATCTGCAGATCTTGCAGCCTTACCTGAGTAGTTGTCGTCCTGAATGGGGTTGTACGACCCCCTAACGAGGAGTCTCCGTTGGGAGCAAATGTCACTTGAGTTTTCCTGCCTCCACACATACCCAGAGTCAGGGTTGATACTTCTACCCTATGTTTCTCTTTATCCCACTGCCTCCTCATCTCCTCAAGCCAATCTGTGAGCGTGAAACTTGAGGAAATCAAAAAGGAGCCCCTTAGCAGGAAAAAAGCAGGTGAGCTCTGGGGAGCAGTAGCTAAACAAGGAAGCAATGGGTGAAGAGGAAGTGATGCTGGACAGGTGCTAAAGAGTCTGCCCTTTCAGCTTAGTTCCACCATTCCTACTCACTCCTTGAAGACTTTTGTCCAACGGTCTTTCTAGTCACCCCTATGCTTGTCAGCACTGATGACTTCCACTTCTAAGAGTTGATCCATCCAACACCTGAGCCAGTGACTTTCATCTCCATTCCATTGCAGCTACCAGCCCAGAAACCTGGGAGTCATTCTTGATTTTTCTGTCTCCCTTACCTTCCATATCTAATCCATCACTAAGATTTTGGGCTTTATCTCCAAAGTATCTTTCCAGTTAGTCAACATCTCTCCATTTCTCCTACCATCAGCTAAGTGCAACCACTTAGCTGCACCTGGACCACTGCTCTTAACCTATCTTCCCAATTATATTCTTGCAGCTCTCCAAACCACTTCCCACACAGCAGCCACAGTGGATGTTATACAATGTGAATTTCATCCTTCCATTTCTCTGATGAAGACTATTTAGAGACTTTCTGTTGCTTTCGGAATAAAAGCTGAATGCCATTCCATGTCCACACAAGCCTTCCCTGCATGGTTTAGCTCCTGCCATATTTATCACCCTCACTTCATGCCCCCTTTCCCCTCACTCACTCACATCACCTTTCACTTTTCTTCAACATGCGTCCTTTCTTTCTGAACCAGGAAGCAGGCTCTCACCTGCAGACACTGAACCTGCCAGTGCTTTGATTTTAGACTCCCCAGCCTCCAGAACTGTGAGAGAGAAATTTCTGTTGTTTATAAGCCACTGTGTTTATATGTTTCTGTTGTTTATAAACCATGATGGCATTCTGTTATAGCAACCCAAACAGACTAAGACAGAAATTGGTGCTGAGGGAGAGGTTGCTATTGTAACAGAGGCCTAAAAGTGTGGAAGAAGCTTTGGAAGTGGGTAATGGAAAGAGGCTGGAAGAGTGTGGAGATGCACGCTAGAAATACATCTGATTCTGATGAGGATTCAGAAAGAAAAGAGGAGAGCTGTAGAGAAAGCATCAATCCTCCTAGAGAATACCTAAGTAGTCATGAACAGAATGTTGATAGAAATATGGACAATAAAGGCCTTTTTGATGAGGCCTCAGATGGAAATGAGGAACATGTTATTGGAAACTGGAGGAAAGGCAATCCTTGTTGTAAAGTGGCAAAGAACTTGGCAGAATTGTGTTCCTGTTCTAGTGTTTTGTGGAAGGCTGAACTTGAAAGTGATGAAATTGGATATTTAGCTGAAGCAGTTTCTAAGCAATGTGTTGAAGGTGTGGCTCGACCCCTCCTGACTGCTGATAGTAAATGCCAGAAGAGAGAAATGAGTGGAAGATGGAATTGTTAAGCAAAAATGAACTAGACTTACAGATTTGGAAAATTCTCAGCCTCTCCATATCACAAGAAGTGAGAAAGCGTGTTCAGGAAAGAACACTGTGCGGCCAAGTGACCACCGGATTAGTAAGTGTTGGAACCACGGACCTAATCAGCCTTCTCGATAGAAGCCAGGTGTTATTCTTCAAGACGAGGGGGAAATGACCCCAAAGGCGACTCAGAGATCATTAGGACTGCTTCCTTGGTTTCAAAAGGGGGGACCATCGCCTTGCTTTCAACAGGCCAGGTGACCTCTTCCCAAAGCTATGGGGGCAGGGCCATCCTGAACCTGGGAGGCCCAACCCCTGCCTGACAAAGTTTCAGGGACAGGATCACTACTCCAGTGGGTCCAGGAAGTGGGACTCCTACCCCAGTGGGTTTGAAAGGCGACACTTCTGTGCCAGTGGGCCTGGAGCACAGAGAACTGAGCTAAAGGGGATTATTCTTGAGCTCTAAGATCTCATGGAGTTTGCCTTGTAGTTTGGACGTATTTGGGACTCATTAACCCTTTCTTCTTTCCTATTTCACCCTTTTGGAATGAAAAGGTCTGTCCTATGCCTGTCCCACCATTATATGGTGGAAGCACACAACTTGCTTGGTTTCACAGGTTGGCACATGAAGAGTCATCTGCCTCAGGATGAGTCATACCTCCAATCTCACCCATATCTGACTTAGATGATATTTAGATTGAGACTTTGAACTTTAGACTTTAGAGGTGTTGCTGGAACGAGTTAAGACTTTTGGGGCTGTTGAGATGTAATGCATGTATTTTCATGTGAGAAGAACAAGAATTTTGGGGGGGCCAGAGGTGAACTGCTATAGTCTGAATATTTGTGTCCCTCCAAGTTCATATGTTGAAACTCTAACCCCCCACGGTGATGGTACTAGGAGATGGGGCCTTCGGGAGGTGATGAGGTCATGAGATTAAAACGGACCCTCGAGAGCTCCCTCACCCTTTCTGCCATGCGAGGACACAGGGAGAAGACAGTCCTCTGTGAGCCAGGAAGCAGGCTCGCACTAGACACCAAACCTGTCAGCACCTTGCTCCTGGACTTCGGTCTCCAGAACTGTGAGAAATAAACTTCTGTTGTTTATAAGCTACCCAGATATGGTATTCTGTAATAACAGGCGGAATGGACTAAGACGCCTTCCTTGGGGCTTTGATACATCCTGTTCCTCCGTCTGGAATTATCTTCCCTTCAATCTTTGTTAGGCTGATGCCTTCCCAACTTCGAAGTCTCTTCGTACATGTCCACCCGCTGGTGGGCAAGAAGGTCTTTTCCACTCTTTGTCAAGCGTGCCTCCACCTCTCTTCCTCTATCTCACAGCGAGCTCTTCTTTGACTTCACAGCATTGATCACGAGGGTAATTTCATATTTACGTCCTTGTTCTTGTTTATGTCTGGCTCTCCCACTAGACTGTCAGCCCTGTGAAGGCAGGAACCGTGTGGGGTCCTCCTCCATAGTGAGCCCAACACTTAGCATAATGCTTAGCCCCTAGGAGACACATTTGTTGAAGTTTTGAATGAACCAGCCGTTAGATTTTGGTTAAGTCAGTTATCAGTTCTGAACTTAAGCTTCTTAACCTGCATTCCCTAAAGTATCACCCTAAGATTTATAAAATGATTATGAGAAACTTTATGAGTCATTATGTTTTTAAAACGACATGTTTCCATTTTAATTAGTACCTATTAATTCCCTGCTAGGAAAGGTGAGGAAATTAGCACTCCCACTTCTTTCCACTTTCCTCACCCACCTCCCGTTTTTGTTAGTTATATTATTTTATTATATATTGGCAAAGTTTGTAACATTTACACCTGCTTTGTATCTCGAATTCCCTCAGTTACTTAATCTTAGCTTTCTATTTAAATGGATTAACTGCTCACCATCTGTATCAATTTACATTCTTGGTTTCAAACAACAAAGACCAACTTTTGTTAATTTAAGCAGAAAAGGAATTGATCAGAAGGATGTTGGGTGACTCACAGGTGGGACGGCTGGGGAATCCTGCTCAGAGCTGGGCAGGAACTAAGGGAGGCTGAGCAGTGAGCAAACTCGGCTGAGGTCCTGCCATGTGAGCATCGGGTTAGGATGCACCGCAGAACCCCCTCCCTCACTGGACCATCCCTCCCTTCCTTCTTTCTTCCCTCTTCCTTCCTCCTTTTCTCCCTTCGTCCCTCGCATTTCTCCCTCCTCCTTTGCTGTAACGTGCGTCGAAGCTTTCTTGTCATCTCTTTTCATTTTACTTATGATTAATCTGAGAAGCTTTTCCAACCGGTATCTGCTCTCGTGTCATGTGGATGAATTCCCCTGGACCCTTCCCTTCTACTGTGTCTGAAACCTTATCATTTCCCATTCTGTGTTGTTTGAAGGCTGGGGGTGTTTTGTTTTCTTTCCACCTTTTTTTTTTTTAAGCCTTGGGAGCGGACAAAAAAAAAAGAGGGCAGATGGGGCTGAAGATATGGGAACTCTCCACCAGAAAACCCATGCTTTGTTTTGTATTCTAATTTTGTCTAGTGTACTTTATGAGAATTCACCCCAACTAGTTGGGGTAGATCACATTCTCATGTGCCGTGGTCCCTGAGCTCCAGATTATTCCACCCGCACGGGTCCTAGATCCACTGAGTGGTCCTAAGGCCTTCATTTCTGGCAGAGAAAATGGCCCCTGGTGTCTCTTCCTATTTCATTCATCCATCTATTTTCTATTCTCTCCCATTTCTATTGGGAGACATTTCTATTCCCTCCCGATAAGAAGAGGGAAAATATGAAGGTGTACCCTCAATTCACTTCTCTCCTGATTGAGAATAAAGGAGTTGCAGTTTACGATTTTTTTGATTCCCTGTTACTGCATCTGGTGGGCCAGGGGTGGGTGATGGTATGGCTGGAGGGGTTGGGGGCCAAAGGTCATATTTGGGAGCTATGCTAGGTCAGAAACTTCTGCTTCATTCATTAGCTGCCCTCCCCTTGTTTGGTTGATATCGGTGAAATTTCTGCTAATTGTTTGACTTTAAGGTTTGAAGGGGGAAAGTCTGTCCATCTTCATTGGTTCCAGCACCCTGATAATATACCCCCTATTCACTTAATCTGATTCAAGTTGGATTTCTGTCACTTGTGAGCCAAACTCTACTAACACATGGAGTGCCATAGACGCAGGAGGCAGCCTTCTGGTCAACAATGAGAGACCCAACTTGTATCTTATCAACTCTCTACCTTTTCTGCTCAGAGGTGGGTCATAGGGAGCCTATGACCAGGAGCATCTCTTTCTCCAGGGGCAACATTGGGTTGTTTGCTTAAATACTCAGTTTGCAATCACATAAAACTATAATGTTAAGCATTAACAGACCCAGTTTAGACTGGATCATTTTAAGAGTAGCTTGACTGTTAATTTTATGTGTCAACTTGCTTAGGCCATGATAGCCCAATATTTGGTGAAGTTATCCGTCTTGATGTCTCTTTGAAGGTATTTTAGAAATGTGATTAACATTTAAATCAGTAGGCTTTGAGTAAAGCAAATCCTCCTCCTTGATGTGGGTGGGCCTTATCTAATCAGTTGAAGGCCTTAAGAGAAAAAAGACTGAGGTCCCATGGGAAAGAGGGGACTCTGCCTCCAGACAGTCTTCAGACTCAAGCTTCAACGTCAGCCATCCCCTATGTCTCCAGCCTGCTGTCCTGTCCTACAGATTTCACAGTTTTGGGTTTGCCAGTCCCCCCTATTGCTTAAGCCAATTTCTTAAAATTCCCCATATATATGTGTACACACACACACACACACACACACACACACACACACACACACACACACCCTAATTCAAGTAGCAATTACTGAACACCTCAGTCACCACAGATTTTCAATGTATCTCCTAAGGGGCAACTAATTTTGCCTGTTGCTGACTCCTGTAGGATTTGCCAAGATGAGTTTGCTGCAAAGGGAACAGGCAGGCTCTGGATTCAGACCGCTTCAGGCAGGTTTCAGTCCCCAGACCCACCACTTACCTTGCTGTGTGACTTGACAGCTTCTGCACTCTCCCTGTGCCTCAATTTTCTCATCTGTAAAATGGGACAGATGTTTGGATGTACCTTGCAAGGTTCTGTGAGGATTAACTGAGATAATAGATGCAAAGCATTTATAACAGGTTCTGATACGTTGCAACTTCTTAATAAGTTTTGGCAATTATTACAGGTCCACTGTAGTCCCATATCTGAAGCCTACAGAATGTATACTGTGTGTTCCATAACACCACCAGCAGGGGCTGGGTGGCCCCTCATAATCAAATTCACTCATATTTCTGCAGTGAAATCCACTAAGAGGAGTAAATAAAGACCACAACCTATTAGTTCAGGTCAGTTTTTGCCACCGTATGAGTTCAGGAAAAACTTGGTTTTCAGAGCTCTTTAGGTTTTGGAATTGTGGCTAAGGAATTGCAGACCCACATCACACGATAATGTTTTCAAGATTCCCCCAAAACGAGTTGGCTGGTTGGGTGAGCTTGTTTAATATTTTCCACTTGAACACTGGAGCATGTCTATCATAAAAGTAATTTTTGTTTAGGCGTAATTGATAAAGAGCTATTTTTTTGGACTCAGCACTGATATGAGTTGCTTCTGGAGACTGCTCCTGGTTTGCCAGATGAAAGCTATGCCCTCAGGGTAGAGAGGATGCTTGTCTCCATGCTGTGCTGTTTGTTACAGGGTGGAGGGTGTCCTTCCACTTCACACGGAGTCCTCCCTGTTCCTTACACAAGCCGCTAGACTGAGGGACCAGACCTGCCATGTGCCGGGAGGAAGCCAGGCTCTTGGCGGGATGTGGGAGAATTAGAATCATACTCCTTTATCCATTCAACATATATATTTTTGAGGACTTGCTCTGTGCCAAATATTAGAAGCTGTGCCTATATGGCATTTTATTATTGATCAAGCGCTTTCACATTCATTGCCTCTTTTAGTAATCTGATGAGGAAGATACAGTCAATGGGGTTATCCTTGTTTTATTGGTGAAGAAGCAGAGTCTTAGAATGTTTGTGTCACTTTAAGGCACAGATGTAGCTGACCTGAGACATAAAACCCGGTTCTTCACTTTCTTCTTGCACTTTGTGAAAATAGGGGTGAATATCTATTTTTGAACCCATAAAGGGTAAAATGCCTGGCAGCCGTTGGTGCCCACAGTCAAAATAGGATTTGAAGAGCTTTGGCAAAACGTCTCATGGAACCTGTTTCAGCTTAAGGTGGATAATCAGGTATTTCATGTTACATGGGGTTACCTTGTGCTTTGGCTGGTGTGCTGCATCACCCAGATCCCCTCTTCAGGACGGAAGGGCTTAGTCCCTTAGCTACTGGGAAGGTTGTTGGCTAATGTCACTCTCTGGGAATTGCCATCAGGTGGGGAGAGAGCCCCACTCCCGCTTTGGGGGCAGCCTGCATCCCGTGATGCTGATATACAAGCCCCGTCCCCTTCCCCTGACTGGGGACAGCTCTGAAGGGCCATTCCTGCTCTAGATTTCCTGTGGGGTTCGCTGAAACCTTGCTGTGAAACGTCCTTATTGTATGAGAAAATACCCACTTCTGAGATTTCCTGTCTTTGTTCATTAAAAGCAAAAGCAAAAAAAAATGACCCCTCTTGAAATTTACCAGGTCTTTTGGTTGAACTAGACACGGCCGTTTGTTGTCTCTTTTTATTTATGAACATTCACTCTAGTTTTAATTTAACTCAAAATACAAATAGCCAAGCCAACTTGAACCAGTTTCACCACTGAAATTTTTGCAGAACAGAGAATTAAAGAGGAACTTAAAGGACAAGGCATTAGTTGGAACAGGAAACACAGAACATAATAGCAGACTGGAATACTTTCGGTGATGATGCATGGGGTTGAAATGATGTGAAAGGGAAATCATTTAACCATGGAAATTGAACAAAGGAGAATTCCATGATAATGATTCCAGGCCTCAGTTTTCAGGAAAAGAAAATGGTAGGCATCAGAATAAGGTCACCCTGGCACGTGTGGCATTTTGGATCCATTAGTCCATGTGCGTTTGGCAACCTGGTTTATTCTCTGCCAGAGCATGAGTTAGCTTTTATCTCAACAGTCCTTGTGCTCCTTTGAGGATAAAACACAGGCCCATTTTATAGTATACTGCAAGATACCTCAGGGTAAGAGCTACCTTAGGGAAGGAGCATTTTCACAGACAAACTGGCGACTCAGTCTGAACTGGAGTTTCCAGGTTAAAACAGTTGCATTCGCTGGAGAAAAGGAAGAGGAGGCAGGGCTGTTCTTGTGATTGTTTTTTCTAATATTTCCTACCAAGCCACTGCTTTGGGATAAAAACAAAATGATTTCACTATGGAAAAATGCAGAGAAAAGAAACTGGGGCTGTTTGATTGGCTAATAATGAACATAAAGGACTTCATGCTTGTTGAATGGCAGATTGAAATCCAGTGTGTATTCATGCAGATCTTATGGGGGTGGTATTGGATTAGACCACAAATTAGTGCTGGCATTAATGAGATGAAAGCTATAAAATACCGAGAGTTCCACTAACCATGATCTCTGATAGGGCCCAAGTGAAAGCACCCAGACCTTTCAGACAAGTCTTGTGTGAAAGCAGAGCCACCACCAACAAAGACACCTTCAAAACGGGGGAAAACTGGGGATTATATAACGGACTGAAGTGGTGTTAGAAATCTTGGTTAAAAGAACAGAGCACAGCTGAATGACAAACATAGCCTTGCCTAGAATAATGATTTTTAGAAACAGACCCTGTTTAGATGCTACTCAAATGATCAGGGAGAAAGATTATGCCCCTTCCTTGTAGAGAAGTTAGTCTAAACAGGAACCTCTCTGTGATGATACCACTATTGCTACTACCACTACCTATACACCTTATATGTGATATGTATTGTGATTTAGTGTTTAGTGCACCCTTGATATTTGTCATCCTGTGTAATCCTCACGATATTTTCACATTGATAGTTGAATCCATGTCTGTGCACGCAGTTAGCGTTTGAATTCCACGACTGCAGAAACTGGGTCTTATTCATTTTATGAAAATCCTCCTCTTTCCGTTTAATTTTTCACGTATAGGTAATTTGTTTCAAAGAACACGGCCAGGTGGAAAATCTCTCTTTCCCAGAATTTTTGGGATTACCTGGCATATAGAACAGATACTGTTATGACAAAATTATGTCATATGATTAAATTAAGTTGATAAATGAGCAGAAAATACCATGTCACATTAACACGGGTGGATTGAATTTGCACACGCAATTCCTGGATGACCTCAGTCTGCAAAACTCATCCACAGCAACTGTCACTGTATTCCCTTTCTCAAGTACTCTAGCAAGGTCTTGGTGAACATGTGTGCATCTCTGTTCAACCTCCTGGTGTCCTAGAACTCCATCAGTAAGTTTTCAGGAATTCTTCTCAGTTTTGTCTCAGGTGAACCAGATGGGACCTCTCCTGTTGGTGCTACCCATGCCTATTTGTTGCCCATCATCCAGTGTTTTATATCCTGTCGCTCTAGGGAAGCCCTGGGTCATGAAGTAGCTATTGCCTGTCCAGCATGCTTTATGTTCGAGGAACACATAGTGGTTGCTGTGTTGCTATGGGGGACAGGATTGGGTGGGAGAATTTATTTCATTTCCCTGATGGTCACCATCTTGGCTGCGTCCTTCCACATCATTTTCCCATATAGCTTGAGAGTTATTTCAGTGCCTGTAAGTCCTTCAAGGTCTTAACACCATCCTTTAACCTGCTTTTTGTAGTCTGTCCTTTCTACTAAAGTTTGATGTATTTGTGCCCAGCCCAGGGCCTGACATACAATATATGTTTATTTAGTAAATGTTGAAATGAATGCAACTACTACCCTGTGAGAGAGAGGCCCTTCCATATTCATTGTACATATGAGGGACAATTAAACCAAAAGAAGTTATATCAACAATCTTAGATAAAAATTTACAGCTGGGAAAACCCTTAGAAATGAACCAAGCCTCCCAATCTCATCTCCACTGTTTGTGTTGATAAGAAAATTAAATTAAAAGGGAGTTGCCTTTCCCAGTATCTAGTAGTTAGGGGGTGGTTTAGCAAAGTCTAGAACCCTGAGCCATGATCACTGTCTGTCTCCCCACATGTCTTTCTCAAGGGTAAAGACAGGAGACGTAGAGATGCTTCTGTGCACATCATGTCAATCTTATTTCAACATCTTACTGCCAGGTATGGCATGACGATGGATTTTTATTTAACGCTCCTTGATGACTGCCTGTCTTTCCACACGGAGAACTTAAGAAATGTCAAGGAAGCAGAGGCTGGAAGGCTTCCTGAACTGGCTGGTACAGAATCATAGAATCTAAAGGTCAGAAGAGGCTTTGCATGTTCCTCAGGCCAGTCATGCTATGAAGTTTGAATCTCCATCTATGACTTTCTGCCAACTGGTGAGCCACATTCTGTTGGCGCATTCATGGCCTCTCTCTTTGGGCAGAGCTGACTCTTAAGATCTGACTGAAATTCATCTGCCTGGAGCCTTCACTTGAGGTGCAAGTCTACCCCCCTGGGGACACTCAGAACAACTGAATTTTTGGCCCCCAGGGCTGCTCTTCTGGCCTGGTGTATCCGTGATGTGTCTCCTATATGAGCGACGTTTTTCTACCAATGTTTCCTAGGCTTTTGAATTCCAAGGCAGATGTCGAAAATGATATTTGCATGACACCCTGGGGTGAACCCGAAGCAAATTAGGGATGTCTGTCTGGGGATTAATGAAAAATTCATTACATTTTCTTTATAGCAGTACATAATTATGATACGAAAATAAAATATAAAATATTAGGGAGGATGTTAAATATTGAATTTGTACCTAGCTTCCAAATAAAATCTTTTTGAAGGTTTGACAGCAAAACTTAGCTTAATTCCATGAATGCAACCTTCAATATCATGTTTTACGTTTGAAATGGCTACAGGTAATTCCTGATCAAGACTTTTTAATGACGGTTTCTTCAAATTTTTGGTAGTCATGATGGACAAGGAGCTGTGATTTAAACTTTAATACCCTTTTTACAACCTTCAAAAATGTGTAATAGTTGAAGTTATAGTTAAAGACTCTCATAGCTTTTCCTTTACTTTCATTGACAGATATAACGTTGAAGTTTCTAATGCTGGTGAGAAAGGACTTCTAATCCAACTGAACTTTTTAAGTGTTTCAAACTATGCTGAAGCTCTACTTTGCAGAATGCAGGCGCACTGTTAGGGCGCCCAGCCGGTGCCTCGGATGTCTCCTTCAGGGGTCCTTAAGCTACCCAGGGAGGGAAGAAGTTGTTGTATGTGAAGAGAGGCCCTGAACAGCACCAGAACCACATCCACAGGGCCCCTGCCAGCCTCCCTCCCCGCCTCCAGCTGGCAGCACCTAGGGGTCACACACTGTGCTCTTTGGGCATCTGGAGTATGAACTGCTTCAGCAGGAGGTCCTCGGTCCCTCTTTCAGGATGGGCAATAATGTGCTCTGCTTCTGTCTGCCAAGGTAGATGTCTCAGGTGGTACAGCACCTTCTTGTCTATGCTCAGTATATCCAGGCTGAGAGCCAGTGCCAAGAGTCACTTTTTGTGCTTTCCCCTGGGGGACCGTGAAAGGCATCCTCAGGCCCACTGTGCTTGAACAATACAGAGCCCTTACCAGGGCCGTCTTGACCACAGCTGGCTGGCATGGGGTTTTTTGCCGTCCTAAGTCCTGCTCAAGGGCTGAGTGATTCGTGTCCAGGTACGGCGTTAAACGATTCGGAGCACACTGGGATGCCAAGGCACATGGATTGGGAAGATAGCCTTTCAGCCATTGATTCCATGATGTAGATTCAAGTTCTTTCGTCATCGTGGCCTCTCTCTGATGGTCGTGTCAGGCTGATTTCCATCCTTTTCACAGCATGATGCCCAGACCTGAACTCCAGGTGCAGTCTAATCCACAAAGGAGACCCCCAGGAACCTTCACCTCTCTAGACAGAGATACTATTAAGACAACACATCTGGTGTCTTCATCATGCCATTGGCTCCTATGAAGCTTCTTGTAGCCTTTAAATGAAACCTAAGCTTATTTTAGCCTTTAAGTGGCTTAACTTGTTTCGAACAAAGCCTGCTCCCCTGGCTACAAACGACTGGGCCAGTGATTATTGTGTGAGTCAAAGGCAGAAACCGTGGTTGAATACAGGGAGAGCAGCTGTTTCTGAGGTGACAAAATTCTGCCACATGGATGGTAGCATCTGTCTCCTTACCTTGAGGGAGGGCACTGAGTACGAATGCTAGTTAGATGGGGAGAAGGCATGTTACTCCTTGCAAACTTAAAGGGCCTTCTGATATTCCATGCTAAGGAGCTTAAACTTGATTCTGTGGGCAATGGGGACCATTACAAGTGTTTGAGAAGGCAAGCAACGCAATCCAGTTGTGCACTTTTATTTCGCTTTGGGTTAAGATTCTTTCTTGCAGATTCTCTTCTTTCTCAACGAGCCATTTATATTTGGAGTATGTATAAATAAAAGTGCACCGATAATAAATGTACACCTCAATGAATTATTACAAAATGAACATACAAGTCAATAAATAGACCATTACCAGGAATCTAGAAGATTTCTTTTTTTTTTTTTTTTTTTTTTTTGCGGTACGCGGGCCTCTCACTGCTGTGGTCTCTCCCGTTGCGGAGCACAGGCTCCGGACGCGCAGGCTCAGCGGCCAAGACTCACGGGCCCAGCCGCTCTGCGGCATGTGGGATCTTCCCGGACCGGGGCACGAACCCGTGTCCCCTGCATCGGCAGGCGGACTCCCAACCACTGCGCCACCAGGGAAGCCCTAGGTTTCTTACTTCCCTTTCCCAATCACTTCCTCCTTCTTCCTGTCCAGAGGTAAACCACTCTCCTGACTTCTAATGCATAGATTAGTTTTGCCTTTTCTAGATTTTATAAATGAAATCATATAATATATGATTGACCCTGACAATATATTAAAACTTTTAGAGCAACTCCAGATATTCCAAATTGGTTGCTCAGTGTTGACGATCCAGTTGAAGGATAGTATCAGCATCCAGAAGCACAAAATGAGTTAAACTAATAAAAACCACAGAGCTGGGCTTCCCTGGTGGCGCAGTGGTTGAGAGTCTGCCTGTTGATGCAGGGGACACGGGTTCGTGCCCTGGTCCGGGAAGATCCCACATGCCGCGGAGCGGCTGGGTCCGTGAGCCATGGCCGCTGAGCCTGCGCGTCCGGAGCCTGTGCTCCGCAACGGGAGAGGCCACAACAGTGAGAGGCCCGCGTACCGCAAAAAACAAAACAAACAAAAAACCACATAGCTAATGCTAATTTAATTTTCTATTGGCCAGGCAATTCTATGTTTTTACATTTAGTAATTCATCTAATCCTAATAACAATCTTGTAAGGTGTTATCATTTCCATTTTCAGGTGAGGAAATTAAGTCTCCAACAGGTTAAGTAACTTACCTAAAGTTAACCAACTAGAAGGGCAAAACCAGGATGGGAACCCCGGCAGCCTGGTTGCAGAGCTTGTATTAGAACCATTGCTTTACACTGTTTCTGCTGAGAAATTCAGCAGAGGAAGAAATACCTGTTGGTTATTTTCAGTGGGGATTATTCCCCCCTTGTGTCCTGTTGAGGAAAATTTCCTAGGTAAATAGTTCTCTGGGTAAGTCCACACATATTCCTAATGGAAGCCTTGCATAGTAGTTGGGTGCAGAATCCTAACCCACGGTGGAGAGGTTGAGAGCATGGGTTCTGGAGCCAGAGGCCATGGATTTGAAGCCTTGCTCTGCATCTTATTTCTTGCAACTTTAACAAGTTACATAACATCTCTGAGCCCTGGTTTTCTTCTCTGTAAATTAGGGATAGTCATTTTTACTTTTACAACATTTTGAAAGTGAAAAAATGTAGAGCACAGGGAGATCAGCTCGGTGCTCTGTGACCACCTAGAGGGGTGGGATAGGGAGAGTGGGAGTGAGGGAGACGCAAGAGGGAAGAGATATGGGGATATATGTATATGTATAGCTGATTCACTTTGTTATACAGGAGAAACTAACACACCATTGTAAAGCAATTATACTCCAATAAAGATGTTACAAAACGTATATAAAATACTTAGCGTGGAAAAATAATAAATACTCAATAACTGGTAGTAATAGTAGTAGTACTACTAGTGGTAGTATTAGCTGTGGCACCATGAAGTATCTTCTCTCTTTAGATATATTTCTTGTTTGAAAAACCGTTCATCTCTAGCCCTCTACAATCAGAACTTTTTCTCTTTTGAGCAGTCTTGAGAGAAAACAGACCCCTTTTTCTCCAATACGTACTTTTTTTTTATTATAGTAAAATGTACAAAACATAAAATTTACCATTTAAATCATTTTAAAGTCTGCAGTTCACTGGCACTATATACATTCACACTGTTATGGAACTATCACCACCATCCATCTCCAGAACATTTTTCATCTTCCCAAACAGGAACTCTGTACCTATTAGACAATATCTCGCCAGTCCTCTTTGCTCCTGTTCCTGGCAACCACCGTTCTGCTTTCTGTTGTTATGAATTTGACTACTGTAGGTATCTCATATAATTGAAATCATACAATATTTGTCCTTTTGTGACTGACTTATTAGCATGATGCTTTCAAAATCTGTTCATGTGGTAGCATGTGTCAGAATTTTCTTCCTTTTTAAGGTTGAATAATATTCCATGGTACGTATATACTACGTTGTGTGTACCCATTCATCTGTCAGTGGGTTGCTCCCACCTTTTAGCTGTTGTGAATAATGCTTGCTAAGAACGTGAGTGTAAAGATATCTGTTCGAGTGCTTGCTTTCAGTTATTTTGGTATATACCCAGAAGTGGAATTCTTGAATCACGTGTTAATCCTGTGTTTAATTTTTTTGAGGAACCACATACTGTTTTTCACAGTGGCCACACCCTTTTATATTCCCACCAGTAATGCACAAGGGTTACCAATTTCTCCACACCGTTGTCAACACTTTTTAGTTTCTGGGTTTTTTTGTGTGTTGTTGTTGTTGTGATTGTTTTTAAATAACAGTCATCCTAATGGGTGTGAAGTGGTATCTCACTGTGGTTTTGATTTCAGTTTCCCTAATTGTTGGTGACATTGAGCATCATTTCATATGCTTTTTAGCCATTTGTTCTCTAATACCCATTTTTTTATTATTTATGAAAAGCACATGCTCCCACTCAACTCTAACATTTCATAAATTCATACTAGGCAAGTCATAATATAATACACCAGTAATTTCCTTTATATTTTCATGATACGTCCGTATCTTCCTAATCAGCACATTTCTGGACTTGTTACCTGTGAGTTACGTGTGATAGATGTCCAATCTCAAATAGTAGATGTTGATCTTTTCTACCTTCAGTTTCAGAGGGTGCTTTTTCTTCCATCATGTTGCCATAGTCTGATGAGCAAGAAAGCTTTTGGTAGGGATTACAGTGTGAAAGTGGAACCCACGTGTTGAATGAACTCATGATGCCTTCTCAAAAGCAATTTAATGAGTATACCTCGAGCAGCCCTTGACAATGTTGACCACTTTGTTCTTTTTTTTAAAAAAAATATTTATTTATTTGGCTGCATAGGGTCTCAGTTGCAGCACACAGGATCTTAGTTGCAGCACGTGGGATCTTAGTTGTGGCGCATGGACTTCTCTCTAGTTGTGGCGTGAGGGCTCTAGAGTGCGCAGGCTTAGTTGTCCCATGGCACGTCGGATCTTAGTTCCCTGACCAGAGATCGAATCCCCTGCATTGGAAGGCGGATTCTTAACCACTGGACCACCAGGGAAGTCCTGACCACTTTGTCCTTTTTAAACCTTTCTTCTCCTTTGGCTGTCCTGACACCATTCTCCCTAGCTCTCATCCTACCTCTCTAACACACTTTCTGAGTCTCATTCTTTCCTCATCCTTTGTCCATCCATTACAAATGGTGTTTTCCATTTCTGCTTTGGTGCTCTTTTCATCTGCATCATCTTTCTCCCACACCCATCATTTTTTTTTAATTTTTTTATTTTTTTATTTTTTATTTTTGATAAAAAATGTTGATCCTGTCTCCTGTATATCCTTCAGCTCTCCCCTCTGGTCTTGCCCTCTGTCTCTGAATTCAGTACGATAAGGCTTGCAGTGTGTTGGCTCCATTCCTGGCCGTCTGTAGCATGTCATACACGGTAGCTATTCCTGTTGGTAGGAGTTGCTTCAAACCCTTGTTACCATTTACGTGGACTGTGGCAATCATCTCCTGTTCTCTCGCATCCAGTCTGGTTCCCATCAAATCCATTCCTTAAATACTTTCAATCAGTATGGATTTTTCTCACAGCACGATCTTATCATCTCACTCCTCTGCCCAAAACACCTTAGTGGCTCCCTATTGCCCATTGATTACGTTTCTAAGCTCAGCACACAAGGTCCTCCAGGATCTGGCTCCTGGCTCAGTTGAATCCATCTTTGGCTGCTTCCTCACTGAGCCCCATGTTCCAGAGCAAATGCCTTTTTTTTTTTTTTTTTTGCGGTACGCGGGCCTCTCACTGTTGTGGCCTCTCCCGCTGCGGAGCACAGGCTCCGGACGCACAGGCCCAGCGGCCATGGCTCACGCGCCCAGCCGCTGCGCGGCATGTGGGATCTTCCCAGACCGGGGCACGAACCCACGTCCCCTGCATCGGCAGGCGGACTCTCAACCACCGTACCACCAGGGAAGCCCAGAGCAAATGCCTTTGCTCCTCTGAACATACCACCCAGGTGCATGAGTCTGTGGCTTTGCACACACTCCTCCCTATGTATAAAACATGTTCTTACCCCTTGTCCTATGACCACAGTCCATCCTTTGAGACTCACCAGGTGACTTCTACCTGTTGCCTTCCCTGACCTCAGGTTTTCCGGAATGGCTGATCATCCCCTCATTTGTGCTACTGTAACTTGCACATTATCACAGGCAATTCAGATCTCCAATCAATAAGATAGTAACTGCTGACAGCATTTTAGATGGTCGTTTTTCCAGCATTGAAAATAACATAAAATTGTAAGGTCCAGTCCTTACCGGCAATTCTGTCACAGTACCATTTTTTTTCCAGATTGCTTTATAATTATCTTTTTAAATGTCTGCCTCCTGACTAACATGAAATATGGGGAAAGGCCTGGGTCAGAGTCTTCTCTGCCTTTGCAGTGCCTGGCATGGCACCTGATAGCAGGTATTTATTGAACACCATCTGTTTGCCAAGCACTGCTCTAGGGGCTGGGGGTATCATAAGGAACAAAATTCCTGCCCTCCCTGAGGGAAGCCTGCACATTGCCCATCATTTTCCAGTCTCTTTCCTACCCAAAGGGTGATGGTATTCCCTGAGTTTTCTGTGATTAGTAATATAAAGGGGGAAAAAAATCACTCAGAGAGAAAATATGAACTGTCAGATGAGAATGAAATTATAAGTGGTAAGAGGAGAATTAAATTAAGAGCAGTAAACATCATGGATTTATAAAAACAAGTCATGTCAGACAAATTTAATTGCTTTTCCTGATGGAATTGCCAAATTAGGGGATGGCGGTGTGCAATATCCTGAGAGCAGTTTCCTTCAACGACCAGGTAATGAATATTATTTTTGAAGTTAGCAGAGCCCTTTGAAATAGTATCTGTTGAAATTGTACAAAATGAATTCAAACTGACTTTGATGTGAGTCTGGTTCTCTGACTTGATGGCAGATTAAAGAGGAGAAGAGCTAAGGCAACTACAAGCGATATAGCACTAAGCTTAAAGGTATTGCCTAGCAGGAGCTTGGGGGCCTTTATGCAGATGTGTTTATCATGATCATTGTCAGGGTCAAAGTGTGATTTTTATGGCATTTAAAAGACAACAAGAGAAAATGACAATACTTCGGGGAAACCTTTGCGTGAAGCACAGAAATGAGAGGGTTCTATGTCATCATTATAATGGTATGGCCCTTGCAGTGATAATACCCAATATTTTGCGTAGTGCTTCAAAACCTTGCTACTCCAAGTGTGGTGTGCAGACAACAGGAGCCTGGGGAGCATCTGGGAGCTTGTGAGAAATGTAGAATCTCAGTCTCCACCTCAGTGAGTCTGAACCTGCATTTTAACAAAATCCCCACGTGATTCGTATGCACGTTAAGGTTTGAGAAGCGCTGCTGGTTTTATTTCATATTATACTACATCTATGACTTGACTTTTAGACCCTTCTCAGAGGGTCAAGACGTTAGGTTGTCCCCTTAACCAGGATTAAGCCCAAGTCTCAGTAATTCCACTATTTGCCCCTTTTAATTTCCTTACGGTCAAGCATATGAAGCTGACGAAGTTGCACCCTCAGGGAAGTTATTTCAGCCTAGTGGGCCACCCTGTCAGAGGGACTGACAGCCGCTCCCTCCTCATATAGCATTTTTATGTGCCGCACATGCTCCTCTTCTGAGAAATATATTGCTGTTCCCATTTCATAGATGGGGACATTAATGTTTGGAATGTTAATGTAGTTGGCATAAATTCATAGTTTTACCAAGTGGCAGAGCCGGGATTTAAACCTAGGTTCTGTGTGACTCCCCGAGCTATTTCATATCTAGATGTGACGAGGGCTCTAATACAATATGTGAAAGGAATTTCAGAAGCTGGGACCAAGAAGGGGATTCAGTTAAGAAATTTTTATTGAGCACCTATGATGTTTTAGGAACTACAGAGACTATTCATTAGGCAATAAAATAGACCTGAGACCTGCCTTTGTGAGGTTTATAGCAGGGATGGGAAAGCGTGTGTGTGTGTGTGTGTGTGTGTGTGTGTGTGTTTTGAAGCGGGCAGAGTATGTGGACATTGCTGTGTGTGTGTGTTTGTTGAAGTGGGGAGAGTATGGGGACATTGCTTACAAACTTGTACCATTGGGATAATGCAGATATCAAAGATGTTGGAAAATTGCTCTAAATCTGAGGTCAACTGGATGACCGGAAGACATGAGAGTATGGAAACATATATTAAGATATGTAATATACTATTGAGCTATTAATGATAAACTTTTAGCCAAACGTTTTGCCTCTTTAGAATTTATTCCAACCTTGTAAAGAACCTGACTGGGCCCTTAAAGAATTCTGTTATTCAGTGTATGTCGATGAGAGCTTTGGAAAGGAAAGGTGAAAGAGGAGATTAAAATGCCATCTCTGTTATCACTGACCTTGGCCTAGTGTCTAGGTCCCACTCTCTTTTGGTATTTGACACTGAACTAAGAGAAAGATACTTGTTTTCAGTGTGAATCTGGTCTCCAGAAAAATGCTGGGTGACAAGTATTACAGAAATCCAGAGCCCAAGGGTCCTTAGTGGGGAGATGGTACACTGAGAAATGTGGGATCAAGCATCCCTCACATGTTTTTCTCCTATGAACTCTCCTTCATTCCTCAAGTTTCCTTCCTCAGTCAGGAAAGGCTTTTCTGTTCCTGCAGTCCAGGTCAGGGGGATGGTGTCCGCCAAATGGTCCTGCACAGCTTTTCAGTTTTCCTTCAAAGTCCTCATCAAATTGTAATTTTTAAAAACATTCATCTCTCCTCACTAGCTCTCAGCTCCATGGGCACGGAGCATGTGTCTCTCACAGTAAATACCGTACCCCCAGGACCTAGCAGAGTACAAGGCATAGAGTAGGTGTTAAATCAATGATTCAATAGTTAGTTCTATTAGAATTTTGAAATATGATATTTTTAAAAGTTCTTTTTACTTTAAAAAATGTGGCTCAATAAGTATCTTTTATTATTTTTTGTGGTAAAATACACATACCATAAAATATACCATCTTAACCATTTTAAGCGTACAGATCAGTGGCATTAAGTACATTCACAATCTTGTCCTACCACATGAAATCCATCCACAGAACTCCTATCTTGCAAAACTGAATCTCTGTACCTATTAAACAGTAACTCCTCATTTTCTCCTCCTCCCAGCTCCTGGCATCCACCATTGTACTTTTTGCCTCGAGGAATACAAGGTACTCTAGGTACCTCATACAAGTGGACTCTTCCAGTATTTGTCCTTTGAAGACCTTTTTACTTTTATCATCCTGAGTTAGCAAAAGGGACACAAACTACGTGGTGGTGTTTGTGGGAGTGAGTCGTTTTCCATCTAATTTAAAGAGAAATATGCTTCTTCTTGGCCTGCTTATATTGCTAGAGTCAGAGAATAATAGAGAGGAAGAGCCTTCTTCAGGCTCCTGGCTTTGAAACCTCAGGCATAAGGTTTGTTGCTGGACTAAAATTCAAGTGGTGCAGGAATAGACCAAGTATTTCCTCCCTGAATGTCAACCTACTGAATGTGAAAATCCAAGGCAGTGTAATTAAAACAGTGTTTCCCCTACACTGCTTATTTTCACATCTTACTCAGACGTCCAGCATAATATTGGAGGGAGAGCACAGAGTCAGCCTAAGAAATGCAAATAAGAAATAAAGACAGGGGCTTCCCTGGTGGCGCAGTGGTTGAGAGTCCGCCTGCCGATGCAGGGGACGCGGGTTCGTGCCCCGGTCCGGGAAGATCCCACATGCCGCGGAGTGGCTGGGCCCGTGAGCCATGGCTACTGGGCCTGCGCGTCTGGAGCCTGTGCTCCGCAACGGGAGAGACCACGGCAGTGAGAGGCCCGCGTACCGCAAAATAAAAAAAAAGAAATAAAGACAGAATGAATGTGGCAGAGATCCTTGGGCGGTTGTTTAATACCTGAATCTGGGGGACAGTGAAGGTACGGGCTCTAGTCTCTTTGCTCGAACAAGGCTGGGCAAATTACACGATTCCAGTTTATGCTTTGACTGTAATATACTTACCGAAAAAATCTTGACGGTTTGGAGATGGCAGAAAGGGTTTGCCGAAGGTCAGGTCTACACATGCAACATCTCTTGACAGGACAGTGAATTGAGACCCATGTTTAGGTTAGCTGTCTGTATTACTCAAATTGCCCTTTCTGTGGTGCTGGGAGGAGTGGGGGAGAGGGAGTGGTTGGTGGTCTCAGTGCTCCATGGGCTGGGGCTGGAAACGGGAGTCTCCTCTGCAGCCTTGAACATCATGAGATTCTCGGGGACACATGGAACAAAGAGCTGAGTAAGACACCAAAGTCCAGTAAGCCGGTTTAGGAGGTCTGAAGGGTTGCAAAATGCGAAGGGGGTCAGAGATCATTGTCAGAAGCAAGAACTTGAAAGGTGAGGGTTTATAAGCAACAGTTAAAGCACAAGTGAGCTGAGGTCTGGGGCAACATTGAGGGTGGGGTGATTCCTGTGACCATGGCCCATGATGAGGGTAATCCAGGCCAGCGTAAAGGGCTAGGGAAAGTACAGGCATATAAGTGCCCAAATTGCTAAACGGGTTGCGTTTATTTTACTTGTTATTTATTTGATTATTGTCCAAGGTGCCACGTCACCGTGTCCTTTCCCTGAAACCTGCCTCCTCCACATCTGAAACCTTAGCCACGGTTTTGTGGCCAGCCTCACACCCCTGTTATGGATCAACCACCCGGACGCCAAACAGTGTATTAGTTTAATGGGGGAGGGGTGTTCTAGCAAGACAGGTTCTCTACCTGCCACGATTCTGCCTGGAATTATAAATGTTTATCCCACTTTGAGAGCCCTGCAGTTGTCTGAGAAGCTTTGGGTCTTACACAAAACCATCTTCATGGGCTTCCCTGGTGGCGCAGTGGCTGAGAGTCCGCCTGTCGATGCAGGGGACGCGGGTTCGTGCCCTGGTCCGGGAAGATCCCACGTGCCGCGGAGCAGCTGGGCCCGTGAGCCATGGCCGCTGAGCCTGCGCGTCCGGAGCCTGTGCTCCGCAACGGGAGAGGCCACAGCAGGGAGAGGCCCGCGTACCGCAAAAAACAAAAACAAAAACAAAACCATCTTCATGTCTTTAACACACACGTTTAGCTCTTACTTGTGCAGAAGTGATAATGGGCTTCCATTTATTCTTTCAACTTCCTTTGACTATTGAAAGAAGTAGTTGCAGAGTTTGCTGAGAATCTTTGCAGCCCAAGTGCAAGTAAAAATACATGTATCATGAATTTTATATATATATATATATATATATATATAACATTTATGTTATCCATGATAAGATGGCTTCAGAAATCAGCAGACAAATGTATCTTAGCTTTTGCAACCTCAGGTCCTACTTCTGGACCAGGTGATGCTTTTCTTCTTGGGTCATATGATATGTGCTTCAGTCTGAATAACATTAAAAATACTTCTCTTAGCAGGATGTGGTGGGTTGTTTTCTTTTTTAATTTCAAATAACACCACTCCTTGAACTGGGAACAAACAATTCACTTGCAGCTCAGCTCTGCATTTATTTGTAATTTTCACATAAATCAACTTATATGAAAATGTATTCATAATTTGAGCTTTCTCTATAGCCATAAAATGTTTCTGCTTCTGTGGTAGAAAATAGCTTATTATGCAAACAACATTGCCACTGTTACATTATGCATGGGATTTACCTGGAGAACATCACAAAAGCTTCAAAAACAAAAAAAAAGAAAAGAAAGGCCAGGGGAGGGTGAAGGGTGCTTCATTTACTGCACCATTTACCTATAATATTAGCTACAAATGAGCTAATATCTGTATTTAGCAACTTATTTAATATTGCTTTGGTTAATTCAGTGAAACAATGGGAGGAAAAGAAAAAAATACAAGGGAGGTCTCCTGACAAATGGTGCCTTTCAGGATGTCAGCCCAATGAAAAATGAGATCTGGTGGTCTCAAACTTAGGCCAGTGGTGGAGAGTAATTAATGGCCAACTCATTTGAACCTGGGTGCTTGATCTAATTTGGGATATTGCGAGTTCACACTGATTTGCCTTTAAAAGAATGTCACTGTCAAATAAGGTGATTGTATAAGATTGATATGGAGAGCTCTGACTTGGATGTATAGCACATTTTATATTTAGAAAGGAAGCAGCAAACAGTATTCTTCCTAACTGTGTGTGCAGTGGGACCACCATTTCTGGAGGGAAAGCTGGTGTCCTTTCTATGTAGGATCCAAGCAGGGATCACTCCGGGTATAAATGGTGTATGGAATTTATTTTTTCAATCACATAACAAACATATTTTGAATGTCTTTTCACTGTGTTCAGGCCTGTGGATAAAGCAATCATACAATATGGCCTCTTCTCTTATCTTACCTCCATTGTAATTGGGTAAGGCAGTGGGTAGGGAAAGAACTAGTAGCACAAATACATAAAATAATTGCAATAAGAGTGATAAATGCTATGAAGGAAACATACAAAGAGCATGATTTAAGGAGTATGGGGTGTTCCATCACCTTTAAGATATAGAGTATAATCTTTGACAAATGATTAACCTCTTTAAACTTACTCTTTGTAAATTATTGAAGAAGATGTGTACATGAATTATCATTACTTTACATAGTTATATACAACCCTACACAGTTACCCCTCATGGATCTGCCATCTTGAATCACTGTTCACGTGGTCCATTTGCTCCATCTGGATGATCCCATTTCAAAGGACCAAATGCCAAGGAGATCATTCTGTGGTTGTGGCTTCCCAGCAATTCATAGCTCTTGTTTGTAAGGCTTGTGACTGTTCCATTGGGTGTTCTCCAAAGGGTGACTTTCTTTTGTTGGTCCTGCTGTAGGATTTCTGCTCTCTTTTGTTTAGGTCAGGATTTCAGGCTCATCCCTCTAGAGAAGATGTGGTACGTGGTAGACCAAGGTCCAGGCCTGGAATCAGAAGACTGGTGTTCCATTCCCAGCTTCGTACCATAATAGTTACTTGACTTTAGTCAACCTGTATACTTTTCTGAACATCTACTCCTTGCCATGTTTAAAAGTTGTATAACAATAATACCCTCCCTCCAAAAAGCAAGCAAACAAAGAATACCCTCTGTCATAATATCTAACAATACCTTTCTTAGTTTATAAAGTAAAATTATGAAGTAAAATGAAAATTCCTATGGTATTTAAATAATTTCAGGCCATAGGAAAAAAAATGGGCAGTTCCTGAATTCATTTTATAAACTAATGTAATCTGATAATTATATATTGATTTCACTTATAAATATGGATGCAAAAAGTCTAACTAAAACATTGGTTTACCAAATCTAGCCCTGTATAAAATGAATAACACACCATGACTAAGTAGCGTTTATTTCTGTAATGTAAAGGTGTTTTAATATCAGAAAATCTACATGAAAGTTCTTTAAATCAACAAATTAAAAGAGGAAAAAAATCATAGGATTAAATCATTAGATACTATAATATAATTTTATAAAATTAAATAATTATTCTTGACAAAACTATAAGCAACATGGGAATATAAGGATATTTACTTAAACATGAAAAGACTATCAAATCATTTTAGCAAATATAATAAGCAGTCCAATGTTGCAGTTATTTTGTTTCAAATCAGGAACAAAATAGGGCTCCACTCTATGAACACAATTATTGACATCGATTTGGAGGTACTAGCTAATGTAATAAGATGAGAAAAGTAAATAATGGATACAAATATTAGGAGAGATAAAATTGTTGTATTTGGGGGTGATATGATTGGTTAACAAACCCAGGAGGCTAAAAAAATACTAGATTTGATAAGAGCTTTTGATAAGGTGTTTAGATATTTGATAAATATACAAAATCTGTAATTTTTCTTTTTACTAGTGTCAGTCAGCTAGAAACAGACTTTGAAAAAAAACCCATTTATAAGAGCAACAAAATATAAAATACATATGGGTAATTTTATAAGATTTGGACCCTCCATTAAAAAAACCTAAAACAACTATTTAAATAAATGGAGGGATGTACAGTCATCCATATGGAATACTTAACGCTGTACAATTTTCTGTTCTTTCAAATTCAATAAACATATATTTGCAATTTCATTCAGAACTTTAATGGGTTTTTTTGAATAAAATAATTTAACTTCAAATGGAAGGATAGGTATCTTAAAGTACAAAATGCAAAAGAATAGTAAGACATACTTACCTCACTAGATATTCAAACTAACTTTAGAGCCGTTGTAATCAAAATGGCTTGTTATTGGCATCAAATCAGATAAATTGATTAGTGAAACAGAGTAGAAATTCCAGAAAAAGATCCAGGTGTTTATGAGAACTTCCCATATGTCAACAGTGGCATTGCAACCTATGAAAAGGGTGGTTTATTTAATAAATGATGCTGGCAAAATTGGCTAAACATGTGGCAGAAAGCAGAATTTGTAATCCCTACCTCCTCATACAAAAGGTAAAATCCAGATAGATTAAAGAAAGTAATAAGTCAATATCTATTAAAATGAGTAATGTACCTAAGCTCTGACCTTGCAGAGTGAGTGGGATTCTAGCCAATAGAATTAAAGCACCAGTATGTAAGGACATGTGTACTAATATTTATTATAGCAGTGCTTTTATTGGCAAACAAACGAAAAACTGGAAACAACCTCACTTTCCATCAACAGAACTATTGAATAAGAAAATCCATACATTGGATTTTGACACAGTCATGTAAAAGAATGAGTTCCACTTCTAACTGTTGGCTTGGAGGGATGTCTACAATGGAATTAAAGGAGAAAAGCAAACTGCAAAATTATGTGAAGGGTATGATTCAATTTTTGTATCTATATATTATATACATAGAAAAAGGTTTAAAAGTGTATATAGCTGGCTGTTAATATTGGTTTTCTCTAGGAAGAGAGTGAGAATGGAGGAGAATGTAAAGAGATGCATAATTTTTTCTTTATACATTGTTAGATTGTACCATTTGTTACAATGAGCACATGTTCATTTCAAAATTTAAAAACTGATTTAAAGTATTTAAATGACCAAATGAGATAGTGGATGCAAAGTGCCCTGTCTGACTGGCATTATTTCTTGCCTCTGCCTAATTTTTTTCCCCCAAGAATAGAAAATCAACCTATTGAGAGTGGGCCAATTCTCCTCTAATTAGGTTATATTTTTCCAAACACACTCTATGAAGTAAGGCTTCCCAAAGAGTCCTAAAATCTCAGATCCTCAAATCCCGATTACTTCCCTTCAGACTCAAATTACTAATGTTAAAAAAAAGTACACTGGACAATAAGAACAATTTATAAAAGGTTTAAAAACCTTTGGTTGGAAAATGTTGTGGGGTCAGTCTCCAAAGGGATGAGTCCTAGGGCCTGCGGAGTTCTGAAAGGACGCTGGTGTCCCAGGCCATAATGCTGGCCCCCCTCACGCCTGACTTAGAATATGGTGTTCTTTCCACAGCTCCACGCTGCCTCTCAGTCTGCACAAAGGGCACCACACCTATTCCAAATGGAAATGTTTTTATCTCCCACCAATTTGAGAAGACCTCTGAACCGTAAGTATCACACAGCTCTGAGAAGGGTCAGCTTTTTTGAACTCTTTGGTTTTTGAGACACTGAGTAAATAGAAATTTTCACAGGCTGGCCCTGACCATTTCCTTCCAGACCTGGCATGACAGCTACAGTCAAATCGATGCCCACTTCTGCCTGTCTTGTTCATTTTACTGCCGACCCAGGGAAGGTTAGAGACGGTTTGCAACCTGATGGGAAGTGGGAGCCTCTTGGTCCAACACCACAATTCCCTAGGTTTCTGACGTGGGCCAGGTTAGCTAGGAGAGGCAAGCTGGTGGAATGGATGAAACACATGCCCGGGAATTAGAGAGCACGGCAGCCCAGGCTTGTGTGAGTGTGTGTGTGTGTGTGTGTGTGTGTGTGTGTGTGTGTTTGCAAGGCTCAGAATTGCCTCGATAATGATTACAAGCACTTCCTGATGTTTGCAACCTGTGGACAGATGCCAACAATTGACTGACTGGCTGGGCTAGATGAGTGTCCCAGAGGATGGACCACTGGCAGCTGTTCTTGGTGTACCTTCCAGCATAGTTACTTGTGAGAAAAGAAATAAAACTGGATCAAGAGAACAGCTTGGCTTCGTTCCTTTAGCGGTGGGAAGGGGTTCTGACTCAAACTCATCTGCCTGTATCCTGATGTTAAGAGTAGCTCAGATGTAAATTTCAAATTAAATAAGAAAGTCTGAGAGAATGCCTTATGAGCTCAGTGCTCAATGAACAAAATAGAAAAACTCCCTTGGCCAAGGGAGTTAATTTTATTCTGGGGATGAGTTTCTATTTCTCCTCTTTAAGTAGGCTTGGAATTCAGTCCTGAGGGTCAAATATTGGCATTTACAAGATGACTTCTTGTATTATACAGCATTGGGCATGAATAACTGTAAGTACAGTCATCCCTCCGTATCCACGGGGGATTGGTTCCAGGAGCCCCCTGCCCTCGCCCCAGCTACATGCAATATTATGAACAAATCGCACAAACATAATGTCAGCTACAAGAAGCCAGATACAAACGAGTACACGCTATGATTCCATTTAAATAAAATTCAAAAACAGGCAAAACTCATCAGTGGTGTTGGAAGTCAGGAATGTGACCGTCCCTGGGGGCAGGAATGACAGGAAGGGGCGTAAGGGTCGTGCTGGTCCCAGTTTCTCGATAGGAGTATGTTCAGTTTCTGAAAATTTCATCGACCTGTATACTTCTGATGAGTATATTTTTCTTATATGTATGTCAGTAAAGAGTAAAAAGAAAAATCAATCTCATGTGCCTTTCTTACCTGCCCTTCCTTTAGTTGGCCTACTTAGCGTCCTTGGTAGATGGCAACTGTTCTTCTTTCCCCATGACGCTCCCATCCTATGGGTAAATCTTTAATAAGGGCTACGATTGACTAGTATTATGGTCGGCCTTCTGTATCCTCTGCATCCGAGGAGTCAACCAATGTCGGAGTAAATACATTTGGGAAAAAAATTCCAGGAAGTTCCAAAAAGCAAAACTTGAATTTGCCCCATACCAGCAACTATTTACATAGTATTTACATAATCAGCTATTTACATAGCATTTACATTGCAGTAGGTATTATAGGTAATCTAGAGATGATTTAAAGTATTCGGGGTTCGGGGGGACTTCCCTGGTGGCGCAGTGGTTAAGAATCCACCTGCCAATGCAGGGGACACGGGTTCCATCCCTGGTCCGGGAAGATCCCACATGCCGCGGAGCAGCTAAGCCTGTGCGCCACAACTACTGAGCCTGCTCTCTAGAGCCCGTGAGCTACAGCTACTGAGCCCGCGTGCCACAACTACTGAAGCCCGCTCACCTAGAGCCTGTGCTCCGCAACAAGAGAAGCCACTTCAATGAGAAGACCGCGCGCCGCAAGGAAGAGTAGCCTCTGCTCACCGCAACTAGAGAAAGCCTGCGTGCAGCAACGAAGACCCGACACAGCCAAAAAATAAAATTAATTAATTAATTAAAAAAATAAAGTGTTCGGGATGTGCACAGGTTCTATGCAAATTCTACACCATTTTATGTACCAGGACTTTAGCATCCTTGGCTTTTGGTATCCGTAGGAGTCCTGGAACCAATCCCCTGCGGATACCGAGGGATGACTTATAAACTGTTTTGAGTCGTTGACTAAGAATGAGTTCATTTATTACAATCTTTTCCACCTTATATTTTACTGAGGGGGCAGCCTAATAATAGAGAGAACAGGTGCAGACAGCTTGAAATAAATGTTAGGCATGAGGAAAATAAGACCCATTAGCTTCACACAGTGAAGGGTGCTGGAACTGTAGATAGAAAGGCAGCTTTCATCCTGTTCACAAATTGCCTAGGGCCTGGTCACCTAACGAAGCTCTTAATCTTTGCTCTGGGTAGTTTGTTCATTTATTCTCTGTAGAGGCACGGCATTGACTGGGAACCCTCTGAAGATCTTTTCTGCTTTTTCTTTCAGATAATGAGTCTATCAGGGGCAATAATCATGAATGGTAAAGCTGTAGAATCTTTCAAGCAAGGTCAGGAGGTGAGGATAACCCTCTCATAAAAGTAAGACCTCCAGTATCCCAGGGCCATGAGTGGACCGCTTCTGCTGTGGGTGGTCCCAGGCAGGAACCACATAGGCGTGAATGAAGGCGGTGATGAAATCTGGTTGGCTGCTAGGTCAGGACATCTTGCCTTCAGCTCATAGCGTCGCTTCAGCGCCTACCCGAGCCCTTTCCTCTTGAGTCCACCCCAAGCTGCCATGGCCACACTCACCTTTGGTTTGTTTGCAGATCTTATTTAACCCCTACTTCTGTTGAGATCTCCTGGTACTCATTCTGCACGAATCCATCTCTCACCACTGAACTGTGTCCCAGGCATCATTTTGAGTGGCTCCTGTCTGTGAGGGATGGCCATCCACTTAGCACTTGACTTGCCTAACTTATGCTCACCTCTTTTCTCCAAGAGGACTCCACCCCAGCTTACCTTGGAATGTTTCTTCACTGGGGCTTGTACTGTCCCTTCCTCATCTATCAATGACCCTTAGCTGGCACTAAACAGACGAAAAGGAGAAGGAAGGGGGGTGAGAAGAAGAAGGAGAAACTGATAAAGGGTGCTACTCTGTCTTGAGGGTGCTTTAGTTCAAATGTTACTTTCTTACTGAAACATTCTCTAACCTCCCTTTCTAAAGTGACACCATCATTTTCTATTATATTACCCTCTTCTGTTTTCTTTGTTACTACCAAAATTATCTTGTTCATTTGTTTACTTGTTTGCTGTCTAATTCTCTACTTCCCCACGACTGTGATCTCTGTAAAGAGATACTTACCTTTCTTGTTCACTGTGATATTCTAATGTGAACAGGTAGGACTTAACTAATATTTTGGAATGAATAGATGAATCACTAAAAACATTCTAAAACATGAAGAAAGATTGAGTTACTCTCACTCTGAGTATAATATATAAAAATTTAAATAGCCTCGATCAGTGAGGTAGTCAGTGATTTTGTCTTGCAATATCCAACTGGCCAAAGACTCTAGAACACTCACTTGTGTTAGTTACACTATGATGCTGATGTAGAATTTCTTGGGATAAATTGTAGATTATTGGAGAGGTTGCTTCTGACTTTGGAGAAGAGTATGGCTTTTAGTTACCGAGTTGGAAAGGCATGCAAGGTGAATTCTGAGTTAACTTCAGGATTTGACTCCCTAGGGAGACCTAGAAATGGCTAAGGTCTTACATTCATATGTAACCAAAATTTAAACTCGTTATTTCAGCAAGAAGGAATAGTAAATAATGCATTGCTTCATGAAGATTTGCTTAGTTTATTTACTTACATTATTTATAGGTTATGTTGGGAACAGACTTGGCCTGCTCTGCTTCGCTCACAGTAATATTCCATAAATATAACAGCAAGCAATAAAACAGCATTGATTCAGAAGTGAGCTCATAACTTCGTACAACATCAAACATAAAAGTTGTGTTACAGTGATAAATACTAAATCTTTAAAATATCTTTAAATTATCATTGGCTTTTGACTGCCGTTACTTATGCAGAGTGTATTTCAGATTTCCATATTCAGTATTGTATATGAAATGTACAATGCTATGAGTTATATCCTGAGCTTTTGGTGCAGCGTGTACAAATTAGGCATTTTGAAGTTGTGGATGGGTGGCAGAAGAACTTGATTCAGGTTCAAAAGGCCATCCTAAATCGTCCAGGAAAATCTCAGGAAGAGAACAAATGGCAATACAATATATTGGCTTTTTTCCCCCTATGAGTGTGAAGTTTAGATTCAGGCAAAAAAAAGCGAGACTTAATAGAAGTCTTTCACTCTTTCTGTGGTAGGAGATGTCCTTGTTCTCCTATCTGGTGTCTCCTTGAGTTTTCTCAATATTCTGGAGTCTCTGCATGGGCTCATGTTGGTCTGAGGTAAGCCAAGATGGTGCTTTGCAGACCATGGGAGACGGATTTGTAGTAGTGCTAAGATCTGGACCTTGCAGTCAGGTAGATCTGGTGCTGGCTCTGCTATTAACAAGCTGTGTGTTCTTGGGCAAATGACCACGTGAGCCTCAATTTTCTTGCCTGTGAAATAGAGATAATACCATATTCCTAATAACGAGATTATCCAATAAGGCAATGTTTGTAGAGCACAGTGCCTGACACATAGTGAGGGTCTGTAAATACTGCACTGCCTTGCAGATGTGCTCATGGAGAGGAGATGAAGGTATTGTGGCTGTGTAACCAAACTAGAATTTGCAAATTACCTGGTATTTATGACAGAAATGAATTATATGAAATGGTCATAATTATACACTGAAACCTCACCTTAACACTGTTTGACATAAGGCATGTCTGCCTTGGACCCTTTTTAAGGAAATTTTTAAAAACTGGTATAACAAAACGGCCTGTCATGCAGTGGATTTATGCATGTCTATTTCCGTGGCAAAGGCCTGAGGGCAGTGTGAATATATTTTAAAAACACAATCTGGGGCCTACCCTGGTGGCGCGGTGGTTGAGAGTCCGCCTGCAGATGCAGGGGACACGGGTTCGTGGGCCGGTCCAGGAATATCCCACATGCCGCGGAGTGGCTGGGCCTGTGAGCCATGGCCGCTGAGCCTGCGCGTCCGGAGCCTGTGCTCCGCAACGGGAGAGGCCACAACAGTGAGAGGCCCGAGTACCGCAAAGGAAAGGAAAAGGAAAAAAAAACAAAAACAAAAAAACCACAATCTGTGATATAGGTGAATCTGAGTGTTGCATAACATAATTTTGTGATTTTTTTCAAAGCCCTTATGAAGGTACAGCTGTGTTTTTGATATAGTGAAAGACTGAAATAGGGATGGAGATGGAGTGGATCAAGCCCATGGAGGGACGAAAGGTGAGGAGGGCTGACAAATGGACCCCAAATGGAACCATTCAGAGCAAGCCTCAATATTTATGGGGCACCCCTTACTACCCTGCAGTCGGATAGCTCTGTTTTTGACTTGCAGATCGGAGAACAGTGGCTCTGGTGGTTAGATCCCCTTGTGAGGTGATCTGAATTATAGCTTCCGTACACTGAGACACGGGGAATTTGTTACAAAATTATCTTCTATCTCTTATGGAATCCTCAAGATTTACTTAATCCCCTCTCAAAGTTTGAAGAATACATACGAATTATTATATCTTGTTGGGAATATCTTTGTAAAAAAATTTCACCTTTTAATTTGCAAAGTTTCATCTACTGCAAAGTTCAGGAGTGATGCAGTGAACTGCCACATGTCTTCACCTGGGTCAACCTGTTGTTATTATGGTCCCACATTTGCTCTGTCTATGCATATCTATATGATATATGATATGTAATTTATTTTATATATTTGTTTCTTGCTGAACCCTTTGAGAGTAATTTGCAGAGGTCATGATTGTGGCAGCGAATGTTTCCTAAGAACATTAAGTGCGTCAGTATTATGAACCCATCACCTAGGGGATTTCACATTGATCCAAGGCTATTATCTATTACACTGTCCATATTCACATTTTTCTACATGTCCTAAAAGTGTCCTTTCTAGCAACTGTTTTTCTGCTCCAGGGTCACACATTTCATTTAGGCATCATGTTTTTTTAGCCTCTGTTCATGTGCAACTTTCCTTGGACTTTCTTTTTTATTTCCTGACATGGACATTTTTTTAAGTGTGCTGGCTCCTCATTTTGTAAAATGTCCCCCAATGTGGGTTTGTCTGATTGTTTCTTTTTTTAAAAAAATATTTATTTATTTGGTTGTGCTGGGTCTTAGTTGCGGCAGGCGGACTCCTTAGTTGTGGCTCGTGGGCTCCTTCTTTGTGGCTCACCGGCTCCTTAGTTGTGGCATGCAAACTCTTAGTTGTGGCATGCATGTGGGATCTAGTTCCCTGACCAGGGATCAAAGCCGGGCCCCTTGCATAGGGAGCGCAGAGCCTTAACCACTGGAGCACCAGGGAAGTCCCCGTCTGATTGTTTCTATATGATCTGTTTCATTTTTGTCAGGAATACCCCTGAAGGGAGGCTGTGTCCTTGTCAGTGCCTCATCACAGGGGCTATGCAGTGTCAGTTTGAAAATTTTCATTGGCATTAAAAAATATTTTTAATAGTTTTACTTCTTATTCGTTCAAATGAAGACTCCGGAGTATTTCTTAGTTGGAAAAATCTTAATACGTGAAACATTAGAGCCATAAGACTTGCCACCGTTTCTTGGAAAAATGGTTGTAGATTCATCCTTCTGGTCTTTATCACTAGAAATAATGCTGATGCGTTTGAATGCTTAAATATCTTAGGGACTTCGCCAAGATGCCTTGTTATCAGGAGAATTTCATTGTGCTGGAAGTCTGAGGGTGCTAATTAATCCCCCTCCCCCTCCTACAGGTCCTTAACACAAGGAGTAAAATGCTGATGAGCTTTTTTACTAGTAAAGCTGGAGGATACCTCCCTCTCCAAAGCAGAGTCTTTGATACTATCCCAGCCCCGACCTATTCATACTCAGCTCATATTGGAAAGGTTGAGACCTGGCTAGGCTCAACGTGTCCGCCGACTAGTTGGGAGAGGAAGGAGCTGCCCATCTTGCTGAGCACGTGCAGGTCTGAGAGGCCGAGTGCAAGTGAGAAGGGGAGGCCAAGGCTAGCCCCACTCCCGGGAATGGCCCCGGCTCCTGGACAGTGTGGCCCATGAGCGTTCTGAGGAGTCAGTAACAGAGGAGAGAATGATGAGATGTGCCTCAGTTCACACTGATGGGGCAGGAGGTCATGACTGGACTCCCTTTGGTAGGTCTGTGCCCTCTGCGTGCTGGGCAGTGCTGGGCAGCTGGGAGCCTGCCTCTTCCAACCCTGCTGCTGAAGCCCCGGTTGAGGTGCTGCCGTGCACTTACCTCCTTGACTTGGAGAGATACACCTCGATCGGGTGTGGGAGGGGATTGACTGGGGACTGAGGCCAGTCCCTGAGAGGAGAGGCTGGGGTCTCCAGGAAGGTGGATACTTTAACAGGAATGTGCAAACCTGAGGGTGCGGGTCCCGGGAAGGACTTAACTCATCATATTATCCTCTGGAGGTGGCACCTGAAACCCCTTAGCTGCCTTTTGTGCAACCCTTCTTGCTTCAAGTCAGAAGAGAGAGTATCAACATGAAAACTCTTTTTCTTAAGAAGAGATGCCACGGATCACGGTGTATGCGCTTGTATTAAGGAAGAACAAATGACGTAAGTGGATTTGTTATTAGGAATTCTCCTCTCTTGATGCCTCTTAATATCATTAGTGAAAGACTTATTCCTTTGTTTAAGATCTAATGGGATTTTACGTGGCCAAGCTTTGTCATGGGCAGAAGCCTAATGGGATTAGTCCTTGGGGAAAGAACGGTTCCCTGTGGGCCTCTCAGTTTTTGTATCAGGAGAGGTTGGGGGGTGGGAGGAAGAGAGAGAGAGACAGAGGGCGAGGGAGAAAGAGAGAGAGGGAGAGAGAGAGAGGGAGAGAGGGAGAGGGAGAGAGGGAGAGGGAGAAAGAGAGAGAGGGAGAGAGGGAGAAAGAGAGAGAGGCAGGGGGAGAGAGAGAGAGGGAGAGGCAGAAAGAGAGGGAGAGAGGGAGAAAGGGAGAGAGAGACAGGGAGAGAGAGGGGGAGAGAGGGAGAGGGAGAAAGAGGGAGAGAGGGGGAGAGAGGGGGAGAGAGGGAGAGAGAGAGAGGGAGGGAGAGGGAGAGAGGGAGAAAGAGAGAGAGGGAGAGGGAGAAAGAGGGAGAGGGAGAGAGAGAGGGAGAGGGAGAAAGAGAGAGAGAGGTAGAGGGAGAAAGAGAGAGAGGGAAAGGGAGAAAGAGAGAGAGAGGTAGAGGGAGAAAGAGAGAGAGAGGGAGAGGGAGAAAGAGAGAGAGGGAGAAAGAGAGAGAGGGAGAGAGCGGGGGGAGATTGGGAAAAGGAGAGGCAGTGGTAGATGTTAACAGCCTATTTTTTTATTGGAGTATATTTGATGTACAATATTATGTAAGTTACAGGTGTACAATAGAGTGACTCATAATTTTTAAGGGTTAGAGTTGTTATATAATATCGGCTCTATCCCCTCTGTTGTGGAACAGCCTTTTTAAGAAGGGGAGATACATTTTAATGTCTTCTTTGTGACATTTCACATATATGATCTTATTTATTCCTAATGACAATCTTATGATGTCAGCAGTATGATTGTTTCTTTTCTATAGAGAGATAAACAAATTAACCAAGAGCATAAGTAAATCTCCAAAGTCACATAGCTGGGCAGTTGTGGAAACAGTCCCCTGCCTTTAGTCTTGTACCTCCCAAGTCTGTTCTTTCTACTGCTAGAGAGAATTAGAATGGAAGGTTGCTGGGAACTCACTTGTGACATGGAGGAGTTCTCCTTTTCTTCCCATTTGTCTTGGCGTTTCTCTGACACAGAAGACTCTGTTCTGAATGAGCTACCGGTGAGAAGGAAGGATTGATGGGGCCACTGAGCCCAAAAGGGGTGGGAGGAAAGGAGTTGGTTCATTTGTGTTTCACACTCTCATATGGTGAACACAAAATCTGTCTTGGTTTAAGAAAAAAATCTTCCTTAGGAAATAAGAGAGGGTGAGTTTGTGTGAAAAATATCTTCCTGACCTAATCATGTCAACAATGATTAGAAAGCAATATGGATAATGCACTGGTGGGTAATCAAGAGTGAATATTGCACAAGTCAGTGTAATGATCATCATTTCTTTTTTTTTAATAAATTTATTTTTATTTATTTACTTTTGGCTGCGTTGGGTCTTCGTTGCTGAACGCAGGCTTTCTCTAGTTGCAGCGAGCGGGGGCTACTCTTTGTTGCGGTGCGCGGGCTTCTCATTGCGGTGGCTTCTCTTGTCGTGGAGCACGGGCTCTAGGCGTGCGGGCTTCAGTAGCTGTGGCACTTGGGCTCAGTAGTTGTGGCTCGCGGGCTTAGTTACTCTGTGGCATGTGGGATCTTCCCGGACCAGGGCTTGAACCCGTGTCCCCTGCATTGGCAGGCAGATTCTTAACCACTGCGCCACCAGGGAAGCCCTGATCATCATTTCTGGAATTTCAAGGACAGAGTACTTTCTTAGAAAACATGGGAATATTGGCTCAAAGTGTTCTTCCTACTGCATGCTGTTTTTACACAGAGAATACCCTCTGTGTAAAGGAAATTTGGGGTTGGGGCAGGAGAGGACTAGGCTAACCCAAGATCTTTCTTTATTACTGGGTAAAAATAGGAAAGAGAGCATGAGAGGAATAATTGTTGACAGAAAAGTTTGTTCAGGAAGAAACACGAAGCCACCCCTAGCTCTATCTGGACCATATCATGCTGAAGATGTTTAACCTTCAGACTGACAGGACATGGGGCCAGACAAGCTAGCCCGTGTATAATAACACTCTTGTCCCATGCTCAATCACATTTTGAGGTCTTTGAGGTTTAGAGAAGATTCCACTGCCCTGGTAACAAACTAAAACAGCACTATACTTACTAGTAGACTTCACTAATGCCTACTGATATTTCCAGTTTCCTCCCCTCCTTGGACAGGGAAGACTATGTTTCCCTGCCCCTCCGTAAGCTGGGTGGAACGGTGTGACTAGTTCTAGCCAATAGGCTAGGAATAAAAATGACGTTTGTCCCTTCTGGGAAAAGCATTAAACCCTGGCGTGTTAGTTTCCATCTTCCTTCTCCTAGCATGGTGAACCAGGAAGCATCATGTGGAGATGGAGGTGCCCAAGATTGAAGTCTGAAAGGGTGAGCCACTACGTGGAGGACAAATGTGCTGAAGAGACACCTGGGTCTGCAGTGGATTTAGTGTGAACCAAAAGTAAACTTTTGTTGTGTTAATGCCTGGAGATTTGGGGTGATGCTTGTTACCACAGCCTAACCTAGCCTATCCTGACTAACACACACACACACAGAAGTCAAGAAGAATAAAATACACCATCGGTTCTGTGTCTAATTATATCTTCTAATTCATACAGATTGCACAGATGATGGGGTTTCAGGTGTGAATTCTCTCCTCTGCCTTTTGCTATCCACTACTCAGCTGGGCTACCTGTAACCTCAGCTCTTAGGGCCACCTCCTGTGCTTACTTCTCAGGTGATCATTGCTTGCACCCAAACTCTTTGTTCTAACTCCCCTCACCCAAGGTCTGGCAGCTTCTCCTTCTCGCCTCTGGTGTGCATTTCAGTCATTCCATTTTGTCCTGAGGATAAAACAGAAGGTACTTAGGATTCTTGTGTAAGGATCATCTTTTTTTTTTTTTTTAGTAAATTTATTTATTATTTTTTTTGGCTGCATTGGGTCTTTGTTGCTGTGCACGGGCTTTCTCTAGTTGTGGAGAGGGGGCTACTCTTCGTTGTGGTGTGTGGGCTTCTCATTGCAGTGCCTTCTCTTGTTGAGGAGCACGGGCTGTAGGTGCACAGGCTTCAGGAGTTGTGGCACACGGGATCAGTAGTTGTGGCTCGTGGGCTCAGTAGTTGTGGCTCATGGGTCTAGAGCACAGGCTTAGTGGTTGTGGTGCAGGGGCTTAGTTGCTCCACGGCATGTGGGATCTTCACGGACCGTGTACCCTGCATCGGCAGGTGGATTCTTAACCACTGCACCACCAGGGAAGCCCAGGATCATCTTTAGCACAGTCAGAATTTTCCCATCAGGATGTCGCCTCTTAGCAGGGATTCTAAGAGTTCTGAGGCTGAAAGAATCCAGTATCTGGATAGTCTGTACGTTGGTCTGTACTGTGTCTCAGGAAGAGGTGTTTATGTGTGTGAGGAGAGATGGCAAGAGCAGGGAAACAGACCACCTTTCCTGCCACGCTGAGAGACAAGAAAATGAGGCTCATCCCTGCTACGATTCTATGGACGCCCAGAAAATGCTGATAATGATGACACCTGGCTTTTCATATATAAATGATTTTCATTCATTTTCTCTCTTTGTTTCTGCCCTAACCTGAATGTGGTGTCAAGGGAACTATTAATGACTGCTCTTCAGGGACATGTGACTTGGTATTTATATATTACCTGCCCACTTCATCAAGTGCTAATGAATGTTTGCAAAGCTCTTTGAAATCCTCTGGTGAAAGGTGCAATGTTAAGTGAAAAATATTATTATTATTAGAAGGTAATAGACAGCTTTGAATGATTGGTCATAAGAATAATTGACATAGCATTAGAAGAAGCGCCAGAAATCATCCAGACCGTTTCAGCTCCTCCAGCCCCATCAGCCTCCACATTACATATATTACACTGTTTCCCTGACACCCATCCTAATAACCATATAATTCACACATTAAATCACCACTTCCAGTGAAAGGTTGAGCTCACTCATAGCTCTATTGATAGTGACACTGAGAGGGTATTAAGTGCTGAAAGGTCTAAAATGGAGAAGTGCTTCTCAGATGGAGAGACCAGATCCAGCCACTGAATGGCTACCACATTTAAGAAGGGATGAGAACGGAATGAGTCAGAAATACCTTGGAAATGGAGAGGAAACTTGAAAATAGGTGTGAGATTGGAAAGCCATAAAAATCTAAAGTAAGATTGCCTATTCACAGCAATATTCTTTATTGTATGCCCTCTCTGGTTTGAAAAATACTGGCAGCACAAACTGATTTTGGTTTCCTAATTTCTTTAACTTGGAGTTATTTAGAATTCCTGTCTTCTGAATAAAATGCAATCTTGGTCAGAGTTGGCGAGTTGGGTCCAACTTACTTGCTAGCTCTGGTTGGATGGCAGTAGCTGCCTGAAGTACAGTGTTGAGAAGAATGATGGGGGTGCATGGCTGGAAAGCGTGCTATGATCCATTAGCAATGTCTGCCACTGGAGAGGGAGGAGGTGGGGTGGCACATATGTGGGCCAGGCATGACCAGGTGTGAGGATGGCTAAAAAGGTCAGCTTGGATGTAGTTCAAGGTTGCTTTTATTATGACCTTTAACCAAAGGTATTAAAAAGCAGTCTACCTGCGCGTCCGGAGCCTGTGCTCCGCAGCGGGAGAGGCCGCAACGGTGAGAAGCCCGCCTACCGCAAAAAAAATAAAAAAATAAAAAGCAGTCTAAAGGCTTTACTCTTGGTCAGGGTATAAGTGGGAGTGCTTTCTCATGGAGCACTACTTCAGTTTGGTGGCCTTGGCAGCCATGTGGAAGAAGACAACCCCAGGTCACTCAGAATAACCCGTTGTCTTTTATGCCCAGAAACAATTTATGCTGCCTCCTAAGGCTGTAATTCTGCCAGTCAGCAAGCTCGTCTCCCAGGCCTGGTGTCTGGGTTCTGGGGCCTCGGCTGCAGGGTCTGGGCATTTTCCACTTACATCCACGACCTGTGGGGGGCAGGCTTGACTGTGCCTCCCCCCCCCACACTGTGCGCCACAGAGTGGTTTCCAGTGTAGCCTCCGGGAGATCTGCGAGCCTCCTTTGGATGACAACCTGCTTCTTGAGGACTTATGATTCATCATGAAGGGGTTTATAGTGCAAACAACTTTGTTTTTAGAACATTAGAATTCTCTGATTTCCATTTGATTTAGAAAAATGGATGGCTGCAACAATGTTTCATCAGTAGAGAAAGGAGCAGGGGAGTAGGTAGCCTTTGGGGATCATTTGCTCAATAACCTTTATAATAATAGTAACAGTTAACATTTATTGAGCACCTAACTGTGCATGAAGCATCATTTTTCTAAATTTTTGTTTTTATTCCCTCACTTAATCCTCTCAACGGCCGGACTGTCCGTTTTACAGACAGGAGCACTGAGGCTTGGACTTTCTCAAGCTGCATAAGCGGGGAGTTAAGGTTGGTTTTGAACTCAGGTCAAGTGAACTGTCACTCACTGCAGTGCACCCCTCCCGTGTGCTGACCTGAATCCTGTTGCAGCAGATAAGGCTACCTCCTTTGACCCACCCCCAGTGGTTATTAAACAGTCTCCACAGAGAATTAAAATAAACTAGTTTAGTTGTCTGTTCTCTTCCTTTGAAAACTTCAGTCTCACACGTAACCTTCGGATAATGTGACCTACTGAAAATGTCACATTTACAGCTCGTCCCAAAGGGCTTTGGTTTAAAACAGTGGATAACATTTCCCTCTGTTTTCCATTATTTGGTTTAGAAAAAATCATAACAAGACAAAAACAAATTGGTAACCTCTATCATCAATAAACTTTTACTTGATGCCAGGCATCTCTTTTATTTAAGTTAATACGTAGAAGCAGTATAGATGTTAATTCTCTTCCTTCTTCAGGTGACATATTGCCATTTAAACCAGCATGTACTTCCATATCCTTTCTTACTAGCATTTTAGATTCTTGTCAACCAACTTTGTTGCTTCAGTGAGCAGACTCTGGGTTTGGGGGTTTTATAGCTAGAAAAGCACTGAGTACTTTTATAGTTTTACTATGCATTCTCCTCAAGGCAAAACTGTTATGCCTATACTGACATGCACTGACTATGGGACATATCATTAAAAATCACTAGTCACAGAGGAGCTGAATCTCAGAATAGAGTTGCTAACTTATTAAGATTCTAGTGAGGATCATGGAATTGCCTTAAGGGATTTCATAGGTGGGTTATGGATGCCTTTTGACTGTGCAAGGTTAAAATGTTGCAATGTTTTTTCTTTAATTTTATTTATTTTAGGCTGCATTGGGTCTTCGTTGCTGCACGCGGGCTTTCTCTAGTTGCGGCGAGCATGGCCTACTCTTCGTTGCAGTGTGCGGGCTTCTCATTGTGGTGGCTTCTCTTGTTGAGGAGCACAGGCTCTAGGCACACGGGCATCAGTAGTTGTGACACACGGGCTTAGTTGCTCCGCGGCACGTGGGATCTTCCCAGGCCAGGGATCAAACCCATGTCCCCTGCATTGGCAGGCAGATTCGTAACCACTGTGCCACCAGGGAAGTCCCAAAATGGTTGAAATTTGATAGCATGAAAAGTCATTGGCTTACTGAAAATAGGCCTTTTCTTGGATTCTCTCAGGTTCCCTTGAGCCAATTCCGCTAGAAAATCATTAGCATGTTTACATGAATAATTTCAAACCGCCAGCAGGTAATGTGGAGATCTCAATCCAGTTTTTTTTTTTTTTAAGTGGAACTTAAAATGTATGTCTAGATACATTCTTCTCTTATTTTCTCCCATCCTGATGCCTGCCCTGTTTGTCTCTACCGGACAGATAGCAGTAAGAGAAACAAAGACGGAGGAAAAGAAAGGGAGCCAGTTCGTTCTTAAAAACCTTGCGGGACTGCAAAGAAGCTGTAAGTCACAATGCACAGAATATAGCTGGAAAGACTCTTTAACTGTCGTTACTGAAATCTGTGTGGCATTAAATAATTTAGAGCAGGAAATGATCTTAGAATTCTAGAAAGAGTCAAGTGATTAGATAGTTGGAGAGTGAGGGTTCACGCTGGACCATTCACTTCAGGTGAGGAGGTCCGGGGAGTCACTTAAGTCCCTGCCAAGAGCTTTAACCGTCTCGTTTGGGCTCCTTGAAGACAGGAACCAGGTCCTAATCTTTTCTGCATCTACAGCGAATCGAGTACTACAGTAGTAGGTGCTTCATAAACATCTGTTGGATGATTGAACTGTTGGCTCCTAATGTCACCAAAGGATGGGCGTCACTGTTCCCACACAGCTGTGGTGCCCATGGAATCAGTGATAGCAGTTCAATTATTCAGTTCACTCTAAACCTGGCTCATTGGATGCTCTCAACTCTGTATTTGGAACCTCCTTTTCCTGTTCAGTAGTGTCTCCCATAGGACTTCTCGGCCTGATTCCATAACTTATGAGCCACGTTTGGTTACTAGAATAGTTCCTATTGTTTTATTCAAGACTCAGGGCTCTTCGTTTAAAAAAGTCAGGCTTGCATGTGATTCAGATCTTATGCCCTCCCCTCTCTCCAGCATAGCCTAGAGCTCTGGCTAGTGACTTGGAGTATAGGTAAGGGTGGACGTGTGCACGACTGTGTAAACTTGTGTAAGTTTGTATAAGTGTGTGAGTGTGTAAAGGCTTGGACATCTCTTCATCCAAGAACACACTTCTCCAAGGTGCTGGGGGCAAGGGAAGGAAAAGGCCAAACATCTTCCTGCCATCCTGGGCAAGTTTCATCCTCTACTGACCACAGGCTCACTCCCAAGCCGTTCCCTAAGAATTAGCGAATCCTTTCAAGACACAGCTGCATCTTACAGCAGACCCCTGGCTCGTGGCATTCCATTGCATTTCCCCCATGTCTGCACCTCATTATCCTTCATGCTGTGACAGTCCCCAGGCTCTGCTACCAGAGCTAGAGCTCTTTAGCAGTGCAAGTTCTACCCTCTGTACCTTTCTCCTCCAGGGTCTCAAGGGGGCGGTCCTGGCTTCCTCTCTCCTGGCAGTCTCATGCCTGCCTCTCCCTCCCTGCCATGTTGCATTTCCATAATTCTCTTTCTCATGGTCACAAGCACTGGGGTCAAATCACAAGTCCCCTAGCTAAGCAGTCATCTAACTAAGAAATGAAAGCTTGGTCTCCGCTTCCTTCAGGAGCCCTTTTCTCGGCCAGTGAGTCTCTTGAGGCCCCTGTTAGGACGAATGGGGGGAACAGTGTCAAATACTTCCCTCTCCCTAGTGCCACCTCCTCACTCTTCAAATCCCCCCTTTATATGGACTAGGGTGATGTGGAGGGAGGCAGTCGGGGGTGGAGCCAGTCCAAAGATACTTCTTGGCGATTCTTGTAAGCCCTGAAGAAAGGAGACCATCCCTAAATAACGGCATATGGACAATGTGGTGTATTGGGCCTTAACTCCAGTTCTAGGACAGTTAAGAAAAGTTCTAGTGAATTTTTTTTTTTTTTTTTTTTGCGGTACACGGGCCTCTCCCGTTGCGGAGCACAGGCTCCAGACGTGCAGGCTCAGCGGCCATGGCTCACGGGCCCAGCCACTCCGCGGCATGTGGGATCTTCCCAGACCGCAGCACGAACCCATGTCCCCTGCATCGGCAGGTGGACTCGCAAGCACCGCGCCACCAGGGAAGCCCTCTAGTGAATTTTTAAAAATTAGTTAATTAATTAATTTTTGGCTGTGTTGGGTTTTTGTTGCGGTGCACGGGCTTCTCGTTGAGGTGGCTTCTCTTGCTGTGGAGCACGGGCTCTAGGTGCGCGGGCTTCTGTAGTTGTGGCACGTGGGCTCAGTAGTTGTGTCTCGCAGGCTCTAGAGTGCAGGCTCAGTAGTTGTGGTGCACGGGCTTAGTTGCTCTGTGGCATGTGGGATATTCCCGGACCAGGGCTTGAACCCGTGTCCCTTGCATTGGCTGGCAGATTCTTTACCACTGTGCCACCAGGGAAGCCCAAGAAAAGTTCTAGTGTATTTTTGCATAGGCTTCAGATGAGCATTCTAACTCTTTATTTACAGCCAAACTACACTTACCTTTAAACTTAACAAAGAGTACAAGCTAAGAACTAAAATAAGAGGCAAAAGGTAAATAAATAAAATGAAACAAACTCAAAGTATAAAGCAAAATGTTTAGTACAAATATAACTTTTTTTTTTTTTTTTTTTTTTTTGCAGTACACGGGCCTCTCACTGTTGTGGCCTCTCCCGTTGCGGAGCACGGGCTCCAGACGCGCAGGCTCAGAGGCCATGGCTCACGGGCCTAGCTGTTCTGCGGTATGTGGGATCTTCCTGGACCGGGGCACAAACCCGTGTCCCCTGCATCGGCAGGCAGACTCTCAACCACTGCGCCACCAGGGAAGCCCTATAACTTTTTTAAATAATAATAATAATAATGGCTTACTATGTGTCAAGCACTGTTCTAAATTGACATGTATCATCTCATTTAACCCTTGCAACAATGCTATAAGTTCTTTTATTATTAGCATTTTATAGATAAGAAAATGGAGGCACGGAGAGATGATCTGTACTTGGACACAAGTGAGTGCACCAGCAGCAAGTGTATTAAAAAGATATTGAGCTGGGGACTTCCCTGGTGGTGCAGTGGTTAAGACATCGCACTCCCAATGCAGGGGGCCCAGGTTTGATCCCTGGTCACGGAACTAGATCCCACATGCATGCCGCAACTAAGAGTTCGCATGCCACAACTAAGGAGCTGGCGAGCCACAACTAACGAGCCCGTGGGCCGCAACTAAGACCTGGTGCAACCAAATTAATTAATTAATTAACTTAAAAAAAGATACTGAGCCGATTTTTGTAATTAGTGTTCTATGTGTGCCAATTACAAAAACAGTTTTTAGGGCACCGTCGCAAAATCTAGAAATTTAAGGTGTTTAGCATCATATCCTCCCAAGAGCAGCACAAGTGTAGTGGTTAAGCACACAGATTCTAGAACCAGATTATATAAGTTCAAATCTTGGCTTTCCTTTTTACTAACTGGGTGGCCATTTACAGCTGGGGTCCCTGTGTCTCAGTTTCCAGTAAGTGGTATTTAGCCTAAAAGGTTACTGGCAGAGTTAAGAGAGTTGGTATGTCTACAGCAGCACTGTCACATAGAATAGCATGTGAGCCATCTATTTAATTTAAAATTTTTTAGTAGCCTCATTAAAAAGGGGGGAGAAGGAACAGGTGAAGTTAATTGGAATAATATATTTTACTTAACCCGATATGTCCCAAACGATATCATTTCAATGTGTAATTGACATTATTAATGAGATATTTTACATTTGTTATTTTTTGTTCAGAGTCTTTGGAATCTGGTGTATATTTTACACCTGTAGCACGTTCAGTTTGGACCAGCCTCATTCCACGTGCTTAATGCCCACGCGTGACCAGTGGCTCTCGGAAGGGACAGTGCAGCTGCAGAGCACTTAGAACAGTGCCAGGCACATAGTAAGTGTTACTCAAACGTTACTGATTATTTTACCTTCCAAATATTTTTCAAGTCACTCACTTCTCTCCTTCTCCACTGACATGCCTTAGACCAACTTATCATCATCTTTGCCAAAAAAGGTGGATGAGCTTCCTAACTTGGCCTCCCTGTATTCACTAGCCACAGCCCTCGGCCGTCTATTCTTCATACTGAAGACCAAGAAATCCTTTCAAAATATGTATCTGATCATTTCCTCGCTCCATTACCCCTGAGCCTTCCCTGTACCGTATTCCTGCCTCTCTGTGCTTCAGCCACTAACCTTTGTTCTGTTCCTTGGACTGGCCAGATACTTGCTGAGCCCTTCCCTCCGGAACCCCCATTGGTACTTCCTCTGGCATCCCTGTTTGTACTTCCTCCCTCTTTATATCTTCCTCAGGAAGCCTTTTCTGGGGCTTCCAGTCTCTGTCAGATGAGTTTGTTAAAATGCCGTCATAGAATCATGTTGCTTTTTTTTTTTTTCCAAAGCTCTTATCTCTGTAATTTTGCTTTCATAGTGCAATAAATTAATTAACCTGTCTACTGTCCCATCTAGACTTTAAATTCTTTCAGGGCAGACACTGCATTTGTTTTTGTTCACCATTTTGTCCCCTATACCTAGCCCAATGCCTAGCACCTTGCTGACCATCATGAAATATTTTTTAATAAATAACTGAAGTAAGTAAATATGCAGTTATTGTACGAGACCCTAAAAAATCAGAATGAAGGGAATTTAAAACCAGGAAGAAAGTGCCGCAAGGCCAGCTTTTAGTTTAATTTAAATTCTTTTTTTTTAATGTCTTTATTGGAGTATAATTGCTTTACAATAGTGTGTTAGTTTCTGCTTTATAACAAAGTGAATCAGCTATACATATACATATATCCCCATATCTCCTCCCTCTTGCATCTCCCTCCCACCCTCCCTATCCCACCCCTCTAGGTGGTCACAAAGCACCGAGCTGATCTCCTTGTGTTATGCAGCTGCTTCCCACTAGCTATCTATTTTACATTTGGTAGTGTATATATGTCCATGCCACTCTCTCACTTCATCCCAGCTTACCCTTCCCCCTCCCCATGTCCTCAAGTCCATTCTCTACGTCTGTGTCTTTATTCCTGCCCTGCCCCTAGGTTCTTCAGAACCACTTTTTTTTTTTTAGATTCCATATATATGTGTTAGCATGCAGTATTTGTTTTTCTTTTTCTGACTTACTTCACTCTGTATGACAGTCTCCAGGTCCATCCACCTCACTACAAATAACTCAATTTTGTTTCTTTTTATGGCTGAGTAATATTCCATTGTATATATGTGCCACATCTTCTTTATCCATTCATCTGTCAGTGGACACTTAGGTTGCTTCCATGTCCTGGCTATTGTAAATAGTGCTGCAATAAACATTGTGGGACATGACTCTTTTTGAATTATGGTTTTCTCAGGGTATATGCCCAGTAGTGGGATTGCTGGGTCGTATGGTAGTTCTATTTTTAGTTTTTTAAGGAACCTCCATACTGTTCTCCATAGTGGCTGTATCAATTTACATTTCCACCAACAGTGCAAGAGCGTTCCCTTTTCTCCACTAAATTCTTAAAGAATAAGAGCAGAGGAATTCTAGAGTAACTCCCCATGTAATAAGATTCAGAAAATTTCACAAATATGGAAATAACAACATTTAGACTGACATGAGACAAAGACAAGCATGGATTGTGCCCTTAACCACCCCAAGCATGGAAAACCAACCTGAAAAACTGAAAAAAGGAGATGAGGAACAGGAAGGAGTATTGTGAGCCACGTTCTACTTCTCATGTGCCTGAAAAATTAAGTATGAGTTGAGCATGGGGAAGCATTGGTGGTAAAGGAGGCCCGGGAGCCAGCTTTAATGCTATGGTCCTGTACTATTTTCTTGCAAATAGTTGAAGTATCATGGAAATTCTACTATCTCAGCAAATAGCAATTAATTGAAGTTGGTCGATGAATCAACAAGTATTTGTCTTCCATATTATATGTGATGAGAATACAGAGGAAAACAAGGCAGCTGTGGTCTCTGTATTATAGATTTAGGGATGCCATCAGTTCTTTCTTCCTTCCCTCTCAGTCTTATGTCAACTGAGCCCAGACCTGAGAACTAGATTAGGATTAAAGTACAGTGTCAGGACATGTAAAATAAGTGACAGTAATGGTGGTTCAGTGAATCTCACGAATAAGGTAGGTAACTCATTCTTCCCACTCACCTTCTAGGAGATGGTGGAGAAACCGAGTTGAAGAGTTCTCCAGCACTGCTCCCTCCTGGAGTGTACAGTGCATGACTCCTCCTCTCTAAGAAAACGTGAGAAATAGATGAGCATATCTACTCATTGCTAACACTGAGTTTCTAGCCTTATCAGTTGAGTGGAGAGAGAACGCTAGAAAGAGGAACATGTTGGAAATGGGAGGAGGAAGAGAGATCAGATGACTTCCATTCGGGATGAGCTAAGTTATTCTCCGATAATAAATTAGTCACAAAATTCTCAGCGGCTCACCTCAGCAAAGTTTTAGTTCGTGCTCACACCATGTCTGCTGTGCATTTGGCAGCCTGCTAGAGCGACTCCCCTCCAAGCACTGAAAGAAAGTCGCTCTGTGGTCTCCCCATGACTTCCAGATTTCCAGGTGATTTCTAGATTGCAGGGGAAGAGAGAGCAGGCGTTCACTGCCTCAGCCCGGAAGTCACATTCATGTGTGTTCACAGTCCATTGTGCAGAGATAGTCACATGACTTTCCCTAACTGCAAAGAGGGCTGTAAGATGTTGTCTTCTATGTGCCCAGGAAGGAGGACAACTAAACGTTCACATACGTTAAGAATGTCCAGGGCTTCCCTGGTGGCGCAGTGGTTGAGAGTCTGCCTGCCGATGCAAGGGACACGCGTTCGTGCCCCGGTCCGGAAAGGTCCCACGTGCCGCGGAATGGTTGGGACCATGAACCATGGCCGCTGAGCCTGCGCGTCGGGAGCCTGTGCTCCGCAACGGGAGAGACCACAACAGTGAGAAGCCCGCGTACCGCAAAAAAAAAAAAAAAAAAAGGTATAAATGAACTTATTTACAAAACAGAAACAGACTCACAGATTTTGAAAACAAACTTATGGTTACCAAAGGGGAAGCATGAGAGTGAGGGATAAATTAGGAGCTTCTTTCACTTTTAATTTCTAACTTAATGCATATCTTCCTCACTGGACTGTAAGCATGTAGCAGCGGCCCCTCTGTCCTATTTCCTGCGGAACCCTCAGCTGGCAGGGAGCGAACATTCCATAATGTTTTCTGAACAGAAGCATCAGTCAGACCATAAGACGGCAGGAGAGGGCACAGGTAGAAGGAGCACTGTGGTGACTCGGGAAACTGTGCCCAGGTGGGCTCTGATTGTGTCTGGCCACGGCTGTGTGGGAGCTGTGTGGGTGCTCCGTGTCTCTCGATGTAGCTAGAACTCACCCAAACAGCGTTAACGTGAAAGCCCGTGTAATTGTAGCTGCTGGGCAAAGTTGATTGCAGTATAAGGTGATAACAATATTGAGCATTTCTTATATAATCAAGCATAGTTATTTTGTCTGTAGTTTAAAGTTGTTTGAGGTTCAAGATTACTCAATTAAAAATTCTGGTTTGTTTCCAGAGGAGTACAGGGACTAGAAAAAAGGAGCTGTTTCATGAGACTATTCGAAAGAATATAACTCCCTGAGGAAGCATCAGAATCCACATGTAAGTTTTTGTACCTAAATTGGTAAAGATAAACTGCTTATAGCAACACATCTGTTATTTCTGCAGCTTTCATCCAGCAGTGTGCCTCCACAGCCCCACCCCTTTTATCTAGTTGCAGGGTGGTTGGGACGTGGGATGCTGGGGCATCATTACATAACCCAGGGATTTGCAAATTTTATTTATAAATACTTAATGTTTTGTGGGCTATACAGTCTCTGTCGTAACTACTCAACTCCACTGCTGTAGCCCCAAAGCAGCCATGGACAATACTTAAAAAATGAGCATGGCTGTTGTATTGCTTTTATTGCTGTGTAATAAATTACCACAAGCTTAGTGGCTTAAAGCGGTAGACATTTATTATCTTACAGTTTCCATAGGTCAGGATTCAGCTTAGCTGGGTCCTGTGCTCAGGGTCTCACAAGGTTACAATCAAGGTGTTGGTAAGGACTGCAGTCTCATCTGAGGCTTGGGATCCTCTTCCAAGTTCAAGTGTTTGTTGGCAGAATTCATTTACTTGCAGCTGTCTAATTCATGGCAGCTTACTGATGATAGACAAGCTATCTATCTCATCTAACTCATCTCAGCAGGAGGCTTAGGAAAGGCCTATACCATCTTTTAAGTGTTCACCTGATTAGGACAGGCCCACCCAGAGTGGTCTTTCCTTGGTTACCTTGAAATCAGCTGATTAAAGGCCTTAGTTACATCTGCAAAATCCTTTTATCTTTGCTATCTAAGGTAATATAATCATAGGAATGATACCTCATCATATCCACAGGTCCCACCCACACTTGAGGGGAGGAGAGATTTCTACAAGGCATGTATATGATAGGGGGTTGGGAATATTGGGGGCCATCCTAGAATTCTGTCTACCACATCTGTGGTCAAATAAAACAGCCTATGGGGGCTTCCCCGGTGGGGCAGTTGTTGGGAGTCCGCCTGCCAATGCAGGGGACGTGGGTTCATGCCCCGGTCTGGGAGGATCCCACGTGCCGCGGAGCGGCTGGGCCCGTGAGCCATGGCCGCAGAGGCTGCGCGTCAGGAGCCTGTGCTCCGCAGCGGGAGAGGCTACAGCAGTGAGAGGCCCGTGTACCGCAAACCAACAAACAAACAAACAAAAATAATGTAAAACAGCCTATGGACACTGAAATGTGCATATCAGAAAATAATATTTCTGATATTCTGTCACAAAAATAATATTTTTGATTATTTTTTTCGACCCTTAAAAACAGTAAAACCATTTTTGTGGGCTAGAAAAAATAAAAGCCAAGAAACAGGTAGCTGGCTGGATTTGGCCTGTGGGCTATAGTTGGCCATCCTCTGATATTAATCTGTAAAATGGAGTAAGATAGCCCTGGTAGCTTGGTTAAGAAATGGTTTCTAGAACCAGATGCTGGATCTAGAGGGTATGGCTTTGCAATGTGTGGGAGCAGTGCTGGAGTTTAAGGGTGACCTGCTGGGTTATAAAATGCTAGATTCCTTCTCTCAGAGGTTGTTCTTCCTGTGACTTGGAAAGATCTATGCCTGAACAGACCAAAGACCAGAGCCACTGCCCTAAGTGCACATCCCATATGAGGACAGGGGGAAACCTGAGAAGCTGGGCTACCAAACAGCCCGAAGCCCCATATCGCCCAGTTGCTTTACGAAGGTGTCTCCTTTGTGCTTATCCATGCAAACTCTAGCTTCTTTGCCTTTTTCTGTTCAAGTGCCCGATCGAATCCTCTGTGGGGCTACTACAGCTTCACACAGTCAATCAAAGAGCAGCACGCTTTTTAGTGTTACTGAAAATGTAATTCTGCTGAAATGGAATTTATGGCATAGGAAACAATCATTTGCTCTTCACATCACAAGGCACAATGATAGTTTCAGAGAGTTGGGTTGTATATCTAGGCTAATTTTCATATTGTTCAAATCTAAATTTTCGTCTGCACAAACCAAAAGATTAAGGATGTGAAAAACATTCTTGCTGCAGAAGCTCAAGAAAACTATAATAGTACTGTGGGAAACATTACATCTTAGAATCATGGTATCCTGGTGTAACCACAAATGTACTTATCAAATGTTTATATGGTGCTTACTGTGTGCCAGGCACTGTTCTAAGCATGGTACAGATATTACTTTATTTAACCCTCACACTAACCCTTTGAAGACAGTATTATTATTGTCATTATCCTTGATAAGGAAAGAGAGGCACAGAGCACAGTTAAGTAGTAACTTGACCAATATCTCCTGCTTAGTAAGTGGCTGCCCTGGGATTTGAACCCCAGCAATTTCATTCCAGAGTCTGTTCTCTCAACTACTATCCTATGCTACTTCTCCAGCATATAATAATAATTTTAAAATGTTTCTGGAATATGCTGATGTAATTCGTGGCATACAAATAATTAATAAGATATTTTAATGAAAATACTGAAATTAGTGTGAAAGTTCTTGAAGGTGACATCCTGCCAGGTGACTGAAGTGGCCAATTAAATGACCATCTTCCCTCTTGTCTAAGCTTCAGCAGGCTTGTTGATTAGCTTGTCAGCATGTCATCCAATATTTCTAACGCCAGCTTTGAGATGCTTTTCCAATAATGCCAATATCAGAATCTCAATAAGGATCAGTTACATGGCACACATTTGCCACAATTGTATTAATAATTCATCAGATTTTTTCAATTGATGTAGAAGTTTTTATTGTAAAATTATTCAAAATTTGTTACATTTCTATAATACGAGTGAAGATACTGAAATAACCATGTGATTTTATCAAAGACAAATTTGGTTCTATTCAAACATAAGATTTCTGATAGAGATGCCTGTTCTCAGAAGAATACTAATAATGTTTCAACTACCAGAGGCTTAGTTTTTATCAGTTGAAAGAGTTCCATTGTCAAGACATTTTCCAAAGACCCTAAATCAAAACAATGCCATTGCAATTTTCCGTGACACTTTTTTCAAAATGAAGAGGCAGAATATTTCTCCATGTGAATTTTTGCATTTTAATCAGAACTGAAGAGAAAGATAAAAAGTGAATGGTTGAGCTTCCCTGGTGGCGCAGTGGTTGAGAGTCCGCCTGCCGATGCAGGGGACACGGGTTCGTGCCCCGGTCCGGGAAGATCCCACATGCTGTGGAGCGGCTGGGCCCGTGAGCCATGGCCCCTGAGCCTGCACGTCCGGAGCCTGTACTCCACAACAGGAGAGGCCACAACGGTGAGAGGCCCGTGTACCACAAAAAAAAAAATAAAATAAATAAAAGTGAATGGTTTAATTCTAAAAATAAAAGAATTTTATAAGAAAATTACTAGTAATGTTAAATAATCATCGTGATGTGGATTTAGTGAGACTGATAAGGGAATAGGAATTAAATTACCTACCTTTAGAGGAGATATATTGAAAAGCCTTTAACAATTTTGTTTTATTTGGAGAAAACAACAAAAACTTGTAAAAAGAATGATCTGAAGAAAGCACGGAATAATTTCTAGAATATTTTATTTTCTATTATTATGAAGACTTTTCAAAATGAGATCCTTATCTTAAATTATTGCTTGAATACTTGTTTGCTGAGTAGAAGTAGAAGAAAACAAAATTCCTCAGAAATATTTTCATAGATAAACATATTAATACTTCAGGATTTCACACTACCTGGTATGACTCCAGTTCATCAGATCATTTTTGCTAACAACTTTTGGGAATTACTAAAGTAATTGATATAAAAATCTCTCTTGATAATCCAAGTGAATTACTCAGACTTTCCAAGAGATGTTTGAAAAGGTAAAGAATAAATTCTAACTTCACAAGTTGAATTCTACAAATGAGCGTAAAAATGGAAAACTCTGTCAATCAGCTTCAACAGGGATGATGAAAATGACAAAAATTGTATTAACCCAACTGTAATTTTTGGCAGAATTTTGTATTCATTCTCATTTACTCTTGTCAGTAAAAGGTGACTGGTTAAATATATAGCTTACAAAATTTAATTTTTCTAATTTTTGAGACTTTCTAAAAATAAATTCACAAATAAAAAGCATGATTTGTCAGAACATGAATTCAAACTTGGAGCTTGTTGTAAATATGGTCACCATATGAGTGTTCTGGACCAGAAAGAATGAGGCCAAGAGGGAGTCACAGTGAATGGAAATGAAAGAAAAATGAAGTGTGGGTGATTTGAAGATTAATCGGGCCTTTTTTCTGTCCAGAAGAAAAACATTGCAGACATAAGACGATTCTTGATAAGGTAATAATCACTTACTATAATCAAACTCTATGTACTTCAGCTAGAAACTACTGAGCACTAGGAAAGAGCTATTAGGCATTGTTAAAGCAATTGATCACTTCCATCATTGTTTGTATGGCTGGAACTTCACAATCAGAACGTATCATACTGCATAATGAGGCCTGCTGAACTTCACAAATTTGGAAGGACAAATTGGCTGGATGTTTACAAAACTGTAAGGCTGACATTTCCGAATTGAATGTCGACAGAGAGTAAAAAAACATCATAATGTACATACATTATCTAGGCCCCCCGTGTTGGGATAACGCATATAAATCTGACATTAGGCATGAAGAAAAGAAGCAAATAGTCTAAAAGATCTGGTAGTTAGTGTTTTGGAACAAGCAAAGGTTTCTGGCCGGGGCGGTGGAAAACACTCCTATTTCCTGAATAGAAAGTTATAAAATGGTTCATTCATTTGTCCAACAAATATTTATTGAGTGTGTATATGTGCCAGGCACCATTCCAGGCGTGAGAAATACACTAGTGAAAAAGATGAATCATAGGGCTAAGGGTCCAGCAAAGCCACAGAGAGTGAGATAAAAATATCGTTGTGTGAAAGCTGGATTGACTTTGTAAAAAAACAACACAGACTTTATTTACCCTTTGTATTGCCACTGTTAAGTACTACTGGATGTCATGTAAATACAGTCAAACTTCTAATTAAAATTTCTTTTTCATGGAAGTTATATTTGACTAATACAGGTTATGCCACGGAATTGCACGTGCTTCTTTTAAAAAATGTAATATTTAACTATCACACAATCCCAGAATTCTGTTCATCTAGTTTTTCAAGAGAATTGTAGGCTGTTATACATGATCAACCAAATTAAAACTGATCTGCAAAAAAGCAGATTTAGCATATATGACCTAGGAAAATTCCAACTTTGAAGAAAACGCAAACTCCATACAGCTCCACTTTATACTTTCCTATAGTTAAAAGTGTTTCCAAGGAATCCACACATTTGAAAAATATTTCTAATGTACTAAATTTAAGATGTTTGCATTATTTCTCACATGTACCAGGAAAATATTCTGATAGTTTTCTATAGACTAGTCCTGAAAAGCAAATAAAAATTTCCAAGTATTTCACACAGTGCTTGGCACATAATAAGAACTCATTTAATACTTATAGACAAGAGCAAGCAAATTGGGTATGACAAGTTACCATCACAATAATTAAGTAGTGGTCAGATCCAGTTTTATGGAATCTGAAGCTTATCTAATTAGGGGGTCCCTCTTTAAAAGAAAGAATACAAAATCATACATATAAAATTAGCCATGAGAGTGAATGTCTATTTAGAATAAGAAAATAAATTACTACAAATTATAATATTTAAAATGATAGATAATGACAATGAATTTCTAAAATATGTTTTTGGCTCCCACCAGAATGTTTCATTTCATCATATTTATCAATAATCTACGAAATATAAAAAATGAATCTGAAATGAAGGCACACAAAACCGGAACACAAATGCATTTTTTAGAAGGCTGCTATGTTTTTTGGGGGTTTTTTTGCGGTACACGGGCCTCTCATTGTTGTGGCCTCTCCCGTTGCGGAGCACAGGCTCCGGATGCGCAGGCTCAGCAGCCATGGCTCATGGGCCCAGCCGCTCCGCGACATGTGGGATCTTCCCGGACCGGGGCACGAACCCGTGTCCCCTGCATCGGCAGGCGGACTTTAAACCACTGCGCCACCAGGGAAGCCCTGCTATGTTGTTTTGAGCTACATAATTGTGTGACCAAATTATTCTTATTACATGTAGTAATTTAAGAATTTTGTTACTGGAACACTTGTTCTGCCGTTTTGCTGTGCTAGAGGCAGATTTGTGTGCCACTTCATATGGAGCTGCCAGACCTCATGGGGACAGGATGTATCAGGTATGGTAAGATCTGATCCGGTAGACACTGGGGTACGTGCAACATGTGACTTCACACACAGGTGTACTCACTGCTTATCGTACCACTATAAGCTTGTACCCTACGAACACGGGAATTCTATTAACTTCTGTTTAATGAGATCCCATCAAAAGATAGAACTATGTATGTTGTGTTTATAATTGCATATACTGCATTATTGAGCATATGTCTAACAGAATGGGACTCCCATTTTGACTAGGCACTGTTGAGAACTGAATGCCCCGCTTAAATTAGACATGTCTGACAATTAGAAAGCTTTTCCACAGACGAGCTATATTTTAAATCTTGTTTTTCCTGCACTAGCCACAATCTACCACGTCTGGATGCTCTAGGACAGGTTTTTCTCTCTCTCTCTTTTTTTAATATTTATTTATTTATTTGGCTGTGCTGGATCTTAGTTGCCACACGTGGGCTCCTTAGTTGTGGCTCACAGGCTCCTTAGCTGTGGCATGTGAACTCTTCATTGCGGCATGCATGTGGGACCTAGTTCCCTGACCAGGGATCGAACCCGGGCCCCCTGCACTGGGAGCACGGAGTCTTAACCACTGTGCCACCAGGGAAGTCCCGGACAGGTTTCTCTTAAAATTTTACCCCTGAACCTGGACTTTGTGTCTGACACTAAGTGAGCCAGCACAGTGCAGGTAGAGTTGGAAAAGGGTCAAGTGGCCTTCTAATTTTAGAGGGACCTCTTTATCCATTTGTTTCCAGACTTGGGGCCAAGTACCAATGTTTGGGTTTCACAGCATTCAGCTGGCTGCTTGTGAATGGTACCAACTGCTGTTAAGACTAGCTCCCTTCCCCAGACCTGCTCACTGGCCAAGAGAACTTTACCAATGGGTTGGCACCTAACGTTGACACCGATTTGCACAATGGTGCAATAAAAGGCATCCTTCAAGTCCCTTTTCTTTGTAGCTTATCAATAAAGGGGAATCAGAGCTTGTGGCAACTTGGAGATGGAGACAGCCTATCAACAGGGATTGTACCTGGGACCTTGATGCAGACTCATGCAAGAGAGGGAAGCTGTCAGGAGGGCTCTCATGCTGAATCACCTCCCACCCCTGGTACTACTGTTATGCCCTGAACCCTTTGGCCCAGACCTGCCAATTCTCTCCCTGTCAGGGCTGGATCCTACTAACCATTTTCCAGTCCCTGACTGGGGTCCTGTTCCCTCCTGAATGCACAGCCTGGACTTTAGAAAACTATCACCCTCTTGTGTGGCAACTCTTTTAGCTCACCCTAACCTCCAGATCCTTCCAGAACAGATGGAGCCCGAGGTCTCTGCACCCTCGGGCACTAAGATCAAGTGGCGCCTTTTGCCTCCCTGTAGAAAGCAGACCTACGACTGAGCTTGCCTCCAAACTCGGGCGCTGCCCTTCTCTTCCTCACCTGGCACTGTTGAGGTCGCGGGATCCCTGGTGTCAAGAATGAGTGGGTTGTCATGGGCTTCCTGGCGGATTCCCTAACTGCTCTCCTCACACACAGCCCGGGGGCTGCGCACTGAGAAAGGTGACGCAAGACCACCTAGACCCAGGCTTTACCTTCCTGAGGTCTACGTGGACAAGAACAGGCACGTACGCGCGCACAGGAGGACCGAGGCCGGGGAGGAGCCACCTGCCCAGGGTGCCGAGGGCTGAGGGTGGGCATGGGCCCGGAGCCATGGGTGATGCCCCCTGGGAGCTGGTGAGCCGTGATGGTGGTGATGGCGCTTTCCTGGTCCCCAAGTGGTTCAGGTAGGAGGGACAGAAACAAAAAACTCTGCGGATATCCAGCACTCCTGTTCTCGTGGTTCCTGTGATTACACGTAGTGTGTGCACCTGTCTTATAGTTCAAAACCGGACTTTTTTGCGGTACGCGGGCCTCTCACTGCTGTGGCCTCTCCCGTTGCGGAGCACACGCGCAGGCTCAGTGGCCATGGCTCACGGGCCCAACCGCTCCGCGGCACGTGGGATCCTCCCGGACCGGGACACAAACCCGTGTCCCCGGCATCGGCAGGCGGACTCTCAACCACTGCGCCACCAGGGAAGCCCAAAACCGGACTTTTTAATATACCTATTATAGTTACACACTGTTTAATAAAAAGTGCCGAGAAGCAGTGTGATTCTTTCGGATCCTTGCTTCTTCTCCTGACAATGAGCAACAGGTGCCACTCACTTGAGACTTTCCCTATCACTCTGCCTGGATTCCAGGGGGAAAAGCGTGTCCTCATACTGCATACTAGCTTTCTCTCCTGTGTCTTTCTCCTCTGCCTGGGGTACGCTTTGTCCCCTTCTTCATCTAGCTAATTCTTCATCCTTCAAAATACTCCCCATCTATCACCTCTTCAAGAAAGCCTTTTCTGACACCCCTGAAGTCTGGATTTGGTCCCAGCCTGCATGCTTCTGTGACAGCCCTGCCTACCTCTGCCGTGACGCTCAACCCACTGCCTTTCTAGGCTGACTGCCCACCCATCTGAGTTCCAATAACTACGACATCTTGATAAGAGGAATTACATCTTTTATCTTTATATTTCGATGCCTAGTGTCCAGTAAATATGCAGTAGGTGTTTGTTGAATGAATGAATGAGATTTATTGACTTTGGGGGGCATCAAACCATTCCAGACCCTAGTGATCTCAAATCCATCATATTCTGCAGAAACTGATTGAATATCGATCCCTTGCCATTGCTTCATATTTTAAGGAAAGGTCTTTTGAAAATATGATATGCAGCTGTAAAACAACAAAACTGATTCTACAAGCCACACATAAATATCAGTCTCATTATTTTATAATCATCCTTTGTAAGTGACTAAGAAAATTTGAAATGATTGAGTTGCACTCAGATTTGAACACATGCTTCAAGAATCATAACTTTGCTTAGTATAAAACTTAATAGTTTTAATTACAATTGTTGGGAAGAATCAGGCTGGCAGAGATTTTCAAATAGGATTTAATTTCATTTCTATCATAACTTTACCTGGTTTATTCCTATGTCCTAGCTTTCAAATTCTGTTTCTCAGTGAAATCTACACCCGTGTCCTTGGAGACTCTCGTCATTGACATAAGCCTGCTGCACAGAGAAGACGCTATGCAACTTACTCAGTTCCACAAAGTGTATTGAATACTTGCTACTCACACTGTGCCATTACTGCGATAAGATCACAGAGACTGGATATTTGTATACAATATTTTTTGTTTTTGAAGCCTTCATTTCTCAATTCCACAAACATTGTCACACTTTCACATGAGTTCATCAGACACTGCTGTAAATGCCATGGTGATAGGGACAGGGGAGATCAATATGTTCCTGATTTCAGAAAAATTCCAGTTTAGCTTGGGAGATAAAATACACAGATGTAACATGTTTAACATCAACACTGAAGTTTAATAGCAACACGAACTGATAACATAACAAACATCCTACGATTAAGTCCCATCCCTCCTGGCTCTCCCTGGCTTTCGGGGTTCACCCTCACAGCAAGCCAGGCTGTGCTAGAGAGACAGGGGTTTCAGACATAAGCTGGTGTTCGAAAACAGGGGCAAGTTACTGGCTTCAGTTGCTTCACTTGTATCTAGTGTGCATAGAATTATTGGGAAGAGTAAACGTGGAAAAGCAGGTAGAAGTGGTGGTAGAAAACTCTCAATTCCTGTTCTCTTTCTTCTTCTAGTTTCTAGACGAACTAAGTACAGCCTGTGCTAAAGCAAGTTCCCAACGATCCAGGTGCCTGCCACGCCTTCCCCAGGGTTACAGGTGACACCAGCACCAGCCCTGACACAGTCAGCCGAAGACAGCACTGGTTGGGGGTGAGAGAAAGAGTGGCCAGATTCTTCAGTCTATAGAGAGTGGTGTTGGCGACAAGAAGATTTCCTCTCTTCTCTGTGGAAGAAGGAAGAGGGGGCCTTCGCCCACCCCTAAGCCTAATTGGAGGGCAGGGGGCTTTGAGAAACTCTTGTTTAGATTGGGGGTGTCAGCACCACAGGTAGGAAGGCATCTCGCTGCCCAGCTGAGCTGTCATTGCCTGCCCTGGAGCTACTACTGGGGCAGAATGGGGTGTTTGAAGGAGTCCTCAGGGGAACCTGAAGGTGAGGGATGTATTCAAACATGGAAATGAGTGCCACTCTCTTCAAGAAGTAGGAAGAGTTGCGAGTAAACCTGGGAGGGAAAGGATGAATGCAAGCCCACTCGCATTCCCAGGGGCCTCTAGAGGGTTTGGAGGAGATGGAACAGGACCACGCTGTTGCCCACGGCCCCCAGGAAGGGGTGGGAAGTAGAGGAGGGGCCCCGGTGGCTTCTGGGACCAGCCAGGCAGTGCCTTTACTCAGAGAACTGGCTGAAGGCATGGATTCCTGGTTGGGCCAGGTCACGACTGCCTCTTTGAGATAGTCCTGGGGACAGGGGAGCTGGGGTGAAACTGAGCAGCACCCCAAGAAATCTACTTCCATCGTCTATAAGGAAACCACCGTATAAAATCAAACCAAATCAGAATGAGGTCTGAGAGCCGCCCTACAGTGGTACCACTCTCCCACCAGAGAAGACAGCTTTGAGGGAGAGGAGGCTGGAAATGTTTCAGAATGACACCAGGCCAGCACCCTGATGCTCTCCCCCTGCCAGCGCTGGAAGAAAGGTCAAGAAGTGGGATTTAAAGCACCTTTCAGATAAGCCCGAAACTGAGCTGGGCTTTTATAATCAAAAAGGATTGCAAGTTATAAAAATCTGCCCAGGACGTCACTGGCAGAAGAAAAAGGAAGGTGATTTGACATAGCACAGCTGGAGTAATGATGGGAAGAAATGAAATGGATTCATGTTTATCCCACTACTAAGAGTCCTTAACAAACTCCAGGCCCACGCTGGGACACACACGAGCAGAGATGCTCGTCCCCAGGGAGTTAGACAGGAAGGTCATCTTCAGGGACGTGCTGGTGGCCTCCCTCCCCTCACCCCCTTTCCACGTCTGCTCAGAATATGACTCCCTACACCTCAAGCAGGAGGAACAGGAACCTCCAGCTTAGCAGGATGAGGGCTTAGATCAAATTAGATTGAGTTAAAAAGGGCTGCCTGCGTAGTGTCTGGAGCCAGAATCCTGTGTCCTCTTGGTTAATTTTTTCAACCTCAGCTTCTCCACCTATAAAACGAGGATGAATAAGAAACCTGCCTTTGAAGGTTGTTTGGGGTTCTTTTGAAAAGAAAATGAGTTTATGATTATAAGGCACTTAAAACACTGTCCTGCATATAGTAAGCATTAAATATATGGATATATATTTGGGGGATGTTTCTTGCCTGTGCAAATTTATGAAGTAAAAATTATGCCTCCAACTTCCAGTTTCCTGCTTGGCATAGAGGAGCTTAGAAGTTACCACTCCACCCTAACAAGTAAAAAACTAAACAAAGTGGAAATTAACAACTCTTCTTAGGGCTGTCAGAGAAGTGAGGTCACAGGGCAAGCCACAGTCCCCAAAATTGGAGAGATAGGCAGATGCGGAGAATCACAACTTACCAGAGCAGGAACCCACAAACAGAAACTTCTGCAGGAAATTAAATAACATGAATTTAGTAAGCAGTACAGGTTCATTTTGAACCCAGACTGTCTCTCCGCATAGCATGCTTTTTTCACGCAATGAACATTTATTATGTGCATAAGTGCCAAGCTCTGATACAAAACAGGTTAAGATGGTTATGCTCTTACCTTACCTGTGTGTTTGGTGACCTTGATGTCTATCTGGGGAGATCCTAGAGACGCTCTGTTTAGGAAGACAAATTCCCTGGAGAAACAAGAAAAGCAACTGGAGATACTGGCCATGTGCTCCCACTACTCTTACAGGTAAAATCTGTCTGATTCCCAGGGCTGCAAGTACACAAGCTGATGTCCTTGTACGAGAGGCTTCTTCCTTCCACTTGTGTCACCTAACCTAAAAGGCATGGCTATAATGGAGAAAATGAGCATCTGCCCTGAAGGAGCTGAGATAACCTTGAAGGGAATAAATGATCGTGCATATCGATGGACCAATTTGAGTACTTATTGATTCCTGGTAGCCTGGATTCTTAGCTCATATAATAGGTGGGAAGGGTTACTTATAATTAAGGCTACAGAATACTTTCTTCTAAACCCAATAAACCCTCGGGGGATCTTCTGATTTTTGTTTATAAATACTCAATTGATGGAGGATGCAGCGTGGCCTGTGGCTTTGTGGTTATTGAGTTACAGGTCTAATTAACAGAGCCTCAAAACCGATAGGTGGCTACAGAGGCAATCCTGAGCAGAGAGCAAACATGCTCCCTTTCGGGAAATTGATAATGCAGAAAGGAATTCTCCTAATGGGAGTGCCTATTGGAAAGGAACCCTGTTGATTTTTTTCTTCCTGAAGGAGGGGGATTCTTCCTGGAAGAATCTACCTCACTCTAAACTGGATCAAGTGCAAAAACCAGGATCAAGAGCGAATGTGATATGTCTCGGATTCTGCTTCTCTTTCTACTCAATCACACACAATTGTTAAGTCACTTGCATTTATTTAATGTCTGGCACTCTCAAAATAGCCTTCCAAGATCTTCCTTCTTTTTTTTTCCATCACCATCTTGCCATGAGGCAGAAGGAAAAATCATATTCTTGGCTATGTAAGAGAGCAGAATGAGGCTGAGAGTCCCTCGATGGATTCCAAGGGAATGGACACTTAGTAATATTGCAGTTGGAACATCCATTTATATGTCTGTCCATCCATCCATTCATCTATGCATCCATTATACATTTACCAGACATTGTGTTTATATCTGGAGATACATAGATAAACAAAACACAAAGCCCTGGCTTGGGAGCTCACACTCTCGTAGGGAAGAAGGGAAGACAACTGTGCAAGCAAATGTAGACATCCTCCTTATCCAAATTTAATTTTTTTAAAAAGTGTTGGATTGCATATTTTCACATAAGGTATATTTCAATATATGCTATTGTTTTATATTGGAAAAATGACGTGTCCCCATCCCATTGAAAAACCCCAATTAGGGCTTCCCTAGTGGCGCAGTGGTTGAGAGTCCGCCTGCCGATGCAGGGGACACGGGATCGTGCCCCGATCTGGGAAGATCTCACATGCTGCGGAGTGGCTGGGCCTGTGAGCCATGGCCGCTGAGCCTGCGCGTCCGGAGCCTGTGCTCCGCAACGGGAGAGGCCACAACAGTGAGAGGCCCGCGTACCGCAAAAAAACCAATTAATTTCTCCAAAAATCTCTTAAAACACTTGCAAACACCTATACAACTATCCACTAAAGATTTCTGGTTTAATATAAAACATCTAAACACCAATCATCTAATTTTTTAGTACTTAATGAACTCCCTATGGTTTTGTGTAGTATACAGTGACATGGAAGAGCACTGGGTATGAATCATGTTTTACTTCTATTGCAAAGGACAGATCCTCAGTGCATCCCATTCAGATTGTGGCCATCAGGCCATTGTATGTGGTCTTTCTCTAGATTTAAAAGAATCTTGCCATGTCCAGTGAAGCATTCCAGAAACAACAACACTTGCAAAATTTTTCTGCACTGGTCGGGATTATGATGGTGGAGTAGAAAGATTCTGAGCTCCCCTCTTCGCATGGACACACCAAAACTGCAACTACGTACAGAACAACTATCTGTGAGAACAACCTGAAGACTAGCAGAACAGATCTTCTGCAACTAAGGATATAAAGAAAAGGCCACACTGAGATGGGTAGGAGGGGCTGAGACTCAGTCTCATCAGAACCCACATTCCCAGTGCAGTGACCCATAAGCAGGAGGGCTATCACAACCTCGGAGGTGCCCCCTGAGGTGTGAGTTGTCTGAGCCCCATGTTGGGGTCCCCATCCTGGGGGACCTGCACTGGGAAGATGAACCCCCATTATGTCTGGCTTTATAAAACCAGTAGGGCTTATATCTGGGAGAGCTGAGGGCTGTGGGAAACTGAGATTCCGCTCTTAAAGGACTCATGCACAAACTCACTCACTCCAAGTCCCATCACAGAGGCAGTAGCTTGAAAAGTACCTGGGTAGTACAAAAAGGAAATTCATTAGTTAATTTTAGTGCATGTGCTGGAGGGGCAGGGATCTGGTGGAACTTTCTCCAGGGATAGAAGTGCTGGCAGTCACCATTTTCTTTTCACTCTCCTTCCACCTACTTGTCCTGGTGCTGGTGAATGCCATTTCTAACACTCTCCATCAACCTAGATAACACTGTGTGCCCCATCCCAGTGTTCCCCTGAGGACCCACCCTCTCCAACCTGCCCACCCTAGCTGGCCCCTACAAACACTCCTGCCCTACTCCACATGGTGGGCTGCCCTGGCTGACAATGTTGCCCCTCCAAAGTGGGCACTCTGGGAGCCTAGCCCCACATATGAGCACACCCACAACAGTTGCAGCTGGGCCTTGTAATTAGTCATGTTGAGGGCCAGTCCTGCACATCCACACACCTGCAGCAATTGCAGCCCAACCACAACAGGAGGGTACACATAGCCCACACATAGCCCCCAGAGCACCTGGCTCTGGTACCAGGGGGATTGTACCCTTGAGCCCCACATGATGTCTCTACGTAAGACAAGTTTTTCAAACCAAAGACATCACTGATATACCTAATACATAGAAACAAACACAGAGGGGCAAAATGAGGAGACAAAGGAATACTTTCCAAACAAGACAACCAGACAAAACCTCAGGAAGAAAAGTAAATGAAATAGAGATAAGTAATTTACCAGATAAAGAGTTCAAAGTAATAGTCATAAAGATGCTAACTGAACTTGGGAGAAGAATGGATGAACTCAGTGAGAACTTCAACAAAAAGACAGAAAACATACAAAAGAACCAACCAGAAGTGAAGAAACAATAACTGAAATGAAAAATACACTAGAAAGAATCAACAGCAGATTAGAGGATGCAGAAGAATGGATCAGTGATCTGGAAGTCAGGGTAGTAGAAATCACCTAACTGGAACAACAAAAAGAAAGAAGAATTTTTAAAAATGAGGATAGTTTAAGGGACCTCTGAGACAACATCAAGTGCTCTAATATTCATGTTATAGGGATCCCAGAAGGAGAAGAGAAAGAGAAAGGGACGGAAAACCTATTTGAAGAAATAATGGCTGAAAACTTCCCTAACTTTGACCAAGGAAACAGATATTCAAGTCCAGGGAGCACAGAGAGTCCCAAACAAGATGAGCCCAAAGAGACCCACACCAACACACATTGTAATTAAAGTGTCAAAAGTTAAAGAGAAAACCTTAAAAGCAGTAAGAGAAAAACAACTATTTATGACAAGGGAATCCCCATAAGACTATCAGCTTATTTTTCAGCAGAAACTTTACAGACTAGAAGGGACTGGCATGATATATTCAAACTGCTGAAAGAGAAGAACTTACAGCCAAGAGTATTCTACCTGGCAAGGTTAACATTCAGAATTGAAGGAGAGAGAAAGAGTTTAATAGATGAGCAAAAGTTAAAGGAGTTCATCATCACTAAACTGGCCTTACAAGAAATGTTAAAGGGACTTCTTTAAATGGAAAAGAAGAAGCCATCACTAGAAACAAGAAAATTATGAAAGAAAACATTCTCACTTTGTAAAGGCAAATATATAGTAAAGGTAGAGGACCAGCTGAGGTCAGGAAAATCCTGGGCTGAAAATCAGGGGACCCCACTTCAAGACCAGTCTGGCTTTGGGACTATAAGGGAATAGAGGCTGTAGGATCATGATATCCCTAAAGACTCCACCAAAAAACTATTAGAACTAATAAATGAATTCAGTAAATTTACAGGATACAAAATCAACATACAGAAATCTTTGGCATTTCTGTACGCTAATAACAAACTACCAGAAAGAGAAGTTAAGAAAACAATCTCATTTACAGTTGTATCAACAGGAATAAAATAACTAGGAATAAATTTAACCAAGTAAGGAAAAGACCTATGCTCTGAAAACTATCAGATATTGATGAAAGAAATTGAAGACTACACAAATAAATGGAAAGATAGGCTGTGACCGTGGATTGGAAAAATTAATATTGTTTAAATGTCCATACTACCCAAAGTAATCTACAGATTCAGTGCAATCCTTATCAAAATAACAATGGCACTTTTCGCAGAACTGGAAAAAATAATCTTAAAATTTGTATGGAACCACAAAAGACCCCATATAGCCAAAGCTTAAGCAAATCTTAAGCTTAAGCTTAAGAAAGAGGAACAAACCTGGAGGTATCATGCACACTTATTTTAAACTATACTACAAAGCTATTGTAATCAAAACTGTATGGTACTGGCACAAATACAGACACATAGATCAGTGGAACAGAATAGAGAACACAGAAATAAACCCATGCTTATATGTTCAATTAATTTATGACAAAGGAGCCAAAAGTATACAGTGGAAAAAAGACAGTCTCTTCAATAAATTGTGTTGGGAAAACTGGACAACTACATGCAAAAGAATGAAACTGGACCACTTTCTTACACCATATACAAAAACAAGCTCAAAATAGGTTAAAGACTTAAATGTAAGACCTGAAACTATAAAACTTCTAGAAGAAAACATAGGCAGTATGCTCTTTGACATTGGTCTTAGGAATATTTTGGTGGGATCTGTCTCCTCAGGCCAGGGGAAAAAAAAACAAAAATAAATACATGGGACAACATAAAGATAAAAGCTTTGGCACAGTGAAGGAAACCATCAACAAAATGAAAAGGCCTCCTACCAAATGGGAGAAGATATTTGCAAATAATATGTGCAATAAGGGGTTAACATCCAAAATATATAAAGAACTAACAACAACAAAAAAGAACTCACACAAGTCAATATAAAAAGAATCTGATTAAAAAATGGGCAGAGGACATGAATAGACATTTTTCCAAAGAAGACATACAGATGGCCTACAGACACGTGAAAAGATGCTCAACATTACTCATCATCAGGGAAATGCAAATCAAAACCACAATGAGATATCACCTCACACCTGTCCGAATGGCTATTGTCAAAAAAACAACAAATAACAAGTGTTGGTGAGGATGTGGAATAAAGGGAACATTTGTGCACTGTTGATGAAAAAGTAAATTAGTGCAGTTACTATAGAAAATAGTATAGAGGTTCCTAAAAACATAAAAAATAGAATTGCCATAAGATCCAGCAATTCCACCTCTGGGTATGTGTCTGAAGAAAATGAAAACACTAATTGGAAAAGATATATGCACTGCTATGTTCACCACAACATTACTTACAACAGCTAACACATGGAAGCAATCTACATTTTCATCTATAGATAAATGGATAAAGAAGATGTTGTATATGTAGACAATGGAATATTACTCAGCCATAAAAAAAGAAATCTTGACATTTGCAACAACACAGATGGACCAAGAGGGTATTAAGCTAAGTGAAATAAGTCAGAGAAAAACACAAATACCATATGGTTTCTGTCATATGTGGAATCTAAAAAAAAAAAAAAAAAACCCAAGCAAACAAACAAGAAAACTAAAAACAAACAAACAAAATCCGAGCAAACAAAACAGAAACAGACTCATAAATACATACAAGCAGGTAGTTGCCAGAGGGGAGAAGGGTGGGGGGATTGGATGAAATAGGTGATGGGATGAAGATGTAAAAAATTCCAGCTATAGAATAAATAAGTCACCACGGGGATATAATGTACAGCATAAGGAATATAGTCAGTAATATTGTAATATCTTTGTATGATATCATTGCACATCAAGTATACTTCAATAAAAAAATAAAAGGGAAAATTTTTTTCTGTATTTTTCATGCATAGAAAAAATAGTATGCATAGTAGATGGGGATGTATTCATGGCCAAACCTGGGTCCTCTGTGTGTTTACCCTCTCTCAATGTTCTTTGTCACTTCTAATGTATGGACTTTTCCAGGCATCTTACATTTATCTACTCTCTCTGATATGTCTTTGGTGACATTTTCACTTAAGATTGGGGGATACCTGAGAACAACAATGCATAGTACAGAGCAATGGAAGGTCGTGATAAGGTTGTTTTGGGAGAACAGTTGACCTATGACCACAGGGCACTGTGTTCCCTTTTGCCTGCATTTCCATGCAAGCTAAATATGCAGATTTATTGTGATGGGTTTCTGATTTGGGTAGAGACCTATGGGTGAACATTTTTGCAAGTCATTACAGCAAATGTGCATATGATGAGTCCTCAGATAACAAGGGATACCTGTAATTTCAAGAGGGGTGAGTATAAGGTAACATGGTCACATAGAGGAGAGTGATGGGCTCTGCCTGGGAGGGTCAGGGAGGGCTGCTCCAAAGGGAAGCAGGGCCAAGGAAGAGCTGCAGGATGGCTGTTCAGCACACAGGCCAGGTGGAGAGGTCCAGTGCAAGGCATTTTAGACAGAGAGAAAGACATGAACAAAGAAAGGATAAAAAAAAAACCCAAACCCCAAACTCATCATACTGTGTTCAGGGAACTGAAAATATTTCCATATCGCTGAAGGGTAAGGTAAAAGGAAAATGAGACTGGAAAAAGTGGCATCAATCTGAATGAAAAGGGCTTTGTTTGGACTTTATTCTGGAAGACACGGACCATAACTGAAGGCCTTTAAGCAAGAGAGTGTTGGCATCACTTTTGAAGTTTAGAAAAATACTCTAGAAACAAAACAGAAACAGAATCTGAGGACCGAGACCTGTAGCTAGAGATGACAAGGATCTGAGCAAGGGTCATTGCAGAGACGATGATAAAGAGGATGGGGTGGACCGCTGAGGAGGCCGGAGAGGCGGGGTTGATAGGAATTAGTGATCTCTGTGATGGAGAGGACAGCTCTTTTTATCTCAGTGCCATAGATTAAGAAATTAAGATCAGGGGGTTGTGTCTTTTACATTAAGTATCTCCCAAACCTAACACAGTTCCTGACAGATACCCAAGACATGGTAAATGGATAAATTCCATTGTTTAAACAACACATCCTCAGCAAGGTACTGAGAGGATGAGTCAAATAATGAATCAGTGAGTGAGTTACTAAATGAAAGTCTGCTTTCTTGGTAAGGTCTGATGGTCTCCCATAGCATTCTGGCTTCTCTTTTTAATTTCTACCACCATTCCCGTCACATGGGAGAACAGGAGTCTCAGTGGAATGTTGCAATATCCTCCTACAGACTCTATTCCCTTACACTCCCAAAGCCAGACTGGTCTTGAAGTGGGGTCCCCTGATTTTCAGCCCAGGATTTTCCTGACCTCAGGTGGTCCTCCCCCACTCAACTTTTTTCCTCATTTCTCTCTCCCTGATGGAAATAATGATCCTTATTCATCCATCTCAAACAAATATTGGACAGATTGATTAGTTAACGTGCAAAAATTGCTTTGAGGATGAAAAATGCCGATTATTATTATGTTGTCTAAGAGAAATTCTCTGCCTTTTAAAGGGAGCTGCAGAATGGTCACTGACGTTTCATTTGAATGCTCTGCATCTCACATGTGGAATATTTATTTATCAATAGAGAAAAATATATCCACATAGAATAGCTCCCTGAAGCTTGTTCATCTGTTTTTAAAAGACGCGACCAAATTGCCATTGTGGAATGGAATTGGGGCGACTTGGTTAAGGTCAACGTCCAAGCTGTTGTCAGCAAGGGGTTTGCCATCTTATCCAGAGGCACTGATGCTTTGCCTTTTGTCAGCTACCTGCCACCTCAAATGCTACTGACATCAACCTAAATCATATATAGGGTCTCAGAGATGTATATATAATTTTTCTCCCTTCCAGAACACTTTGAACTTACAACCTTTCACCTTGGCCAGGAGTGAATAGTGGTTTCTCAGGGACATCTTTTTTCTTTTCTTTTTAAAAATTTTATTACATTTTATTTTTATTTACTTTATGTTTAAGAGCTATCATGTAAAAAACAAAGAGCTATCATGTGATAGTTTAGTTAGATGTAGAGGTGACTGTTTACAAATACTGAGATGATGAAAACAGAAATTGCAAACTTGAGTTTTAAAATTTTTTACCTCTCAAAGATAACATTATTTCTATGGACCACTAATTAATTAGCACTTTAAGGTTATATCCTTCTACTATATTTAACTTCTAATGCAGTTCTCATCTTGGTTACTTATTCTTTAAATTCTCACCAAACCCCAAAACCAGTTAGATAAGAATCTCTGGGGTGGAACTCAGGCATCAGTATTTTTTAAACCTCCCTAGGTTACTACAGGACACTGGTTGAGAACCAGTGTTCTAATTCATTTTTCCATTTATCTCTATTCTGAGGTGATTTTTATGCATATACCTCAGAAAGTCCAGTATTGGATAACAGCAAAAAGAACAACAACAAAAAACAAGTGAATATGTTGAGTTTCCTTTTTTTTTTTTTTTTAAAGTTTGGGGCTTGATATAAAGTCAGGGAAAGTTTTAAGAAAACTTTAAATTATATTTAAACAACAGGGAAACAGCCTTTAATTTGAGGTGTGTGAATATAGAATTGATAACTGATGCTGGTGGCTTGATATTCCAAGCTTGATTTGCTGCTACTTTTCTTCAGCAACTTGGGCTTTTAGCATGATTTATGCCTAAACTTTAAGAGTAAAATTTATGAACTGCATTAAGTGCTGAGGAAAAAACATAAAAATCAGTAATTTGAGAGTCCGGAGAAGTAGAATACTGTGTACAAATAAGCTAAATGGAAATAATAGGCTAATAGAGGCATCAGAGAAAAACCAATGGCTTTCTGACATCAAGGAACCAGAGTTTTGGGAAATTCTTTAATTACCATCTAATTGGCTGGATGAGATAGTGTGGCCAAAGGTACATGAAATCAAAGAGCTCTCATTTAAAAATGAAACAAGCTTGGGTAGGGAAACTGTGAAATGTATGGCAGAGTTTCGTGAAGGTGGTCAATTGGACCAGAGTAGAATATCAGAGAATCCCCATCTTAGGACTTTGCCCAGCAGGTGGCAGAAGTGAGACTTCAGGACCAGGTGTGTGTGCTGCTGGGCCAGGATCTGTCTTCTGAACGTTGTCCCTGTGAATGCAGATGCATTATCCAGACGGTGGGGTCTGGCTGAGCAAGCCTCTGGAGCCATCTTCCTAAGATAATGAACGTCATGTGTCAGGCTGGAACAGCTCTTATCGGACCTGGTCATTCTGCACCTTTGTTCTTGCCTTTTCCCAAATGTGAGCCACGTTCCTCTTTCTCCCACTGTTCCATTTCCCAAGATTCCTCCGCCAGCCATGTGGTCCCCTGGGCATATCTATGTAGTTTCCCTCCAGCCTTTTCTCTTTACTGGAGAGCAGTTGCTCTGGACACTCGGACCTCTATTCTCTTTGCTGTCCAAAAGTGCTAATAGAATGAGCAGAGGATGGGGGAGTTAGTGTGTCCGGTGCTGAGCTAGGAGTTTCATGTCCACCCTTCTCACAACCCTCTGTGATAGATCCCATTTTCCCTTTTGACGGATGAAACAGGCTCGGAGAGAATAAGGAGCGTGCCTATGGTCCACAGTAAGTTTTGAAGCTGTAACGTGTTTTTTTTCCTCTCAATGTTTCTTGATCCTTACACCAATTCCTGCGGCACCGAGATTCCCTGGCATCGTGAACATTCATGATCTCGGGAAAGGGTTTTACAGGAATTGGACAGGGTCTCAGAGCATAGAAAAACTTGATGACTCAGGGCAAGGTGAAACCCTTGCGCCAGTCCTCTCAGGCTACGTAGAGATTCTCTGGGTATAGTAGCCAAGGTTGTCCAGAGAAACAGGATAGATAGAGGATAGATAGATGATAGATAGATAGATAGGGATTGGGTGGTGCCCCCCCATCCTGGTGAGGCTGATCTTCTTTACTCAGTCTACTGATTCAAATGCTAGTCTCTTTAGGAGACACTCGCAGACACACCCAGAAATAATGCTTCGCTAGCTTTCTGGGCATCCCCTAGCCCAATCAGAGGGGCGGGGTCCAAGTGCAGAGCGATCTGTGATCCTCTTTCCAGATAGGGGTGAGACCCCCAGGAGCATGGCTGTGGTGTGCCTTGGCATCTGGGCCTGGGGCAGCCTCACTGGATTCCTCAGCAGCGGTGACCTCCCGGGCTCAGAACAGGCACGGGTCCTGCAGGGGAGGACAAGACCGGAAGGAGTCTCCGAGAACAGAGAGGATGTTCAGCAGTGACTATGTAGTGACGCAGCTGAACACTGGACGGGAAGGGGAAGGCTCAGTGGATGTGCCAGAGGGCAGAGGTAACGATCAAGACCAGCCACCAGCTTGCCATGCTGTGACACCACACAATCCCCTTTCCGTCCCCATCAGGTGCCAACGTGGAGGAGCTGTAATTTACTCAGATCACGTTTCTGCCCCCTGGTGGAACAGGAGCTCATTACAGAAATTAAGCTAAATTAGAGCAACTAAAAAGTTCGTTTCCTGTTTGTGGACTGGGATCTGTACCCTCAAGCAGCATCGAACCCAGGGTTTTCTGGCTCCGAGAACGGGTCATTTCAAGCAGGAAGCAGCATTGACAGATCCAGGATTTGACATAATCAGAACCAACTGCTATCTCTGAATTATCTAGATGCCTAATATTATTTTTAAAATATTCCACAGTTCAAACTAAGTCAATCCAAGGTTCATTTTCCCCACATCATTTCCATTCAGCTTAATTTTTGTTTATTTGTTTATTAATTTTTGGCCACACCGTGGGGCATGTGGGATTTTATTTCCCCGACCAGGGATTGAACCCACATCCCTGGCAATGGAAGCTCAGAGTCTTAACCACTGGACTGCCAGGGAAGTCCACATTTCCATTCAACTTAATGAGATTTTACTCAGTATTTTACAGAGGCAAATCACCAGGAATCTCTCTTAAAATATTTTTAGTGTGTTATACAAAAAGAGGTACTCTCTATGAGTAAAAAATATTTTTTCCCATGAAGACATGAATAACTTCAAGATAACACATAGTTTCCAATCACACCATACATCAGGGCTTCTCACATAAGAATGATTCATCTATTTGAAGTGAATTTTCACACTTTAGTGTCATTCAATTGTTCTCAAAATTCAGCATCATATTCAAGTGCAAGGAAGAGTTCAAAAGTCATTCATAACAGTATTTTATTGGCTTATGCCCACCAACCCCCAAGCTGCTGGTGCAACATTTCCAGGATATCCTCAGCCTTCATTTTAAAAAGTTACCTGATTTGCCCAGGGTCCTGCGGGTTGCTGGTGGCATTGATCCTAAATGGCATTGATTGGTCCTCTGCCATGGTTTGTGCAACCTCGGAGTAAGGGGAGTGAGGTGGTCTTGTGGGGGTTACAGAGATTCACCTATTGGGCAATAATGGTTCTTACCAACACGGAAGTGAAGACCAGCCACACCGTGGGTTTGCAAGGCTTTTTCCTGGTTGAATTCCTCCGCAGGGGCTGAGCTGTCCTCTGCTCTGGGGTCGTCCCAGGAGAGAGAAGCATCTTCACAATGGTTATTAATGCTCATTAAACTTCATACAGACCAGGTCTTACTATGATCAGCTGTACTGGATTCAGCTTTGAATTACAAAAAAAAAAAAAAAAAAAGAAGCCGAAAATGGACCTAAACTTTGCACACATATCCTGAGAAATTGATGCTCTCCGGAAATTAGGCCGGACAAGAGCGGCTCTAATGTACCCAGTTCTCCTGTGTGTAGCGGCAATGGAGACAAACTTCCTCTAGAGGGCACTCACAGCTTCTCCATGAATCGAAAGCTCTCGAAATCGCAGTTTTACAGAACGGGCACAGACTGCAAAACGAGATTCATATAAACAGATGAATGTGGTTGTGCAGATTTTTTTTTTTTTTTGATTAGCAAATAATACCTCTTTGTCTTTTTCAGATCGGCATCAGTGAAAATCATGCACGTGTGGGAATGTAAAATACGGACAATTTCTTTTGGTTTCCTTTGTGAAAGAATACCGAATCCTCACCTCTAAGGGAGTTTGCTGTAGTTCACTGCTGTGTCATATTTATAATTATCAGGAGAGGGAGGGAAATTGAAAGATTCAACTGCTTAACTCTTCAGCAGTTGAGCTGTCAGCCCTGGGGACACGCGGGGAACTTCAAGTTCTGGCAGAGCTCTGTGGAAAGCCTCAGGAATTGCCCTTTGACCTCTCCCTTGGCCACCTGAGGAAATCAGCTTTGGTTAGATTAGATGGACCGTAATTGGCTTTTGAGTTGTTGAAGCACATTCTGGGTGCGCATTTCTCCGTGTTTTGAAAGGCGTGTGTTTTCCTTGGATCAGATCAGTGTCGAGGGGAGTCAGTCACGGCTTGGGCGGGTGGATGGACAAGAATGTTGTTTCCGGAGACCTGCTCTGCCTCTCAGCTTCCCCAGGGATAGGGTGCCTGATCAGCTCCTCCATCCCCTCTGCCCCCTGCCCTTCAGGGTCAGGGAGAGGGGTGAGTCACTGTGGGTCTGCAGTATAATTTGCAAGGGAAGTTTTGGTCTGGATGGTTTAGAAGGGTTCTTTTCAACCCTTAAGGTCTATGGCTCCATGAATTTGCAGACTCTGAACTGAGGAGAACATACAAATGCGTCAGGGTGACTTCAACATTATAAATGGTGTGACTATTTTCCTAGCCTCTAGTCACGCCCCTCCCAAAACCATTCTCCAGCAACCAGGATGAGCCTTTAAAAATGTGTACGGATCGTGCTTTTCTTTTCTGCCTAAAGTTCTTCAGTGGCTCCATACGGCCTTCATGAAAAAGCCCAAACTCCCTAGCACACACCATTGTCAAGACTCTTCACGATCTGCAACCTCAGCCCTTCCTCTCGAATGACGGGCAGCTCTCCAGTGCACTGTTCTCTCTCTCTCTTCCGGGTCCGTGCTGTCCCTTCCACCTGGAACTTAACCCTCCAGCCCCACAGCACCCCCCCCCCCCGGAACATACACGCTCCTTAACTTGGCCGATGTTTTCCATGCTTTAGGTCTCAGCTTGGGTGCTTCTTCCTCTAAGAAGCCTTACTGTTGCAGGAAGGGGGACCCCTTCCAGGGTCCAAGAGTGGGCTCTTATCTAACACTCAGAAATGAATTGTCCAAGGAGACACACGTACTGACAAAGCAAGAGACTTTATTGGGAAGGGTCACCCGGGCAGAGAGCAGCAGGGTAAGGGAACCCAGGAGACCTGCTCTGCCTCAAGGCTCGCAGTCTCAGGTTTTATGGTAATGGGGTTAGTTTCCGGATTGTCTCTGGCCAGTCATCTTGCTTGGCCCGTATTTGGTCTGACTCAGGGTCCTTCCTGGTTGCACGCACATCTCTCAGCCAAGATGGATTTCAGCATGAAGCATTCTGGGAGGTTGGCAGGACATATTATGGGCTGGCATATCCTTTCTCCTTTTGGTCCCTCCCGAATTCTCCCGGTTAGTTTTCAGTAGCAGCACCATCTTCCTTATCGGGACCTCCTGTTGTGAGACAACTCATGCAAGTGGCTATCATTGTGTCTGGCCAAGGCGGGCAGTTTTGGTCAACGGTTCCCTAACATTACTGACTCTCGAAGACTGGGTTGGATACCCCTTCCTTCGTTATTTTGCGTTCTGTTCTATCCTTAACCCTGTGGATATAGGGTTTGCCCTCAGAAGCTGAAAGGGCTTCTGCGAGGATGCCTCGTAATGCTGTCTGAATATTCAAACCTATCCAGAGCAAAGTTCAGACAGTCTTCTTAGCTACCTCCGAACCAAAGCTCTCTACCCCTGCACTCAGGCTGGACTCTGAGAACTGGAGCCACTTTTTCCTATCTCCATGAACATGACTTTGTACTACTCCTCTGCCTTTCTTAGCATGACTTTATTTTTCCAGGAGTCTCCTGTCCAGGCAAATATATTGATTGTTCACCACAGGAACTTCCCCAAAAGGTCTTCCAACTCTTCAGTGGAAAACATCAACAGACAGGTAGTGCCCTGAGAGTCTTTGAATCCCTTGCCTCAAAACTCTTGCCTTGCTATTTCCACCAATTCTGGACTGTTGTGTCGTGATCCTTATCCAATCCTAACAAGCTCCCTGCTTTGGGAGACCTGCCTCCCAGTTCTACTTCTCAATAAAGGATTACCGTGCCTTCCTCCCTCAGAAATACTGTCAAACGGTCGCAAGATGACATTCTCCCTTCGTGTGGAGGTGACAAACTCAGCTTCGTCTTATTGACAGGTTGTGTTAGTAATGTCTGGGGAGCCAGCTTTGGGCAAACCTCTGTAATCGGGAGGGCTGGGCGCTTACCCCTTAAGAAAGGATAACGAGCCCTATTGAGCTTCTGAAAAGCAGTTTGGCTGGATTTGGGCATTTGAGTTCTGAACCTAGAGCTCCCAAGGGATGGCTCAGGAAATAATAACCTGGTAAAGCCAAGGGTGTATGGTCTCTGTCACCTTCAGAAGCTTGTTCTCTACTTACTCACTAGCTTACTATACCTGTAATTTTTTAAATGTTCCAGTTAGAGATCTTAGTAAGGGGCAATAATTCATCCACATAGCTTTATGGAAAGTATGGGGTAGGGGAACCTCTTGCAAACCAAGCACAGCCAGCCTTCATGGACCTGGAAAGTTACAAAAGAGCCGTGCCGGCCATGTGTCACCCACCAGGAGCACGTGGTCTTTGGGCTTTGCTTTTCTTGCGGCATGTGTTCCATTCCTTCTCCACTTCCTGTGGTTCTGGGGCAAGTGCCTGAAGTTGCATCTTGCTAGGATGCTGACATTGGACCTGACTCTACCCGACGTCTGGGGACCAGTATCTACTGTGATCTGGCTCTCATCTCCATGTCTTTGGTTCATATTCATGAGAAACTTTGATTAGTCTGTGACCAGCCAGTAGAAGCTGGCTGGAAAGGGATTTGGTCCAATTCTATCTTTCAGGGGTTTAGGGTCACCTGACCTTTACCCTCCCAGCAGTGGTTGCAGAAGACAGCAGAGTGTGAAGGTTTTATGACTTGAATAGTCAAATTTGCTGACGTAACAGGGATTCTACTTGTTAGAATATATGAATGTCTTGTTTCCTCTTCACCCCCTTGAACGGGCCTTCCCCTGTATTTGGCCAGAAGCACCCTAGCGGAATCTACATATAAAGATGGAATCAGTGTTCAGCTTTGACTTTAAAACAAGATCTTGAATTCCATAATCAAACAATAGTCTTGAAAGGCAGGCTTTGTTGAGAGAAAAAAGGGATTTGTCAATTACAAAAGCTTCTTTTACATATCAAGAGTAGAAAAGGGGATGCATTCGAACTGGTGATCTGAACAGAGAGTTTTATTTTATTTTTATTTTTATTTATTTATTTTTCCAGTTCTCAGGCCTCTCACTGTTGTGGCCTCTCCCGTTGCGGAGCACAGGCTCCGGACGCGCAGGCTCAGCGGCCACGGCCCACAGGCCCAGCCGCTCCACGGGATGTGGGATCTTCCCGGACCGGGGCACGAACCCATGTTCCCCGCATCGGCAGGCGGACTCTCAACCACTGCACCACCAGGGAAGCCCCGGGATTGAGTTATTTTTAATTTGCAAATTTCTTTTCTACAATCAATAGGAAAGGGGCTCAAGATCACGATATCAACAGTACAAGAGACAAAACAGATTATTTTTTTCACTGAGTCACCCTGTAAACTTTGCTTTTATTAGAGTGTTGGGTCTACTAAACCCAAATCCTTCTACCCATCATTATTTAAATATATATACTGGGATAGGCAAGGAGTGTGTACTCTGACTTCTTTTTTCAATCAATCTTTGTTGAACAAGTACTATGTGCTGCCTGTAGGAGCATAGCATGGAATGAGACAGGTGTCAACCGAAAAAAAAAGTACAGTGTGAGAGCTGTGAGTTCAGTTTTATTTGGGGCTCACTGACTATAGCCCAGGAGACAGCCTCTCAGATAGCTCTGAGGAATTGCTCCAAAGAGATGGTGGGGGTGGGGTGGGGGGGTAGGTCAGTATATATGTGATTTTGGTGAAGGGGGTACATACAACCTTTACTTTGTAAAGGGACAAAGTAGGTGATTAAATAGTTAACCCCACTAGGGGATTGTAAGTAGGGAAAAACTATGGGAGACTCCTGTAAATTAATGATTACTCAAGAAAGCAGGCTTGCTTAACAACAAAACCAAGCAACAGAAGCATGAGACATGCCCCCAAAACAATAAAACAATGGTGGAATGAGACCCACATCCTGCCCAGTGAGGTCAGTAAGTTAATAATTCCTAGGACATGCTCCTCTGTGCACATTAAAAACAAAAACATAGAGAAAACATGACATTATACTGAAACCTGAGATGATTTACCATTTTTTAGTGTATATTACCACCCTTCTGCTGATTTTAATAGTGCCATGACAGTCCTAGTTTGACCCTATAGGGACAAGAAAACTCCCCTGCCTGACGATGTGGAGGAGGAACTGATAACGGAAGCTTGATGTCTACTCGAGAACGAGGAAGAAGGTGGTCTTCTCTCCCTCCCCACTTTTCCTTTTATTATAAAACTATAGCCCACTAAGTTCTTGGGGTGGCACTCCCTTGCCCACCTGTTTGCATCTCTCGCAAGCATCCTATACTAGTAAACTCTTTCCTTACCTGTCACTCTGCCTCTCGCTGAATTCCTTCTGCACCGAGACAGAAGAACCTGTGCTTTACTAAGTCCTGAGACGCGTTCCGCAATTTCAGAAGGCTACTGCTAGTCACAAGGAACAGATGTCTCTGTTAATGATTTTAACGCTTTTCTAGTATGAGAATATGCAAGAATTTGGGCTCATAAAACTTTCTCCTGAAAATATCTAACGATCTGAAGGCCCATTCTGCCAATTTTTCCCCAGAGCACGGAGAACCTCATTCCTGATCTTCCCCTTGAACTCCTTTCAGGGTGCATTGAAGATCGGTGACTGCAGTGGCTAATGACTTCATGCTTGTAGAACCAGATGGCGAGTGACATTCTTTCGTTGGCACAGGGATAGTCCTTTCCCTAAGTAACTGGTTTGGAATAGAGGGCGGGGCAGGTCATTGTTCTATCTGGGTGAAGATTTGTCATTGTTCTTTGCACACTGAGGCCACTTGGAGGTATTTTGTGACCACACTATATTAGAAAGTAGTACAATTTATATATTGGGCAATGTGGGAAGGCAGAGTTAAAACTCCAGTTTAAAATTCATTCCAACACAAATTTGTTGGAATTCATGCTTTCTGAGTCATTCCAACATGTATTTGTTGGTTGATCATTACTTGCCCAGCAAATATTTGTTCTGCTCCACTTTATAGGTGCTCAGTTGCCAGAGATACAGCTGTAGATGAGGCCCTTTCCACCTTCAGTCTTTGACTGTCTATTGGGAGACATGAATAAATCAATAAACATGGAAATGGGAATGCAGCTACCTCTGCCTGAGTTGTGTGGTGGGGAGAAGGCAGGTCTGCCATTTATGTTGTGCAGGATGTGCACTGCACAAGGGTGCCAAGCCAGGGGGACAGAAAGTCAGTCCGAGGACCCTGGTACGGGGCTGCATACACCCAGCTAAGGGTTGTTTTTTTGTTTTGTTTTTTTTTGTTTGTTTTGCGGTATGCGGGCCTCTCACTGTTGTGGCCTCTCCCGTTGCGGAGCACGGGCTCCGGACGCGCAGGCTCAGCAGCCATGGCTCACGGGCCCAGCCGCTCCGCGGCATGTGGGACCTTCCTGGACCAGGGCACGAACCCGTGTCCCCTGCATCGGCAGGCGGACTCTCAACCACTGCGCCACCAGGGAAGCCCTAACGGTTGTATTTTTATGCAAACAAGGGGCTGCATACACCCAGAGGAAGTAACTCCTTTCTAATTTGCACAATCATGATTTCCACGCAATTCTGAGAGAAGAAAGGACGTTTGAACTGAGTTTAAAAGATTGAATAGAGTCACAGATGTAGAAAACAAATTTATGGTTACCAAGGGGGAAGGGGGGGAGGGATAAAGTGGGAGATTGGGATTGACATATACACACTACTATATATAAAACAGATAACTAATAAGGACCTACTGTATAGAGCAGGGAGCTCTACTCAATATTCTGTAATGACCTATATGGGAAAAGAATCTGAAAAAGAGTAGATATATGTATATGTATAACTGTTTCACTTTGCTGTACACCTGAAACTAACACAACATTGTAAATCAACTATATTCCAATAAAGAAAATTTACCTTGAAAAAAAAAGATTGGATAGAAATTGGCCAGAAGACAGATGTGCAGGAGACTTTTCCAGGCAGAGGGAGCAGTGAGTGCAGATGTAGTGGGGATGGAGAGAAGACGGTGTATCAGAGGAACAACAAAGAGTTGGGAGAATTCTGGGACACTAGACCACAGGATGGACAGAGGCTGCTCACGGAGGGGTGGGTGTGCTGAGGAGTTTGGCATTTGTCCTGCAGCTCTGGGGGCCTTTGGAGGATTTTAAATATCACCCCCAAGTCAATATATTCAGTGTGGCTTAATGCTTCCTCACCAGTCAGCCCCTCTCTCCCACCGGCTTCTCTGTTTCTCTGACCTCTCCATTTCTTCCCTGCCTTGGCCACATGCTTTGGGATTTAATTACAGTCTGCCTTGTTCACCATCTATCCGCTTCCTGTGAAATCTTCCTCTCCTTTTATCTCTCAGCAGATGGAAAGCTTTGTGACTGTGAGGGCTGTCTCGTACTCCTAAAGAAACCTCTCTTTTAGCAGCATGTCTCCAAGTATGCTGTATGTCCCATCGCTGGTAAGTGCAGCGAGTTTAAGCAGGACGCTAACAAAGATTTTTCTTTTAATATATTTATTTTATGGTATAATGTTTTACAAATATTTTTATTTTAATGTCTAAGAAGAAAAAAAAATACCGCAGGCGCTCCACATCCGTGATTTCACTGTTTAGAATGAGGCTGAAACAAAGTTGAAGTTAAAGAATTAATGGATTTAAAGAAAAAAAAAATACTGATGATTCAGACATAGGAAAAATTGTAAAAATGGTGTGCAAATGACTGATGTTTGAGATCCAGCTCAGCGTTGCCCCTGCCAAACAGCTGTTGGAAAATTGACTTGATTTTAGTTCGTTTAGTACTGCATATTCAGGATGTGTGCGCCTAAAAGGTAACAGTCAGTATAAGAACTTGGAAAGAAGGAAGGAGAGGGGGAAAGAGAGAAGGAGGAACAGGATGGGAGAGAACAAGGGCTAGCGGGGGGCCTCATGGCCTGGAGGAGCTTTGGGTCCCCACTGCTAGGCTCAGGGCTAGTGAGAAGGGCTCAGAGTCCTGGGGGTTTAGGGGGTCCCAGGTGGCCAGGAAGAGGTGGAGTTGCATTCCTCACGGGTGAGAAGGTTACCCAGGGCAGGGGGCAGAATTGTGCTTGTCTTCCCCTCGTGCAGCTCTGCTTTGCTGTCTCTTTCATCCTCAGAGGTGATGCTGTTTCCTCTCCTCCCCTAACCGCCCCCCGACACACACAACCCTCCTTCTCAACGTCTCAGGGTGTAAGGGAGCTGACCCTCCGAGTCTGACCCCACCCGAAACCAAACTGTGATCATTTCAACAGGTTTCCTCTGTTTTTAAGTTTTTAATGTCTGATCACCTCATCGAACACTCTCTCTTTGGTGAAAGTAACTTCGGGTAATAGCTCAGAGGTGGGAGAGCGTGTGGGTTTTAGGAGCGGGCCTCACCCTTGGCTTTGAAATCATAGCTCGTGTAAGATGACGACGGGGTAAATGCACTTTGGTAGGTCTAGGATGCCCAGCTACGGTGTCACACAGCCCTCTGATCCTCTCCCTTGGTTTCCGTGTCCACAAAGGCAGGGGGTCCTAAACCCATTTTCACAAACTTCTTGTATTAGTCAGGATCAACAGGGGACACATGGCACACTCAGAAGGTCTAGTTAGGGAGGGTTTAGTGAAGGGGCTACTTACTGAGGTTACTTAAGGGAACCCACATGGATGGTGACGCTCCCCAGACCTGGCAATGGTGGGACCCATTACCGTCCCCAGGCTTGAAGAAGCTGGGGTGGGATGATGTTACTGAGCCCATGTTACAGGAACTGTGGCCATAATGGAATGCAGTCACTGCCAAAACTCTGGCTGGGCAGGGAGGAAGCAGAGGGCTAGATCATTCTATTGCTTTTTCTTCCCATCCTTTGGGCAAACCCAACTGGAAGCCAGAGACCGGGGAGGCTGGGTGACACATCCATACAGGTCAACCTCCCGGGGCCCAGAGATGGTGAGGGGAAGAGCGGGGTGGGGAATGGATCTGATGGCAGAGAGAATAGCTGGCATCCCCCGGCCTGACTGGTTCTTAGAGACTCCCAGCCTCACCCACAGCTTGAAAATCATGATGCTCTGCAGGAGTAGATTTGCAGGATTAGGGGGGAAAAAGGAAGAAAGGAAATAGAGGACACCTTTATATGTTCCGCCTTACAGGGCTCAGTGATTTTTTTGCACCTTTTGTTTATCTCACAACAACTTTGTAAAGTACATATTACAGAAGTTGATAAGTATTTCTTGCTCAAATCTTATGTACTGGAATCCGGCCTTGATTTGACCTTCTGTCTCTAAACTCTTCTCTTTGCTTTGGGCCAGTGTCTTTCAAGCTGTGGGTCTCAAGGCATTGGTGAGCCTTAAACCCATTCAGTGGGTTATGACCTGCATTGGAAAAATAACGAAATAGGATGGAAGAGAATAGATTAGAAGATTTCAGAGTTTATTACCTGTAATAGGGGTAGATATTGTTTCTTGAAACTCATTTCAGTTGTGTACACACACACACACACACATACACACACACTCCATATGCTTATGTGTACTAGGTTGTGATATCACATATGTTTCTTCCTGAGGTGTCTGTTTGAAGAAGTCTGAAAACACTGCACTGGACCATCCTACCGCTCTTCCCACTCTGTGATGTTTGTTTTTTCTTTTATTTACTTGTTAATTCATTCCCGTTTATTAGACACCTTTTATGTGCCAGATTCTGAACTCTCTGTCACCCTCAGGTGCGCATCTCTTTCAGTGCAAATTCCGTCTCCATTCTCTCCTTACTCTTCCTTCTTCACTACTTTCACTTCCCTGAACAATCCACAGTCTTTCTTCTTAGGGGTCTTTGCCAAACTTCACTCATCCCTCTCTCCTCTCTTTGAGGGTAAGAGTCCTGCCTCTGTCCTCAAAGACTGGCTTTGGTTCTTGAAGCAATTTTAAAAGAAGGCTACAAATTCTTTGATACTTGCTCCATAGAAGGGATGAGACGATGTCACCTCCCCTTGAGGCTGGGTGCGCTGGTGACTGATTCAGCCAATAGAATAGGGTGCAAGTGACTTCTAAAGCTAGGTCATAAAAGGTGATGTAACTTCCACCTTATTTGCTGGAAACACTCACTTTTGGAGCCCTGAGCTGCCATGTGAGAAATCCAAGTATCCAAGGCCACCATGCTGGAGAGGTAACATGTGAGTGCTTCAGTGGACAGTTTCAGCGGGACCCAGCCTTCTGGCCATCTTTGCCAAGGGGCCAGGCGTGTGACTGGACTGTCTTGTACCCTCCAGAGGAGCCCACCCACCAAATGTATACCAGTGAGTGGCCTCCACTGATGCCATGATTAACAGAATCACGCAACTGAGTGCATTTGTGACCACAAAACCATGAGCTATAATAAAACAGTGGTTGTTTTAATGCACTGTGTTTAGGGGTGGTTTGTTACGTAGCAGTAGATAGCTGCAACAATTCTCTCTCTCTGTGCTTCCACAGCCTTCTATCTTATCCCCGCTGTGGAGCTTACTGTACTGTAGCTTAATTTCCCAGTAGCTACCTACCTGTCTTTCCTAGTAGAAAATATGAGGCCAGAAATGATGTTTTGCTATTATATTTCTTTTTTTTAAACTATAAATTTTATTTACTTATTTTAACATCTTTATTGGAGTATAATTCCTTTACAATGTGTGTTAGTTTCTGCTTTATAACAAAGTGAATCAGCTGTACATATACATATATCCCCATATCTCCTCCCTCTAGCATCTCCCTCCCACCCTCCCTATCCCAGCCCTCTAGGTGGTCACAGAGCACCGAGCTGATCTCCCTGTGCTATGCGACTGCTTCCCACTAGCTATCGATTTTACATTTGGTAGTGTATATATGTCCATGCCACTCTGCTATTATATTTCTAATATCTAGCATCATTCTGCAAAAAAATGGACAATAATTATTTTTAAACTTTAGGATGAGTTGAATTAAATAGAATGGACCAGCGCTGATTATAGGGAGGGTGTCCATATATCCATTTTGCCTGGAACCTATTGATATCTTGTAAATATCAATAAAGTCGTCTCTCACTCTCAAACTTAAAGTATAAATTATAGGGCGCCCTAATTAGAGGGATCTTTATGGGGTCAGGGCAGGGTCCCAAGCAGTACCCATTGGGTTTATTAGAGTTTGGGGTTGGCTCTAGTTGGAGAAGAATGTTGGATTTTTAGGTGAAAAACTTTGAAGAGTGACTTATTACTCCTGTTGCCATTATATTTTGATTATGTGCTCTATGATTAAATGTTCAAAATACTAATGCATATGAATATGTAATTGATTTGATTACCCATCCTGACTACACTTTGATCACTTTTGATAAATATATTGATTCCTATTTTATTGACTTCACAGAATTCTTTGTATAACCATGCTTTGATAATATCTGATTACATCTTAATATGTGATGGCTTTGAGTAGCTCTTGTTTTAATCATTGGGAAGTTGGATCATATTAGCTATGATATATCTGACTAGTGGTTATGAGCATACATTTTGCAGTAAAACGTGCCTGGGGCTGATATTCCCTACTACTTACCACTGTGTGACATTTGGTAAGTCACTTAACCTCTCTGACCTCATCTGTGAAGTGGAGATAATAATAAAATATACTCATAAGTGGATTAAATAAGATAATATATATTAATAGGGTAAACTGGCTGGGCCCTGGCATTCTAGATAATTCCAGTGTGTAAGTGATATTCCCTACTCCCGTCCAAATGTCTATTGGCGTGAGCTGATATGCATTGAAGCATTTGTTGTTCATGTTGCTCAATGAGGGGGCTCAGAGAGAGGGGACGGGTAGTTTAGGGTAGGGTGCTGGTGAGGGGAAGAAGGGAGAGGAGAAGAATGAAGAGGTTGGTGGCATGGACACCATCTTCCTATTCGGGCCACAAGGCACAGGTGTTCTCTGTAAAGTGGGCCTGGCTAAAGGGGCAGGTGGGGTGGAAATCCACGCCCCGACACAGGGCTGTGGCAGTTTTGGGGAGGGGTGTCTTGTCTAATTCACACAGAGCGGCCCTGACAGCTGCTTGGGGGAGCCATATGAGAGAGGGCCTCGTGCCCACTGGCTTGAGATCCAGTAGCAAGAGATAGCAAATGGCTGAAGGACCTGAGTAAGTGAAAGATCGTGCAACTCTAGGCACAAGGGGGCTGTTTTAAGGCCCCCGTCCCACCCCCCTTCTGCTGTGGCATTCTGCCCTGGATCCCGGCGTCCCCGATGGAAGAGGGCTGTGCCTGGAGATCAGCATTCTCAGGAAGTTTCGAGACCTGGGGGTGTGTGTGTTGGGGGGGGGACATGGAGTGAGTGTTGTGGGGTGGAGGCCATGCGTTCAGCTACTGTAACAGCTGGACATCACAGGCCCCCTCACTCTGCCGACACTTTACACACATGCTCACGTTTAGTGGTCACAGCAAGCCTGTGACAACAACCACTGGCACTGTTATCATCCGTGTTTTGCAGGTGGGAAACAGAGGCAAAGAGGGATGAAACAACTTCCTCCAGTGCCACAGAGAGTAACTGTCAGGGCCAGTACAGAACTCCCCCGCATTTTGAAAGTGTGCTTTCAGCCAGGGGTCCCCAAGCCCCGGGCCACAGACCGTTGGTGGGCTGCAGCCTGTTAGGAATGGGGCGGCACAGCGGGAGGCGAGCGACGGGGAGAGCGAGCAAAGCTGCATCTGCTGCTCCCCATCGCTCCCCATCGCTCCCCACCGCTCCCCACCGCTCCCCATCGCTCCCCATCGCTCCCCATCGCTCCCCATCGCTCCCCACTGCTCCCCATTGCTCCCCACCGCTCCCCATTGCTCCCCACCGCTCGCCATCGCTCCCCATCGCTCCCCATCGCTCGCATCACCGCCTGAGCCATCCTCCCCGCCCCCTGCCCCCTCCCTGGTCCGTGGAAAAATTGTCTTCCACAAAACCAGTCCCTGGTGCCAGACACCTTGGGGATCGCTGCTTTACACCACTTTGCTTTCACCAAAAACCTACATTAGTACCCGTTTTCACTAACCGAAAGAAATCTGAAGAGGATTTTCGTTTATAAGAAAAAAGGCAAACAGTGAAAATAGCATCCAGGGCTTATTTTGCACTGAGCAGTTACAGAGACGGCATGCACCCCCAGCGCCGTCAGCCGCCAGCCTCCTTCTCCAGGAACTACGCTCAGCATCTCAGCATCAAACCACCATCGCTTTGGACTGTGTCTGTGAGCATCTGCGCTTTATCTTGATTGATTTTGTGCATCCATTAGCAAGACGTGTCCTAAGGTAATTGCTTCTTCGCTTTACACCATTTCAGCTTAAGAAAGAATTCATAGGAATGCTCTGCTTTCGGAGAGCAGGGGAAACCTGTATCTGAATCCAGGCCGTCAGATGCCAGAGCCACTGCTCTTAGCTCTTACCCCAGATTGCCTCCTCATCAGGGAAACTGGCTCAGTTCCTGAGCCCTGGTGAGGGTCCCACCCCTACCCCTGGGGAGCCCTGGAGTGGGGAGGAGGTAAATTCCTGCATGAGCCGGTGATCAGGAAAATCGTTGAAATCTGGCCATCTGTGTTAAGGTGACCCCATCTCTTCCCTCAGCCTAGAGACTCTCTGTGTTTTTGGATTTACTGTACATTTGCCTGGGACCTGGCCCACACTTACAACTCAGGAGAGGGGTCTCTTTTCAGTGTTATGGATGACTGGTGAGAACATGGAAACACTCTTAACTAAACCAGTGCCCTCTGTGGCCTCTCGTTGAGGCTGTCCTCTCCTGTGACCTGGTTTGAGCTCCACAGGGCACTGGAAGGAGACCAGGGAGTGAGTAATTGTCCCCTGGCATCAGGCCATCAGAGAAGGCCGTTGACTGCTTATCGGCTGGGGTCTCTGGCTGCCTTCCAGAAGATCCCAAGGCCCTGGGAACATGTAAAGCAATGACCAGATACCGCCCATGTGCATGGAGCCCCAGAACCACCATCCTGAGCCTTAAAGGACAGTTTTACAGAATCCCGTAGGAATAACCACAAATTAGCAAGTACCTTGTATTCCTTCCTTCCCAGAAAACCATTTAACCCATGTCCCTGACACTGAGATGCTCTCTCTCTTTTCCGTTACTCTATTTTATAACTTTTTGAGTGTATACAGTATTATTTTTAATATGTTTGGGATTAGCAAAATTAAAATGACATTTCTCCTTTATATATGATGTTAAAATGTTTTTTGTCATGCATGGATTAAAAAACACTTGGAGAAAATAATAGTAAAGTGCTAACAACTCTGTGGGCGATGCGATTATGGGTTATTTTAATTTTCTTTTCTATTCTCAGTAAGCATGTTCTGCTCTTGTAATATGAAAGGAAGAGGAATTGGTTTGTATGTGTGGGTGTTTTTTTAAATTTTAAAATTTTGAGATCCGTTGTCTCCTTCAGTATGGTACGGACAACTTTTATTTCGAGTAGGTATGATGTTTTTGTTTGTACTTCATTTTACTCCTGGGAGAATTCCTCCATGGCAGATTTGTCCAGCTGGGATGGAGGTAGATTAATGACCAAAAGTACAGACCCAGCCAGCTTCTCATCTGAGAGTTGAATGGAAAGAGCTTTGGACTGGGAGTCTCAAGGGTGAGTTCAAGTTCTGATGCCACCAAACACTGAGGCCTCAGCCTCCTTGTGTACAAGTAGTCTACTACCCCTTCCAGGACTAAGCTTCAGTAAATCTTTGGTGCCTTATGGGAGTCAATGGGGAAATAGAGCAACCATTAGCCTACAGCTGACTTTGTTAGCTTATAGCGATTTAATTACCTGGGAATTTGGTGGTTCAAATTAAGTATGAGAGTAGCTGTTCTTACTGCTGAGTAAAGGAAGTAAACTCCGGTGGTGGCCCTCTGGCAGGGTTTCCTGGAATTGGTATTTGAAGTGATATTTTTAAGGTCGTGAGCGACATGGATGGATATGGACGAGGGAGGACAGCCTAGGACTTGTGGGTAAAAGTGTAGTAGTGGCATCAAGCCCATCACGTGTGGATGAAGGATGGGAGACAGAAAGGCAAAACCCCAAGGAGGAAGCCTGAAATGTCGCTAGCTGGAGGGAAGCCCAAGGATTTGGGGGTCCATCTTCTCATTCATGGTGCCCTGTGGTAGCCACCCAATGGCAGTCTCCATATATCCTGTGACAGTTACCTAATAAATTCTGTTTTTCTTTAATTTAGCTGTAAGTTTAAAGTAAATATTGATATTTTCTAAGATATAAAACCAGTCACTCGTCACAATGCATTTCAACAAAACTAAACAGTTTGGTGCCCTAGACTTACAGAGGTTTCTCTAATTGGATAAAAAGATGAGGTCTGTGCTTTTTCATTTGTCTGATTAATTACTGCTCTGAAACCCTTGAAAACAGACATGGTCTGTAAGTGGTATCTGTTATTTAATCGAGGACAGATGTTTTCAGAAACCTTTTAAATAGGCCTGGAGAGTTACCGACTCTTAAGCGAAGTGAATCATTGAACTGTATGTTTTAAGACTGTAACATGCCAGCAAAAAGCAGTTTTTACTAATTGTTCAAGTTATGGTCACTCTAACTGTGGTTTGTCCTAAATCCAACAGCATCAAGAAGCAGCACAAAGATAATGATAGAAAATGGCATCACCACCCACCCAGGGGTCTAGGCTAAAAATCTAGCCATTGCCCACAACTTTCTCCTACCTGCACTTCCCTCCCTGTCCCTGCTGTGTCCAAGTTCTCTTGTCAAGTTCATCCCCTAAGCATCTCTCCAGGGATTTCCTTTAGTCTATTCCTACCACTACTACCTAAGTTAAGGCAACAGTATCAATTGAGTTCGATAGGAAAATAAGCTCACCTCATATGGTCTGAATAAAGACTTTAATGGGGAGACCATCTCTGGGTGTGTGGTCAGGGCTAAGGACACAAACGAGGGAGAGAGGTACCGGGGAGCAGGAATGTTGGATGCCATTACCACTCTTAGGCCAAGGGGCCATGGGAGGACGCTGTGTTCCCAAAGCCCGGGGAGAGCCCCGAGGAAGCTGCTGTGGTTGAGGAGTGGGATAGCTGAGGTGATGCGGCACCGGACCCGGGGAGGCCGTAGATACACCCACCCTTTTCTCTTCCTCTTCTCCTGTCTCCTCTTGGCACCTCCTACTGGCCAAACCCAACTGCAACCCTGTGCTGAGGGAGCCCCTGAGATACAGTTTTCAGGGTCAGCCTCCTTGAGCACAAAATCAAGGCTAGGAATGCTTTTGCCAGTGATTCGCTCAAATTTTTTTTCTGAGTTTTACAGATAAACACGAACAAACAGAAAACAAAGAAGTGGCAGGGAAACCCATTTTTGTCATAGAAAGATGAGATACAGGAATGAATTTTCTTGATTGACTAAATGAAAGAAGACTGTTGAAGATATGGTCAGGAAGACCAAGATTTTATTCTGTACGTATTTCCCCATGCATAGTTTTAGGGATATAAGCAATTCAAGATTTGGACCAAAGTATATATTTAATAAAACAATTTATAGCAAATATCTTGGTGGCAGTGTATTGAAATGGATATGTTAATTTCCCCAAATCTTTCTAAGTGTGTCAGATTAAACAAGGTGTCCTTCATTGAAAGCATTTGTACGTTTAGTATAATTTGTATAATTAGTGGTTAACATGTAAGTCCTAAGAAAGTCTTTTTAGAGTACGTCATAACCACTGAGAAAGTGAACGACTAATGTTGGGGTCCAATCTTTATGCAAATCTGATGGTTTGTAATTCTTTGCATTTAAGAAAATTATAATAGAGTTTAATTGGGTTTTCAATTGATAGAACTTTTAAATTTAGCTTTGATAGTGGTTTACTCTGTAAGCCATTAGCATTTACTTCAGAAGAAGTTCAAAGAATTGAATGACATGGGTCTAACCAAATTCCTTCCATTCACATTAATGTACATTTCAGGGCACCATTTCTCAGCACATATATCTGTTATAAACAAAGAAGAAAATAAAATGAATAAAATTGAGAAAAAACATTACGAATTTTTTAAAAGGTATTTTATTCTAGTCCACCCATGTGTCAAAATTCATTTGGGACATCTTCTCTGTATCTGTCTGTCTCTCTCCATAGTTGCTGTCAATTTGGACATATCAGGCTGTGTGTGGGGCCGTGTCCTTAAGTTTTTTAGGAACCTGATTGTCCAGCCAAAAGGATCTCATCCTAGACCAGGGCTACTCAGAGATGCAGCATCAGCACCATCTGCAGCCTGTCCAAAATACAAGTTCTGTCTTTTTTTTTTTTTTTTTTTTTTTTTTTTTTTGCGGTACGCGGGCCTCTCACTGTTGTGGCCTCTCCCGTTGCGGAGCACAGGCTCCGGACGCGCAGGCTCAGCGGCCATGGCTCACGGGCCCAGCCGCTCCGCGGCATGTGGGATCCTCCCGGACGGGGACACAAACCCGCGTCCCCTGCATCGGCAGGCGGACTCTCAACCACTGCGCCACCAGGGAAGCCCCAGAATACAAGTTCTTAAGCTCCTCCCCAGATCTACTGACTCAGAGTCTCCGGGGGGGGGGGTGCCCAGGTGTCCGTGTTAACAGGCCTTCTAGGTGACTCTGGAGCCTGCTGAAGTTTGTGCGCACTCTACCATGTAAGGATGCCAGCTTCTTTCTTTTAGAGTTTGGTCATTACCCTGAGGACGTGGCTTAACTGGCAGTGCCCAGGATTGGTTTGTGTTTCCCAGATGTATCTTGATGACCCTATCCTTTTTTTTTTTTAATTTAATTTTATTTCTTTTTTTATACAGCAGGTTCTTATTAGTCATCCATGTTATACACATCAGTGTATACATGTCAATCCCAATCGCCCAATTCATCCCACCACTCACCACCACCCCCTGCCGCTTTCCCCCCTTAGCGTCCATACGTTTGTTCTCTACATCTGTGTTGACGACCATATCCTCGACTTGATCTTTGTTTCCAGGCTGTATGGTACTTGAGAATCTTTAACTGGCTGGAAAGTCTGGCAATGAAAAACAGTTTTATTTTCCACCCAGGTAATTCTGAGCTCTCGACAAGCCCTCTAACTTCTGCTTGCAATCTCACCAGTTCTTCTCTGAGCAGTACCGTGTCATATAGAGCTGAAAGCAACCAACTACTGGTTGTCATCTTCTGCCTGGCAGTCTCCTTGCTCAAATCTCAAGTTCATTAGATACAATTTCTAAGTTAACTTACGTGACAGTTTTACCAGATGTTTTGTCATTGCATAATATAGGTGACACTTTTCTAGCCTTTATAACTGTTTCCTTGCTATTTTTTTCAGCCTCTGTCTGTCTTCTAAGCCCAGAGCTAATACCATGTATTTTAGGATTTTACTGAGGCACCAGTGTCTGCAAGGGTTTGATATTACTGCATACCAAACCACTCCAAACTTAGTGCTAAAACAATAATATTTATTATTGCTCACATGTCCGTGGGTTGACTGGGCTTCAGCTGATAGGCTCGGCTCCACGTGTCTTACATCTTCCTTGGACCATTGACCCCGGTCCCCGTTCTTTTGATCAAAATGATAGATGTGCAAGAAGGCAAGTGGGAATATGCGACACTTCTTAAGTCCTAGGCTCAGAACTAGCACACCATCACTTCTGCCCACCTGCTGACCAAAGCAGCAGGTCAAGCATGGTCAAGCATGGTCAAGCCTGAAGCCAAGGGACACCCATGATGAAACCATGACAAGAGTCTGGATACAGGGAGGGGTAAAGAATTAAGGACTTCCATCTGGCATTGCTTCCAGCATAAAAATAGGAATCTCTCCTATGTGCTGGCAAAACTCTTAAAATTTTCCTCCCAGAGCATTTGTCATTGTTTTCTGTTTCTTTCTCTCACCAATTAGACTGAATTTCAGAAGAGCAGGGTCACATCACCATTGTGCCTCCAGAGCCCAGACAGTGCCGGCACACAGTAGATGCTCAATAAATATTTATGGACCAAGCAAACGGCTAGATACAGGAATGAGTGCTTTCTTAAAGGGCGGCTTGCCAAGTTAGAGCTATAGAGACTAGGAATTAAGTCCTGATTTGGAACATTGTCTAGACAGTTAATTTGAACCTTCGAGATTTTCATTGGTATGTCTTCTTAGGAAAATAAAAGCTTACCTTTGCATTTGGACTTCATAGGAGCAAAGTGACGCTTAGCCTTTGGAAGACACCATAAACTGAAAAAGAGTAATAAAAGAAAAAAAAATGGAACCAAAGAGAAATTGTTGAAAGGGAAGAGCTGATGAAATACCTGTGTGGATTTTCATGCTACTTTCTCCCTTTTTCTCAAACGTTTTCTTTCAAAAAGGATGAGTGAGGGAGTTCTAAGTAGCTGTCTTAGGGGTGCCTAGCCTGTCACTGCTTGTGTTTTGTAACCTGAGCCAAGAAGCCATCGGGGAGGGGGATAGTGGTGTAGTAAAACCTTCCCGCGTCGGTGGGCCACGTGGGACAGTGTGATGTCTGCCAAACCTGTCCACACCACCCTTCCCTCTGCGCTCACAGCTTGGCTGTCACCGCCAATAACAGCGGCAAGATTTCTCCCCTTCGTAACCCACTCTTGTCTGTTCTTCTCTTTCAGAATTGTATTGTTACAAACATATTGCAGTGCTTGGGGCTGAAAGGAGAGAGAAATATTTAAATTCCACTTGACTCTAAGATCCATGGAAATCAGATGACTCCTGCTAGCTGGACAGTCTTAAGCCTTCTCTGCTTTTCAATACAAGCCCTTTCCTTTGGTTAAGTGTCATGATTTTGCTCCTGCTGTGCCTGGCCTTTCCTCCGACGTTCAACAGAACTCACCCCATCCAGCCTTCACGTGGGGAAACATCACACAGAGCACAGGTGAAGGGATGGTCCTGGCGTGGATTCAGATGCCAGCTCTGCTGTTTACCAGCTGTGTTACTTGAGGAGAGTTATTTAACCTCTCTGAGCTCCATTTTTTTCACTTGCAGATGAGAAAAGCAGAGGATTGTTGTGGGCGTTAGATATCACATAATATTTAGCACAGAACGCGCTCAGTGAGCAACTTTTTTAAAAAGGGACTCGTTCAAGGGCTCTGCCTTCTCCTTCCTCAGACTCCTCAGGCAGAATTTGCCATCTTCGGAGACTTCCCTGGTGGCGCAGTGGTTAAGAATCCACCTGCCAATGTAGGGGACAGGGGTTTGAGCCCTGGTCCGGGAAGATCCCACATGCTGCGGAGCAACTAAGCCCGTGCGCCACAACTACTGAGCCTGCGCTCTAGAGCCCGTGAGCCACAACTACTGAGCCCATGAGCCACAACTACTGAAGCCCATGTGCTGCAACTACTGAAGCCTGAGTGCCTAGAGCCCGTGCTCTGCAACAAGAGAAGCCACTGCACCGCAACGAAGAGTAGCCCCCGCTCGCCGCAACTAGAGAAAGCCTGCGCGCAGCAACGAAGACCCAATGCAGCCAAAAATAAATAAATTAATAAAAAATAAATAAAAATGAAAAGAAGCCCTTGAGTGTGCTGTTGGTGGGGATGTGAAATTGTGCAAGCACTGTGGAGACCAGTACAGTCGTTCCTCCAAAATTAAACGTAGAATTGCCATATGGGGACTTCCCCGGCGGTCCAGGGGTTAAGACTCTGCGATTCCAATGCAGGGGGCGCAGGTTCAATCCCCGTTCTGAGAACTAAGATCCCACATGCCCTGCGGCGTGACCAAAAAAAAAATAAATTAAGTAAGTAAATAAATAAATAAATAAAAATAGAGAGCTGCAATATAAAAATCTACATTAAAAAAAAAGAAGAATTGCCATATGCTCCAGCAATTCCACTTCTGGATATACACCCAGAAGAATGGAAAGCAGGGACTCTAACAGATATTTGTACACTCATGTTCATAGCAGCATTATCCACAACAGCCAAAAGGCGGAAACAACCCACATATCTATCAGCCACTGAGTGGGTAAACATTATATGTTATGTACATACAATGGAATATTATTCAGCCTAAAAAAAATGAAATTCTGACACATGCTACAACATGGATGAACCCTGAGGATATTACGCTAAGTGAAATAAGCCAGTGACCAAAAGACAAACATCGTACGCTTCCACTTATAGGAGGTACTTAGAGCAGTTAAACTCGTGGAGACTGAAAGTAGGCTAGAGGTTGCCAGGGGCTGGGAGGAGGGGAAATATAGAGAGTTATTATTTAATGCCCAGAATTTCAGCTGCAGAAGATGAAAAGAGTTCTGGAGATGGAAGTGGTGGCTGTACAACAATGTGAAGGTACTTAATGCCACAGAGCTGTCCACATAAAAATGGTTACGGTGCTACATTATGTGCTATGTGTATTTTGCCACGTTTAACAACAACCAGAAAGAAAAGGAGAGCCCTGGGAGACGTCCCTTTAGACCTAGGGGTTACGGGTTAGTCTACCCTCCTCTTTCCCTGTTCTCAGAGGGCTGCTCACAGGGCAGGGATGAGCCTGGGGTCACACCTGAGAAGATTCAGTTAGTGCCCTCGTGGTTGGTGTGCTTGGTGTCAAACTCGGCCTCGGGGCCTAGGCTCATCCACAAGCAGGAATGGTTCTCTCTTCCGTCCGGATCTCAGTGCACGTGGAACCAGTACAGGACCTGCAGACGCCAGGTTCCACAGTGGAGTCAAGAGGGCTGGGGTGGGGGCATGAGAAGCTGTTAATCCGAGGCAGTGACCTTTCCCTGCGCGAGTGTGGAAATGCTCATTTTCTACCCAAACGTGGAAGCAGAGCTCTCCCCCAGGTCATCAGGACCCTGCTCTGGAGAAGGTCTGTCAGCGAGAAAACAGCAGATGTGCTGAGGAAGGAGGCCAGGCTCCTGGAGAAGGTTGGACCCTCACTCAGCCTTCCTAGGGACTGCACGCGGGGGCCCAGAACCTACTGCATCTCTCAGGTGGGTCCTGAAACCAGGACTTCAAAGGCTGCTGGGGTTTGAGTCTCCTCAATTTTCCCTCAAGATAAGATGGGTTTTGTGGGGCTTAGCATGAGCGGGTGCTTGGGGTGAACTGACCCCTTGGAAGAGACCAGCAGGGCTGAGATTTGCATCCACTGCTTGGTCCACAGCGAAGGTGGGCTTCACCTGGGCTTCATTTCAGGAGGCCTGAGAAAGTTGGCATACAGCCTCTGCTTCTGTGGGCGCCAAGTTCTAGACTTTCCCTTTAGGACTCTCTAGGACCAAAGAGAGTTCTTGACAATAGATTGACAGACTCTGGGAGGAAAAGATACACTGCTGCAGTGGCTTGCCCCGGGTTCATGCATATTTTATTTAACCAGCCCTTCCCTAGCACTCCCCAAGTGCTTTATGAATGTTAACTTTTATAATCCTCTTAACAACCTTATGACGGATCTGTCCCATTGTACAGGTGAGGAAGCTGAGGCACAGAGAGGTTAAGTAACTTGTTGAAGGTGACCCAGCTTGTAAGAAGTGTTGCCAGGTAAACCTGATGTCAAATTTATTCTCCTAGCCACCGTGCTCTACTGCCCTTCCCTTTGGACAACGAGCTATAATACGGGGGAGGAAGACTTGGAAAGTCCGGCAGAAGTCCTTCTGTGGCTCTGTCTTTAGGAGCTGCAACATTTGGTTCCCTCTGACACGTCCACTGGGCTTTACAAAAGCAGCCACAGCTTCAGCACTGAAGGCTTACTTTTCTGAGGCTCGACACACTCTGAGTCCTCCTTCTGAGAAAAACGGAGCCAGCACATTCTGCTTTGGTCAGCCTCCGGTGGAGCCAACAGCCAAGCATCTTGGGGATGGAGGACCGTATGGGGTTGAATGGTGCGGAGGCTAGCGCAAGCCTGACCCTCAACCCCGAGGTGGCAAATACCTGATTAATGCTCATTAGAGAGACTGACTGCTAAAGGGAGACTTCAGTTTCTTGCAGGAGCCGAATGATGTGATAAGAAGAACAAAGTTTGGAGATAGAGGCCCAGCTGTGTGACCTTGAGTAAGTCACCCTATCTCGGTAAGCCTTGTTTTCTTGTCACAGAATGGAGTCAGTAGGTGTGTCTGAACAGACTGAATGAGGTAATATACGGCTGATCTGCCAACAGATCTGCGACAGCCAACCGGGAGAGGTAATGTTCCCAGAGGATGTACCATAAGAAGACTGGGAATCTGGAGATGCGCTCTGGGACGGGAACGTTCCCTTAAGAGCAGAAGCTGAGTTCGCGGGCTGGGTGGTGCAGTTGAAGGAGAGAGGAGAGACCTGGGAGCCAGCCACTTCTGGGTTCAACTCCTAGCTCTCTGCTACTTGCTAACTGTGTGACCTTGGAAAAATTTCTAAACTTTCTAAATTCAGTTTTCTCATTAATAAAATTGGCATGTTAATACACACCTCTCAGGGCTGTCAACTTTTATGAAATAATGAATGTAGAGGGTGTTAAAAATGCTGATTTTCTCAGACCCTATGGTCTATAGCTTCATGTAAAATAACTAATAATATCATCTCTGAATGTTTAGAGCAGAAAAGCACCTATCCCAGTGTTCATTGTACCTATCGTGGCTATGACTTTTAGCCATAAACCTTGTTGAACCCCTTATAATTGCAGAAGGAGGGAGGGGCATCACACACAGTGACTAGACCTCATCAGAGGCCACTCTAGCAACCAAACATTGGGGGAATTTTTCCAGTTTCCCTCTTCTCAAAGTCACTCCTATGTGTTGATGGCATACGCTTAACCTTTGTATAAGGACTGGGAGACCCAGGTTTTGGGAAGGACAGAGGCAGGCATGTCTCTCTTTCCTTCTCTCCTATCTTTTCCTCTATAAAATCACTTCTTGACAACAAAGTGGGGCACTTCTGTTCCAATAATACAAGAATCTCTAGTGGGTCCATGAATGGGCTTGAAACGGGGTGCATGGACCCCTGAAACTGGTTTACATTTCTCCAGTTAGAGGATCCACAGCATTTGTGAGGCTCCATGACACCCCTTCCCTGACAAAGGCTAAAAACACTGTTCTGAAGGAAGACGGATGCAGAAATGCTACCCTATTTGGGACCTAAACACAATTTATTTCTGCATATGGATGGGAGGCAGATTTCACTGGAACATTTCCCACTCCCTTTAACACAGAAGTTGTAGCAGTAAAAAAGATCTAAATCTTTTGTGCAGTTTCTTTCCCCCCTAGTATTTATTTTTGCCCTCAGGGGAGGAAGTCCTGTGTCTCTGGCCCAGAGTACCCCCATCTCAGGACCGGCCCACAGGCCAGGTAAACTTGCCTGTTTTAGGAGATCTTTGTCCTTGTAACCCTTAACTCAGTGATGAATGTTGTCATTAAAAGTCCACAGCCAAGGGCTTCCCTGGTGGCACAGTGGTTGGGAGTCCGCCTGCCGATGCAGGGGACGTGGGTTCGTGCCCCGGTCCGGGAGGATCTCACGTGCCGTGGAGCGGCTGGGCCCGTGAGCCATGGCCGCTGAGCCTGCGCATCCGGAGCCTGTGCTCCGCAGCCGGAGAGGCCACAACGGTGAGAGGCCCGCGTACCGCAAAAAAAAAAAAAAAAAAAATGTCCACAGCCGAGCAGAAGCCCTCCTGGACTCTGAGTTATTGAGTCTTTCTGCCTCTGTCAGATGGTTACTGGTTAGGTGGCTCTGGGTGACTCTGTGAACTTCTCGTACTACCGCAAACAGCCTTGCCCAACACGCGTGAGCTCCAGATGCCAGAAATCTAGTTACGTCATTTAAAGAGATTTCATCTTATTCAGCTTCCAAAGGGTCCTAATTTGTGGCTTTTTAAAGCAATTGGGTCCCGAACAAGCACTGCAGACTGATTGGCTCTCTTTGGCATTTGTTTCCCATAAATCCAGCCCAGCTTAGGTGAACCTCAACGTGGACTGGAAAGAGAAGTTGTTTAGTTATGCTGGGTTGTAGGCACTACATTGGGCCATATTGTCACTTTTCTTTGGTAATGTAAACAAGCCCAAAGACTGCTCAGCTTTTGTCGGTGACTGTAATCGGTCAAGTGTGCTTGCTGAGCTGTAACTCAGAAGGAAAAAGCCCGATAACTTAGTCAGAGCTTCACCTTTCATGAGCCATCAGTTCATACATCACCCATGACATAAAAAGGGCCTCATTCCCACGGAGTTAGCCCCAGAAGGTTTTGCCTGGTGTTAAGTTCTTAAAAATAGCATCTGTGCTTAGGACATTATTCTCCAAAATTTTACACAAGCGCCAATGATGCTACTAAATCAGCCTTGCAGGGTAATTCCTCAGGACTCCTTCTGTTTATTTAGGCCAGAGTGAATATTCAGGGAAGTAATATTTTGCAGGTCAATATTTTATTGTTCGCTCCAGCCTACAATATGTACTACACCTTGAACACCAGTCAACAGGGGCTCTGAGGGTATAGGTTTGTCTGCCTGTCTTTTAGAACATTAGTCATTCAACACGTATTTATTGAACATCTACTCTGTGCCAGGCACAGTATCAGACCCTGTGCTAAGGCAGAGACAAGGGTGGGCAGGCTCTTGGTCTTGTATTTGTATGGAGAGGATGGACCAAGTAAACCAAACAATTATGGATAGGTAGTAGAACTATGGAGGAACCAACTAGGGTGATGTAATAAGGAATAGTGAAGATGGGGAACGTCAAGGAAAGTTTCTCTGTCACAAGACATCTCAGCTCACCCTGAAGGATGAGAAGGGGCCAGCTGAGGCAGAGGGGAGAAGTCAGCCAGTAAGGGACCCTTTCCTCATCTTAGTATTCCTAGATAGTGATCACTCATGGTTTCTTTGTCCACTGGATTATTGGAAACCTGAATTTTTGTCTCGCTTAAAATACTGCTTGAAACTTGCTAGTTGTGATATTTGGAGATTCAAAGCATTTTCCTGAGTAACTGAGCAGTTTTAGAGAAGAATCCCCTTCTGCAGACCCCCTGCTGGAGGCTGGTGGGTGCTCTGCCCCCAGGAAGGGTGCACCTAGGTCACCCCCTGCCTAGTTCACGGCAGCCCAGGAAGAACACCAAGAACGAACTTTGTTGATCCACAGGCTCCCGGTGGAGAGATTACTTCCTGGTTGTAAACTAGTCACCAGGGGGAGTTGGTTTTCCTTCCAGAGGTCAGGCTTGCTGTTGAGTACGGAGATTCCCAACTTGCGGAGATCTGGGACGTCCTAATGTCATTTGTTAGAGTTCACGGTTACCTCATGCTCTGCAAGTGCTCTGAGGCTTGTGCTTGTTTTAAATATTTAACTGGATATAAAATTCACTTCACTTTGAGGATTTTTGAGAAACTGATGAAACCCCAATTGTTGCAAAACCATTTCTAAGAACTGAATAATGCAATGATTCATTCGGGACCTTAAAAGCCAGAAAGAATAACTAGTTTCCTAAGATGCTTATGTATCTCAGGGAGGGAGGCAATCTAATTACCTGCAATAAGGGAAACTGAAGCAAAAAGAAATCTGAGGCTTACATTTGGATAAAATATTTGGGTAAAGCGGTGGGGGATTTGCCTTACCTTTGAGAAGTACAGACAGTTCCTGGGTTTATCAACACTACACATGGATAATTCCCAGAGCTGCTGTTCACAGCTGAAGACAATGGTGACACTGGGGCCCCCATTTCCCCTTCCATGGACGTAGAGATGCTGAGACTTCTCCCACTCCTTCGGGAAGCCAATCACAAGGTTTCCTGGGAGAGGCTCAGTGAATTTTTTCACTTACTCACTGTTGTGAGTTGAACTGTGCCCCTTAAAAAAGATATTGAATTTCTAAGCCCCATTACCTGTGAACGTGACCTTATTTGGAAATTGGATCTTTGCAAATGATCAAGTTAAGATGACGTCATGGGCTTCCCTGGTGGCGCAGTGGTTGAGAGTCCGCCTGCCGATGCAGGGAACACGGGTTCGTGCCCCGGTCTGGGAAGATCCCACATGCCGTGGAGCGGCTGGGCCCGTTAACCATGGCCGCTGAGCCTGCGTGTCCGGAGCCTGTGCTCCGCAACGGGAGAGGCCACAACACTGAGAGGCCCGCATACCGCAAAAAAAAAAAAAAAAAAAAAAAAGATGACGTCATTAAGTTAGGCCCTAATCCAATGTCTTTATAAAAAGGGGAAATTTGGGCAGAGGGACAGCCACACATAGAGGGATGAAAATGTGAAGTTACAGGGAGTCTACACGCCAAGCCATCTACAAGCCAAGGAACACCTGAGGCTACCAGAAGCTAAGAAAGAGGCATGAAACAGATTCTCCCTCACAGCCCTCAGAAGAATCAACCCTGCTGACACCTTAACTTTGGACTTGCAGCCTCCAGAACTCTGAAACAATAAATTGCTGTTGTTTAAGCCACCCAGTACTGTGTTACGGCAGTCCTAGGAAACTAACACACTTACCAAGCATTTTCTCAATAAATATAATGTAAACACATACTTGGGACAAGAAACTTCTTAGACCTGCCTTTACCTTAGGTTCAGAGGGTCCTAGAACTCAGAAGTCTTTGTCATCCCTGTCATCATAGTCATTATCACTATTTACTCTGTGCCAAGCTCTGCATTGAGTGCTTTACTTCTATTATTTCATTTATTTCTGAAAAGGTAGATAACAATATATCCATTTTGCAAGATAGTAAACTGAGATCACCCATCTGATTAGTGATGGGACTTGAGTTTTAACTACTATACTAAGGGGGCCAGGACCTTGGCTTCTGGACCTCTGAAGGATTGAGAGCCATTTGTCATATTCCGTATGGTAAAGGAGTCTTAGGGGGTTGGCCCAAGAATCTATCCACCAAAAATAAGATCAGATGTTTGGGAAAGTATATTTTGAGTTTCATATAACTAATGAATCTTTAAAACATGTTCATTAGCTCATCGTGGTTTTTTTATAGGTTGCCTGACTCACTAAGTTGAAATGTTGCATTACCTATAACAATTATTCAGAATTTTGAAAGATATGCAAACGTATGCTCTATGTTTTTGCTAAATAATGGCAGAAGATCTAAAATAGATTTTTTCTCCCTACTGGATGAAGCAAAGTGATAATGGGATTATTTGATTACAGATTAGCAGGATGGGAACTAAATTGAAGGGTGCAAGGTTTTCGTTCATACAGCACTGACATTTACAAATTAAAAATAGGAGTGGCAAGAAAGACTGTTCCCACGAAATCAAATAACCACACTTTTTGGATTGGTGAAGATGGCCCTCTTCACTCCCTTTTCTCCCCATAAACATTTTATACAGAATAAGAAGTATAATCATCATTAATTAATGTACAGAATATGTTTTTTTCTAAAAACTTAAGAAATCCCATAATGAGAATTACCTAAGAAAAATTTAATCATAAAGTTGGTATATACATTGATTAGTTATAAAAGATACCTGATAGGGCTTCCCTGGTGGCGCAGTGGTTGAGAGTCCGCTTGCCGCTGCAGGGGACACGGGTTCGTGCCCCGGTCTTGGAAGATCCCACATGCCGCGGAGCGGCTAGGCCCGTGAGCCATGGCCGCTGAGCCTGCGCGTCCGGAGCCTGTGCTCCGCAACGGGAGAGGCCACAACAGTGAGAGGCCCGCGTATCGCCAAAAAAAAAAAAAAAAAAGATACCTGATAGATAGTTAAGAAATGATTTGCTAATTTTCTTGGTCAACACATTTTGGGAGATACTGTATTAATCAGATCTTAGTGGTATGCAAGTCTAAGAAGTTTAAGTCAAACTAACTTAAAAAAATGTGCATGGGGAGGAAGGAAGTGGGATTAATCAAGTTACCTAATTGAAAATTCTAGTGTAATCTCTGTTACTTAATAAAGACAGACGTATGAACCTCCTAAATAACCAGTCTCCCCTGTTGCTAATAAAAATGTGGTGTGAATGTGAACCTAAATTTCATAGTTCTCTGTACATTATCTTTGGATTTTATGAGTTTGAAACCACCCAATGTCAGTGGAAGAATGGCAGCTTAAAGATAGACTGTCAATTTCATGTAATTTTTTAATTACCATAAATATGTTGGTTGCTTTTGAATGCCTAGAGAGGCATTTTTAATTTTGAAAAAATTTAAATTTGATGGTAAGTGTTATTTTATCTTTAAATGTTAGGAAGAATGAGAAATGGGTATCAAGTTAACTGAATAACTCTAGCACTTCCAAATAAAATATCCAGTATATCCCCAGATAGTACTTGACCTTCATCATGTGCCTGAAAGTGTCCAGCTTTTAGGAGAATGCCTCTTCTCTGTCTTACCTTTAATGTCCCATTAATGTGATATGAATTTTATACGCATATTCCTACATGTTGGGGCAAGACCTAAATTCCATGCTGTAGATTGAAAAAGGGGGAGGCGTGAGTTAATAGGTAGATCTTGCTGTGTGAAGGGGGAAGAAATGCCTTTCTCAAGTAAAGATATTTTCTTTTTTTAGAATCATGGAACTTTAAGAAAAGCCACATTCTAAAGACTCCATTTTGCAAATATTTTGCTCAGGGTTGATAAAAACTTTACTAGTTAGTGGGAGACCGTGGCATGACATGGAAGAAGTGCAGGAATGGGAGCCAGGAAACACAACAGTCTTGGTTCTAATCTCCATTCTTCCATCACCTTGGAGGCTTTTCTAGAAGGATGGTGATACCATTCACCAGGGCAGAAAGCATAGGAGGAGGTGCAAGAGGGAATCATGCAATTCCACATCCACAGCAGAGCTGCCCAAAGTTCCATCTCATCTCTGCTTGTGTTTGCTTGATCATCACGGCACTGAGGTGATTCGGCGGTCCTGTTAAGGGTAGTAGTAACAAGACTCTCTCACTCCTATGTTACACTCAGCCAATGGGTAACCAGAGGAAAGCTGCCATTGTCGAAAGTCTGACCAGTCTTTCAAAAATTACACACCCACGGATAATCACTCCAGGGCAGATGCCCATGCCTGGGTGGCTGTTGTGGATTTCAGTATAGGCTATTCAGAGGCCTCCACTCACCTGGGCTTTGGTGGGAACTCTGACATTCTGAGTGAGGCTTTCTGAATAGAAACCACATGGTATCTTCCAATGGTCTGGTCTCGGTAGGGCTGAGACCAGTCTATTGCTTTGCAACTTCCTGGGAACAAGGACAGGGATTCAGAGTTTAAATTCCTTTTCTCCAGGAAGTTCAACCACGCTTAGGAAATCTGTGTAGGCACGTACATATATATTAAAAAATAATGTCACTCATCCTCATTCACCATCAAGCATCTAAGTTCCTAACGAAAAGGGTAAAGTTGTGAGAGGTGATTCCCAAATCCACCATTGGGGCCACCACTGGCCTAAAGTCCAGCAAAACTATCCTCTTACATTTGTTTTCTGCCTCAGAAATTCTTCACATTTGGCAAGTGTGATGCTGATGAGGAGGGAAATTAGACTCTTTCAGGAGGAATGGCACATTTCACTGCAATGTGGTTACTCCAGTTTTCTAATCTAGCTGTATACACACATGCTCTGGCTTAAGCAAATCCTACAGCATTTTTTTTTTAAGATGTTGAGGGTGGGAGTTTATTAATTAATTTATTTTTTGCTGTGTTGGGTCTTCGTTTCTGTGCGAGGGCTTTCTCTAGTTGCGGCAAGCGGGGGCTGCTCTTCATCGCGGTGCGCGGGCCTCTCACTATCGTGGCATCTCCCGTTGCGGAGCACAGGCTCCAGACGCGCAGGCTCAGTAGTTGTGGCTCACGGGCCTAGTTGCTCCGCGGCATGTGGAATCTTCCCAGACCAGGGCTCGAACCCGTGTCCCCTGCATTAGCAGGCAGATTCTCAACCACTGCGCCACCAGGGAAGCCCCTCCTACAGCATTTTTTAGAGTTAATAATGACCGTAACGTTGTAAAAGCTCAAGCTCGATTGACAGAGCAAAGAAAGAAATGTCAAGGTCTTCAACAGGACACAGGGTAGATGATTACTCTCATGATAATCATGTAACGAGAGGCATATGCAAAGACCAAGAATGTAACTGCTCATTGAAAAGATTACACAACTCTCTCTTATTTCTTCTCTCCAGACCGTTGAATAAGATGGTGACCACAGCTGTATCTCGTGTGTGTGGTTTTTTTTGTGTGTTTTTCATTTTCCTTTTCTTGTTCGATGATCCTGTTCCATTTCTATAGAATTCTGAGGAAACAAAGTAGCAGGAGGAGATTATAGTTGGAATCACGTCCGCAGGCAGAAGCCAGGAGTTTGAGCACAGACTACCGCTTGTTAGCTGTGTGACTTTGAGCAAGTTATTCATCCCTGCAAAATGAGGATGATGGTATCAAACACCCCCTGTGGTGGTTGTGAGTATCAAATGAGATTGTGTGTGAGAAAGTGCCGTGTAAAACAGAAAGCAGTGAGCAAATACTACCTGCTACTCCTGGTCAACTTGCAATGGAATATGATTCTATGCACTTAACTCCCACGGGCTTTCTCGGTCCCTCCTTTAGGATCACTATCTTCTAGTAGCCACTGACAGGTGTGCCCAAGCATAGACATTATCTTATCATCACCTACCGTAGAAATGGTAGGGAAGCACCCAGGCTCTCAAGAACACATTTGTAGTAACTTTTCTGGGCTTCCTATCAAGGTGAGAACTCACATCAAAGACCTATGCTTGACAAAACTGTTTTTTCTCACTCTTTTCCAGTACCTAAAAAGGATCATATAGTCCTAATTAGGCCTAGAGAGGCCCACAAAAGAAACGTGTTTCCAAGAGCTTTGGATTTATGAACTGAAAACTGTAGCTACTGTGTATTTTCATATATTCAGAGAGACAATTAAGATAACTTTAGTTATGATTTTGGAAAACAGTCCGGGCAGCATTCAATGGAACATATAGCCTTTCTCTGTCAAAAACCAAACTGAAATGACATATCTGGAATCAACTCACTCTGTTAAAAGCAACCAACCATCTGAAAACACTCAATGAATTGGAATAAAGATGTACAAAGTTTTGTGATCCTCCAGAGAGGAACAAAAATTTGGAAGTAAGTTTAGCTGCCAAACTTCAGGAACAGACAATTCACAAAGAAGGGAGTTAAATGGCCTACAGCATGTGAAAAAAATGTTCAACTTCACTGAAGAAAGAAATGCCAGTTAAAGCAACAAAAATGCCATTGACAGAGATAAACACAATTTCCAGTAGCCAGTGTCAGCCAGGTTTTGTATAAAAAACGGGCACTGGTACCCTATGGTTGGGAATGTAAATTAGTACAATCTCTTTGGATTATAATTTGGCAAGATCTAAAGTGAAACTTTAACTTCACAATTCTGCTTCAAGAACTTTGTTCTAAGGAATTTATCATAGATTTCTTAAAAATTATGAATAAAGGAGTTCACTGCAATCTTATTCATAATGAGAAAAACTGGAAAAACCTGAATGTTCAATAATAGGAGAACAGTTACAAATGCTGGGGTATAGACATCTGCTATGACCTGCATGTTCGTGTCTCTCCATTCTTGTGTTGAAACCCTAACCCCCAGTAGGATGGTATTGGGAGGTGGGGCCTTTGGGAGGTAATTAGGTCATGAGGGTGGAGCCTCCATGATATTAGTGCCCTTACAAGGAGAGGAAGAGGGTTAGCTTTTGCCTTTCTACCATGTGAGGATGCAGGAGAAGACAGCAATCTGTGAACCAGGAGGGACTTCACCAGAACCCAACCATACCAGTATAGGTATCCTCTGCTTCTCAAAAGTTCACTTTAGGTCACTTCACTTTTACAAAAGACCTACATTAGTACCTGTTTTTTGCTAACCAAAAGAAATCCTAACAGGCTTTTCACTTTTATGAAAAATATGAAAAAAGTTGATTGCTTCTTCACTTTACGCCATTTTGGCTTATGAAAGTTTTCATAGGAATGGTCTACTTTCTGACAGAGGGGGGACCTATATCCTGACCTTGGACTTCCAGCCTCCAAAACTGTGAGAAATAAGTTTGTTGTTTCAGTCATTCAGTCTGTGATATTCTATTACAGCAGCCCAAATGAACTAAAATACCATCCATATATCACGTGTTATTTTATTATTTTGAATTTTATTATTTTGAAAATATTTTAAATTTTATTATTTTGAAATTTGCTTAATGATGTGGGGAATATTGTTCTATAATGTTAATTATAATAAAGGAGGATGCAAAACTGCACCCAGTGTCTGGGAAATCTATGTATAGAAAAAAAGTGAAAGACAATATAAGAAAATGTTCACAATAGTTACCCCTGTTAGGTAAGGTTATACAAGGCTTCTATTTTCTTTTTTTCTTTTTTTAATTTTTTTAGTTTTTATTTTTTCAGCTTCTATTTTCTTTTAAAAATATTTTTGTACTTTCCAAAATATAAGTAAGTATTATATATTAATATTTTAACAATAAATAAAAATGTAGTATTAAAAAGAGTAAATATTTGGTATCCTCTCAAAACTTACAGCTGAGACAGCTTGAGCTGACAGTGGAGCCTCCACCTGCCCAACAAGGAGGGTCAGCCTGACCTCTGCTCTTCCTGAGAAGGATTCCAGGAGCAGGAGATGTGTCATCAAAGGGAACACAAAGACCTTTTAGTTCTGTCAACCATCGAAATCCTATTGAGTAAGTACGACAAGAATTAAAGGGGAAGAGGGTGAAAAAAAATCTCCTGGTAATATTTCTGTTATTTTTCTGGTTTTTTCCTTTCCCTTCAGTATAAATTCTGTGAAGTTTTATTGTTACATTCTGCTCAACAGATAATCTGGAAATGGAAATAAAGGAACTGAGACGTTGGGAATTTTCCTGACAAGGTTAATTAAAGTGGCCTGGGAAAGGTATGACTGAGATTTCATTTAGGTTTGAGATGAGGTGATGTGTTTCTAGGGTATAGTGGCACACTTGTGAGTCTAGTTGTTTCTAGTTTTGTGGATTGAGAAAGAGGCTTTCTCCTTTAGACCGAGAAGAAAATGACTCAAACTTGTCTAGTACATCTGAAAAATAGGCTCCAAATCACAATGCACAATCAAGAAGAAAAAAGCTAGTTGTTGGCTTCTGTGCTGGATGTCTTCCATGTGTCCCTCCAGACATTCTTCGCATCTCTCAGCACACTCCCCGTCTGAGAGGACTACCATGAAGGACTGCATCGATGGTCCGCACCCTCTGAATTCCACCTAGGTTTGGCCAATGGGAGTCAGAGGCAAGAGAAGGACAAAGGTCTTAAAGTCCCCTGGGGCAGCAGCTGCATCCCCCGCCCCCCACGTTCCCCCCACCTTCCCTTTCCCTACCCCTGGGACAGCTTATTCCAACAGCTACAGCTCTCTCTGGGTTCCAGTGGCTGATTCCTTGCTTACTCCTTCAAGAAGTAGGTAGTATCAACTTCCTGCTGGTGCTAGCCCCTGGGTGTGGTACCATCTTTGCTGGTTTCCCTTAAACCTGCCCAAGCCTTTTAAACAGTGCCTTCATCAAACTCTTTTAAATCTCCCTTTTTGAATTTGCCATCTCTTTCCTGCCAGGACCCTGAGCTTTAAAACATCTTAGGGGGGCTTCCCGGGTGGCTCAGTGGTTGAGAGTCCACCTGCCGATGCAAGGGACACAGGTTCGTGCCCCGGTCCGGGAAGATCCCACGTGCCGCGGAGCGGCTAGGCCCGTGAGCCATGGCCACTGAGCCTGCACGTTCGGAGGCTGTGCTCCACAACGGGAGAGGCCACAGCAGTGAGAGGCCCGCGTACCGCCAAAACAAAAACAAAAACAAACAAACAAACAAAAAACATCTTAGGGGACAGTGCAACTTCATTCTGTGTCATGACTATACATGAGAATATTCTGATGGTACACTGGACAGAGCCCACTTTTCATAATTACTATGATTTGTAGAAGAGTTTGCAAACATCTCACACTGTGACAGTGGTCAGCCTTAAGCCCTCAGGACCTATAATAATGGCCCTTAGCAACTGGGTTTCACAAAATTCTGGTGCGCCAAAACAGATGTATCCTGGAGTAATGTGTTAGTAATAATGAATAACTGAGTTTTGTGCATTAAAAATTAATGAGTGGATGCATTATTTTCATCATTATGCCATTTTATTCATAACATTCCAGTATGCTTTTTTGAGACACAGGGAAAGGAGATAGAGAGTTCCAGCAAATGTATCTGAAATGGCCTGTAATCTGCATGTATCCTTAACTGCATGCCAGTCCATAGGAATGACCCTGGGAATATGTCCCACATGTGATATCACTCAGCTTATGTGTAGTGGTAGAAAAAAAGGGGAGGCGGACTATTCTTGGGTCACATAGCCATTTATTATGGGAATTCCTTTGACTTAGCAGCTCTATTCCTTGTCCTATGATTTTTCTCATCAGTCTGCCGTATAAAAATTACTAATATTTTACTTAATAGTTCACTAATAAGTATCGTAGATCTATTATCTTACTTAATCCTCATAACAGTTCACATTTTGCCAACTAAAAATTCACCAGTAGGCTGAAAGTGAGCCAGGCTTTGGAGCCCATTGCATACATTCATCAAAGAGCTCTCTCTTGGGTCTCACGGTACAAATGAGAGCTGGGTTATACTCATAGCACTGTTTCCTGCTGAGACTGTAACTAATAGATCTCAAACAGTGAACAGAAAAAATCAGTTAAAATCTCTTCCTCTGGTCAATTTAATTCAATTCAATTGTTAGATCTTGGGGATACTGAGATGAATGAAACACAGTTCTGTCCTCCAGGAATCTAAAGCTTAGTTGGTAGACAGGAGTATAAATAAATAATGAAAGAATTGTAATAAAATGTGATTAAAATGATAATAGAAGCATGTTTAAAATTTATTGGGGAAACAAATGAGGGAGCAATTACATCTTTGAGAGGTGGAGGGGTGTCATGAAAAATTATGTACCAAAGGTGATGGTTAAACTTGACCTTGAAAGGTGTTTAGGAGTTCAACATTTAAACTGATGGAGAAAGAGGTGTTACAGCAAAGGGCCCAGCAGGGGTCTTTCTTCTCATTCCTGCCAAGGCTTAGATTCTCCAGTTGCTTTTTCAACATTGCACTTCCTATGACCTGTCTAGATTTCTCACTTAGTCCTCTTTGGGTCTAAGGGATTAAAGTACCTTTGGAAGAGAGGCACTAGGAGAGAGGAGAACTGGCTGGCCTAGAGTAAAATTGTAAAATCCAACCACTGATCTCGGTCTCAGCAGGAGCATGTACCAACTACTTGAGAAAACAGCTAGAGACCCCTGAGTCTGAAATCTGACAAAAATGTCCAGTCTGAGATGCGTACCACGATTCATGGGGCCTAACTCTGACCTGCTTTTACAGATAGCCCTGGAGACAACGATCTATCAGAGATTCCTCTGGCCACATGGAGTTTGGATTATGAAAGTATTAGGGAAATATTAAGAAAGGAGAATTTATAGTAGGGATTTATCTACTCAATACTATTACTCATAAGTATACTGTATTATATCAGACCAAGAAGAGGAAAGAGGATTTAGAAGACTGTCTAAGACGTCACAAAGATTGATAGAGTTTACCTGACTGAGTAAAACAGACCAGTTAAATCCAATTTAAGATTTTTAAATATGTCTGAGTCCTGAAACTTCTTATCTTTGCCCCCAGACAGATGTGAATTCTTTCTTGCTAAGACCTGAAGACCTTATTCACCACTGTCTTATGTCGTCTTGTCTTAAACCTTAGACCTACTATTGTTTCTTATTCTCCCAACATGGTCGATAGAGAGACCCTCAAGTCATGAGACTAGGGAAAGGGAAAACAAAATGGGGTGCAAAAGAATATATTATCCTTATTTAGAACCCAAGATCAAGTGCCTGGATAAGCTCGGCTTCAAAAAGTAATGGGATGTAGCAACAAAAAAGATACAACACTTCGGAATAAACTAAAAATAAATGTACAGATTTTATATGGAAAAAACCTTTAAAGCACTCTTGAAAGACATAAAAGTAGACTTGGACAAATGGGAAGAAATCCCTGTTCTTGGATAGGATCGTTCAGTATCACAAGTATCACAGAGGTATAAGCTCTTCTTAAGTTAATGTGATTCCCAACAAAAACACCAATAAGCTTTTTTTCTGGAACTAGGCAAGTTGATACTAAAGTCCATAAAGAAAAACAAAACAAGGTATGCAGGAATAATTGCGAAAAACACAGGGGAAGAGCTCTCTACCAGATATAATCATACACTACAAAGCCTCTGATTAAACCAGTGTGATGTCGGCACTTGGATAGACAGTCATACCAATGGAGTAGGATAGAAAGTCAAGAAATAGACCCAAATATATGTGGAAATTTAGTACTTTATAAAGATGGTACCTTGAACTTTTTAGTAACTGTTGGGAGGGCCACTGGATAGCCATATACAAGAATAAACTCCAGATGGATCAAGAATTAATACCACCAGTGTTAGGGGAAAATGTGGGTAACTTTCTCTATAACGTAGGTGTGAGGAGATGCTTTGTAAATACAACTCAAAATCCAGATGTAACAACAAAAAGGACTGATAATTAGAACTCCTTAAAAATAAAATATATTTGCATGGGAAATAAAAACAATCATGACAAAGTCCTAAGACAACTGGGAGAAAACATTTGAAACATATATCACAGTTAAGGAGCCAATCTTCCTAATACATGAAAAGTAACTGGATGTGGGAGGTGAGGATGCTTCTCAGGCTTTTCCCTGGCTTATCCTTCCGTCTTCACCCTGGGTTTTCTACAGAGGCCACAGAACTTAGCTTGCTATGGGGTTGGTCTGATTTAACATTTCATGTCCACTTTGTTGTTATTTTTTGCTAACTTGTACTTTCACTCCCTGGGACCTCTTTGATTTATAAGTGTTTTCCCAGATCACATTCTGTGCTGGACTCTGCACCTGGTGTTTTCCCTGGGCCAGCAGCGATGACTGGTTTGCTGGGCTCTCATTTCGCTGAGGGTTCCTAGTGAGATCTGCTCCTTTGTGGGGTGGGAAGAGGCTCAGGGAAGGGAGTGGATTGAGGGTATTCTTTATCAGAGATTTAATACATCCCAAAATACACTTAGTGTACCATCTTGGGGATTTTCAGGTGTTATAGACACAGAGGGTCCTTTATGCTATCCCAACAGGAATGGATTCATTTTCAAAGGAGGGGGGTAAAATAAATAAGTTTTAGGTTATGGATATCTAAACTTGGTCTTCATTTTCATCTTTGTTACTTGAGGAATCATAGTTGAATGCGCACAGACTAAATCTCATTGTCATCTAATACATTAAAGTGTCATGAATGGACAAGAAAAAGATAATGATGCTTTGGAATGTGAGAATGTTCTGGAAAATTAAAGGAATGATGCCCAAACTGCCCCACCTCCACCCCCTCGTGATGCTGGGGAGCAGCCTTAACCAGAAATTCATGTTCACATCAGGACAGACGAATGCCTTTCCTAGAAGCATATTTTTGGAGATCATTGGTCTGGGTTTTGAGCTAGATTGACCCACAATTGACGTGCTAATACCACTATAGCAGCACTTTGCTTTCTGCTTTTTGAAAGCATGTATTTCACATCATTGACCTCATTTGCTCTCCACACAGCCCTGTGAAACAGGCAGGGGCAGATATTACTGTCCTCATCTGCAGGTGAGATAACTGGGGCTGAGGAAAGCTGAGAGATGTGGGGAGAGCCAATGGAGGAGGACTCTGGATAAGGAATTAGGGCACCTGGGATAGATTCCCATCTGGCCATTTACCACATGTGGTGTCTTGAGTAAGTCAGTTATACAAAGGTCTCTGAGCCTCCACTCCAGCTTTAATTAAGAGAGGTTTGCACAAGATGGTCCTTGAGGGCCCTCCCAGGGTGAATGTTCCAGGATTTTATCACTTGCCAGACTTCACCAGGAATTAGTCAGTGGATGAGAAACGGTATACGAGCCCCCTGAGATGCAAAATTCTCCTCCTCCTTCTACCCCACACAGTGGAGAACCGAGGACTCACTTGGGATAGGGGGGAGAATTTTTCCTTCTGCAGACTACAGAGGGATTTCCTGCCTAAATACAGGAAGTTTTTTAAGTTTAGTTTATTTTCTTGTAATTTTTTCTATTTCTCCTATGTCTTCTTCTATTAACATTTTCCAGCTTTACTGAATTTTACTTTGCATACCATAAAATTCACCCACTGCAAGTGTATAATTCATTGCTTTTTAGTAAATTTATAGAGTTCTGCAACCATCACAATCCAGGTTTAGAACTTCTCCTTCACCTTAAAAAATTCCTTTGTGCCCACCTGCTTCAGTCTCCACTCTCCCCTGCAGCCCCAAGCAACCACTGCTTTCTGTCTCTATAAATTTGCCTTTTCTGGACATTTCCTGTAAAGAGAATCATATAGTATGTAGTATTTTCCATATGGCTTGTTTAACTTACCATAATGTTTTCCAGGTTCATCTATGTTGCATTATGTATGAGTACTTCATTCCTTTTTAGGGCCAAATAATATTCCATTGTATGGGCTTACCACATTTTGTTTCTCTGTTCATCTGCTGATGGATATTTGGGTTGTTTCCACATTTTAGCTACTATGAGCAATGTTGCTATGAGCATTCATGTACAAGTCTCCATGTAGACATATATTCTTTATTTCTTTTGGGTAAATTCCTGGGAGTAGAAATGCAGGGTTGTTTTCTTTAGTTTTTATATAGTATCTGAATCTCTACTTTTAACCTTTATATCTGAATAAAAGATTCATAGAAAATGTGTGGGAGAGTTAATGGGTAACTTGTTTTAATAAGCTTTCTTAATACCCGGCAACTTGTCTTGAAGTAATGTAATTATACAGAGTAGTGGTTTTTATGGACTGAATTGTGTCTTCCCAAAATACATGTGTTGAAGTCCTAACCCCCAATACTTCAGAATGTGACTGTATATGGATATAGGGCCTTTAAAGAGGTGATTAATGTTTAATGAGGTCATAAGAGTGTGGCCCTAATCGAATATGATTGGCGTCCTTATAAGAAGAGGAAGAGACACCGGGGTGCCCGCACACAGAGAAAAGACTACCTGAGGGCACAGCAAGAAGGTGGCCAACTGCAAGGCAAAGAGAGAAGCCTCAGGAGAAACCAAGTCTGCCCACACCTTGATCTTGGACTTCCAGCCTCCAGAATTGTGAGAAAAGGAATTTCTGTTGTTTAAGCCACCCAGTCTGTAGTATTTTGTTATGGCAGCAACAAATGAATACATGGGTCTATATTTTAAGAAATTTGCTTTTCAATGACACTGGAAGAGTGTTTCTCTCATATTAATTGCCTTCACACATTGTATTCTCTGTTGCCCTTCATGTACCTTGTCACAGCAGGTCTCTCTTCTGTTTCTCCACGTGGTGGGCTCTTCCTTGCATCACTCCACTTCACGATCACATCTCCAGTCACTCCCCATGGCAGCCCAAAAGCCACCTCCTCCATGAACACTTCCTCCCACTAGGAAGCAATTCTCTAAATCCCCCATCTATTTCTCTGTGCATCTCTTATGGCACAGGCTGTATCTACACTGTATGCTGGCTAGTGGGTATGTTTTCTCTCTCATGCTAGACTAAGAGCTCCCTGTGGACAGGGAAAGTGGTGTTTGCATTTATTGTCCCTCTAACCTAACCTCTGGCTCAATGTCTGACACAAAGTAGGAACTATTTTAATTAATTAAAACTGACAACTCCAGCTACCAAAATATTTATGAAGTTTCAGAACTTTGTGAAGACTCATAAAACACTGGTTAGTGAAGTGTGAGTAGAAAAAGGATGGCTACATATTTGGGAATAGCTAAGTGCATATGTTGGAAAATCACTGCTGGTGACCTCCAGCCAACTCACTTCCCTGCTTCAAACCTCAGCTTCTTTATCCCCGAAAGTGTTGATCTGGCAAAGGTCTGCTCAATAGTGAACATTTTACCTCCCTAAATCTCTTGGTGAGTTTTGCAGGATTCCTCTTTTTGAAGTGCTTCCTTAGTTACGTGGCTGGCTGAGGAAGTTCAAGGTCTAAATTACACTGCAACTCAATTAAAATGAACTTAACATGAATTTTGAGTTTCTGTTTTCCATGGAGAGCTTTTCCAAATACGTAGAATTTAGAAGTGCTAGTCACTGCCTTCTGGGGGCCTAAATCCCTAAGAGGAGGTGAAGGCATAGGAACCTACATCACCATCCTTTCGACAATGAACAATTTTAAAGAAATGCACACACACACAGCCAGCTTGGAACCATAGAGCATCATGTTCAAATCAGACCTCACTAGGAGAATGGTTTGTGTGGGAATTACACCATAAAATAAAACAAAACACAAAATTCCCCAAATGATAAGAAAAAAGAGCCTGTGTGGTAAACAGCCCCAGAAGGGGCTGTTGTACTTCTGTACAAGTGGCCTCTGACTTTCTTGGCCCAACTTTTCACTTCACCCTTGGGTTTCTTTAACGTTTTCCTCCACTCTTCCTACCAGTCTCCAAGGATTTGTAGATCTTTATTTCTTTAGGCAGAGGCACAGACAAAAATTCTTTTTTCCTTCCTTCACTCAGCAAATTAAGAAAACAAACAGCTAAGAGAAATCAAGAGAGAGAAGGAAGGGCAGAGGAAGGAAGTACCACTGGGCTGAGAATGCAGTGTATGGGTCTCTGATCCCAGGGGGGTTAAATCCCTACCCCAAGCTGGCAGGCATTGCTGGTGAGGCCATAGGCCCATGATCCTTTTCTCCCTACTCCCGTCAGCCGCTGTTCTACACTGCCATCTCCCTGCTTAAAATGAATCCACTTAATATACCTGAACCATCAATAGCAAAGACCAGTTATATGACCTTTAGGAAGTTCCCTAGGCTTCAGGGACCTCGCACCAAATTATTTTTTAGCTTCTATTTATAGCTCTTGTTTCATTGGCTGAGCATTCATAATTGATGCCATTAAAATCCCATCCCTTTCAGTTTTTCCTCAGTTCCACACAACAGTTTAGATGTTCTGGTTCGCAAAAGGTGGGAAACAGCAGATTTCCAGCCATGATCCTATGGCAAGACTTGACTTCCTTTTCCCCTTACCTATCTCGGGTGGGAAGGCTCTCTTTGGTAAAGAGTCTGGGACATTGTTCGTAAAATAATGTCTTGAGGTTAAAATAAATAGATGCTCAATATTTGGAGAAAAAAAAAAACGTTTGTCTTGCTTAGAAGAAAATGTTAGTAGTTCTTCAAGTTCTCCAAGTGTGTTCCCCAAACCAGCAGCTTTAGCGTCACCTGGGAGCTTGTTAGAAATGCAAATTCTCAGGATCCTCCTCAGGCCTTTTAAATAAGAAACTCCGGGGATACAATGGTCTGTATTTTAATAAGCCATCCAGATGATCCCGACACTTGCTCTGAGACACTGGGTTAGACAATATCCATTCTCTTCTTTTTTCTCCCATAATAATAGAACAATCAGGGCAGCAGTGTGTTCAGCTAAAAGGTAACATTCCTTATCATCCTTGCTCATAGGGTCGCTCCATGTAATGTAAGCAGAAGTCCTTAGATGAGGCTTCTTGGAAACCTCATTAAAGGGGGCTGCCTCCACGGGCAGAAATAGCCTCGCTGTTTTTGCTTCCTTCCTTCTACTTTCTGCCCGGAACTAGAAGTCCAGCAGCTGTCTTGGACGATGTGGTGACTTTGAAGATGGAAGTGACAAACTAAGGGAAGTGGAGAAGAGAGATTGAAGGAGCGCTGGCCCCTGATAACGAGATACCATATCAGCCTGAACTGCCTTCCTTCAACGTCTTTAGAAGAGAGAGAGAGAAATCTCTGTCTTGTTTAAGCCATCTGGTTTTCTGCTGTATGCAGTTGAATCCAATCCTGATACATTTTATATTACAGTTGACCTTTGAACAATGCAGAGGTTTAGGGGTACAAACACTCAGTAATCAAAAATCCGCATTTAATTTTACAGTTGGCCCTTCTCTGGGTTTCCTCATCCACACGTTCAAACAACCTCAGACCATGTAGTACTGTAATACCTATTTATTGAATGACATCCGCATGTACGCGGACTCATGCAATTCAAACCTGTGTTCAAGGATCAGCTGTATTTTGAATTGCTTTGGTAGTACTACTCTGAAAAATATTAAGAGCTAAAAGCCTTCTCCAGCAACACGTGGTGAAGATGAGATGTTATTCTCTAGGGTGAGGCAACAGACCTGAAGGAAGGGATGAGGAGAAAAGATGGAAAGGACAGTGGGGGGATAAAGGAAGGTAAGACCAGAGAAACGGTCATTCTCAGATGCCCACCCAACAGGGGCTCTTCGTGGACTGGAAGTTGACTTCATAAGTAAAAGGATTATTTCTCACCATCCTCTGGACTTTATATATGTCAGCTGTTGCCTTGAAACAAATCAGATGCCAGAAACTTCTCCAGCAGAGATGGGTTTATTTGGGATAAGCAGATAGATGCAAGTTGGGGTCCTTTAATGATTTTTAATTTAAAAAGAGGAAGATAAAGGATGAACAGAAAATTGGAGGTGAGGAGAGAAGGCAGGAAAGAATAGTTGGAAACAGGAATATAGCTTCTTAGAAGAAATCACAAAGCACAGCCCTTTGAAGGAGACTCAAAGTTACAAATCTTTATCTTATTATTTTATTTTCTTAAAGCTAAGAAAATTAAGCAATTAAAATATTCATATTAAAAATCCAAAGTAAATCACAATCATGAGCTCTTAATCTATTGTTTTGTTTTGTCTTGTTTTTCTTCCCTCCACACGTAGAATTACGTTTCATGTCAACTTCCATTGAAATCCCAGCAACAAAATTGTTTTCCATGGAAGGGAGGCTGGGAGGGGGTCTTTTCATATAATGTCCCCTCAGACAGAGTCCTGAGAAGACCGTGTATGGGGCAGTCTGATTATTCACATGGGCATAAGTGTAGAGAGGAGTTTTCAAATTAAATACAACAATAGAAGAAAAGAAAAGCTATCAGGAAAAGGGTATCTCTTTACTCTGACCCGGGCAAGATGTCAATCATGTGGTATGTTGACTCTGTAAACAAACAGCAGGGTCTTCATTGGAGATTGTAATGAGGTAAGCTCAGATTGCCAGAGCAGATGGGAGGCCCGAGCAGGGGAGGGGAGGATTTCACCAATGGTCAGGAGGAAAGGAGAATAGGGCTTTCTTCTCCGGTAATCCTCTCCCAGCTATTCATCAACCAGATGCATATATAGGAAAGAAATTGCCACAGTCAGTTTCCACTGTGGTTGCAGACATTAGATGGTGGGGCTGAGGAAGGAGCAGTGTGATCAGGGTGAGAATCAGGGCTTCCCCAAGTCCTGTTTTATGTATCTTTTTCACCAGCAACAAACTGGAGTCTGTCTTGCCATCAGAGTCCAGTCACCCAGTACCTTTGAAGACCACCTTGACAATTTCCAAATGCCCTTGAATCAAGACAAAGTCTCAAGAAGCTGCCAACGTAGACTTCATTGTCCTCCACTGTTTTAATTAAAGTGTTCTAATTAAATTTCTCACCACCTTAGAGCATGTGGTGTGGGAGTCAGATTTAATTTGATTTATTAAACTAATGTGCTGCTGAGTGAAATTTATTTCTGTCTCTAGTTTTGTCTGTAGATGGTTCACTCTGAAGCCTGACCAGGAGAGGGCTTTTCCCTCCAGTCTTTCCTCAGAAGCACAGGCTATGTAGCTCCCTGCTCCAGCTCCCTCAGGGAAACCAGAACGGAAGCCAAAGTAAGAACTGAAGCAGCAGCCATAACAGCAAGGCCAGGGATGCAGAAGGACAGCCCCCAAATCCCAAGGGACTATGGAGAAGGGAGGCCAGAGGGAAACCAGAGAGGAGACACAAGGTTAGACTCAAGGGAAAGAGTTGAGAACTCTTCCACCATCTTCTGGATTTTGTGTTTAGCCTGAGTATCTCACAGTAAGATCTACTGTCTGCTAATGGACTAGATCTTCCCAGCCTTACAGCCATTAGGGTGACACCAGGTCACATGCCGACCCCTAGAGCCGGGTGAGTGGTCTATTGTTAGGCCAATTCATCGCTTCCTTCTACGGGTTGGCCTTCTTCTCTCCTCCTTCATTTGGTCCTTTTAGCTCAGCAACTCCAGTGGGAGGAAGCGTTACTCTTTTAATGCCCATTTTACAGTCCCAGGAAAGCATTCTGTTTGGCATTCTTCGGGTAATCCAGCAACAACAGCTACCAAAGTTCACTGACCAGTGAGGACAACAGCACTGTACAGCATGGTAATTATAGTGAACAAGACTGTATTACATACTTCAAAGTTGCTAAGCGAGTAGATCTTAAATGTTCTCACCCCAAAAAAGAAATGGGAATTATGTGAGGGGATGGAGGTGCTAGCTAATACTGTGGTGGTAATCATTTCACAATTTATAATTGTACCAAATCAACATGTTGTACACCTAAAACTTACATAGTTTGTATGTCAGTTATATCTCAATATAGGTGGGGGGAAAAGAGGTTTGGCAAGTTTCCACCCACCGTCCTGAAACGTCCATCCCCTGCCACCAGTAGAGCATGCCCCAGGTACCCGTTACTACTTTAGTCCCGTCAAAGAGTGAACAGCAGACCTCAGCCCAAAGTCCAGCCCAGTCCAGCTAAGCCCAGGGGAGATCAGCTGAGCGGCAACTCATTGGCAGACCTCTAATTATGAAATAAATGCTTGTAAGCTGCTGAAATTTGAGGATGTTTCTTATATCGATTATTACAGAAGAGATCTGACTAATGTTCAAAGGGTAGGGCAGAGAATTACAGCTTGAATGACTGGGAGAATGAGGGGCTGGTTGTAAATAGAGACTTGGAAAAGAGAAACAGAGCAGATCTGGGTGACAAGAAGAGCAGCATGATTTTTGTTGTGTTTTGATTTGATTTATAAGTAATTGATAGTGTCCTTACCTGAAGTTCTACTGAACGATCATGTCTTGGAGAACAGAAGTGGTATTTTGATCGTCCCTGTGCTTCAGGGCCTAGCATCGTACTTGACACATCACAGACACATGACATATATTGGTTAAACAAAGGAATAAGTGAAAAGTGGGATGATAACAGGATATCCAAGAGGAAATTCTCTAAACAGAAACGTGAATCAGAACTCAGCTGAGAGGACTGAATTTAATATAACGAATCAATTAGTGTAGAGGTGATAGTTAAGCTGTAAGAGGCTGCACAATCCCGAGGAAGAAGTGTAGGGACAGAGAAGCAAACAGATAGTGACAGGTTCCTGGGGGTCCAGTATTAGAGGATGGGGGGGCTTAGTGGGGGTCTGTGATGAAGACAGAGAAAGAATGATTAAAGAGGGTGGAGGAGGGTGAGGGCCTTGTGGGGTCACTCACACCAAAGGAGGGAAGGGTTTCAAGGGTCAATCATATCTATCCCAGGAGAGAGGTCAAAAAGAATGAGACTGGGGAAGAAACATAGAATTTCTCTGACCAATGACTGACCAAGGCAGTCATCGGTCAACTTAGAGAGAGATGCTTTCTATCATGTGTGAAATTTCTATTAACGTCCAACAGAAAAGATATAAAGATAGCTGAAATCATATAGATATCAATAAACTGTAGAGGCAGAGGTCTATTGATTTAAGGCAGCACACATAACTGAGAGCAACTTTGGCTTCTAGGGTCATTATCAAGAAAATGTCGTATGAAACTAGATGCACAAAAATCATTTTAAAAATAGAAAATCAGACACCGTCACCTCCCTCAAATACACTGTATTTTTTCTTTTTTCATTCTTTTTCCCTTGGAAACAAAGAAAGCAGCTATAGAGAATTCCTGCAGAGAAAACATATATTTTCATCTAAGCCAAGTATTTGGAAAGCAGGGGACAGCTAGGCTCCGTTAACAATGTATTAATTCACGACAGCAACAGGCTTTATAAATAATAGCTAGATGTCAACGGGCCCCTGCCATGAACTAGAACTGAGACGAAAAGCTGAGAGTGCAGTGTGAAGCTCGTTAGTGAAAATGAACTTGGGATTCCACTTTAAATGGGGATGACTTACTTGGTTAAATGTAGTAATTAACCAAAGAGTGATTATAGGGTCTAAGGGATCCGTTTATTGGGTAGAGAGTAAGAAGCCAATTTCACTGAGCTTTGTGATAGATGCTAAAGAAGCATAAGGATGTCCAATGCCTGCAGGCAAACTGATACCAAACTTTCTTGTGAGCTGTTAACTTCAGATAGACTGCCAGGAGGCTCTGAAGAAATACTCTGTTGAAACAACAGTAAGAAATCCTACAGCCTAATAAATACCGTAGGGAGAAAGGAGTTAGAAATAATGATAGTTTAAAGATCAATTATAATGAAATTATTAGTAAGTTAATAGTAATAGAGAAGGAAAGAAAACAGTAACTCCTTAAAAAGGATTGACCAAAATATCCCAGAAGAGCAATATAACATGCTCATTTGTTTTTTGGTTTCTTATCGTTATAAATGATGGACTATCTCAGCAACAGCAAACCCATTAATCAAGACTGTAAACAATTAAAATCTCTTTCCAGATCCGGGAAAGCATCAGAATGATCAAGACAGTGCCAAAAAAAGGAACATAAATTTCAGCCAGCTCTTTGGATCTGGGAAGTGTTTAGGCTACCCAGCCAAAAAGTCAGAGAGCAAAAAGTCTAAACTAAGCTGATAACAACTGATCATTAATTAGAACTGAAGCCAACTATCTCAGTCTACAGAAATGTCTTGGCTACTCAGCTAAGAGCCAGAAAGCCAAAGGTCCAACTTGGTTCATGATGATTAATCACAGGCAAATCCACTGTCCAGAAAAGCCCCTATTAATGAAGGGCCTTTGAGAAGAAGCAGCCCCAAGAGAAGCTGGCAGGGACCCCGCCCCCAGGGAAAGGGAAGAAAAGATAGGGGATATTGTCCACTCTGCTTAGGAGCTCAAAGTAAGGCTGAAGCCCTGGAATTAATAATCATGTATAGCGAATTCCAGCATTAAAAAGCAAACTGAGCATTTGATAACTCATCTTTACTGCAAGGATTTTTTAAAAAAATGAGACTCTGGTCTTTGAATACCATTGAAATAGGAGGAAGGTACAGGTAGGAGAGCAAGGGAGCAATAATGGTTATTTAAATAAAAAGTGTCCAAAAGGAAATTAACCACTGATGGCACCAAAAGTCAGATACCAAATGGAAATATGTAAAAATGACAGGATGTGATGGTGGGAAGTGACTTTGTAGGGGTAATTTAGAGGGGATTTAAGAATTGGATGTCATTTATCAGCTCATGCATACTGACATTTAAATTCATTTTGGCATCTATAAAAAAGCATTTCTCTATCTAATCAGAGAAGGCACAAGGACCTTCTTATGCACACATCCATTTTCCTTCTAATAGTTTCGTATTTCATGGATTCTAGGCTGCATATTATTTTTACACTTATTATCTCTGAAGTCAGTGCGTATCTTACAATCATGACATGTCACGATTTAATTGGAGGTGTTTTTACTTTCTCATTGGTACCCAAACAGTGGCATTTCTTACAATTGATGCCATTTAGATATGATGTAGTCCAGATGGGTGATACGGCTACACAAACACCATTTGGTGCTGCAAAAGAGAACCCCAACCCTTGTCCCGTGAGGTCTGAAATACGGAAAGCTGGGGGCATATCTGAGGGCCAAGGATGCATGCAGAGCTAAGCAGTCCAGAGAAGAGTTTGCCTGAGTGTAATATAGAGAGAACAGGGGTGTTCCAACTGTGCCCTGAGATCTTTGCATGCAGTGAGATCTTTGAGCTTGCCAGGTCGTCCTGTACAGAGCACAGGTTCTTCTTGGAAACACGGGGGAGGTGACGGGCTACAGTTGGATCCTTCCCTCACACTATGTGCTCAGGACTTATTCATGCCTCATAACAACGCAGTACATTTGGCACTAGAGTATCCTCCGCATTTCATAGATGAGGAAACCGAGGCTCAAACAAACACGGTGAATAATCTGCCAAGGGTCACACTGCTAATGAGTGTGGAGGTCAGTAACCAAGCATAGGTCCATGTGACCTCAGAGCCCACGCGCTTAACCATTACATCACCCTGATTCTACCAAGACAGCCTTCGGACAATTCCTACTGTTGGTGATTCACAGGACTTGGTAGGAGAGGAGGAGATGGAAGAGAATGGAGAAAATTAATTTTAAGTAAGAGGAGAAAGTAAAGGTAAGGAAAATACTCACCCTCAAGTTTTTTGTTTTGTTTTGTTTTGCGATACGCGGGCCTCTCACTGTTGCGGCCTCTCCCGTTGCGGAGCACAGGCTCCGGATGCGCAGGCTCAGCGGCCATGGCTCACGGGCCCAGCCGCTCAGCGGCATGTGGGATCTTCCCGGACCGGGGCACGAACCCGTGTCCCCTGCATCGGCAGGCGGACTCTCAACCACTGCACCACCAGGGAAGCCCCACCCTCAAGTTTTGATACCATCTATAATTGTGGGGTTTTATTGCATGAAGGTGGCTTTGTGAATGGTAGCGCTGCTGACTCTGAGCACACGGCTTCTATATCCTTGTAGAAGGGTCACAGGAACCCGAAAGAGTAAGCTATTTAGTCCTGGGATTCAAGTGATATGTGATAAAACCTGTACCGCTTTTCTACCACCAAAAGATGCAAGCTTTATGCTTGGAAAAGTTGATTAAAATTCTCAGTGTCTTAATTATCCAAAGAAGGAACCAGAAAAACATTATATTCAAATCTGAACTCTGACCTGTGTGTGTGTGTGTGTGTGTGTGTGTGTGTGTGTTCGTTCAGAGATATATGCCATTTTAAAAGCTGTAAGACATAATTACTTGGGTAAGCACTGAACATGTGTGATATTTCAGAAATATCACTCTGATATATCTAGGTTATGTTTACACATTTTAAGACATATTAGGGTAATTTCCATGGGAAAAATGTGTGTTTTGCCCCAAATTCTATGTAAATGGTAATTTTGAATACATAAGTACATTTTTGGTTAAAGAGAACATCAGTGTCACTTAATATATTACTGGAGATATACACAGATGTTTATGTTTGCATTTTATGTAAATTGCCTTTCAGTGGAGAAGAAATGTATACATAAGATTTCAACTTGTTATGTTTTACATATTTAGTGTGTGTAGTTTATATTTCACAGAAAGCAAATATAAGAAAGCAATAGAAACCAGCACATTGCATCAAGCTTTCTGATAGTTTTAGTGCCCTGCATTTGTTAACCTTTACAAATGCCGAGGAATTATGAGACACTACAGGAAGGCTGTGTCTTCACTGTACTCCATGGACAGCAGTTTCAGCTGTCAACTGGTCTTTTCACTGTTCCCTGACAGCAGTCATTCCAACCATTATTTCTTTGCTCATGATATCTCTTCAGAACCTATTTCCATCTCACCATGTGCTTCCTGGGGTCTTGTCAAATCTAACCCATATTAGTGTCCTGAAGCTGCTGTGACAAATTACTACAAACATGGTGGCTCAAAACGACAGAAATGTATTCTCTCGAAGTTCTGGAGGCCAGAAATCTGAAATCAGTTTCTTTAGGTTGAATCAAGATGTCAGCATGGCTATGCTCCCTTGGGAGACTCTAGGGGAGAATTCATTCCTTGCTTTTTCAGCTTCTGGGAGGTGCTGGTCGCTTTTCTAAAAAACTTTTTATTGGAGTATAGTTGATTTACAATGTCGTGTTAATTTCTGCTGTACAGCAAAACGAATCAGTTATACATACACACATAGCCAATCTTTTTTAGATTCTTTTCCCATATAGGTCATTACAGAGTACTGAGAAGAGTTCCCTGTGCTACACAGTAAGTCCTTATTAGTTATCTATAGTTGTGTGTGTATGTCAATCCCAATCTCCCAATTTATCTCTCCCCTGCTGGCCATTCTCAACTTGCGGCCATGTCAGTCCCACCTCTGCCCCATGGTCATATTGCCTCCCTTCTGTGTGTTTCATCTCCTTCTGCCTCTCTCTTATAAGGACGCTTGTGAATGGATTTGGGCCTTTTTCCTCAGGTTGACCTCAAAAATAAAATAGCCAGTTTTATTACCAGTTATTTGACCAGCAAAATGGGTTTATTTGGGACTAGCAGAGAATTGCAGTTCTGGACAAGCATGCTATAGCAAAGACTATAGGCAAGTCTGGAGGAATAAAGGAGAGCAACCATTGGGAGGGGCTGTTATAAACAAAGTCCATTGGAAAAAACTGGGAGTTCAAAGCATAGTGGCTTTCCATTGGCTGAGTTGTGACAGTCTCTCATTGGCTGGGCTGTTGCTGGGTGAGCAAATCATCTTCCTTCCTCCTGCTCAGGTAGTAAAGTAGGAACCTTCCTGCTGGGAATGACAGGTACCTCTCTTCCTGTTGGGGTCTGTAACTGACATTGAGAGGTAGTCTGTGAGAGCTCCCCCTTCTGGCCTCCCAACTCCATTTTATTTTATTTATTTATATTTTTTGCGGTACGCGGGCCTCTCACCGCTGTGGCCTCTCCCGCCGCGGAGCACAGGCTACGGACGCGCAGGCCCAGCGGCCATGGCTCACGGGCCCAGCCGCTCCGCGGCACGTGGAATCCTCCCGGACCGGGGCACGAACCCGCGTCCCCTGCATCGGCAGGCGGACTCCCAACCACTGCGCCACCAGGGAAGTCCCCAACTCCATTTTAAATGAGGTTTCCTTTATTCAGTTTTACGGTTATGACGTTTACAGGTTCCAGGGATTAGGACCTGATATCTTTGGGTGGCCATTATCCTGCCTACTGCACTACCCATTCTTCTAACTCATCTCAAATCCCACCTTTTCCATGAAGTAGGAAAGTGGAAAGAGCTCTGAACTGGGAACCAGAAGAGCTAGACTCTAATTTTGACTTAAACTAACTTGCTGTGTTACCTTGGACACCTCACTTCTTTGGGCCTCAACATGCTTGATTGTAAAAATAGATGAGTTAGATGCAATTTTGTCAATAGGAATGCCTTGGCATTTGGGGTGGGATAATTCTTTGTTCCAAAGGACTTTAATATCCTGGCCCTAATGCCAATACGGATCCCAGTCAATGTGACAATCCCCACCCACATTTCCCAGAGTCCTAGGGTGGGGTGAGGGAACAATATTGTCCCAGTTGAGAGCCATTGTAATAGGATGTCCCTTTTAAAAAGAATAATATATTTATTGATCATATTTCTCCCTGATTTAGAAATCATGTATGCCATGCCAATTTTTAAAAATACTTAAAAAAGGGTTTTAAGTATCAACAAGAAATAATTGCTCTAAGCATTTCGACATTGTCCATCCAGTCTATTGTGCCCCTCCTCCCCAGGGACTGCCGCTTACTGCCCCTCACCGAGTTGGTAGTTGGTAGAGTTCTCTGCATATAGCTGCCAGCAATTCATCAATTGCAGTCCCAGTTTTCCTACCTTGGCCCTGGTTTCCATGGTGGTTTCCACTCCTGAGTCTCTGCTCCACTAAGCTGTGACTCCCTGTATTCACCTGTTGGTCTTTCCAGTCTTGGGGACAGTGTTTTACCCTGGGTGCTCCCCTCTCTTATGGGTCCAAGAGGAGTTGTTGATTTTTAGTCTGTTCAGCTTTTTACTTGTTATGACACAATGGCAACTTCTAAGCTCCTTACATGTGGAACCAGAAATCTCCAGAGCAACGAAGGAAACATTTCAGGCTCTGCCCTCAAGGAGCTTGAGGGAAGCCCAGATAATAACCAAACCTAGGCTAGGCTCTCAGGTAGTGACGGCTATTGGGAAGAAAAATAAAGTGGCAGGAAGAGGACCAAGTGGGTTGGGGGTGAGGGATGCAGGAGGGTGGCTACTTGGGTAGGATGGCCAGGGGACAGGTGAGCAGAGCCTGGAATGACGGAGTAAGCCACACAAACAGCAGAGGCAGAGAGTTCCAGGCTCTTGGAACCTCATATGAGCTTGACGTGATCAGGAAAGCCAGTGGGACTGGAAAGTGATGGGCTAGGGGCAGAGGGGCCAGAGGTGAGATTGGAGACGGATTCAGGAGCTAGATCACACAGGACCTGAATATATTGTTAAAAGAGTGACAGGGAGACAGTGATGGATTTTGAATCAAGAAGAGATTATTTGATTTTCATTTTATACCTTCATTATAGTGCCATGTGGAGGATGGCTTGTAGGAGGACAAGGGTAGTAGAAGCTGGGAGACATTAGGAACGACTGCACTGGTCTAGGAGAGAGATGACATGGCTTGACTGGGGCCCCATGGAAGGAGTGAAAAATGGTCAGATTCTGAATATAATTTAAAAGTAGAATTGATGAACTGACTGCGGCAGTGTGAGAGAAAAAGAGAAATCAAAGATTTCCCCTGTCAGGGGTAGGTACAAGTGGGGAGGGATGCCAAAACAAAATCAAATATTAAATTTGGTTTGCCTGTTAGATATCTAAGTAAAATGTTGCATAAGCATTTGGACAGGGGAGAGTTCCATGCTGGAGATCTAATTTGGGGCACGTAGATGTGATTTAAATCCATAAAACAAACATCGTATCTAGAGCTGTGCTTTCCAGTATGCTAGCTACTAGTAGCCACAGTGGCAATTGAGCACTTAGAATGTAGCTAGGGAACCAAGGAACTGAATTTTCTTTTTTGGCGGTACGCAGGCCTCTCACTGTTGTGGCCTCTCCCGTTGCGGAGCACAGGCTCCCGACGCGCAGGCTCAGCGGCCGTGGCTCACGGGCCCAGCCGCTCTGCGGCATGTGGGATCTTCGCGGACCGGGGCACGAACCCGTGTCCCCTGCATCGGTAGGCGGACTCTCAACCACTGCACCACCAGGGAAGCCCAAGGAACTGAATTTTATTTAGTATTAATTAATTTAAATGTAAAAATAAACACTTGATTCAGTTATTGGAAAACTTTTAAGTATGTTCAGAAAAACTTAGCAATAATTTTTAACTGTAAATTTTATAAAATCGGGAATTTCCTATGAAGTGGAGACCAGACATTTTTTATGAAAGTGTAGCATCTGAATTAAGATGTACTATAAATGTAAAATACATACCATATTTCAAAGACTTGGTACAAAAATATAAAATAACTGAACAGTTTTAATATTGATTACATGCTGAAATGATAATACTGACATAATAAATGTCACGAAAATTAATTTCACCTGTTTCTTTTTGCTTTTTTAACAATGTGGCTACTAGAAAATTAAAAATTACATATGTGCCTTGCATTTGCTTTCTATTGACTAGGAGAGAGTGTAATAAAAAAGAAATGTCCGGGGATTGAACCCTTGGAAATAGTTTATGACTTAGAGGTTCTGGAGAGAGGGATAATCCTTTGAAAAAGCCTCAAAAAGAAGTAGCCTCAAAGGGAGACCAACCAGGAGAGTGAAGTGTTCTACAAACCAAGTGAAAAAAAATGTGTTAGGAAAGAGAGAGCAAGTGACTGTATGAGAGGCTGCTGAGAGGTTGTTAGGTACAATGTAGACTGAGAATTGGCAGTTGGATTTAGCAACATGGAGACTGTTAGTGAACTTGATGGTTTCTGTGTGTGTGTGTGTGTGTGTGGGTGGGTGGGTGGGTGGGTGGGTGGGTGTAGGGGGGCACAAAAAGCTGACTGGAGTAGATTATTTAAAAATCAACTATAGACTACTCCTTCAAGAAATTTTGATTTGCAGAGAAGCAAAATAATTGAGATGTTGGGGAATGGGGGCTCAAGGAAGGATTTTTTTAATTTAATGGGAAATATATTTTTATAACAGCTATTCGTTTTTTACTCTCTATTGAGCTTTTGACCTAAATAAATCATCTTGTAAATATCTATTAGCTAACAGGATAATTCTAATTTTATTTAATCAGAGTTGAGGAATGCTAAAAATTTTAAATGAGTACCCGTGTTTTGCTCGGCCCACAGAATCATTGTGAACAAAAAGGTCTAGGGGTTACCAAAATCTGTGTTTAGGGTTACTAAAATGACTAACATAATGGACTGTACACAGTTCCCTAAAATATAATACGTGACATCATCTGTGTTGCAGTAGAAGTGTGTGGAATTCTCTAACTTTGGAATAGAACACAAATGCCGAACTTGTATTAAATTTTGGTCATCATGTCTTATCTTAATTTCCATAGTACTTAGTGTAGGTTCTGGCTCATAGTAAGTGTTAGTATAACTGAATGAATGAGTAAAGATAATCTCAATATCCTGAAATAGTAAAGGGACCAGCAATACCCGAGAATTCACCAACAGATGGCCCCATGCTGTTTCCTATATGAGTTTATGTAGAGACAGTGTTAATACAACATTCAATTCTTAATCTCAAGTGCTGGTTAAGGGGGAAAAATGAAGTCCCTGGGGAATGTATTTTGCTCTTTCAAATTTTATAATTGAATTATTAAAACATGTTCATATGTATTTATTTATTACAAATGTCTATGTTCCTACTCTAACTTAGACACTTTCCTTAGGTCAGACCTTGAAAGAAAAGCAAATAAGATTGATTTGTAGATAAGAGAAAGAAAACATCCACGGGCTATCACTATTAAAATGTTTGTGAATGCTAAGAAGTCAAGCTGCTAATTTATTCCCCCTCAGAGATGAATATCCTTCAATGGCAGTGAAACCCAGGATGTTTTGTAGACTTTGGGAGCACTGGCATGATGCTTTAGAGAGCAGATGTTGCATTTTGCAGTCCCAGTGTGTTCAGACTGAAAGTGACAAGGACTAAACACACAGTGTGCTTTAAAAACAAAACAGAATGAAACGACTCCTAACCCCATACGGTCTGCACATCCAAAGTGTAAAATATTCATCTGAGTGCCATATGCAAACAGCGCTCCCGTCATGACCCACAATTATTTTGATTTTCTGTAGAATTGCTTGTAATTTTCATAATTCCCTATGCCTATTACTTCTCCTGCAGATCTGAGAAGTGAATGGATGTGTCCTAAGACAATAGTGTTGTGAAAAGCCAAGCCTGGAAGCTTGGGGTCCTGCTCACACACAAGACAGGTGGGACAGCAGCACAGCATGGATGATCTCACAGTGTTAAGTCACTTGCTTAAAATTTGAGAAGAGTGACTACTTCCACAATTACTTTTTCGTCAAGAAATCTCTATCTCAGATGTGCATACATCCTTGCAGATAAATGCGATGGGTCAAAGGTAAGAAAGTGGGTACTTTCAAAGTGACTGGGTTCTGCTGTAAGTGGAGCAGGACAGCAGATGCCCGCAATGCCCAGCACCGCCAGCCCCCTCTCCCCCGGGAGCCTGCTGGCTGAGGTTTCAGGAAGGGCCAAGCAGGGCTAGTCTGGGCCTCCCTGGAATATCAGTAAGAACCACCCAGGTGCTGGTATGTCTAAAATGGCCAATACTTTGCCAGGAGGGTTATCACTGTGTTTCTCGATAACAGCACCACTATGAACTTAAAAATATATGCACATGAATTACTAACTATTTAAATGACACATCAATTATTCTCCCTGTGTTTTCTTCCATCTGAGCATGCTCCTCAGTTGCCTTTGTGGGTTTCTTCCGTCTTTAAATAGAGGCTCATCCCAGGGCTTTGTAACTCACTCTCTGACTCAATTACCATCCAGAGGATGAGGATTCCAGATCTCTCCCAAGCTCCTGATTCCTCTCTCCACCTGCTGAACCTCTCTTCTTGAATGTTCCCTCAGTATCTCAAAGACAACATGTAGGGAAACAAGAAAACCTCATTATTCTCTTCCTAAACCTACTGCCCTTCTGCATTCACCTCTGTGTATGTCTCAGTTTTTCAGTATAATACTTGATACTTTAAAAAAGAACATGCGTTGGGCTTCCCTGGTGGCGCAGTGGTTGAGAGTCTGCCTGCCGATGCAGGGGACACGGGTTCGTGCCCCGGTCCGGGAAGATCCCACATGCCACGGAGCGGCTGGGCCCGTGAGCCATGGCCGCTGAGCCTGCGCGTCCGAAGCCTGTGCTCCGCAACGGGAGAGGCCACAGCAGTGAGAGGCCCGCTTACTGCAAAAAAAAAAAAAAAAAAGAACATGAGTTATGTAAGTTATGAAGCATAATTATAAAATACATATTCATGAAGCTTAACTTAGGAATTAACACATTAACCAATAGTGTTGCATCTGTGTAGGACTTCACGGTCCCAACTTCTTGACTCCTTCTTATAGTGTATTCATTTTCTATTGCTGCTGTAACAAATTACCACAAATTTAGTAGCTCAAAACAACTTAAAAAAAGTCTTGCAGTTGTGAAGATCAGAAGTGTAAAATGGATCAGCAGGGCTGCATTCCTTCTGGGGGCTCTAGGGGAAAAGCTGTTCCCTTGCCTTTTCCAGCTTCCAGAGGCTGCCTGCATTCCTCATCTCATTGCCCCTTCTTGCATCTGCAAAGCCAGCAGGGTAACATCTTCAAATCTTTCTCTCTCTCCCTTCTATATGGTGTCTGAGATAACACAAAGGATCAGATTCTCAAACAGACTCACATGAATCCGAAATCTCATCCACTGTTAAGCTTTACTGATAATTTAAAGGATACAGGTAACTTTGAAGCATAGGTGAAGCAGCGGGAGGTCTGAGACCATTAACATCGTTCTTCACATCCTTTCTTACCACATTGGATGCACCCTGGGCCCAGATTAATATAAGAAGTCTCTAAGCAGTGTGTGAGATTCACATCACTTATACAGGGGGAGGTCATTTTGAAAATAAAATGCCTCCATCTATGCCCCACCAATCCACAGATCTCAAGTTTCTTTACCATGATCAATTCTAGACAACAGATATATCCTGCTAAAAAGCAGGATAAGGACCTTTCCATTCACAAATTCCATTAATTCGTTTGCCAAGGTGTCTGTCATGAGTATGTTTACAAGGAAATTTAGACCCTGATCCTTTTTTCCTGGAGTCATTTCTCCTCATTCCCCAACTGGAGAGACTGAATTACAGACCTGCTGCATAACCATTTATTTCCTGGTGTCTTTGATTAATACGTATGGTGTGAGGTAAAAAATCCAATGTAATTTTTTTCCTATATGGATAATCAGTTGTCCCAGTAACATTTATTGAATTTCATGAAAAAATTTTTATAGACTGTAGTCTATATAATATTCAGTCTTTGAAATATCTAATGTTCGGAGATGAGTTTTGAATTAGTATGTGGTCGAGTTTTGAAATATTTTATATGTATTGAGGAAGATGGTGTAATTTTTTTTAATATTGTGTTTTCTTTAACTGTTAAAGATAGGTTTTTTTTAACTGCTTAGTAAATCAAACTGATTGTATATTTTTCAAGTTGTCACTTTCCAGATTTTCACAAAGATTTATTATATTTTTGACTTCTGAATAATTGAGATAGATGTGTTGAAATCTAATATGTTATATGTCAATATTCTTCTGTGGTCCTATTGATTTTTTTTCTAGGTACATGAAGGTTTCATTATTGAGTGCATACAAGTTTAGAATTATTCTATATCCTTGGTGAATTTATCAAAATAGAGTGACCATCCCATTCCCTATTAATGCCTTCATCTCTAAGTTTACTTTGTCTGCTATTACTATAACCTTACCAGCTTTATAAAGTTAATATTTGCCTCGCCTTTAAAAAAAAACTTTTTACTTTCAACATTTGTAAGTTCTTGTTTTAAGTGCGTCTCTTGTAAAGAGACTATAATTAGTTGTCTTTTCTTCCAGTCAAAAAAATCTTCAGTTGTTTTATTTAATTTACATTTATTGTGATTACTGACATATAGGAACTCATTTCTATCATTAATTTTTTTCTCCTTTTCTTTTAAAAGTTGATTGTGTTTATCATTGTTTCTTATTTCCTTTCTTCCACCTACTGGATTGAATGTATGGATGCTATTCCTATTCTTCCATCAGTACATTTGAAACATCATTATTCATATTTTAAAAGTATGAATAAGTAAGTAAGTTCATGTCTTGGACCCACCTCCTGAACAAAAAATTACTTTAGAACATTTTAATTTCAGTCACTCAATTTTTCTTTTTCTGGAGATGTTATTTTCCTCAGTTCTTGAAATATAGTTTGTTGGCTATACAACTTTAGACTGATAGTCATTTCTTTCAGTGTCTTTGAGATTTTATGTTACTGTCTTTTGACTTCTATTATTGCTATGAGATGTTGGCTATATTCTAATTGTCATTTCTTTGTAGGTAATTGTCTTTTCTCACTGCCTGCTTTTAAGCTCATCTCTTTTTCTTTGGTGTTCTGCAGCACTATGACTATGTGAGTAGGTGTGAATTTCTTTTTATTATTCTGCTTGGTACAGGTTGTGCTTTCAATATATGTGGACTTGCGTCTTTCATCATCTTTCTGGAAAATTCTCAGCCTTTATATCTTTAAATATTGCCTCTCCTTCATTATTTCTAGGTTTTTTTTTAATTCCAGAACTCAAAATAGGTGCATGTGAGACCTCTTGTTCTATTTTTAATATCTCTTAATCCTTTGTTCATATTATCATTTCATATCCCTCTTCTGCTGCATTCTGGAAAATGTTTTAAAATATATCTTCCAGTTTACCAGTTCTCTCTCTCTTTACCTGTGTCTAATCTATTGTTTCACCCATCTATTATGTTTTATATTATAATAATTTTTACTTTGAAAAAATTATATTTGGTTATTTAAGTTTACCTGTTAATTTTAATATGCTTGTCTCTTCTTGACTGCTTATTTTTAATTCCACCTTTCTTTTTTAAAATCCAACATATACATTTAAAAAATATTCTGTAACAGATAATTCCAAGTTCTGAAGTATTAGGGGGTCTAAGTCTATATTTTGTTGTATCTGCTGACTCTCACTTATGGCATTTTCCCTCCTAAGTGTGTTTTTTGTCTTTATGGTGAGGTCATATTTGCTTGAAGATACATTTTTTTTCTGAGAGGATATTCATTTGCCAGGGGATCTAAAATACCTGTGGCAATTTTAGCCTCCATCTAGTTTTTCCCAACCTAATGTGAGGGCTTGCAGTTCAGCTCTCTAGCCTTGCTACTAGTCCAAGGCTTGGACTCACCAAGACAGGACTTGATGGCAAGATTTGCATGTGTTCCTGCTACAGTTTTCTTTCTTTTTTTCTCTCAAAAATTTTCCCTCATCTTGAGATCCCAGTAATGCTTTGAAAATTATGTTTTATGCATGATCTTCTTGGTTTATAGTGTAGGACCTGGCAGAGCATCTAGCACACCAATTACAGTAGAGACCTGCCAGAGCATCTAGACATGGACTTGTATTTGCTTTTTAGTGGAAATGCCACTAAAATAGACCTGGCTGTTACCCTAAATATACTTTCAAACATATCTCCCTCAGTTTTTCCAGGTCTGGCCTGAGTAATTTCTCTTGGATTACTCAGAACCTCCCACCCAGTCTCTGTTTCTCCAACTCCATACCTTCTACTGTAGCCCCTACAGAATCACTAGATTTAGTGCCTAGAGTGACCTGTTAAAAATGTGAATCTCATAGACGCCTTTTCCCTGATAAACATCATTTAATGGCTTCCCAGCATGTTCTGAATAAAATGAAAATTCCTTATCCTTGTACACCTGTCTCCATCTCTCTCTCCAGCTTCTCAGATGCCCCTTTACCCCTTGCTCCTCCATGACCAAGCTCATGGCCTTTCCACAGAATGTTCTCTGCCCTCTTTTGGGGAAAAATCATCTCTAGCTAGACATAAGTTATCAGATCCTTTTATTTGGAAGTCTATTTCTTCTTCTTCCTACATAACAACTCTCCTCTAGAGGCCAATAATTTTTCAACCCACAACATTTAGTGAGAGTTGAATATTACACAAGTGTGAATGAAAGAAGAAATTCCCAAAGTCAACTTTAATATACTATATAACCAATCTATTACTGAAAAAAAATTGTTTTTAACTGCAGAAAGAAATATCCAAGGATGAAAACTTAATTCAGTTCTGATCCTTGAAATCTGAGCTTTTTAATTAAAAAATGAAACTATGGAAAGACACCTCCTCCAACACTAATACGTTTTAGACTGTCAGCCAACCTAAGGTATGCATAATGTTCAGTGTGAAGGGGCTGTTTGACAAGTCTAATTTCTTAACTTTCTGCAAATTTGCCCTGTGACTTAAGAAATATGCGGGGGCCTGGGCTCCCCAAGTAGAAGCTAATCAATATATTAACTCTCAAACTATGTTGGGTGGATTGAGTAAAAACAAAAGAGGTATTCTATTTATTGGAAGAAAGGAATCAACTTGAATTTTTGTATCCCATAAATAGAACAGCCAATTAATTAAATTATTCCCTATTCTCATTGCAGCAGACTCATAGTGAGTAGACCACCCAGAGGATGAATTTAGACTCTGGAGTAGGTGAGAACATGGCACATTGGGCACCTTACTTAAATTCTGAATCTTCTCATAGGGTTGATGTGACCATTAAACAAGGTAGCACATGGCAAACAGGTACCACAGTACCTAACACAAAATAGGAACTTAAGCATTATTCAGAAAGACCCTCCACACCAAAGAGTGTATTATAAAATTAACTGTCACTTTGTGACCTTTATATTCAAGGGAATTTTAAAAAATCTACAGCAAAAGTTTAATGCAAATAAGTTAATGTTTCATTGACGAAAAGGTGATCACAAAGTTACCCTGAGTGAATCAAAAACCCCAAATTCACTAGTTATCATCAATTTTATATAATCTCCTAAACAGAGTGTTTCTTGTGTGACTATTTTTCCTTATTTCTTTTCTTATTCCTTTTCTTATTTTTCCTTCTTATAATGAAGCCTCTGAGGTCTAGCTATGCCATCAAGATGGTCGAATATTTTCATTCAATTAAATTATGTAATGTGAAAATGAATGATGGCCAGGAGGCTGATGGCCAGTGTAATTCTGGTGAGGAATTATGTTTCACGCATTGGTTTATTTAGTTAGAATTTTCTTTGGGTAATAAAAATAGTGTTATATAAAAATTAGTTGTATCTAACCTCACACACACTGCCATAAATGACTCTGGCAAATCCTACACTCTGAGAGACAGTGACAAGTCTCCCAGAAGGCAATTTTACAGTAAAGTAGGGCTATCCCAGACCTGCTCAGAATGACTTCTTTTGGACAGCTGAATATTCCAGACATCTGATTTAAAATAACAAAACAGTGAACATTTCAACTATTTGGATTGGAACATTTTTTAATTGTGTCATACACTTACTTTTTTTCTTAAACAGGTTGCATAAGGATTATGATGCAAACTTTTCTTCATGACACATTGTGACGTGGATGTTAAGGAATCAGATCCAGATCTTGACATTTGAATGATTCCTTCCATGTTACTCCTGGATTCACTTTTCTTCTTATGAATTGGCCAAAAGCACAAGATATAATAATTCCAGGGACTTCCCTAGTGGTGCAGTGGTTAAGAATCTGCCTGCTAAGGCAGGGGACGTGGGTTCAAGCCCAGGTCCGGGAAGATCCCACATGCCGTGGAGCAACTAAGCCCGTGCGCCACAGCTACTGAGCCTGTGCTCTAGAGCCCACATGACACAACTACTGAGCCTGTGTGCCACAACTACTGAAGCCCGCGTGCCTAGAGCCCCTGCTCCACAACAAGAGAAGCCACTGCTATGAGAAACCCGTGCACCGCAACAGAGAGTAGCCTCTGCTCCTGCAACTAGAGAAAAGCCCATGCAGTAACGAAGACCCAAAGCAGCCAAAAATAAATAAATAAATAAATTTAAAAAAAAAAAATTCCAATGACCAGCCGCAGGGACATTGTTTTTGGCAGGGATACTCTCCAGATCAGCAAAGATGAAGGTCTCAGCAGACTCATCTTGCACCACCTTCGCCTCTTGCATTTTTGCAGAGTCCTCTGTGATCTGGCCTCTGTCATTCAGTGTGCAACCAGGAAAGGAACTCAGGGGACCCGTGAGGAGGCATTGAGAACCATGGCCCTTGTCTTTAGCAGTTTCTGTGGGTCAGTTGACTGTAGTTTGCAAATCCAGAAGGATGTCCCTCAAAATCTCCAGGTCATAAACTCATTGTTAGTGAAGGTGTGTAATAGCATTTCTCCTCTACATGCCAAAAGGTAGGGAGGGGGTGGTAAAGTTAGTAAAACTGGCCTTGGTTGTTGCCATTGCTGCATTAACTTGCATCCTAAATGGGAGGAGAGATGAAATGAACAAATCTAAATTTAAAAAGGGGATCTAAGGCAGGGGCTGGCAAACTATGGCTTGGAGGCCAAATCCAGCCTGCTACCGGTTGTATATAACCCACAATTAAAGAATGATTTTTATGTTTTTCATGGTTGAAAAAAAGTCAAAAGAAGCATATTTTATAACAATTGAAAATTGCATGAAATTCAAATTCCAGTGTCCATAAATAAAGTTTTATTGGAACACAGCCATGTCCACTCATTTACGTTCATCTATGGCTGTTTTTGTGCTACAACATCAGAGTTGAATCGTTACGACAGAGACCATATGGCCCACAAAGCCTAAAATATTTACTATCAGGCATTTTTTACAGAAAAAGTTTGCTGACCACTGGTCTAGAAGAATAAATTTTCTTTGTCTTCTGCCTAGAAATTTCTTTTATTGGACAGAGAAGTAGGGCTATTTCCATACTCATAAAAGCCCACCCACTCTTGTAAATAATGATGAAGAATTATCCCAAAATCTCAGGGGGGAAATACCAAGAATGTATATGTGTGTTTATGTGTACAGAAACTAAGTATTTAAAATACCTAAGTGTATTTCAAGCTGACCACCACATGTGATGATAATTATGAACATAAATTGTTCTTGTAAAAGGATAATATTTAATAAATTATGTCAGTAATTTAAACAACATATCTCAATTTTTGTAGCCTTTCCCCTAATCAGCCAAGGGCATCCATTTTCCTCAGGGTATTCAGAGTTTGTTAAAACAGGAAAAAAAGAGAAAGCAAAGGTCAATGTCCTGGTTTAGACTACCAATATGGCATTTTTCTTTTTAAGTCCATAGAGAGACAATGGTCTTGAGAATCCTGAGGATTTTTAAAATTCCTTAAGCTCTCCTTTACTCATTAAGAGCTATGTCTGTGTGACTTCAGGCTTATGGTAAGTCATTGGTAGAAATAACTCAGTAAATCATGTAAGGAAAGACCTTGACCCATGGGAAAAAGGGAAAGCATCCCCCATCGGGCCCCAGTGGAGTATGGGTAGGAGCAGGGTACACATTTAAGAAGCAACTGGTGAGACAGGTGTGTTCTGGTTGCTCCTTTCCAAACCCAAGTCCCAGAGAAAACAGAGAGATGGGAAGGTGTCAGAAAATTCAGAGTAAAGTCAAGAGCAGAGTAGGGTTTGCCCCTTTCTCTGTTTGGGACTCTTGGGAGAGACAGCCATGATGTGTGGTTTTGCTGCAATGGGAGGAAGCCAGTTAAAATAGCAGTGAGGGTGAACAGGCAAAGAGAGAGATTGCGCCAGCATCCCGGAAACTCTCTTGGGTGCCTGTGTATTGTGGAGGGATCTAAAAGGTCCCTCATACTGAATGGAGCAACATGGAAAACGGTTGATGATGCTGGCTGGCGGGCTTTCTGTGTTGAGGGTGATTTACCCTGTAGCCAAGGGCCAGGGGTGCACCACGGCCCAAGACAAGCTAGACCTGAGGCAGGGGGTAGGAGGGGTGGGGGCAGGGTGGGGATATTCGTAGCCCCGGTGAGAGCCAAGGCCAGGAAAGGGACAATACCTCATGCGCTTGCCAACTACACACTTCTTCAGTGGACCAGCGCCCCGGCGAAAGGTAACGGTGAAGATCTGGAGAACTATGTGCATTCCAGACTCTCTCTCCTGTCCTGGAGAGCTGAAGCAAGCAGCTTCTCTCCTCCACCCCTTACAGTAAGGGGGAGGACGAGGGGCCAAAACAACCCTGAGAAAGAGATGAACTGCAACTGAATAAATAACTCAGAGGAAGCAGTCTTAAACTGGAAGAGCCTGATACCTTTACTTAACTGCTTTAAATCCATGCATGACTCCTACCCATCCTCCCGCCGCATGCATACCTAGCAAGGTCAGGACTGAAGGAGCAGTTATGGAAAACGGGCAGCCACCTTTACTTAGAACACAGGAATAATAATGTGCTAAATATTTTGATTCTTCTGTTTTATTCAGCGTTGTGATGCAGTTTTGTTCTAAGTGGTGACTTTCAAATGTTTTGATCATACCCCTCTGTAAAAAAAAAAAATTTATATCCCTGTCTAGAACATATATACTTACACAGATGCCTGAAATAAAATGGTGGGAAATCAAACTTACCTTTACTATGGTGACATACTCTCTATTTTGTATTCTATTCTTTTATTTATTTATTTATTTGTGGTACGTGGGCCTCTCACTGTTGTGGCTTCTCCCGTTGCGGAGCACAGGCTCCGGGTGCGCAAGCCCAGCGGCCATGGCTCACGGGCCCAGCCGCTCCGCGGCATGTGGGATCTTCCCAGACCGGGGCATGAACCCGTGTCCCCTGCATCGGCAGACAGACTCTCAACCACTGTGCCACCAGGGAAGCCCTCTATTCTATCTTTTAACAAATGCCATTTATGTCCCTGTAAATTGATTTCATGATCCACTCAATATGTTGTGACCGACAGCTTGGAATGTACAGTCCTAAAGGCCTAATGAGGTAAATAAAATATTTGTCCCTTCACGATATAGCCACAGGTGCTGTGCTTTCATATCATTCTATTTTGATAATTTTACCGCCCCCCTAATTGCAGGCAGCAGTAATTTATTAAAGCTGTCTCCATAATATTTATTGTAGTAGTCAAGATGCTTTCAATTATATATGATCAAAACCCAACCCAAACTGGCTTAAGCCCAAAGTGAATGTATTGTCTCGTGTTAACAGAGAAGATCAGGATATGGCAAGCTTCAAGCACAGCTGGATCCGGGACTCAAACATTTTAGGTTTCTCCCTTTGATTCTTCTCTTGCCTCTGTGAGTTGGCCTTATTCTCAGTTAGGCCTTCTCTACAAGATAAGGATCATGTCTTCGACTGCCCCAAGCAAACATCTCCAGTGTTCACACTCTACAAATAAGGGAAGCCCTCTGCAAATCTCATGGAACGATTCTGATTGGCCATGCTTGAGTCAAGTGCACACCCCTGAACCAATCACAGAGTCCAGGAAGACAGGAATTCTTATTGCTTCACTAAGGTCTCATGCCCAACCCTTAGCCAGGAGTGGAGTGCCATGATTGACAGTTCTTCCAGGCTCACGTGGAATGGGGGAAAGTGGGTTACGTTATTAGACTAGGGGGAGGAATTCTACTCAGGCAAAGTGAAAAATCAAGAGGATAGATAGAGTACATATAGGAAGATAGGCCCTGTGTGAGGGTGTAAACCACTCTCATCAATAAAATAAGCTAAATTTAGTACCAGACTCTGTAAATTTTTCTTTTGCGGTACGCGGGCCTCTCACTGTTGTGGTCTCTCCCATTGCGGAGCACAGGCTCCAGACACGCAGGCTCAGCGGCCATGGCTCACAGGCCCAGCCGCTCCGCAGCATGTAGGATCTTCCCAGACCGGGGCACGAACCCATGTCCCCTGCATCGGCAGGCAGACTCTCAACCACTGCGCCACCAGGGAAGCCCTGTAAATTTTTCTGTCATCTTAGGAAGACAAGACTGCTGTGTTACAGGGTGGGAGCAGTGAAGATTATTTCCTGGATTTCCCCTGTCTTCAAGAGGGCTGAGGTTGCCAAATAGCTAAGTTCTAGATAGAAGACGCAGAATGGCACATAAACTAAAGAAATACTGAACCTTAGTTTTTTAAATACTAAACTGGAATAACCATGCAGACTGCTACAAATGTCGTCTCTACTTCAAGCCCAGTTCATGTGGAGAAGCCAAAAAAAGATGCCAAGGATGAGTTTTCTTCTTGTCCTTGATTACAAAAAATATGTTAAAGAAATATAAAGTGGAGGGATTGTACAGAATGAATGGTTGCATAAAATCAGATGGCGGAACAGACAAAGCAGAAAGAATTCCAAAGCACAGTTCTGAGGATAAGATGAAGGGCACATTACAGAGATGACACTGTTGACCCATTTGCTGTAGGAGTGTGTAACACTGAGTTCATTTCCCCTGCTGCATATGGATTGTGTCTGTTACATCCAATTTCTTTGGCTGGTGCCCTCAAACAACTCACAGCAGGTGTTTGCCAGCCAAGGTCAAGTGTGCATTCTGTATTCCTGAGACAGTGGAAACCTAGTTGACCCACAGGGGTGGAAATTAGGACCTTTGCCTCATTGACCCTTATGTTACCCACAGAGCTAACAAACTACAGGCTATTTAAATAAAGGAGAAAACTTAAAAGATACCTTTGACAGCCATTGTATAGCAGCTCTCAAAAGAATTCCGTATGATTTACAAACTTTAAGGGTGACAAAATTTTTCAAAACATTCTGTGTGGCTGGTAAGGATAAGAAGAGGCATAAGAAAAGAAGACAAGCACCCTCTGTGTTTTCTTTCTCCTCTGTAAACCTTCCCCCCACCAAAAGAGCACATGGCCGCCAAGCAGCAACTCACCATTTTTTCCAGGATCAGTTCGCTTTCCGTGCTGCTCTAAACCCTGCTGAAAGCCAGCTCCTTGGGGAGCCCCAGGAATTGGGGCTAGCCTCTCTTCAGTCTGCAAGCACTGGGAAGGAAACGCCCCTTGCTGAGAAAGGGGTCCCGTTGGTGGGGGGAGGAATCCATTTACTGTCAAGTAAGTTTCGGTTAAATACGGACGCCAATTAATTTAATTTATATTTCTGCATGAAAAATATCATTCTATTATACATGCACTGAAAGGATGCCAGGAGCCCAGGTTAATAAATTACATCTCTACTGACATAATATAGAATCACAGACTAATCGGAGACTTATTAAATGCCCACCTGTGCTTGGGGCTACACCTTGTAGAAATCTAGCTGCAATAAGGTCTGTCCAGCAGGGCCTGTCCCTACCCTGTGATCATCTGACACCACCCTTATTCCCTCTTCTCCTAGCTTTAGTGCGTGTCTCAGGAGAACGACTCCAAAAATGAATAATCAATATTCAATTGCCGGTGGTTATGAATGGGCACATTGAATGAATAAGGGAATGGATGATGGAGAACTGTAAATTACCCACTCAAATTAATCAGGGCAGAGGCCTATACTCGTTAGCAGGAAACGTGCCATGATTATTTCACTATAGATTCAAACCAGCTGGTAGTAGGTAATATCTACTGGTTCTGAAGCCCTTACTCTGAGCCAGACTTGCTATATGTTTTATTTTGAATCCTTACAAAAATCCTGCAAGGTAGGGGTTACTCCCTCCCACTCCCCTCATTTTAGAGACAGGGAAGCTGAGGTTTCAGCAGTGGAAATGACCCTGCTGAAGGTCAGGTGATCAAAAAGAGGCACACGCAAGCCCAGACTTGTCTGACTCAAAACTGGAATGTTCTTTCTACTGTGCTGGCTGATTTTCTCTACATCACAGTTCTAGTCTCTTGGACAAGTGTCACCACTGTCTCCATGAGGGACTGGCTGGCGACTGCCCTATTCTAGGCAGTGCTGATACTCTGGACTGTTCTTGATGAGCTATGTTTACAGTTAAATCACCAGGAGTTCACTCTACGAATATCCCCTGCCCTGGAAATTCACCCTGCTCGCCACTGACCCAGCTCCGAGATATTCAACTTGCTGCAGCTTTATACGGTAGTGAGGCGGGTGTCTCGATTGTCACAAGTCCTCAGCCAGTTGTCTATTGTCTACAGTCAGTTACACTCAACATTTACTGAGCACTCACCATGTATCAGGTGTTCCGCTAGGTCCCAGGATACAAGAATGAAAAAGGAGAAGGAGAAACCAATGGAGAAGAAGATAGATGCCCTATCACAGAATTACCATGAGGTATGGTAAGTGCTTAGAATTATTGAAGGAAATTAGTCATTTCATCATTTATGCAACCATTCACTATTCCCTTTATGACTATTTATTTTCTGAGTCCCTGGGATGTGCCAGGCAACAGGTCCACTCTCTCATGCGTGAGCCAGGGCTCTGGTGGAGGCCACCAGCCTGAATCTGCCCACCCCCTCCTTCATCCCATCCCAGACTCCATCTTGCACTGCAGGGGCCTCTCATGTCCATGTCTGGACATCCTAGCCTGCCTTTACAAGTTTTTAACCATCTCCCCCTAGAACCACTTATGACCTGGAACAAGCTTTTGCGAACCCTAGAAGCCAGCTTGGGTCTGTTTGGGTAGGGAGTGCTGGGGTCTTAAGGCCCAGAGAGTGGTAAAGAAAGGGAGGAAACGGGCTTTGGGTGGGCCAGTCCCGTTGGCTGTATTCATTCATTCCCCTGTGGGTAAGGGCAAGGGCAGAGAAGGCCCAGAGGGGTACAGAGGATGGGCCTCAGACCAGCAGCCTCTGCATCACCTGGAAACATGTTGGAAATGCAGAATCTCAGGCCCCTCCCCAGACGCTGGGAATCAAAATCTGCATCTTAACACGCCAGGTGATCCTTGCGCACTTGTGGTTTGAGAAACACTGCTCTAAGGGCCCTATGTCTAATCCCCTCTTCACAAACGAAGAGTCTGGGGCTAAGGAACAGGGCGGAGGGAGGGGCACAGCTTGGGGCTGGGCTGCTGGGGTCTGAGAGTACACATCTGGGCACCTTGTATTCTCTAGTGGTGAATAAGTGCCAACGCAAATTTGAGAAAAAATACCTTTTCAGTAACTCCGATTGACAGGTTCCTGGATTAAGAGATTTCTAGTGAGTGATCCAAGCAAGAGGATTCTATTACGTCACAGGCGAAGTAATTAAAGGAAGGTTAGTGATAATACTTCACTCCAGGAAGAAACTGGAGGGAGGGCTGAGAAACTTTTGTTTTCTATTTTATTTCTGGATCCAGTGCACTTAAGCTGGAGGAGATTTCCATAGCCAAAGTTAATTGTCCTTTTTTTACTTATTTATTCCCTACTGCATTCCATTGGCCTTTTCTCCCCCTTTCCTTAGGGCATTTTAGTTCCCCACCCTTTCTGATGTATCCATTTGGTCCTGTTTTTCTTCACTTCTCAGCATTTGCTTTTCTTAAGTCTTTCACTCTTCTCCAAACAACGTAAAACAAAGAGAAGTGAATGGGACAAGGTTGAAAAATATGGCCCGGTGCCAGTTTTATGCTGCTACCGATTCCCATCTACTAAAAATGGTTTTAAAAATGTAATTTTTATTCCTGTATAAAAATAGAAAGAATTGCATTTCCATTTTGCCAGTACCCTTCACCCAGTGACAATTATCAACATATTGTCAGTTGTGCTTCAGATTCTCTATCCTATCTTCACATCTCCATTTCTCCCCTCCCTCCCTCCCTCTCTTTCTTCCTCCCTCCACTCTCCTTCTCTGTCTTTTCTTCTCCATATCCTCCTTCCCCCTCCTTCTTTCTCTCCCCCTCTCCCCTCCCCCCACTCTCTCTCTTTTTCTGGTGTTTATTAAAACAAATCCCAGACATCATATCATTTAACTCATTTCCTATAGCATTTCCCGGAGGCCGTGAGGGCCACAAGAGAATGTAAGCTGAGGAAATGATCTCTTATGATTGCGTTCTTCACCAAAATATGGAATTTGTGTTACTGAGATAAGGGAAGATATAGAATTTCTTAAAACCTCGGCATAATACCCCAGATGGTGCAGATTGTATTTTCCATCTCCATGTCCTCTCCCTAGAGTCTTTGAGGGGGGTCTATAAGGACTTTTTAATCTTCCTTTACTATGAAAGTAGTAACACAATAACAGCAACCTTGGATGTTTATAAACCTAAAAAGAAGGGTATGTTCTCTTCCTGTTTGCAAACAGCATTCTGAGAGCATCACTTTTGCAGTATAAACCTGTCAGTGTAGAACTTGAGGAGATCTTCTATGACAATGAACCAAACACACTCCCCGCCCCAACCCTGTGCAAGCCCCCAGAGCTGATTGTTGTGATGGTATAAAGTTGCTTCAGATCAGGACCTAGATAAGAAAGCATGGCGTACAGTTGCTTTAATGTTCACACACATCAGATCTAAGGAGTATCAAGTACTTTGGAGGTTTGGTTATTTTCCATTAGTAAATATCCAACTAAATTTGAGTAAAATGTCTTCTAAATGAGTCAAACAGACAGGACTTTGAATGAGGGAATTAATTATAGCTCGTATCCTAAGGAAAAGAATCCCACTGTGGCAGAGAGAATGTAATTAATGGGAGGTAAGTGCCAACAAATCATTCCCTAAAATATTAATGCTATCAAAGAACAGCTGGATAATGAGAGAAACTTGACCCTTGGGGGACTAGCAGAGGTTGCTGTAGAACTTTAGGTAGTTGTGATGTCATGGAATTCCTCTAAATTTAACAAGAATAATATTAAGAGGTGTGGTTCTGGGAAAGTTATTAGCAGTAAACATGTTTTTGTAGTTTTATCATCTTATTACGATCATTATATCTCATTGTTTCTGTGGCTCTGCATGACTTTCCTCCTTAATTGCTCAGGGTTTATACAATCCAAACAGCACTCCTTAAAAAAAAACAAGAAAAACACACCAAAAAAACCCCTTTACGGTGCTTTGTGACCACCTAGAGGGGTGGGATGGGGAGGGTGGGAGGGAGACGCAAGAGGGAGGAGATATGGGGATATCTGTATATGTATAGCTGATTCACTTTGTTATAAAGCGGAAACTAACACACCATTGTAAAGCAATTATACTCCAATAAAGATGTTAAAAAAAACCCAACAACCTTTAGGGCTGGCAAGGATTTTTTTTTGTACGTAAAAACAGAGTACCTAAGAAATTTCTGCAAAAACAATTTCTCATATGCTTAAGTTCTTTAAGTCAAGAAAAACTGTCTCATTGTGGATAAAAGTCTGAACTTAATTTGGTTTTACTTAATAACATATTATTGTCCCAAGAAATATCTAAGGAAGCAATAAAATATTTACACAGTTCTATTTAACATCTGAAATGTTGGGCATTATTTTTACATTCTCATAAATAAATGCTAATCCCAATATTTAAAATCAGAAATCAGAAGTGATTATTTACTTGGAATATCCTTGAGCATACATTTTAAAACAGAAACCGTTTCATTCAGAGTTAAAAAAAAAAAAAAAGAAATATGCTTCTGTGAACGAACTCGGACCCTCGGGAAGCCGCGGGCTTGGTGAACGCTTTTGACCGCACACTTTTACGGCTGGTGCGCGGCAGACTTTGTCTTCTTTCACTCAACTTGCCAACAGCTAAATCAGTGACACGGGCATTCAGCGTGTTTGACAAATAGGTGGAGATACGCGGGACATATTCACACGTACGAATAAACGATGACAGGAAGTTCAGGATGCCGTAAAAATAAATTCTTGAGTTGAGCCCAGGTTTCACATAACGCCAGTTTCATAAGGCACTTACGCCGCCAAAGGAGCAGTGCCCCTGAAAATAGCACACGGGGGACACATCATTTAAATAAATGTGTTTCTTTGCCCGAACAGAAGTTCAGATCTGCTCAATTATCATTAATTTTGTTCTTTTATTTCTTTTGCGGGCGCGAATGGAGAAGTCGTGCTCTTTGAGGTTTTGCGAGCTGCCCTCGGCAGGCGGAGGTGACCGGCGATTCTTCGCCCGGTGGCGTTCGGGTTAGGGGGGCGGGGGAGAGTGCGAGTGTGTGTACATTTGTGAAAATGTGCCGTCCCTTCTGGAAAAAGTGGAAACTTAGGTGGAAAACTCAGCGCAGATGTGGGCGGGCCCTAGAAAGTATGCTATCCGCCCAGAACCCTCAGAACAGGTGTCCCAGGAACGAGGCCAGATCTGTGCAACAGACGACAGAAGATTGTACAAACCCCAGTTACCGAGTTCGTTTTTGATTACATCCCTAAAAAGCAAAGCCCTGGTCTCCACCCGCGCGCTAACGCGCGTGGATAGATGCAGAGACCCGGCGGCCCTGGCCCTCTGCGGAGTTTGCTGGGCTGTGCGAGAGCTGGAAGGTGTGCGTGGAGAGGGCCTGATGCCCCAGGTTTAGGGTAGAGTCCTGGGGGAGCGTGCTGGGCGGGGGTGGCCCGGAAAGGCGGAGGGGGGCGCGCGAACCAGAGGGCGCACAGGACCGGCGGTCGCGCCGCGCCCGCTGTGATTAGCCCCGGCGGCGCGCCCCGGAGGCGGACTCTTAACCCTCGCTCTCTCCCCCTCCCTCTTCCTTTTTAAAGGACGCCGTGGAGGCAGAGCTGTCAGCAACCGGGAGGCCGTTTGTACTTGGCCGCGGCCAGGCGGACTCCAGCTCCCGTGACAGACAGGGGCGGGGGGCAGGGGGGGCCGCCTGTCCCGGGGCTCCGCACGAGGGCATCTCCCATCCTCCTGCCTTCGGGCTCCGCTCTGGACCCGGCAACGGACGCAAGTCGGGGTACTGCGCGGCCCGGGAGTTGCCAGACCCGGGCGCGATGGCTCCTTTGAGGAGTGGGGCGGTAGGTGGCCGAGGGCTGGGCGCGCCCCTCGCGCCGGGAGCGTTATGAGCCGGGCAAAGGGCCGCTGCAGCAGCCCCAGCCTCAGCCTCGGCCGGCGCCTTCCGCCGGCCCTTGCCCACTCGCCCCCGCGCACCATGCCGACCCCCGGCCTGTGGAGCCCGCCGTGCAGCCCCTTCCTTCTCTCTGGCCCCCGCTAAACCTCGCGGGAGTGGCCTTGGCCGCCGGGGCAGCTGCCCAGGCCGCGCCCCGGGGGGAGGCGGAACCGCGGGGCGCCCGGAGCCCCGGCTCAGCCCTTCGCTCTCCAGCCGCGTGCCCCTCTCGGCCGCCCAGCGCGTCCGCGGCGATGGGAGCGCTGCTGGCGCTCTGCCTCCTCTTGGGCTGGCTGCGCGGGGGTCCGGCGGACGCCCAGCAGTCCGGAGAGTACTGCCACGGCTGGGTGGACGTGCAGGGCAACTACCACGAGGGCTTCCAGTGCCCGGAGGATTTCGACACGCTGGACGCCACCATCTGCTGCGGATCGTGCGCGCTGCGCTACTGCTGCGCCGCGGCCGACGCCAGGCTGGAGCAGGGCGGCTGCACCAATGACCGCGGCGAGCTGGAGCACCCCGGCATCACGGCGCGTGAGTGCGGGCCCACGGGGGGCAGACCCCGCCCGGCCGCCCGGGCTGCCGTGTGTGCCGGCCGGTGTGCGCGCGGACAGGCGCGCCAGGCTTTCCCGGGTCTGAGCAAAGGGGAGGCTAGAGGTGGGAGGATCAAGGGAGGAGTGGGTGGTCGCGTTTCAGGTCGGGCCCTATTCCTTTGCAGTCCCGATTCCCGCCACAAGCGGTTTCCGCGGGTCTGCCCAAGAGAAAAATTTCAAGGGACAGTGAGGACCACGGAGCTTGCATCCGGTGACCCCGGGGAAGAGAGCGGGAGCCTCGGGCGCTCGCGACATTGCAGACAAGGGCTGTAGGGGCAGCGCAAGGCTGGACTTGGGTTTTAAAGGACGGTGAGGGTGCCTCAGCGCGCGCCCTGGGCGCTCCGGGAGCTTTGAGAAGTGGCCATGGCGCAGGGAACGCAACTCTTGGGGCGCGCTTATCTGTAGCCTCACGGGCGTAAGGAACTTAAGACACTTTTTTTTTTTGGTGGCCTTTTGGTAGCGTTTCTAAGTCGCTGCCCTATTCTCCCGACTTCCTTTCATTTCTCTGCATCGAATTACCCTCTCCGGCCCACCCCCTATTGTCACGCTTTTCAGAAATGCCCAGGTCCTCCAGCTGGAGATTTAGAAACCGGGGTCGCAGGGGTTTCCCCGCCCCCTATTCTCACATCGGAAAACGCGGGTCAAATTTCCACTAACTTCAGAGCGGAATAAATCACGATCCCAGCAGAGAGATTTTACACCTTAAAAAAAAAAAAAAAAAAAGTTTTCCACCTGAATCGGAACTTCAGGGCAACCCTTTAGAGCTACAGGCGATGGTTTTATGGCCGGGAAACCGGAGGAGCGGGCGGAGCTAAGGGCCGCGACACCCCAGAACTCCGGAGCGGAGGTCTGAGACCGGCAAAAGACGGTCCCTGGGAAAGACGGGGAGAGGCTGGAGAGGTAATTGATGGCGCTGGAGCCCCGGTCCCCCTGAGACTGACAACCCAGAGGAAAGGGGGGCCTGCCCTTCCTTAGAACCCCATTAGACTTCCAAGAAATTTAACTTTGGAGGGCAAAATACCAATCTGCAGGATTGGGGAAGAGGCTTCTGGAAAAAGATGTTCAGTGGAAAGGAGAGAACTCTAGGCCGGCCTGGCCTGTTAGGAAAATACAAACTCTTTCCGTGGCTTTACTCCACTCACCCTGGGGGGCCCGGTTGCTCTCTGCAGAGCAATCGTGAGTGCCCGGCCTCCAGCAGGGACTCCATCCCGGCCTCCTCGGGCGAGCTCTGCAGCAGATGAGGCAGTCTCCTCTCTCACCAAGGCTGGGTGGGATCTGAGGAAGTCTCAGGACCCGTGGCTCTCTTGCTCGCCAGCTTGTAACCTTGGGCAAGTTACTTAACTTCTCTGGGCCTCTTCTCAACTCTAAAATGGGCATATAGCTCTCAGAGGAGTTAGGTTGCGCATTAAAGGAGTGCATGAATGCTTAGCAAGGTGCCGAGTAAGTAGTTCGTCCCTTTAGACTTGCCTTCCACAGGGCGCTGGGAAATGGGGCAGAGTGGGTGAGCTTACACCCAGGAGCCCACAGATCTCGGGGTGGATAGTTACCTGTCGCTCATTGCCTGGGTGTCTTTGGGAAAGTCAACAACTCTCCAATGTGCTTCCACATCTGGAAAACAGAGAGTATCACGCCCACCTCACCGGGTCTCCGTGAATCCGACAATAAATACGAAAGAGCCAGGCACACAGTAGGGCCTGTCAGCGCAGGCTTGCTTTCATCTACCTCTAAGCCAGAGGTTTGCATCCAAGCGTGGCTCTATCAGGCAGGGGACACACCTGGAGCAGTGCCCCGGGGGTGCCTCCGGGGTAGGAAATTTTATGTCTGCCTTATGTAGAGAAGGAAACTGGGGTTAACTCTGATTAACTCCGGGTGCTCTCCCGGAAAGTCTGGGCCACTAACACCAAGAACTGCATCACGATCTATCCAAGGTTCGGCCTGACCTTCCCAGAATTTGGGTGGGAATTGGGAGGCAGAAGCATGGCAGCTGGAGGAGGCATCCCAAATTGTTTCTGGAAAGAAGTATTCAGAGGTGACAACTTGTGATGCAGTAGGAGACACAGTTAATTGGGGCCCACTCTGGATTTCTTTATCCTGTGCTTTCTGTAGTCTTGTACATTCCCGGGGGTTTCATTTCACAGGCCCAGCTCTCTTTGCTTAGATTGGAGATTCTTGGATAGGATTTTCAGCCTTAGAGCCCTTAAGAGCCCCACCGTGATAAAACTACTAAAACCCAGATTGAAAACCAGTGTTATAGTAACCCCCCAAACTCATCCTTTCCCTCTCCCCAGTGCGTGAACAGGAGGATAGAGTCTGTTCCGACTTCCAGATGTGCAGTGTGATGGCTAATTGCTAACAGAGTCTACAGTATCAGTTTGCTTCCTCCCTGCTAGGAACAAGAATATTCCATCATCACAGTTTGCACTTCAGAGGTTGCCAGTCACAGGCTCTGAGAAGCTGGGCTGACAAGGGTGGTGATGTGGACCTCCCACCTCCCACCCCCAAGCAGCCCAGAGTTTGGGAGACTCTAGTCCCAGCATCTGTGCCTGTTTTTGCCTTTTAGAGCCTGTGTACGTTCCCTTCCTGATCGTTGGCTCCATCTTCATCGCCTTCATCGTTCTGGGCTCTTTAGTGGCTGTTTATTGCTGCACCTGCTTGAGACCCAAGGAGCCCTCGCAGCAGCCAATCCGCTTCTCGCTCCGCACCTATCAGACGGAGACCCTTCCCATGATCCTGACCTCCACGAACCTCAGGGCACCTTCCAGGCAGTCCAGCACAGCCACCAGCTCCAGCTCCACAGGGGGCTCCATCCGAAGGTTCTCCTTTGCCAGGGCAGAGCCAGGCTGCCTGGTGCCCTCACCACCCCCGCCTTATACCACAGGCCACCCAATCCACCTGACCCAACCGTCCGGTTTCCTGGTGTCACCCCAGTACTTTGCTTACCCACTCCAGCAGGAACCACCACTGCCTGGGAAGAGCTGTCCAGACTTCAGTTCCAGTTGACAGGCCATGCATGGCTACAGATCCACCGCGTAGTGCAACGGCAGACCCACGGACGCTGCTGCCACGGCCACCAGGATTTCTGAGGAAATTTCCCTTGAACCCAGCAATGTCATGGAGAAAAGCGCAAGGAAAATACAGCACCTTCTAATCTTGAGGTTCCTGGCTCCAGTCGCAGAATGGCTGTTAGAGAATCGCTTTCTGTCTTTGAAAACATGGTGACTATTACATTTCAATTTATGTTACTTTTATTCAAAATAGGCAGCAGTCCGACTTTAAAGTTACAAATTGGCTGAAGATGTTTTATTGGACAACTCAGCTATCCTGCTTAGAAAAGGCCTACGTTGTTCTTTTTTCATTATAAGTTGTGTAGTGAGTGATAATACAAATATATATATAAATAAACCAAGAAATATACCTGATTGTAATTATTGAAGGTTCACTTAAAAATTAATTGCTAAGTAAACTGAGGGGACAGTGAACAACCTATTTATAATTTGGGGAGCAACTTAACTGTGAATAATATTAGCATCATGGGAACAGTTACTTTTTAAATTAATAGCTAAATTTTGTTTAAAATATAAGAGCGTCTTGAGAATACAAGATTTCAATAACCACATGAGAAGTTTAACATTTTACATATTTACTTAGATATTCATTGTAACAGAGATCTTTTGTAAAAGCGTTTCCCCCACCCACCCGAGGGAGTATTTATTGCAGACTTTTTGTTCAGCAACATTTAGTGTTTAAATGAAAGTTGGACAGTTGGGTCTTAAAACATTTATTTGTAAAATGACTTATGTACAAATGTAAAGATTTGTAATTTAATGTATTTACCACATTGACGGTACTAATTAGTAGTCGCACTGTAATTTTTTATGTTAATAATAAGTGTGGAGTTCAAAGTCCAGCTTTGGCTATAATCATCTGATATTATGTATCTTAAGTGCCACTGAATTCCATGTCTGATGACTAAATATTTGGGCATATATATATCCTGCTGGATTAGAATAAATAAAATCTTTTATGTTTTCGTGAAATCTCTTTGAAAGTTTAGATCAAAGTGCTTCATTTTATCGTCTTAATGATACTCTTTGCTATTCAATAAAAGGAAATGTCTTTGCCTAACACTTCATAATTTGAAATGAAAAAAATCCTACACTGATTTTGAATTGCGTTAGAAAGCTATTTTCTGCAGCGGGACTCCTGAAAGCAGCCAAGGAAGTGAATTTTTATGGAGGTATCAGCCTGTGGGCTTCAGCCCTCGGATGTGTTATTTGCATAGATTTAAAACTTGGGACATTTCTCATAAGAATCTGAGTTTTGGCTTCTCGTGGCAGGAAAAGGTGCGGCACCAAGGGTCCTGCTCTGGCAGGGGGTCAGGAGGTCCTTTTCAGAGAGGACAGTTGCCTTTTGCCAGCCTCCTGCCCGGTCTCCCCGACCTGGCTCATCTCCTTCAGTTTTGTTGCCTCCTGTCCCTTACGGATGTCCTTTGAAAACCCAGGTTTATATGAATTCATACCATCATATGACATCCTCAACAGCTCTTGTCAAATACAGCTACTTAGAGGTGGAAGTCTGACCTAGGGAAAGTCATCTGGCCTTGCCCTTTGCTTTCTAGTTGAGGAAACAAGTTGGAAGATACTATGCCTTTGCCCACTCTGATGGCAGAGGAGCTCTGACTTCTAGTCCCCTGCTTTCAATTAACAGTGGCCTGACTTCCAGGTATCCCAGGATAGCCCCAATAATCCAGGAATAAAGGGAAGGCAGGAAGGGAGAGCGGGAAGGAGGGAGGGAGGAAGGAGGGAAGGAGGGAGGGAGGGAGTAAAGGCTGAATGTGAAAGGATAAACATTTGTGAGAAGTTCTGGAACTCACTCCTGTGTTATTAGGCTGGCTTTATTTATGTTTGTTACATTCTGCTCCTTTGATATTTTAAAGTTAATCTTTACTGGGCTTTTATGACCCAAACACTATTCTAAATATTTACATGTACTAACTCATTTTATCTGTAAGCAATGCAACAGGGAGGTATTATAATTCCTATTTTCATAGATTTGGAAACCGAGGCATGCAGGAGTGTAGTAACTAGCCCAAGGTCCCGCAGCTAGTCAGTCCTGGAGCTGTATGCATAACCATATTCAAACAGCAAGGGAACAGGTTTGCTACACTGGCAACTCACACCCCAGAGGCGCTCTGCTGTTAATGTGATGTTTTTTCCAAATGAAGCAAAGTTCGGTCTTCTTTTGATTTGCACAGTTGTTTCATATCTGGAAAATTCAGTGTATGTTAAGGCAGTGGGGAAAACACTCTTTCAGTACGATGGGATTAGGTTTTTCCACCGAAAGGAATGGAGGGACATTTCAAAGTCATGCCCCTGGACGTCAAATCTTTGTTGGGTGGACTGTCCCATGCATTGTAGGATCTCTGAAAAACAGAAGTTCCATATTTTGAAAAGTAGTTATGCAAATAATGGGTAACATTTATTAAGAACCATGTGTGTGCTGTATGGCATGTATCACTTAATCTTCACAAACCGTAAGTCGGGACTATTATCACACCTATTTTGCAGCTAAAGAAAGCAAAGCAGAAAGGTTGAACACTGTGCCCAAGGTCAACAATAACAGAGCCAGGATCTGAACCCAGGCAGTCTGCTTTGAAACTCTACATTAACTTTATGGCATGTACCTAGAAGGCCTAATTTTCTCAGGAAAAAATTATCCAACCTACTTTTCAGAAAATCTATTTGGGGAGGAGTGATTGACTGTAATATGGTACATACCCTGCAGATAGAGGGGATTGTAACCATCAATAGGATTGGTGCTACATTATAAGAACATAGACTAATACAGAGCACAAGTAGAAACACTAGAGGACAAACATTTCTCCCTTTATACCTGAGACACTTGAGAGAGCAGAGGGTGATTTAGATGGATTTTGGAGTCAGAGTGTCTGGGTTAGTTTCCTGGGTCTGTTTCCCATAAGCTGAGTGACTTTGGGCAACTGACTTTACATCACTGTGTCTCAGTTTTCTCATTTGTGAAATGAAGATGTTGATGGTACCCTATTGCTGAGGGTTGTCTTGACGAATCAGAAGTCAGAAGCACTCTCAAATCACTTGCAATCTAGAGGGGAGGGAGCTGTGTAGTAAGTCCACGATACACAGTAGAAAGCAGATGAAATATCCCAGCATATAAATGCAGGACTGAGTTCTGTGGGAGGGCAGATCCAACGCTGATTGGAGTGCAGGGGACAGAGAAAATGGCCCGACGGTTTGATAGAGTTAGTCCCTGGTAATCCATGGGCTCCTTCGATACCTGGCCAACTTCTCCTTATTAACTGCGACAGAGCACCCTCCCACCCTGCACTCATGGCCTGTGGATTTATTTTATCATCTGCTTTAGAAAAATGTATTTAATAAATTTGCTTTAAAATGGTTATTCACTCCAAACCCAACACATTGTATTTTTAGTTGTCCAAATGCATAGGTGTTCCCTCTTATTTTCCCACCTGTTTCTTTTTCATTGATGTTATTCTTAGCTATTCCTCATGGTGGAGAATTTGCCAGATTGACTTAAATCTATAGGAAATTTTCTCTCTAAAACCAGATAACCAAAAAGTTTCCTGAAAATATATACAATCACAATTAGGAGTATGATACACTTCACTGGGTCCAGATCAGTTTACCTGTGCATAACCTAAAAAGCTTACTTAGGATATGTTCAGGAAAAATAAGGATTTACTTACTTAACTATTAAGGGAACAAACTGTCCCATATTTTTATGTATAACACTTTCAAAATTGCAATTAAACAGTTATTAATGAAATTATTCGGACAGAGAATTTTTTATTTGAATTGCTGGTTATATAGTTTGTACTTGAAATAAAGACTGAACAGTAAAAAAGATTTCATTTTCCAACAATTTTTATTAGCTTTTTAGTGAAATGATCCAGGTTCGGAAGATCTTTCTTCACTAAAATGAGTGGCTCTGTATTACTGAAATGGAAGGTTTAGGTCTGAGATGCCATAAGCACATAAAAACAAACTTTAAATGGGGATGACGCATTGAATTTATGGGAATGTATTTCAAGTTTGCTGTTTCCTTATGGTGGTATTAGATGACAGTGCTTATTTTAAGGGGGATGGAGTTGAATGTGAAAATATTTGACATAATTCACAGGTAACTTTTCTGAACACTGTTTTGCTGTGGTTTTGCTTGGGCGGGGGGGACCCACACTCAATCGTTGCCCTTGGAAAGGCGGTGGGAAAGGAAGTCGGGCCCCAGACAGCAAAGCACACACTGCCCCTCGCTCTTATGAAACCAGAGGCTGCTCACATTGCTTGCCCAGCGCTTGCCTGTGAACTAATCCTGTTCTAGCAGTTTTCCAAATTGCATTTCAGTTCCTTTTACCGAACAATGGTTATTTTTGATTAAGCTCTTGTCCACGTTTCCAATGTTTCCTGTATTTTTGTCTCACGTGGCAATTTTAGTATCTTCTGGTTTTACTTCCTTCAAATTTTATTAGCTAAATGCGGCCACTTTCTCATATACTTAAAAAATTTCGGTGGGTTTAGAAAACTGAAGACATTCATGCTATGTGAAAGGAAGGAGCTGTGAATTAGCTGTTGACTTAGAGGCCGATTTAAATCTGTAATGAGGACAATCCTGGGAGGCTTTTCTGACTGAAGAATCAAAATATGGTAATTTTATTTTAAAAATTGTTTTTTTGATACTTAATTATCAACACTACCAGCTCATACAAAACTAGAGCTAATATACCCCACTTTATGTTGGGTTGAATGGGATTACAATGCAGGGATATTTTGTATATCACTGGGGTTGTAAACAAAATGTTAATATTGTTATTAAACAGATACACCTTCTCAGACTATAGTTAGAGCAGATTTGAGGGTTTTATAAAGCAATATAGTTTCTAAAACTAGCAATTAAATCTTGAACAATTTTCTTAATGTAATGGTAAAGTTTATTTCATTTTTAACAACAATCAGGAACAAAATGTTTAAAATTTGCCGTTTAAAACATGCACATTCACAAAAGGTCAATGACACATAACACTGCATAGAATTGAATATTACTTGACTTTAATAACTATTTATAAAACAGTGCATTGAACATCGAGATAAACACACCTGAGAAAACTACTATAATCACAGATTCAATACTCTCCACTCATGCAGCTTCACAATTTCTACAGCAGTTTCAGCAGGAATGGTTTTTCATGGAGTTGAAAATACTATTTTATCTTTAATGCAAACTGCAATTTTCCATAGTAGCTGCCTTCCAAGGCTGCTTTTTTTAACCTAATAAACTTGAAAATGTGAAAAATGAAGCTTGAAGTAGTAAGACAAACAACAAACAGTATTTACTGCATTTATGGCTTCTAGTCTAGAACCATGAAACATAAAAATATATACTTTTAAATATTCTGCTCACATCTTTGCAAGAGCAGATTTACCTATGGAAAGTTGCTGTTAATTCAAAGTAAGCAAGTATGAAATCTAGCTTTTTTTTTTTTCCTACTTAAGGGAGATTTATTTGCTGAGAAGTTTTGTGAGCTTTATTAAGAAAAGTTCTTAGAGGCAAGCTAAACAAAAGTCTCAATTAAATTAGTTCAAATTTGTTTGTAAAATAATTTACTTATTAAAAAAAAGTTGTGTGGAGGACCAATTAATTTGTCCACTGAATATGAAATTCCAGGTAGGCCATGAGAGACTTTTATAAGGCAGAAATAAACATCAAGATTTACAGCAATAGCCATGCACTGGCCTAAGCCACTTTACATATTAATTCATGCAAACCATAAACCTATCAAAAACACAGCTGCTCTCATATAGAAAATAAATCAAGACGAAAAATGGAAAACATTTATTTCCTTTCCTTCAAAATTTAACTTACATTCCATTTTAATAGCTGTTGAAGGCTAATTAAAATGCAGCAAAGTATAACAGTTTCACAAGTGACTTCAATTATTTTAACGTGAGAAAAATCAGACTATGGTCTCTTTAAGAGGCATTATAGAAATGCTGATCATTAAAAAGCATTTATTAGGCACCGAACTGCATGGTGTTACATTAAATAATTTACAAAAAAGAATTCCATAGGTCTGGTTCATATGATGTGAATAGGGTGGGAATTTTCTCAATGAATTTTGTACATAATTATAGACTTATTTGGTAATATAAGTTTTAGAACCAGGAAACATCAAAGGGCAAACTGCACAAAAATAAACACCAATGATTATTTAGCTTTGTAATAACGATGACATTTTTAGAAATAAAAAATTGTGAATATGCAATCTAGTACTTTCAGAATGGCATTCGTTTCCTGAAAGAATATTTAAATGACAGATTATAAGTGCTGTACCGTACACAAAATGCAGAACTATCATGTGACTTTCATACTGGATATTTAGAATGCAGAATTGCAAAATTAAAATATAAAATGTTATGACCAGAATAAGTGTTGATTTCTTGAATTCATTTTTTCCCCTGGAAATTAAGAGGAATCGCTGAGTCCATTCAATGATCATACAATTCATGTAAATGGCTAAGACTGAATAGAATACACGATCACCTGACTTCATTAGAAAAAGCTTTCAATTAACTTTGCCACGTTGCTGAAGCAGGCTCACGTCAGACAGAGTGGCGTGTGGGAGGGTAGGCAGCACATATGTCATTTAAAATTTACTACATTCCTGAGAGACACCATTTTCCTGCTCATAATTTCTACCATACAGCATCTTTCTGGGTGGGAGATACCAATATATTTTTATATGAGTATGTAAAACATTTAGAAAGTTCATGCTCAATATCACTGTGTACTAGTTAACACTAAAGAAGCAACCTCTAGCTTTTCAGGGTGAAATGAATGAGGATTTTCTGCAGTAAGTAGTATTTTCCGAATTGTAAACACTGTAAAGCAACGGTGTTAGCGTTTGCCGGAGTTCCAACAAGGGACTTTTTAATCGAAGAGTGTCCCTTATTTCAGAAAATACAGGTTAAAAGTCACCTCAACTGTTTATTTTAATCCTGGTAAAACTCTGTTACTTCCCCCACCCAAGGTTAAAGAATCAGAGGGTTTTCTCTAATGAACACTACAAAGTCACTGCAATTGCAATGTTATCTTTTAAGTTGTACCAAGGTGGTCACTCCGTGCTGCCTACTCCCAACTCCCACCCAAGAAGCTAAGAGACTGACTTAATGTTGATAATTCAAAAATAGATCCATGGGACCAAAAGGCATAAATTAGTCATGTTTCAGATCATGATCCTCCATATGATTAACCATGAGTCTTCCACTCATGTTGAAGGGCTCCACAGAAACGATCCAGTTTCAGGATAAAAATAAAGCGTTTCGTTTAAGTCATAAAATTCAGTTCTATGACACTCATCACATTTTGATATTAAAGTTTTGGGGAAGGATGTCACCTATGAGGTGAGGGGAAATGGAAGCAGCCCTTTTCTGGAACTGCTATGAAGTGTTCCTCCAGGGGGATGTACCTCATTCTGCTTCTTTTTAAAAAATCCTTATTCGTTGTACTTGATTTTTGTTTTTCATTTTTTGTGGTTTGACCTCAACTCTCATCATGGAGGCCCAGAAAAGCTGCTCTGAATAGTGATTCAGTAGACAAAGACTGTGAAATCTGAATTTTGAACATGATCTTAGACCCTTACGCCTGTGGTCTTGTTAGATGTTTGAATTTATGATTTTCTTAATCTGATCCCCAAATGGGAAGGGTCTGGGGAGTGAAGTATGTCAACTCCTTGTCCCCTTTAAGTTCAAATTATGTATGTTATAACCTCTCTTATGTGTAGAAAATGTGGGAGGCATACAGGTAACTAAATAGCTAAAAATACAGAGAAGGAAATAATATATAGCTGAATTTTAAATCTAGATTGAGAAAAAGGACGAAAAAGATGGGAATTATTAAACTCAAGGAGTGATTTGAAAATCTCCTGTCTTCTCACTTGTAGTCGACTTATTTTTTTTTAAGAGGAAGTTGTACCAATTTTGCTGGTAAGTCCACTTAAAGGCAAACAGGCTTTTGAATACAAGGCAAAAAGTTTGCTTCAATCTCTGAGGTGTATCTGAAAGCTAGAATTCTTTTTATTTCCACATGAAAGCATTATGTTAAAAATAGTGTAGAAAACTGGTTGTCGTTTTTAAACAGCCCCTTCACCATTGATTGTTGGTGGCAAAATAGGCCTTTTCAGATGTCTTGGAAATGCTGAAAATAATTAAGCTGAACACACATTTTAAAGCATATTAACAAAAATCTACTTTTCTTTGTAAAGTTATAGGCTTGAGTACAATAGATGTGTTTAAAATGGGTAAAAGGTACTACTTATTTGTCCCAATTAGCAGTGTGTGACTAATTTTGGGAGCTGCTTGACTAGTGAACTGTGAAGTCATTCTCAGTCTTATGTACGGGGCAGTCACCATAACACTGGGCGTGCCATTGAGGACAGCAGGCATCTCGAGTGGGCAGTAATAGGGAAAACCAAAACACAGGACACAAGCTGAGTCTACGGACATTACAAAGGTCCATGCATTTATCCAACATGGTATTCCAAACACCTGGACAGAAGCATTGGGAATCTCACATAAATATGTAAGCGTATTTTTCTTAAAAGAGAAAACTGGAAGACAAAATGACATCAGTCTACAGCAGAAGCCAGGTTGTTAGAAAAATCTAAATGACAATGAAACCTCATTAGAAAGGATGGAGACATAAATACAGTTTTAAAAATCAGTATCATAAAGACAGTCACATACCATGTGTGCACTGCAACTTGAACAAATAGACAAGACGAACGAGAAAGAAGCATTTGTAAGGCTAAAGGTGCAACATCACAGATTTTAGTAGCAAATGCCTTGAAATACTCGTTTTTGCAAATCACTCTTAGATTTGTAAAGTCAGGCATGCAGATCTTACAGCAGAACTAGAGGTAAACCTTCTCTTAAATTTCTGGGCAAATGACTACTGAATGACAAAGACATTTATTAAACTTCTTTGGCAAACATTTATAGTGACAATTTTTGACACAAACACATTATTATTAATGTCTTGTTTAGAAATTTTGCTCAGTGAGTCGCTTCCTTAAGAAGGCTGGTTTTTCTCAGCATATTCTGAAATCTAAAATGGATATCAAGGAGTCCCTTTAACTTACTACCATTTTAGAGATTTGTAAAGGTCGGTCGCTTTGGGGTATATCCAAGACACTGATAGTTAGTGGCAGCCCCAGAGTAACAGCATAAGAATGCTGACCTATTCTCAGTTTAAGAAAACACTCTGGCAAGATACAAGGTCATTTTCCATTTCTGTTTACAAAGACTTAGTAAATACTTTAGAAAATCTGAAAGAGATGGTGTTACAGTGTAGTTGCACAGTGCTTATGTCTATACTATACATGAATCTGAATGTCAGTCAATGAGATGAGTTCAGATCCATTTCCCCTCCTTGGACCAGGCTGGAATTGGTCAGCAGATTCTGGTGAAGACCTGGGAGCTCCCCTTCGAGATGTGTCAGAGCTGGCCTCTCATCCCTCCCCCCGTCACCACTCATCGGGTCTCTGCTTTGTGGTATCATACGCTCTAATCACTTCAGACTGTGAGACGATTCCATTTTCATCTTGAGAGAAAGCATACCCGTCTGTAAGTTAAAGATAATATAGAAATGGTCATCTTGAAGTCGTTGGAAATCTCTGTTATTCTGAGTGTTGAGCGCTCATTTCCTAACTTGGGGAACTAATGCATCCCTCCCACCTTTAAAAGCATGAAGACACTAGTTTTTAATGTCTGTAAAAGGTATAGACTCAACTGCAAAATGAAGAGTGAGATGATGGTAGCTTAGATTCTAGGAGCTGTGTTCCCTAGACGAACAGATGCTCTCGGCCCCCCTCAATTCTCCCTTCAGCATCTCAAGTCCAGCCCCTCTAATGTCTGCTTCCTGACTAGCAGAGGGGTGGGGAGTGCAGTCAAGTGGGTGCGTGTATTCCATATAGATCAGGCGGATGAGAGGGAAGGAAGAATAAAAGCAAGGGAGAGGAGGAGATAAACACACACAACTTCGAATAGTGGAAGCGTGCTCTCCTTCCCTCAGAAGACATTATTCTGGGCGTTCAGCATCTACAAATAAACTCACTCATGCCCCAGCCTGGTCCAAGGGGGCTTGGGGATAAGAAATGACCTCCAAGGGAATCACATCTTTAGAAAAGGCCTCTTGAAGTATAAAGAGCAAAAGCATTAAACATGAGCATATATAAATGAAAATAAATTACATGTGGAAATAACATGAAACAAATGATATATTACTAACACACATACATTTACCACAGGGCTTTATATATTATATTCTTTTTTAGATCCTTGAAATGTTAAGAGGGTGCGATACCTAATAATCTCTTACAACTCTAAATATTCATAAATATTTTTGAAGGGGAAAATACATGTTTCAATTGTGCAATGTTTCACATACATGTCATTGCGTATGAAAGCTGAAAAGGCTCTTGCAAAGTTATTCAAGTAGGAAAGATAACAATACAGAGTGAGCTTTTAAGAGTTAAGATTTATTTCACTGGTTCTTTTTAAGACTTAAGGAAACAAGGGGCATGCCGGAATATTTTTCTTGAAGTGAAAGCAGCAAGATTTTCAAATGCTCTATCTCTTTTGCTGAAAGTGAGATGGCTGTGGTCAAAGGATTCTTTAAACATTTGCTATTTACATAACATGTTGCAAATGTGCAAAACTTGTTTTAGGTGTTAACTGTAAATAGTTAAATATCTCTAAAGTTAAAATACTGCTCTCAGATCCTATGAGGTAATGGCAGAGGATGTGTTTAAAAAATAGAACTCAAATACTTACGGAGCAGGTTTTGTTGCAATGATTCTGATGGGTACAAGTTCACGTGGTTCTTCTTAAAGACATTCTTGAGCAGTTGCGCCCTCTCCGTGAGGCTGCAGAACAGGTGCAAACGTGTGAAATGAATTATCAACTCGGTGGAGAACCCAGAGAGCCCACAGGACCACCAGAGAGAGTCAGACTGACACAAAAGATTGCTTGAGAAATCCGGAGTCTAGTGATTATTTCAACCCCATTTTCTCAGACAGCAAATGAGGTTTCAAGTACTGGATACTTTTGAGGCCATTTTTTCCCCCCCTGACAGCTAAGGAGAGTTTTGTCCCCAGTAGTCCAGTCAAAAGATTTCCCCACCTCCAGTTATATTTAAGTCAAATACAGACACAGAACCTGCACAATATAATTAATAAAAAATACAAACTCTACCAGTTGTGTTAGTGGCTTCTAAAATCTTGGAATTTAGATTTACTACATATAGCAAGCATGGCATTTTAGAATTAAAAAAATTAACCATTACTATACCTTTTTCCTACTTTGCACATATTCTGGTGTAAAATAATTTTTTTTAGTTATACAGAGAAATCTGAAAAATTATGCAAAGAAGAAATTTCACAGACTTTTTAATTAGAAAAATTCCATTACCACTCTAATATGGTAATGAAATGTGTTCCTTAATTTCATTTTAAAATAAAAAAGCTGTTTTCAGAAAATAATTTACTAGGTAAAGTGACAAGAAAAAACACATTTTCCAATAAACGTTTAGAAGAATCTTCTCTGCAGAAACAAACCCATGTAATTATGTAACTTCTAAAAGCAGAATGTAAGAAATAATGCATCTGTTTTTCTCCCCTGCACACAGAACAGTGTTTCACCCAGTAGGGAGTCAAATACTTGTCGGATAGATGAATTTGAGTAATAATTCCAAAGTGCACTTTTAAACATCATCAATCCTCCCAATCATGCCGTTTCTCCATTGGCTGATTTATAAAACTTTGCTTTGATATCAAACACATAACAAGCATGAAGAGCTAATAAATAATCCACATGTGTTGCAGCAAATGTTTATGCAATTTTGTTTTAATCACTGGAATTGACTCAGTGGACAAATTTCCATCTTTTAGTTTCCCCACTTTAAAGCTTTAGTTAACTGCTGTAAGTTATGTTAGTTCTGTATTTTGCCAATTTTTTTAGACCCCGAAAGGGAACAATGTTTATCATATGCAAAAAAAAGGATCATCTGCAAAATGAACTCATTGTAATTACACAAACATTTAGGCTTTTGCTGAAATAAAATATTTAGAAATGTTGACATCTGTAGTAGTCTTACACACATTTTTAAAAGTCTAGGGGTGTTAACTGCTATTTATTAGACATATTTTATTGTCACTGGGAATTAAGGCAAGAAAGCTAATTAATCTTAAAACTCCAGTGGTTTTGCAACAATTTGTAAAGCTTGTTTTTGCTAGTGAAATAAACAGATATGGGGAATGAGAAGGAGCCATTTTTACAGAGTGACTTTTCTTACTCTGCTCTTAAAATGATCTACCGTTACAGACCCGGGGACTCACAGGGACACTAAAATATGTAACCGCTTGGAGGAAGTCGGCAGCTTTAGCAGCAGGTGGTCTGATGTTGTTAGCAGAGCATCTTGGATGGGGTGCTTGGCAAGTCTCTGGTGTTTAAAACTGAAATGACTACAGAAGACTAGAGGACGGCAATGTATCATGCTAGAGCTTCTTCTTCCCAAAATACATTTTCCAGGTTTCGGGCTGGCCTTCCTGAATGCATGATACTTTAATACTATGACATGACACTTTAATATTACAATTATGGAAGCGATAAGAAGGCAGATGTGAGAATTGCCCCTTTCATATTATGGCAACCTAAATATATGAGATAATGTAATTTTGTTTTGTAACGGTTCATATAAGGCTAGTTTATCACTCAGCTGTTACATCAAGTTAATGTCTAGTGTTAAAAAAAAAAGCAGAAAAGTCTCTTTCTGGGGAAAGAAGCACACTACTGTGGAAAGAGCCTGGGCTTTGCAGTCTTACTTTGGTTTAATTCTGAGTCTGTTACTTATTAGCTGGGTCACCTTAGGCAACCTTTCTTGGACATCTCATGGAGAACAGGACAATTCCTAACCTCGGGCTGACAGGAGGATTCAGGGAGTTGTATAGCTTCAACCACAGTTACTGGTACTCAGGAACCACTCAACACTTAGAAGCACTAGTTCTTCCCACCCTTACCATCCCCCAGATCCCACGGAATTTATTATTTGAAAAACCCCAACTAGAACAGAGATCATCACGAAACAAAAGATACTCTGTGAGGCCCATTTCTGATGCCTTGGTTTATATTCAACATTACCTCAACAAGAAGTCTATTGCTGAACATGAGTTTTAACTTATAATGCCCCTCACTCCACTTCCTTAGGAAAACTACTAGGTTTTTTTGGTGTGTATTTTGCTTTTTGCCTTGGCTACGCTGGACCTCTTGATAGAACAAAAACTCCCTCCTCAGAATATAAATGCCGTTCATGGGAGGGTGCTTAATAAATAATAACTGATGATGATTTGTATCTCTCTAGTCCTATCCCACTTTTGGAGAACTACTCATCATTTCAAAGTTATGCAGTTTCTGTACCATCAAGGTTTATGGGTACTGATATCACTATCAAGCCACGTTATAAAATATACTGGTAACATGTTAATATTAATAGACATGTTAAAAGTTTAGTTTCTGTTGAACAGTTTAACACAGTGTGAGGAGAAAAAAAGACTCTAGGATGCCTTCTAACTAAAACCACATCTTATTCACAACTCTCGTTCAGTAGTTTTACTCAATTTGTAGGGTCTTTCATGTACATACCAAGCTATGTAAATTTTCGATTTATTTAATGCAATCACACAATTACCACTTACGTTATTTCCAAGCCTGTTAAAATGCTGCAACTTAGATATCTGATGAGGTGAGGTGGAAATATACCACGTTTTAAAATAAAATTTCATTTAGAAATACTAAAAAAAAACCCGTAAAAACTCATTTACTGTCCTGGAACATGTTGTCTTAAGGTATTTTCAGTTATCTTTGAAGAGTGGTCAATTTGCATTTGTTGTTTTATTGGGTTGCCAAGCTGTTTTCATTCATTCATGAAATGTTTTAGTGCATAGCATACGACAGCTGTCCTGTAGTAGGCAGTGGTGGTGGGGAGATGAACGATGAATATAAGAAGCCTAAGTAATCTCTGCTCTGGAGGAGGTATTTCATCGTTCTGTCACGTTTCTTTACAAATGTTGGATGGAACCCTTATCACAGGGATGAGAGTAGGCTGGGGGAAAACATTTGATATGTCCTCCTATCCTAATCACCTCCCCCCCGACCCCGCGCCTCTGCCCCAGCCTCAAAGAAATTTATGTAATCCTGATATAAAACCCAGGTGAAAATTGAAAAATATAGTTTCTTTTCTATTAGTTCTGGGGCAATGTTAAAATTGCTTTTCATTAAGATAAACAATACAGAGAAAAGCTGGGAGAGAACACCATCACCACCCCCATGACCAAATGATCTGACATCCATACTTCCCTACTGTCTTTTTTAAAGCTAAGGCTGTGGGCCACACAGTGGTGATGGACAAATTAATAAGGACTGACCTGAAGATCTTGGGCTAAAATTCTTATTTAGTAACGGCTGATGATGATATGCTGGCTAATGTCTACAGTTAGATACAAAAAATTATGAGACTCATTATTCATACTGCCTTACCATAAGATGCATTGCTTCACACACATGTGAAAGGTATCCAGTAATAACTGCCCTGTCTCTAATGAGCCCATTGTCCACAACCCCTTACTTTAAATCTTTGGGATTCTGAATTCACATTTTGTTTTGTTTTGTTTTAGAAAAAGTAATATGTTACACACAATGTGTAGATGTAATACTCCCAAGTGGCATCTTAGAGGCCCATATTCCAAAAATTAATATTCCTGCTATAAAATACAGGAATATTACATTGTAGAAAAATAAACACGATCAATGTCCTTATATTTATAGTACAAATTGTTTTGGTTTTTCCAGCAAATTTTGCTAGAAACCTATGGAAAAAATTGAATTTCAAAGCTTTTTGGACTTTGGGAATGAAGATGTTTCGGCTCCCTAGTGTTGGAGCAAAGAAAGTAAAAGTAAAAGCAAAGAACAGGATTTCACAGCTTAAAGTCATTTTCTTAACACACAAAAATAAGCCATGGCTACACAGTATTAGGAATAAGGTTTGGCTTTATTCTCCCAATTTTTTAGACTTAAACTGATTTCTACCATAACCCATGGCTCAAAAGCAATATACTTAAACGATGAAACATACTTTTTTCCTCAAAATTTCGATGTAAAATTAAAATATATCTAATTTGCTGGAAATTATGATAAGTGGCATACTATTTCTATAAAAAGGACTAATTCTTTTAACCAAGGCGTTCCAATTTTTGAAAATGAGTAGAGATGAGAAATAAATTCTTATAAATACTAATCTGGATACGGTTCTTACAAGTAAGTTATAGTTTCTCTGACACTCTTTCATTTTACATCTAGGTTGACTTCATAGTAGTGCTTAGTGAAGATTAAAAAAATTGGGATGATCAACCCGCAAGATCTTTCTTAAGAATTGCATCATTCTATGACAAAAAAAGTAAACAATCATTAACGCTAGGCGTTACTAGTTTGGGAAGTGTAACCTATATACTTCTATGTTCTTGTTATCACATTTTAATTTAATTACCCACAGGTCAACCCCACTACTCAACTATCCTTTCACCCACCCTTTCATTCGTTCGTTCATTCATTCCTTAGTTAACTCTCTTGGCCATACATTCACCCACTCAACAAATATTGACTGAGTGCTACTATGTTCCTGGCTCTGTGGCCGGTTCTGGGTTGTAGTTAAGACCAGGACAGAGGCCTCTCCTACAAGGAGCTCCGTCTAGTAGGGGAGACGAACAAGCATAGGGCGAACAAATACACTATATCATAATGCAATGAACGTAAAAACAGAAGAACAAACAAGATACAGAGATAGCAGAATAAGAATTGATTTTACCTGTGAAAAGCTGAGGGAATTGCATTTGGACTGGGTTTTGAAAGCTAGGAATTGGATTTACCCAGTCTGTAAGGGGTATCAGCTCTAGACAAGGAACAGCATGTGTGGAGACCGGGAGGCATAAAATAATGTGGTGTTTTGGCACTCAGGGAAGCCTGGTATCACTAGAATACACAGAATCACTATTTCTTCCTCTTTGAAAAATGCAGATGAAATTAGCTAGTTTTTTGAAATTTGACATGAGTCTTATTCTCCAAGGTTTCTGAAAGAGTTCTATCAATAAAATCTATCTGACAATTTCTAAACTGCCTTAGAATGTAGTTTGGTGTTAAGACTTTTCCAACCAGTTGCTACTTTTCCCCTTTCACAGATCTTTTTCTCCTCCTTCCTCTAGCTACCGTCTAGCAGGGAGACACCACGCCGCACTGACCATCGCCATCCTTCTCTTCACCGATTGGCAGCAACGGCAACACAGGGTCCCTACTGTACTAGGGGTTTTTGTCTGGGGTATTCAGCTAACATCTAACTTAGTCCTGAGTCCTTAAGAAAAGCTGAACAGCTGTTTTAGGCAAATGAGCTGAGCAGCAGCAGGAAATTTATCAGATGCATTTTCTTGGAGAAGCTGGCTGTCATTTACGGCGGAATTCACTTCTTTCCTTCTAGGTTCTCTGACTTATTTAATGTAAGGGACTACACACATCACAGACTCAGGTCTTTAGGACCCAGAGGTCAGAGGTCATCACATGGAACCCTCAGCCTGACTTATGAATTGTTGAAGTCACCGATATACTATAAACGATGGAAAACCAGTATCACATGGAGGGGCTTAACGTAGGTTTTATTAACATACAAATAGAAATTTACTAAGGGTAGTAACAATGCTATCAGTAGACTTTCCCTAATAATTGTGAATAAATATTTTGGTTCACAATTTTGTGAGCTAGAACTCTTACCACATCCTTTTTACAGCTAGAGTGAAAGAGGGAAAAAACATTTACTGAGGAACTAGTTATGAAAGGCAATAGAATAGATGTTGACTTGGAGGTGAAGGGAAGAGATGAGGAGAAGGTGGAGGGAGGAGTAGCTACACCTGTAACCGCAGAGGTAGCAGCCCATCAGGTACACAGGGACACCGACTCGGAGAGGCTACGAACTGTCATGTTAGCGGCAGGCTAGTTTTGCTGCCATCCTACGTTCTTGAAAAGCAGCAGCAGGAGGCAGAATAGTGTGCATGGTTAGCAACAGGGTTTCTAGAATCAACTGACATGGGCTCAAGGCCCAGCGTGGTCACTTCTGACCTTGAGAACCTGGTCTGTCTAAGCCCCGGTTTCCTCATCTGGAAAAACTGGGGATGATGGATTTGTACAGGGTCGTTGCAGGAGTGTAATGCAATAGTACCTGTGAAGTGAGGAGTGCAGCACCCAGCACGTGGTGCACGCCCCACAGATGCCAGTGCTGTTATTTTTAAGAGAGGCACAGACTGGTGTGTGACGTGCTCCTTCGGCCTAATGAGAGCACGAGAGGGCTGGAAGCCAAGGTCTCAGCCTGAGTTCCCAGTCTGACACTCCACTGTGTCAAATTGACTAACAACAGTGAACCACGATGAAGGTGACACAGACCAGGGCAAAACGTTTCCTATGGTTGAGACAAAACTTTAGCTCACTTTAGTGTGATGAAAGACAGAAAGAATAAATTCCTCGTATTTTCTTCATAATTGTGGTGTATCACAGAGTGCTTTCATATAAGTTTAAATTCTTTTCTATAACGTTTTGTGAAATTTAGTCAATTCAATTAGCTTTCTAACCTTGCTTTTTTGCGGGGCGGGGGGCGGTAAGGAGGACTTGGAAGACATAACTGACTTCATATATGACAGACATACGCCCAGGTCAGTTCCTAACAATGTACTGAACCACAAAGGTAACTGTGGGAGAGCTGACTTTATGTCAAGCTCTGATTTTGACTATATTCTACTGTGTTATTTTTTTTCTTTTTCAGTTTAATAATAAACACTATTTGTACCTACCATTTATTGAGTGCTCATTAAGCACCAGATGGCAAGCCACCTGCTTTATCCACAGTATTTTATGCAATTCTCACAACTGGCCATGAGGGAGGTATTATCACTCCCATTGTATAGATGAGAAAATTGAGGCTCAGCAGCACTAAGCAACTTGGCTAAGGTCACCTGCAGCTTAGTGAAGAAAGATGTGATCTGAATCTGCATCTCTCTGACTGCAAAATTTGTCAGTGACACTGCTAGCTCCACGTTAACAGATAAACACGTTTAACTGCTTATTTCCAACCACTAGCAAAAGACATTTAAAGTTCACTTGGAAAAGAACATATTCAGGGCATATTTTACCTTTTCCCAAGCACAACTGCTCCTGGGTCTTGAGATTTTGCCTCCAGCTCCTGAACTTCATCCACTAATGTTTTAAAAGCAGTCCTCTTGATACTGCAAAAAAAAAAAAGGGTAGAAGTATTCGTGTGAAGATTTAAGACTTTATGAAACTAGTTTTGATCATGCTGCTACTAAGTACAACAGTAACCAGTGTACAAGCAATTTTTCCATAGAATCTAAAAAACTACAGTAGGGACTTCCCTGGTGGCGCAGTGGTTAAGAATCTGCCTGCCAATGCAGGGGACATGGGTTCGAGCCCTGGTCTGGGAAGATCCCACTTGCCGCGCAGCAACTAAGCCCGTGTGCCACAACTGAGCCTGCACACTAGAGCCCGTGTGCCACAACTACTGAAGCCCGCGAACCTAAAGGCTGTGCTCCACAATAAGAGAAGCCAATGCAATGAGAAGCCTGCGCACTGCAACGAAGAGTAGCCCCCGCTCGCTGCAACTAGAGAAAGCCCGCGACCCCAACACAGCCAAAAATAAATAAATAAATTTATTAAAAAAAAAAAAGACTACAGTAATTCTGGGCATTAATATAATTATAGAAACAATAGTCATAAAATAAATCGTTTACATTTACAATATTAAAACTCTCAGTTATTAAATAAGCATCACATTAACATTAATGATATCTTTTTTGTGGGAAGAGAGGACACTTTAAAACTTATAATCCTTGAGAAAGATTAGTAAAGTTGTAGTTTCTTCTATTCTGTTTTATGCATGTTTAGAATCAGGCAAGCAAAAATTCCCTTTCACAACTACTGTTCACTAAAAATTTATATATATATGTATTTGGAGGTAAAAGAATTTTTTCTTCTACCTTGAACGGGTTTTTCAGGCTGATTAACAAAAATGTTAATTGAAGCTACCTGCTTTACTTCTGTTCGCTCTTTTAAACTAACTTAGTTTTCTAATTCTTCAATCACTCCTTTCTTCTTTATGTAGAATTAATATTACTAATTCCTATTCTGTAAGCTCTACACTAGAGTTAATGTTACAACGAGAGAAATCTGAGGATTAATATGCATCTGTGTTGTTAATGACATAACTGAGCATTATACTTACACTTTGTACACCACGTCAAGAAGCAAAGATGCCACAGGGATAAATAACAGGCCTGTCCAAAAGACTCCGGAACTGAACAACATGGCTGCCTGAGTAAAAGCATCAGAAACAGTATTACTTTAAAAACCAAGAAACACATCATTCATGTTTAGTTTTCGTATGATTTCAAGTAAAATAATTTTAAGAATCTCATTCTGCAAGAGAGTACACAATAACTCTGAATTCACACTTGTGAAATATTTGGAATTAAAAGCCAAATGTATTAAAACATGCATTTTCTACATTTCTTTTTTTCCTTCAAGTAGCTAATACAACAAAGTTTTATCATGTGGCAAATCTTTTCATAGTTTTATGTGAAATTTTTATTACTGTGATCAAAACAATGGAGTAATAAACTTTGACCTTCTTTTATAACTTAGAATATAAAAATTTATCTTTTTGAGCAAACTTCAAACATACACTGGATTAAATTCTCTTATAATACAACATGGAAAATCAATCCTAATTAAAAGCTACATTTACTATTGCTGGCACATAAAAATTTGCTTTTCTAAAATATTGCATGATACTAAAAGATCATCCAGATAAATCATGAATACAGTATAAACAAATTAATTAAGGAATCTATGAAAAATAACAATTTGATATTAGATAGGAATAATATTAATTTTTGTTCAAAGATTTACATAACTTGTTTCGGTGCATCCTGTTATTGCTAAAGTCAAGCCAAATGTTTAGTATGTAAAACCCAAATAAAAATGTATTAAAATAACTTTAAGCATTCCTTTGTATTAAATCCCAAATTGCTATATCAGAGCCTTTGGGGTTGCAAAGAAAATGATTCTATAATAAAAATCAACAAATTCTATTAGTTATTTGCGATTATAATAAAAAAAAATCCCTTTATAATGTAATTAGATTACTAGAGCTTAAAAGGGATAGTGTCATATAATAAAACCAAAAGGGATATTTTGCTTCACTTCGAGTCTATTTGTTTATCAAGAATAAATTTGCAGTACCTATTTAAATCCATAGACGTATTGTTATAACTCCATTCTGAAGTAGCCAACCAACGCACACACATTTACATCCCATTAAAACTCACGCAAGAAATTTTTTTTTTTAACCAGGTCAGGAATTAAAAATGATTTAGAGTTTAATTCGTATAGGCAGGTTCACAATTACACATAAACAGTCCTAATCAATCAATCCTTATCAAATACAAAGATTACTAATTTTAAGTTGTGTTTCAGATTACCTATTCATTTTGACTCTCAACTGGAGACCAGGAGCTGCTGTTTAAAATTTTTTCTACATTAACACAAGCTTATTGATACGGACTCTTGGTACAAGGATACTCAGGTTTCCCTCTATCTAGGCTGACACAGCTCTGAACACAACGTTAAAATAAGAACATGCTATTACCCAAAATTTCAGAAAGTAAATGTTGCCACGTGGATTCAATGGAATAGCACCCACATTGTAGATACCACCAAGACGAAAGATATTCACATAAAAGTCATTTTATTTTATAAGCAAAACATGATCTTCGACATGCTTGCTGACATCCTCAATAGTGAAAACCAACAATAACTGTGTAATAGGAAATGTCCATCAAGTCAGTGGGTTTTGTTTAGTTGGAAGGAAGCTTTTGAGTTAGGTAATGACTGCAAAATGGCACATTTCTTTTTCCTTCTACGGGAAAAAGGTAAGATGAGATTCTAAGTCATGTAACTGAAAATGCCTCTTTTACTTGGCTTAATTTTATAATCTCTTTTAATTTTGGGGCAAGAGAAGAAAGATTTATTCTCGCCTTTGCCACCCTGTATTAAATGTCCACTGGTGGTGAAGGAGGCCGCTAATTCTGACCATTGTAATGTTAACTATGACGGGGAGACTGGCGCCCACTATTCAGTCCACCAGCCTTTGGCTTTGCAAATGAACGCCATGCATTGAAGGGAAAGAAGTTTTTCTGCGTCATATCTGAAAGCCTGTCAGATTTTTTTTTCTTTTGCAGAGTTAATCCAAACCTAAAAGATTTAAAGCCGACATTCGCATTAAAGACAGAGAGCCTCTTTGTATTTTTTGGATGAAGAAGGGGGGGGAAATAAAATCCCACAGAGGTATTTCCTTCCTTTCTGTACAAGAAAGCTCCCCCTCACTCTGTAGAGACCATTTTTGTCTCTAACTTTTCACATCTCTCCACTCGCAGGCAGGTCGGCTGGGAAAAGACGCCCTATTCCGCAGACAATGGGGGTGGGGGGTCAGGAGCCGCCTGTTCGGGGCCGGGCTTGCGCTCCCTCCGCCAGCGGCTGGCAAGTCGCTCCTAACATGGGAGATTGGGGGGCCACGCCAAGCAGCCCCGATGCCCCTCCTCGAGGCCCTTTGAAACCAAATGGAATCTGCCACAAAAGTGCCTCCCGGGGGACTTGAGAAAGGATCAGCCCAGGGAGCTGCAAAGCCAGTACACTTGAGGGCACAGGTCCCGCTCCGGGAACAAACAATTGCTTGTCTGCAGAGCGATGCTGTCTCAGCATCGGGCCACGCGGGCTTCAAAAATGAACCATCACTGCCTGAAAACGCAAGCTGCGGCAGAGGAATGAGGAATTGTTTTGAAATTTCCCTGTGAACTTGCAGAGAAAGAACGTTTGAGAAAATCCTAGCTCACGTGCAGTTAGCTAAGGCGAGGGGCTTGAGCAGATAAGAGGGCTTACCTTCTGACCCACAGTGAGGTGACCCCTTGGTACCCACGTTCCCACACAGAGAGGAACACTTACTTTTTCACCTGCAGTGTCTCCCATGTTCAGTCTTGGAGGAGAGAATTTCGATGTGCTACCTGCCTACAAACTTTCAGCAATGCACTTTTTAAGTCTGTCCCTCCTTTTACCCTATAAATGTCCAAGTGGGGAACTAGGATGCTGATTCTTCGCTTAAGTACAGACACTATCTAAATAAGAAGGCTCCCTGGGGAGTCCTAAAACTATATCCGCGGACCCCAACTAGAGCAGGGCTGGTGATAAACAGCCCTGGAAGTGGTGGTGGCTCTGCCTGTCCCAGCTCTCAGAGATGGAGGGAGTAACTTCGGGGTCTCTGCTTCCTCAGCTGTAAAGTGGATTGTAAGAATTAAACCAATAATGTTTATAAAGTGGCTGCTTTTATTACTACCACTGATTATTAACAAACGTTCCTTTCTTCATTTTAATTTTCAAATTCCTTTAAACACTCGAGTCTTGTGTTCTTTTCAGTAATCTCTCCCATGAGCTTCAAGGAAGGAAATTTTTATCACAACATCAAATTAAGTGTAAGTTTATAAATGTCATGGTTTTCATCACATTAACATCACAGTATATACTCATCTCAAGACTGAAACTGGCCGAGTAACTGAACCCTAATAAATTGCCATTCATCTCAATTTGCTAATGTAGGAAATGGAGATAAAATTGTTTTCATAAAAATTATTAAAGATTGCATGGGCACAATATATTAATTTGGAAGGGAAAATTCAGAAAACAGTGCCGTAAAACTTGGTTAGTTTCTTCTGTCGGGGGGGGGGAGGGCAGCAAGATAAATTAATATAAATAATATAAATACCAGAGGAGTTACGAGTTAATGTTAATAACAACAACAAAAAAACAAGCAGTGATTATTAAGTGTCTAGATAAAACTTTATAAAAGGACTTTCTAAGCTTAAAAACAGTGGGAAAAGAGCTATAAAAAGAAATGCTTTAAAGAACTGACCCATGAAAATGGAGAAGTTCCACGTGTTCGAAAAGAACTTAACTAAAAAATAAATGATACATAAGAACTTGGGAAAATGGCTGCCATAAGTATATGAAATTCTGCACTAAAACCTGATTATAAAAATAGACCACTTATCTTCATAAGAATAGCTAAGATTCCAACAGATAGGCAAAAGACCTGAGAAGGTATTCACAAAAGCAGCAGCAAGTAATCAACAACATGGAAAAATGCTGGGCCTCTCTGTAGTCACAGAAACATTACCAAATTAGATCAGATTTAAACAATTCATGATCACACTTGGGGGAGTGCGGAGGTATGGTGAAACAGGTATGTGGAGTAATTTACATTCCCATCAGCAATGTACTTGCCTTTGGGAAAGGTAATTGACATGTGCATCAAGAACACAAACATGCATTCCTGTTAATTTGATAATTCAACTTCTGGGACTATGTGTTGAAATCTGGTACAGCTTTTACATACAGGTTAATATCCTACGAAACTGTTCTGTGGTCACTAGTCCTGAAAGCGCTCCCTCCAAAAGCCTGTCATGGCCCAAGGCTTAGTAAAGGTATAAACAAACCACAGCATACCCCTCCTGGAGAGTCACAGGGCAGAGTAGCGTGTTTAAGGCTTTGAGAAATCACAGTAAAGAACCTACTGAAGAGTTTTTAAAATCAAGGTTTCCAAAATACATTTATCGACCATGGAACACTTTTTCCTATATACTGCTTTCTAACATCCCAAGGAACTAATTTTGCGGAATGCAAATATTCATTGTGCGTTTTTTTAAAAATAGTAAAACATCAGTGAAAACTAACAGGAAAAACTACGTGGCTGGTTAAGTAAATGTACGTCTATATGAGATAATACTGTCCAAGCTATTAAAGATGCTGTTCGAAGAGTGTAATTGTTAGGAAGCTGATTGTTTGGACAAGTCCTGAATAAAGGGAAAGGTAGACTATCCTGGCATTCTCTCAGGAGCCTTCTGTTATCATATACACACACTCCCTGGGAAGGTTGGAAGTTTCTATTATCTACATGGGGATCAGTCACGGTCTCTCCCTGTGGCTTAGATCTCTTGCCTGTGCTTCAAACACAGACCAACCAGCTCTGAACTTGAATGTCAAAGAGGCACTTCAAACTTAATACATTCCCCAACTGAACACACACTGTCTTCCTCCCAGACCTGCTCTTTCTTCCCCACTACAGCCAGAGCCACAGTGCAAATTAGCTTTGAGCAGTTCTTGGATTAAACCCTTTCAGTGGCTTTATACCACCCTCAGGATGGAGTACAAAAATCCGTAATATGATTTCATGACCTTTCCTACCTGACTTCTGATTACGTCCCCTACAACATCTCTCAAGCCAGCCCCCATCTCTAGCTTCACAAAGTGTTTCAGATTTTGGAATCTGCCCAAGCTTACTCTCGTCCTTGGACCCTGTATCTGTGACTCCTGCTTGCTCTTTAGTTTTCACATCAGATGTCACTGCTTTCCTTAGACTTGGGTTAGCTGACCCTACTTTGTGCTTCCACTTTGGTGGTAACTATTACCCATTTTCTAGTTACAGACTATAATCCCTGTAAGAGGAAGAAATATATCTTGATGAATTCTTACAGCCCAAGTGCTTAACCACCAGCCAGGTGTTCAATAAATAATTGTTGAATAAATAAGTTCTTACAACCTAGTGTTTAGAGCGATTAAAGGTCAAAAAACACCAGAGCCTTGGGACTATATTCCTGAGATGTTGTTTGGCTTTCTTGTGCTCTGGCATGGAGTTATTCTGGGAGCAGTTATAACTAGATATTTATGTGATTTGGGGAGAGAGGAGAAGGGCTTGATTCAGCTCCCTAACCATCCTTTTCCAATAGAGGTCATTTTATCTGTTACAAAGGCTGAGTGACATGCATTAAAAGCTAAGTATGTTAAATTACCTTCCCCATCTCCCTTTTGAATCAACAGAAATATTTTGGCAAATCCAGGGAAAGTATGATAACTAAAAGTAACAATTTTTTTGTGGGGGGGGGCAAGGAAGGGATGTAGAATGGGCAGGAAGAGAAGGAAGGTCTCATACCGGCATTAATGAAGACTTTTCTTAACTACACAACGTGACTATTTTGCTACGTTAAATAAAAAGAATATAAAACCCCAGTCTTCCCTGTCTCGGCAAATATAAACTTTATCCTTCCAGCTGCTCTGGCCAAAAAACTTGCTTTTCCTCCTTTTTTCTCTCAGACCACACTTCCAATCCATTGGTAAATCTGATCTGCTCTATTTAAAAAAAAAATCCACATATCAATGTTTATAGCAGTATTATTCACAATAACCAAAACGTGGAAACATCAACAGATGAATGGATAAACAAAATGTGGCTTATAAATATCATGTGCTGTCATTCAGCCTTAAAAAGGAATGAGGTTCTGGCGCAGGCTACAAATAGATGAACCCCGAAGACATTTCGCTAAGTGAAATAAGCCAGATACTAAAGGACAAATATTACAGGATTCCACTTACAAGGGGTACCTAGGGTAATCAAGTTCAGAGACAGAAAGTAGAATAGTGGCTGCCAGGGGTTGGGCGGAAGCAGTAACGGGGAGTTATTGTTTGATGGGTCTAGAGTATCAGGTGGGGAAGATGAAAAAGTTCTGGACGTGGATGGTGGTGACAGCTGCACAACACTGTGAATGAGCTTAATACCACTGAACAGTACACTTAAAAATGGTTAAAATGATAAATAGTAAGTCATATATATTGTATCAAATAAATTTAAAAATTAAAGAGATTCTGGGGCTTCCCTGGTGGCGCAGTGGTTGAGAGTCTGCCTGCCGATGCAGGGGACACGGGTTAGTGCCCGCGTTTGGGAGGATCCCACATGCCGCGGAGCGGCTGGGCCCGTGAGCCATGGTCGCTGAGCCTGCGCGTCCGGAGCCTGTGCTCCGCAACGGGAGAGGCCACAACAGTGAGAGGCCCGCGTACGCAAAAAATGCAAAAAAAAAAAAAAAAAAAAAAAAAAAAAAAAAAAAATTAAAGAGATTCTAAGGGCAAAACTCCCTTCTCCTTAAATCCAGAGTCTACCCACTTCACAGCCCCTCCCCCGTGCCTCATGCTCCGCCACCTCTCTCCTCTGGATTACCCCCCCAACGGCCTTTTCATGTGTGCCTTTCCTTCTGTTCCCATAGCAATCTATCCTCAGCACAGCACCCAGAGCAATCATTTAAAAAGCCAGACTGTGACTGCGCTCAACCCTCCAGGGACTCGCTCAACCCTCCAGGGACTCGGGAGTCTAAGCGCATCTTTACAATTGTCTCTTGGCCAGGGATGCTCTGCCCCATCCCTCTAGCTCCTTTACTACTCGCTCCCTCCTGCCCTCGTTCTGCTTCCGCACTCTGGCCTCCTCAGTGTCTCAGCACTTGGCCATCTCTCCTGCCTGCAATTCTTTCTGCAGGCGGCCTCAGGGCTTCCTCACCCCACTTCCGGTCTCTGCTCGAAGGTCATCTTTGCAGTGATCTCCCACGGCCACTGCACCTAAAGCAGCACCACACCGCCACGGCAGTAATTTCTAGCTTTTTTCCTGCACTACAGTGCTCCACAGCACTTACCATCCGCACGCTCTAGAATGTACTTTTGTTTCTCTCTTTATTCTCAAGAATATACGCTCCCGAGGGCAGGCCTTTTCTCTTTTGTTCACTGCTGTATCTCCAGAACCTAGACTAGTCCTTTGATATATATTTGTCAAAAGAATAAATTATCTAATCAAAGATAAGTACACAAATTAAGGATAGAAAAAGACTGGACTCATATGTTTACAGGGATTACCTTTGGGTTGTGAAGCTGTTGTTTTTTTCCTTCTTTTTTCAGAAGTTTATTTAATGACTGTAAGCTAACCATATAATTGAAAACTTTTTATTATGAATTTTATTTAAAAAGCAAAAACATCGGGGCTTCCCTGGTGGTGCAGTGGTTGGGAGTCCGCCTGACGATGCAGGGGACACGGATTTGTGCCCCGGTCCGGGAGGATCCCACATGCCGCGGAGCGGCTAGACCCGTGAGCCATGGCCGCTGAGCCTGCGTGTCCGGAGCCTGTGCTCCGCAGCGGGAGAGGCCACAGCAGTGAGAGGTCTGCGTACCGCAAAAAAAAAAAAAAAAAAAAAAAAAGCAAAAACATCAATTTTTACTGATTTGGGAGGTATTCAGAGGAAGAGGCCAAGGCTTCAGCTAGCCAGGCGAGGGAGGGTGCATTGTCTATGACCTGTTTCCTACTCCCGGTTCACCAGCTGATCAGAAAGTGAAGAATAAGAATTTAGGGAAATACTGTGTGGACACGTTTGTCACCATGGACATTGCAGAGTCGGGAGGCATCTGAGGGGACATACACTCAATGGTATCTGTCTAAACGGTACAACTAAACAAGTTATAATAAAGCTGCCCTTTTCAGTCACACTCTAACCTTTTTCTGCACTTAGAATTATTTTCCTAGGTTAGATCACAATCACAAGGAGAAGATGTATTTTTTTTTCTTTTCCCCCAAACAGTTCTCTAATGGAAAGAAGTGATGATTTAATAGTGATCCTCTTATTCAGAGACATGGTATGTTTATTTATTCAACTCGTTTAAAAAATATTCTCTCATTTTTGTCAAATTTTCCAGTTTTTTTTCCCATTAACCATACACACATCTGGCTAAAGTCTCTCCTTGCTGTTGTGAATGAGACCTTTCAAATTTTTGGGGTAGGAGGGCTATTTATCTTTGAGATTTAGGGCTTTTCCAAGGGAGTTAGCAAGTTTTGGAGAAAACTCCAAAAGCTTATATTACATATAGCTTGTATAACCTGTTATGTGCTTCTTAGGATTTGGTTGGGTGTGGTGTCCAAGAGTTTAATTGAATCTGAGTTTAATTGTTCTTTCTGGCTCTGGCTTCTTTGAAACATCCTGGTAGAGCAACTCTTCAGAGATGATCTGTACTGTGATGTGGTTTTGTGACCCTCAGAACCCACAACTCCCACTTTTCTTTTGTTTCAGAGCCATCTACCAAGTTATGAGATCATTTAACTTCTCTTGCTTCCTCCTATGTTTCAGTTAACCCTTCTGGTCTCCTCTGGAACCATCTTCTTCATGAAATCATTTTCATCAAAAGAAAAAAAAATCAGTGCTCAACTTCAGGTTATGCAGGTATTGTTTCTTTTCATACAAACTTTCTGGACCTTTCCCACCAAGTTGTGGCTCTTCCCTCCTTACTGCTCCTCAATGCTTCGTCTCTGCTGTATCAGCTGAATGTTTCTTTGGAAAAGGTAGACTCTCTTGCTGTATTTCACTTTCAGTCCCATCTCATCCCACCGCAGTTACCCACATGGTATCTCCTACTCCAGCTCCCTTTCTCAGGGGACTGGGGAGGCTGACTCACTGAGCCTGAGATACAGTGATACTCTTTAGTACCCTGAAAGCTGAAACCCACAAGGTTAACATCTATATTTTAATGGCAAAATATCAATGTTATATACACAGAATGCTTTTTTTTTTTTTTTTTTGCGGTATGCGGGCCTCTCACTGCTGTGGCCTCTCCCGTTGCGGAGCACAGGCTCCGGACGCGCAGGCTCAGCGGCCATGGCTCATAGGCCCAGCCGCTCCGCGGCATGTGGGATCTTCCCGGACCGGGGCACGAACCCGTGTCCCCTGCATCGGCAGGCGGACTCTCAACCACTGCACCACCAGGGAAGCCCCACAGAATGCTTTTAACTGCATCGAAATTGTGCCTTCTCCTGGCAACACTGCCACTGATGTATGGAAACGACATCAGATGATCAAAATCAACTCTGCTTTCAGATATTATTGTGTTATTTGAATGTAAACTTGCAAAGGTTTCTTAAAGTGTCTTTGTGACCAAAGCCTGGGAAACACCATGGCGTGACAGAGATTTCCAAGTTGTGGGAGCCTTTCTCAGAAATTTAACCCTTTCTGTCTGAATTCGTTATAGTACTCGGGCATGGAGTTGAACTGAGAGGTACATAAGCATAACTGGGTCAACACTAAGTGGTGAACTCTGCACTTTAACCAGAGAGAAATTTCAAGCTCATGCGAACTTTGGCTTGAAGAGGTGAACTTCCACTGAAAGTCTTCAGTGGCTACACATCTTGGGTAGTGAGGCTCAAAACATCCCTCGGATAAAACCCAAAGACAGAGGAATACCCATGCCAAGTTCTATGGTCTGGAGCTTATCACTGAGAAAGGTCTTTGATGTCTTATTTTAGCTCAACAGAATTCTTGCAAATTTTCAATTATATTATGTGATATATATTCATGCCAAAATATAAAAAATGTTCTTCATCACTCACTAGCTTATTACTAGCATTTATATATCACGTCCTCTGACCTGAATCTGTATTCTATGGCCTCAGGTACCTTCTGGAATACTATGTATTTCATAAGGAATTGCAATCTGCCACGGCTTAATGTAATGATGTAAATACATTCGGGTAACTTTCTGTGATCTGGTCTTGGCTACACTTCTCAGTTCCAGCTCCCTCAGGAACCCCAACTTCCCTCTTTGCTTGGGCTGCTCTCTAGCTGGAAGGCCCTTCTTTCTCTTGGCTTCCTGCACAGTGTGGGGAACAGCAGTACCAAGAAACCTTTCTAAACTCTCCGAACTGTAGCCTGGGGGGTTGAGTGCCCTCTCCTCTGCTAGCCCCTGCGAGTCCTGATCAAAATAACTAGCGTCTTACATTCTAATGATCTGTTGATCTGTTGGTTTACTCATGACTCAAGCTCCTCAGGACTCTCTTTTTTCAACTTTTGATCCACTGACACCCGGTATAGGTCCTGACACAAGGCACTCCATAAATCTCAGTTGAATTGAGCTAAATTGGACTCTTATATGGAATGAATTATTACTTTCTCCATAAAAGTAGATAGAGCAGAACACCCAGAAAATAACTAAGGAGAAGGGTGTTTTGGATAAACCCCAATATGTTTGCAATTATACCAGAAGCTCTTGATTACTCAGAGACAAAGAAAACCCTTGGTTTGGATTATCCCAAACAAACAAACAAAAGTCTTAGAAAATATGCAAATTGTTCCAAACAAAGAAAATCTTAGAAAATATGCAAATCAGACGCCAGTTCACAGCGTTTATGTGCTCTTTTTCCCCTTGGACATTCCTGGGTGGTGGTGAGGAAATGAAGAAGGCGTGATCACCCTGCGGGACTAAGAACCAATATTCAATCTAGTTGAATGATGCAAAAAACAACCTTTGCATCTCCACCCTCCGGAAATAAATGATTAAAAGAGATGTTCAGAGGAAAAGGAGGAAGAGCTAGTTGGGACCTAGATCAATTAGAAGCTAACTTTTTTTTTAAAAGTAAAATTTGACTGTGTATCAATATATACTGAGAATTGAACATGCAAAAATAGTCCTTCTAAAAAGGAATCAAGAGCACTAGAAAATGTATGGCTCTGAAACTTTATTTTCTAGGGATATAGTTCCCAGAATAGTAAAAGTAATTAAGAACAGAATTTGTTTTGCTTTGTTTTATTTTAATCTTCTTTATTGTGCTGTTTAAAAAACTTAAAAGTACCAGAAAAATGAGGACAAAATTAGTAACAAAATATTCTTTTTTATTATGAGAATTATAATTTTAAAATGTTCTGATGTTACTGGAGAAGTTGTATAAGATAGGGCACCTTATCTCAATGCTCAGTATGTTTACTTGTTATATCATTCTTACAAGGTTTTATAATTTTGTGATGGCTCTGTATTTTATCTTCTTAAAAACCATCTCATAAAGCATCAATTCTCTGATTACTAGTAATTCAATCTGTGAAACATAATGGCCTATATTTCAGATTGTAGGAAGTTTTTTCTTTAAAAAATTTATTTTCCTGCTTTATTGAGATATAATTGACGTATAACATTACATAAGTTTAAGGTGTGCAGTGTGTTGATTTGATATATTTATACATTGCAAAATGATTACCACCGTAATATTAACTAACACCTCCATTCCGTCATCTAATTACCATCTGTTTTAGGAAATTATATTTTAAAAACTCGAAACTTCAAAAACCATTTACCTATGGACATATAAAAGCTAATATATGGCTGAGTAATATTCCATTGTATATATGTGCCACATATAGCTGATTCACTTCGTTGTACGGCAGAAACTAACACATTGTAAAGGAATTATACTCCAATAAAGATGTTAAAAAAAAAAAACTAACATATGGCTTATGTTGAAAATTTATTGACTTTCATGGCAGAGACTTCTAGTTGCCTCCCAGTATATCTCCTCTCCCCTTCTTAGATGCAACCACTTGAATCTTGGGTGAACACCTTCTCCTCTAGCTCAGACTGTGTTCCTCTGGCTCTCTTACTGCAGCTAGGTATGGCCATGTGACTAGCTTTTGGCTAATGAAAGCTAAGAGGAAATGTGGTGGGCAATGTCTAGGAAAGAACTTCAAAGAGAAAGGGTTAATCCTTCTTTCCTTTCTTGTTGGCTGGAATGTTGATAAAATGGCTAGAGCTTAAGCAGCCATTCTGGACTACGAAGAAGGACACGAAAGTTGACAGTGCAGCAAGATAGAAGAAATCTGGTCCTGGATGACTGTGCAGCTGCCATACCAGTCTGGAACTACCTGACACCACTGGACTTTTTTTCACATGAGAGAGAAATGTTTCTATCTTGTTTAATCCACAGTTACTTCTTTATTTAACGTAAAAAAATATGCCATAAAATAACTTGCTTTGCATGATACATGCTAGGGAGCCTTAGTGATAACTTGGAACCAAGCAGCTTTTGACCTCATTGATGATCTCTTTTCCTTACCATCTCATGGAATGCAAGAATTGTGTCCAGTTGTGAGCTTTATTGAAGTAGATGGCACAGTGACATTCATGGTTTCTTTTATGAGCATTTTTGATTGCTCCCTGGCACGCAACTCAAAAACAAGCTGTACGGTCTTATGAGCCAGAGTGCTGCGCTTATAGGGGTGATATGCTTTCTGCCCATCTCACCGGCTCCATCTCATAGCACTCTTTCCCACTCTCTCTGCTCCAGCTACACTGACATTTTAGTCTTTGAATCTACCAGGCTCATTCCTGCCTCCGAGCTTGGGCACGGGCTGTTCCTTCAGCCCTAAAATGTTCTTCTTCACATGAAGGCATCTCCACATCATTGGAATTTCTGCTTAATCATCTGTTCTCCAAAAACACCTTCCTGGAGCAGCCATTACAGTCCTGTCCCTTACTATATCATCCTGTTTTCTTCCTATCACTTTGTGAAATTATCTTTAGTCGTTCAACATTTAGTCATTTGTTAACAGACTCAGTGACTGTTTCTCCCTCTCCTTGCTTCTCTCAACCTGAACGCTAATGGGTATCTTGTCTAATTAACCCATTACCTTGACATGGTGCCTAGAGCCGATTAAGTACTCGATAAATAATTACGGAATGAACGAACGCGAGAATGCACTGACTCTAGAGAACAGCCAAAGTTCTGCCGCACTAAGAGCAGCTTTGCTCAGCTTTCCACGCCTTGTTCACTGCCATGGCACTTGGGGTGCACCACATCATCCCTCACATTTATGACGTCAACAGCTCATCAATAAAAAAATGAGACCCTTAAGGGAAGTGACCAATTCTGTTCACCCTCTGCATCCTCTACCGCCTAACAAAGAGCCCGTAACACACATACACTAGAGACTCAATATATATTTGCTCTGTATGGTAGGAAAGGGTGCTGTGTCTACAAAAAGCAATGCCAGCTCTCACAGTGACTCTAAAGAGAGCTTTAACTTTAAAATGTGTGCCAATGTCCTGACTGGCCATTGCATTTGTCACATCCATGTCTCTCTTTGCTTCTCAGTGTTTCTACAAGGCTTCTCTTTACAAAATGGGCTTGGAAGTGGCCACGCAGCCAGCTTCTTTAAGACCCGTGATGGTGTGCCTGTCTCATTCACTGTCAGGGCCCTGACCCATGGCATGTTTTACTGGATGGGATCCCAACTGTTGGCTCATTGAAGAGCATCTGACAGAGTTTAGGGTTCTTGTTCTCTCCAGGCTACTTGGCTAAACCCAGTAATCTTGCATGAAACTCCTTCATATCGTAACACTGCTCCACCCTATCCGCAAGGCCTGGTCTTGTGACCAATAAATTATTACATGCTATCTAGGTAATTAAAAGCTGAGAGATGAATAAGGACTATTTTAAACCAGGAAATTCCTCATATGCAAAGTAATTCATTATGCTGGTAAAATGGGCAACAGCACAACTTAGGAAAATCGTATCACTAACGTGGTTTATTAATACCTTTCCTACAGGGGTGACACTAAAAGGGTTCAACAAAGATTTTTATTGTTTTTCAGAGAGACTTTACTAACCTCAATCAAGAGATCTGAAATTCTGTAAAACACATGCTCGTTCCCTAACTTCAATTTCCTTCAGTAGTTTTATAGATCCCTCAGGCCAGGGAGAGCAGAACCAGATGCGCTTGGGAAGACTTTACAGCGTGTGTCTGCAATGCCGCGATACATTGAAAAGCTCTGCCGATACTAAGCTTCTGGTATAAATCGTGATATGAAATGATCCTTGATGTAGCGTACTTTTTACTTTGTAATCTGGTCTACTAATCATAGTGCCTAAAATATTTTCTTCTGGAAATTCGAAAAATACCCAGTAACATCATCTAGACAAGTTGAAAAAGCAGGCCAGCATATGTTTATATAACATAGCACTTCTCCCCAGGGCCTACCTTGCCCCATAAATTGTGGTACCCGTGTGAAAAAATACAAGTCAGGTCTGAAGGAAAAAAAAAAAGGCCTCCTCTTAAATCACAACCATATTTGTGAGAGGAAAGGAAGACAGAGACAAATTTAAAGTTGCAGTCAAGCTTGCCACGCTATTTTCTTTTTATTTTCCTTTCCTAAATAATTTCTTATTGTCGCATTTTCCACCTTTGTAGAATCCACTCTCCCCCTACCCTGATGTCATAATTCTTTTTTAATTGTTAAATAGTTCAGTCATTTGTGGTACTGGGATACTTGTTAATCATTATCATTTGAATCATTATTAGGGGAAGAGATGTAGAATTACTGTAGTGGAAACAACACTGTAGGAAGGAATGTTTCCCAAGTGGCAACACCCTGCCCACCAACTGAGAACAGCCCTCCCTAGCTGCGTCTGGAGAGACTGCAGTCTGCCCTAAACGCTCAGGTATCTGGGGGATGGATTTCTGGTAACTTCAGGCATGCAGAATGTGCTGAAGGAAGGGGGAAAGAAACGATGCCTGATCAGTGATACAGGCAGCTGGGCAGAGCTGAAGATGGAAATATTACATGCAGATAACGGATGGCTTAGTTTACCAACCAGATGGAAGTAAGTACTTAGATTGGGGCACTGACACTAAAAGGAATTTATACCTTCGAAGTTGATAAGGCTGGGAGAAAAATGCAGAGGAATGAAAAGGTGAGAGAAGAAATGTAAAAGCGACAGAGAACAGGGTGTATGGTGGTTAAGGGAAAAGACTGGCTGGGTTCCAACAGCAGCTCAGATACTTACAAGCTGACATTGGGAAAATTATTTAACCACTCTGTGTCAGTGAAATGTGTAATAGGAACTACCTCACAGCGTTGTGTGAAATGCTCAATGTTAAACGACTGAAGACATGAAAAGTACTTATGACAGTGACTGACTCTCAGTAAATGGGGCCCTGCTACCATCTGAGTGGCAACTGTACATTCTCTGATGATGTGGTTTTCAATTTCATATATATATATATGTATATATATAGTCATCATCGCCAGATTTAAAATGAGATGTTAATTGTTCGATCCAATTTTCCTTCCCGGATAAGTTTTTCTTTCCTATCTCTGTCGGTTTTGAAAACATAATACCAGAAGAGGAGGGGCCCAATTCCAAACAGAGCTCTTAAAAGTGAGGAGCTCTCAGGAGTGGGTCTGAAATTTGGGATAGATATTTTCTCATCCTGCATAGGTCCAATGAGTCAAGGCAGAATCTTCAATGACCCCATGACGGCTGGGGTCATTGTACTGAAGCAGGTACTCCCGTTTAAGCTGGGATCTTACGGCCAGCCACTTGGCTTGTGCCTTCCGGGTTTCCAGATATATATATATATACATTTTTTTTTTTTCCGGACGCGCAGGCTCAGCGGCCATGGCTCACGGGCCTAGATGCTCCGCGGCATGTGGGATCTTCCCGGACTGGGGCACGAACCCGTGTCCTCTGCATCGGCAGGCGGACTCTCAACCACTGCGCCACCAGGGAAGCCCTATATACACATTTAAAAAAAAAAAATGAGCTGGGTATTACATATGCTGATTTTGCTATTAAGAGGACATGAGAGGCCAGGATACAAAGTGAGGCAGAATTTCTATACGTGTGTTGAGGGAGTTAGGTGGGTGTTGAGAAGAGAGAATTAAAAATCTTGGCACTTTTAAAAAGAGACAGGAATGCTTTTATATCTGGCTAACTGAGGGAAATTGATCATGGCCCTGGGTATCCTGGGAAACAGCAGATAAATCAGGGAAATCAATGGAATGCAAGGAAAATGGCTGCAAGGAGAAAAGAAAGCATTCCCATCTGAGAGAAAGGAATAGGAATGGGCCCTGAAGAGAAGGTAGTTACTCAAGATCTGAGAGTAACCAATGGGATTTGAGGAGAAAACCTGGGATGAATTCTCTGGGTCACCTGCTATTGCTCTGCTTATCACAAAGGTTTGTGATATGGATTTAAAAGAAACAAAGAATGCCTGCTGCACAATAAATATTGGTTCCCTTCCCTCCCCCTCGTGGTGAGCAAGGATTTTCTTTCAACATATTGAGAGAAATGGCTCTGTCTTCAGATGGGGGCTACAAAGACAAATCAAGGACATAAATTGGAAATGACTGTAAAATCCTGATCTACGTATGAATATGCGTCCAAGCTGAATATAGAAGCATGAGATCCGTACCTGTAAGTTGCCTAACTTGTGTATAATTTGCACTCTGAGTTCCAGTTGACATTAACTAGAGCAGAATAGTCTGTGCCCTTCAACATTTTAGATACTCCTCTGGAGAGAACACAGTGAAGAGAAGTCCACAGAAAATCTGAATCCTAGGAGTTGGAAGCAACTTCGCAGGTGCAGGTGAGCAAGGCTCCGCTGAGTAGCACTACTGTCCGATACTGGGGCTGGTTACATGAGACCAGCATTCTGTTCTGCTGCTGGAAAGCGCCACGTTGGGGAAATTTCTGGATGTTAGCAAGATGTTCTTATCTGAGCTGAACTCTGCCTCTATGTCACCTCTACTCTATCATTTCTCACGTGTTTGTGCAAAACAAGACGCAGACGTAGAGAATGGACTTGAGGACACGGGGAAGGGGAAGGGGAAGCTGGGATGAAGTGAGAGAGTGGCATGGACATATATACACTACCACATGTAAAATCCATAGCTAGTGGGAAGCAGCTGCAGAGCACAGGGAGATCAGCTCGGTGCTTTGTGACCACCTAGAGGGGTGGGATAGGGAGGGTGGGAGGGAGGGAGACGCAAGCGGGAAGAGGTATGGGGATATATGTATAGGTATAGCTGATTCACTTTGCTATACAGCAGAAACTAACACACCATTGTAAAGCAATTATACTCCAATAAAGATGTTAAAAAAAACCCCAATAACAACAAGCAAGGAAAACAAACTTACTTCACGATCCTTTACTTAACATTTATGGGGCACTAGGAGCCTGAGGCCATTATGTCAGAGCAACCAGTAAAGACACGAAGGGGCAGTGGACACGTGAGGAGGAGGGTGATCATTCTGGCACAGCGGCTAGGGTGTAGAGGATGGAGGGAGGAAGACCGGGACGACCGACATGTCCACACATGTGAGGGGGAAGAGGCGTGGGGGAACCAGTGCTGTCAGGAAAAAGAAAACAGAGATTCCCTCGTCCACACAAATCCTTGAAATACCTGCCACGAGGGGCAGTCCCTTTAGACTTCTAATTTCCAGATTATACACCGCAGAATCCTTTGAATAACTATCATCAGAGAAGCAGCACCGGGCAGTGTATAAGGTAGCTGACCCTGGGACCACACAGCTAAGTCAAAGCGTACCTCTGTCACTTAGTACCAGTGGGGTATCAGATGAGGTACTTAACTTCTCTATGCCTCTGTTTTCTCACCTGTAAAACAGGTATGGTAACAAGTTTGCTGGGAGGATCCAGTGAGCTGAGGACAAGCACGTCCTGAAGGTCACGGCCAACACGACGGCATCCACCTTGACTTCTTTTCCTCTCACTCCTCACGTCCAATCTGTCAGCAAATCCTATTAACGCTACCTTCAAACTAGATTCAAACTCTGACCACTTTCACCACTGCCACCCTCCTGGCCCAAGCCACCATTACCTCTGGCCTGGGTTACTGCAATGATCTCCTAAGTAGTTCATAACACAGCAGTCATAGTCCTGCTCTGAGAACGTAAGTCAGATCATGACACGCCTCTCTCAAGCCCCTCCAATGGCTCTTTATTTGACCGTGAGTAAAAGCCACAAGGCGCTATGGGAAGCAATGGAAATCATGGTTCTCGGTTTCTCTTGCCTGCTGTGTTCTCTACAGCACCTACATCGGTCTATATATTTCACTTAATTATTTTATTTGCCTGTCTCCTTTCAGTAGAAAGTTGAGGAGGTCATGGATTTTTGTTTATTTATCCACTAATGAATCCACAGCGCCTGACCCACAGAAGAATCTCAACAAATAATTGTTAAATCGATTGAATGAGTGCACATCAAGTACTTAAAGTGTTCAATATACCTTAGGTATTTTTGGTGTTACTTTTCCCCAGATCTTGGTTGTCTTTTTGAAGAACTTCTCTATTGTGCGAATGCTTTTTAAAACCACACAGTACCTCATCCTCCAAAATATCACCTGAACCAGGATGGGGGGAATGGGGCTGCTATTTTCGGTCTTGCCTACCCATCTCTATTAACGCTGTACTAAGCTGGGCGCCCTTATTACGCCTTTAGACAACCCAAACATACGGACATATTTAATTATTTAGTTTTGGAAGGAACTCATGCCAAACCAATACAGGGAAAAACTGGAGTCCTTGGGGTATGGTCCTTGGATTAGACACTCAGGGCCCTGGTGGTGGTGACAGAAAGTTGCCTTCCCCACACCAGGAATGCTTTGCAATAGCGTTATGTTCTGGGGGATACCTTGTGCTGTGTTTCATTACACGGATTACATAAAGCATGTCAGGTCCGGAAATGCTAATATTTGTACTTATCCTGGTGTTATTTACAACACTATATTACTACATGTAATATATAATAATATATATGTAAAATGTATTATAATAGTATATTGCTATGAAAGTTAACAGATGAATAGGTAAGTTTTATTCAGGATGGTTGGCCAATTATATACATACATATATATATATACACACACATACAGATGTAACTATTGGCACATAAATGAATGTTTCACATATATGTATTTGGCTATATTCTTGACTGAAACATAGAATTTTAAGATTAAAAAATGTAAATCTAAGGGTAGTTACTTCTTTCTGAAATTAACTGGATTGTAATAGAACTAGTGACTATGCACAATAAAAATGTTCAAAAGTTGAGTACTGACACAACATTTTTGGGTCCTAAAACCCTGGTGCCTAGGAAACAGTAAACGTAGGCTATCACTCCTTGGGAATGTGAGTGGCGTTCTTGTTATCTTCCTTTTTTGCAGTTGTTGTGAGGCTCATTTACACACACATGCATACCAAGATGCTTTGCAAACAGTAAGTACTAAATAAATTTAAACTATTATTCTTTTCTTTAAATACATTAAACAGATTTACATTTTGGACAACCAGCCAAGCCTACAGCTGAATTAATCCATTCTCCCTACTTTCGATGGAGCACCGGCTATTTAAACATTATATTCAAAGTATCAGTAGCAATAAAACAACAAGAAAAAGCAGCCCTGTTAGCACTTTGCACTGTATATGAAGTGAACAGAAATGTGATGGGGTACTGACATCCATTTCACTTTGAATTAAACACAGCATCACCGCAAATCTCAAGAGATGATATTAAGTTTTGTGTTTGGGTAATACCAGGAATTCTACAGGCAAGGGTAGAATTATATTTGGTTGGCTAAAAGCCAGTCAAACTTCACACTTGTCCTAGAAGTAGGTGGTCAAAAACTCTGTTCTTGTCTTCAAAGCGATTGGCTACAGCTGCTCAAACTATCTCGATTTCAAAATCTTTTGTGTCACTCATTTTGAAAATAAAATATTCGGACATGAGGTAAAATGAGGTCTATTGAAAAAGATATTAAGTTAGAATTGACCTTGGGGGAAAAGCAGGTCGAATCGGACAGTGCACATCAAATAAAAACAAAGAATAGAATTGGAATTTCCAAGTGGCATCAGCAGACATACACAGTCTTTGATTTTATTTCTTCAGGAAAAAAGGACTCAAACCAAGGGAAGGAGGTGATGCATTCACAGCTTTCTCTCTGTTCTCCTCAAAATACATGCTGTAAATTTTCTCAAGTTCACAGTACATGTTTCAGAAGAAGCCTTCCCTTTGGGTGGAAGGAAGTACATGCTCCTTGATATGTCTGGTTTTGCTGTAATAGTATGTAATGCCTCTCTCTAATAAATTTAACCACAAAATTGTTTTTTTAATGTGCCTGCATTCTGCTAATTTATAAAAAGCAGGATGCTGTCAGATAAAATTTCATGAACATGATCTATAAACCAGACTGTCAAAAGTGAAAGGTACTCAGGCAGTACTTAGGGAAACAAATAATGGAAACCCCTGGAAAGGTTTCCTGTGACTGCAGGAAAACAATGTACTGTAACGGAGCTCACATTACCTTGATTTGCAAGTTACTGTGAGGTCACAGGAAATCCTGAAATGTTTTCCACATTTTCTTTTATACATTTTATGTCAAATTTCCTGCAATTGAAATCATACACCCTCCTACTGCTGGAATCTCTTCTGAACGAAAGGAGATCTTGTGACACTCCCCCACGAACACCTAATAACTCAGTTCCTACCAGTGTAACAAGAAAGTGACAGATGGAATTGAGAGTGGACCATGATAAGGCTGAAATGTCAGATATCCTAACTCTTTCAAAATGAAAACCGAACTGATGTCATTAAGACAACTCTAAAAGTGCATTTAATCTAGTGACAGTAGCCTTTTCTTTAGAATAAGAGATAACAAAAAAAAAAAGACAGACTGTCCCAAGACATAAGCTCACCATTTCTCCAAATCTCTTGTTCAAAAAGTATGCATGGATTGATGGTCTAATTTTAAAATGGCATCCTCTATATGGATATTCTTTTTTTTGCGGTACGCGGGCCTCTCACTGCTGTGGCCTCTCCCGTTGCGGAGCACAGGCTCCGGACGCGCAGGCTCAGCGGCCATGGCTCACAGGCCCAGCCGCTCCGCGGCATGTGGGATCTTCCCGGACCGGGGCACGAACCCATATCCCCTACATCGGCAGTGGACTCCCAACCACTGTGCCACCAGGGAAGCCCTATATGGATATTCTTAACATGATTCAAGCTCCCGACAACCACATTTTATTAACCCAGCTATGCTTACGAAAGGGTAAGTCAGATTTAAGTAAAACATCCAAGTTTAAAATATTCTCTCAATTTTTATACTCACAGCTGTGGAGTTTAAAAATAGCTTTTAAAATGGACGAATACTATTTTAATATAAACCCAAGCCAAGTAATTATAACTCATTAATGAATACCAATTTTTAGGGTTTGTTAGATCATGAGTGATTAGGATACATTACCTCTCCTGACATATCAGGGGCCATGGGGACAGCAGGCCACAGAGATGAGTAGATTCCAAAAAACACCACCCAGAGTGCGATGCTGCCCCAGATCGCTATGTGGCTGAACTGTGAAGGAAGAGAATCTGAGTTAAAGGACTATCAGGTAGTTGGAGGACTCCCACACTGATGACGCTTTCACAAATTTCCTTATTAATTTTTTTACTACATCCATAAGATATTACCCACGGCCATTATTAACTAAATAATTGCATGTTTTAATTGGATCTTTCATTAAACACTCATCTCTTCCACATCGGTTATAACGCTGGTGGTACTGGCATGTAGAACCGTTCCTTCTCTACCCCTTTGGCGGGTCTCACCTTTCACCCTTACCTTTTTTATCCGCTACCATCTTTAAGCCTCCTTAGTTTTTGCTCCAAATGCTCTTACTGAAAGATGCTAAGACACTTGTATGAATATTAATCTCTGTGTTGATGACTGTCAAATCCAAATTTCTTGTGCCCATCTTTCCCTTGAGCATCTAACTTTCTTTTTATTTATTGGGTCTCTCTACCTGGATGTGAATATACTTCAGTACGAACATATCTAAAATGGAACTTGTTTTATTCAGACTGGATATCTACAAATGTCTGAGGACAAATCTTTCTCTGATATTTTTGGTCTTCAGAATCATTTTCCAATGAGTTTTCTGCCAGTCTTGGGATACACTCTACTAAGAAAAGATTCCTAGTCAGTAAGTTTGAAGGCTTCCTCCCGTCCAGGGATATTTACAATGTACAACAATATATTAAGGGCTCTTGAGAAGTCTTGTGGTAAATAAACTTATTTAAGTTTTACTCAGTGTTTCCACACTAGAGTCTCCAGTTCCCCCTAGTCCATTCCTGACTGCTCTCCCCCCCACTATAATGATCAACCTGTGGAACTAGGGTAAAGGGACACATGCAGTTAGAACGAAAAACAACAGCAAAAATTAGTGATGACACATAAGTAAATGGGATATTCCTTGGTTGTGACTACAGAGTCTCTTACCCAGGTCCAATACGATGTCTCCAATCCAGCTTTCAAACACACAGTTATCACCACAAACTAAAGCAGAAGGGAAATGTTATTTTATTTCATAAATATGATAGTTCATCAAATTGGACTGGTAGATTACTCACAGCTTGACTTGTACGTCCAACAAGCAAAGAAACAAGTGAGTTAGCTGGGTGGCTGAACATCATGACCACGACCGGCTGGAACTGCCATTTACAGCATCACGTTCCCGACTCCCTTCCCTGCCTTCCCCTCACCCTCACTGGCTGACAGTCCAGCCGTGAGCTTCTGAGCATGGGCCTGGCTACTTCGTGTACAATTCAGGAACAGTGATGGAGAATCATCTATAGTAATCTTGGGTTTCCAAGCCTGCTTTAATTTTATTTTTTATCAACTGTAGTACTTAAAGCCTCCATTTTCTAAATTTTAAAGATAAATTATAAAAGTAATATAACTGGATATTTAGAAATCTGAACACTTACTCTGTAACTTTACTTACCTGAAACCCTGCAGAGTAGAATGTAAGAGCCTGTTACATCTCCATGCTGTACACACCCGCTGTCACTGGTGCCCATGCTACTAATTCTAAAGCAGGGGGACCCGGGTTTAACGAACTGCGCTGTGTCTTCCATAGGATAGCATAATGGCTAAATGGAGTCAGACTGTATTGCCCTGGAGTCAGACTATTTGTGCTCAAGGCTCCATCATTTATTAACTGTTCTGATAAGGCACAAGGCAAATTACTTGACCTCTCTGTGTCTCAGCTCCTTCATCTGTAAACTGGGACTGATAAAGCTCACCTACTCTATAGGTAAAACACCAAGAACAGTGCTTAGCACTGCAGCATTATCTATTATTATCTATTTATAATCAAAAACATTAAATACTGTTGGTAGCCAAAGGAATTTGGGGCACTTTCAGTAGTTTGCCGGGATGGAAGTGTGACGCTTGCCTAGCACTGGTGCTCAGTGGTGAGAGCTTCAAGGGCGCAGTCCTACTTTTGGGCACTGTTAAGGGTTTGTACACAGTATTAGATGCTTTCCAGTGGCGTCATAAAGTCAGGACAAAGTGAAGCATTTGAGCTTTCTCAGCGGGATATCTAATAGCAATTTAGGATAAATATCTGTAGAAATAAAACTCTTGTTAAAATTTAAGTGTTTAATTTAAGCTATATAAAAAATTCTAAAACAAGAGAGAGGTTTTGACACAAAGTTAAAGAAACACTCTCTCTTAAGCCTTGGATACTTTAAAGTCCCTCAGAGACATCTATGACATCTACTTTATTTCTAAACTTAGTCCATCAAGTATTATTTCTGTTTTGCACTCGTGTTGTATGAGAACAAACCACTAGCCCCCAAAATGTGTTTTCCCTTTTTTTTTTTTTTTACTACTTCATTGAGGTCAATGCAAAGGAGAGCCTCGATTTGCCAAAACCTTAATCCCTCTGTTACTTAATGGTCTTAACTTCCTATTATTCAGTTATTTAAACATTGTATTATAGTTTTTCCACCGAGTCAGCCGTACCAATGGCCGCTTAGTATTTAGGACAGCGCACTGCCCCCACTTGGGGGCCATGGAGAGGAAAGGACACTGGCTGGAGAATTCAGAGTTCAAGGTTGGAGTAAACTTTTATTAGAGACTAATTGTGTGACCTTGAGCATTTGCATCCAAGTGGAGCTTTTGACCTTAGAGGGAAAAATGGTTTTAAAACCTTTTTTGGTTCTTTAATGGCAGGGTGCAGCTCACACTCAACTGTGCATCCTCCTTAAGTGTTTGACATAGTGACTTAACACAGCGAGGTCCATGCCTCGTGTGGGTTAAATGTCCCAAAAGAGTGGAGATTTCTCTCCCAACTTTATTTTCATTAAGTTCTAGAATAATTATCGGTTAAACACCCAAGTAGAATGGTACTATTTGCCATAAATTTAGGAAAGCAAAAGAAATACGAACAAGGGCAGTAAAATAAAACTGAGGAAGAAGGGACAAGGAAGAGAAAAAGGGAAAGTGAGGCAGTAAGTGTAAAGAAGGAATATTGAAAATAGGAGCAACCAAAGGCCTATAAAGTCAGTGAACCTAAATGACATTTTTATACCCTAATATAAAATAATCTCTTACTAGTCGAAACATCTCATTTCATTTTTAAGAGGAAGTGTAAACAACCCCTAAATCCAGAAATGCACACATTTAAATTTGAAAATGAGCTCATATGAAAATTCAATTTTATATGCAAACGAGGCAAACGTTCCACACTCACAGTGTAAACGAAGTTTCCCAACAGCAGGTAATCAGAGGTCTTCCCATTTCCAAATACAGTACCTGCATGAAAAGAAGAGAGACTTGTTAGAACTGAAAATAACTGAGGTCCTTTCAGAATCCTTTCAAAGACAAGTCAATTTAGGAGTGCTGAACAAAAGAAGGGGAACCAAGAGCCATACAATGGAGCCAGAAATGAGGCTAATTTAACAAAACACTGTATGAAGTCTCATAAGGTTGCTTAACATGGGTCACAAATGAAAATCAAATTTCCAACAGTCAACATGAAGAAGGCAACTGGACTTGTTAACCAATTCTCAGGGTTCGTGAGATTAAAAAAAAAAAAAAAATCATTCAAGTGGAGCTTAATGCTATGGGCAGTAAGACAGAAGGCATTCTGAACCCTTAGAAAAGAACTTTGTTAACAGTATAGATGAGGGCTTTAGGGAGCCTTCTTACTATCTCTCACAGTTGTTGGCATTGGACCAAAAGAGCAACTTACAGAGGGCTGGGGAGCACCAGTATAACTCCAGGCACATGGCTCTTTGAGGATCTGGCTGAATTCAGGGGTACATCTAAAGGTATTCTGTTTTTCTAGCAATGACTTAATAAACATGCCTTTAGATGAAGGGAGTGGTACTGACAAACCAAAATCACTATTACTGATTAAAAAAATCAAATAAAAAATTAAAAAAATAACCATAATTTAATCATTGGTACCATTGAAAAATGTAAAGCCCATGGTATGTGTCATACAGTAGTTTACTTATGCACATATTTGACAATAGCTATTCAAAGCCTAATATGGAAGTACAAAATATGTTAGAGTAAACTGAGAGGAGACACGGAGCATGGTGCTGGTATGAAGAAACAAGGAGAGCCAGGTGAGCTTTGGACATACAGACCAGGCGAGGTTCTGTTACAAGTTGTGTCATCTTGGTTTATTTATAATCAATCTCCACTGAATTCAGTTTCTTCACTTAAAAGATTGAGTGAAACTCCCTACTTTGGAGGAGCTTTGAGATTACAATAAGTTAAATATATAAAGCACCCAGCCATGCTCCACAGTGTGACCCTGCCTCCCCTCTAAGGTTTTCAGATAAAAGTAGCCACGAAGCGCTGCTTAAGGGGCAGCCCCGAAACCTAGGAGACTACCTTTCTCTATGGAGTATCCCACGATGAAGGACACAGGATCTGACATGCTAACATGTCTTGTGGTAATGTGGTGGACAGACATAAATGCCTGCAATTAATCTGTGAACTTTCATAGAACCAAATTAACAAACTCAAATCTACAAAATAACTGAAAGCATCTTGTGATTACTTCTGGACTTCCATACTTCTGCTATGTGGCACGTTGGTTAGGTCCCTTAATCAATATAAGCAAGTTATCAAAAATAATCGTAGTTGGGTCCAACTAAACCTTCTAGTCACCACTGGTTTGTCATAAGCTGGAGATTCATTTCAAAATCGAATCGAGGAAAAAAGTTAAAAGCCTGTTGCTGTGTTTATCAGGTTTGGCATTTGGATGATTTAGGTAAATTATTCGTGCTAAAACTTTCCGGTCTCTGGACCCCTCTACACTCTTAAAAATTATTAAGAATCCCTCAAAGCTTTTGTTTATGTGGTTTATATCTACCAATATTTACCAAATTAGAAATTAAGACAGAAATTAAAAAAATTTGTATTGATTTACCTAACAATAATATACCCTATATATGTAACATAAAAACAGATTTTATGAAACCTATCTATTCTTCCAAACAAAAAAATTAGTGAGAAAATTGGCACTGTTTTACATTTTTACAATCTCTTTAATGTCTGGGTTAATAGAGCTGGATTCTCATATTGTTTTGGTTGCCATATATGAGGGAAATCCAAATTCACAGAGAGATGGCGTTATAAAGGAGAGAAGTATTTTAGTAATCTTTTCTAATAATTGTGGTTATTCCTTGATACTACTTTAAAACTCAAGAAGTTTCTTACAGTGGCGGAGATAGTTTCCTAAAGGTTGGTAGCAGTGTAGAATCTGAAACTGTTTTGGTGGGAAGCATGCTGTCGTGCATACTGAAGTAGAGATATACTGTTGTACACACAAAACTTACATAATGCTATAAACCCATGTTACAATAAAAAAAAAATACACCTAACCTTAAAAAAAATCCATTGGTCCATTTTGCATTTTGAATGGATCTTTTACTTATGCACGATTCTGTAACCTCATGGAAGTAGCTGGCTCAGCTCACAACTCAAACAAGCCCCAAGACACTCTACCTTGATAAAGCTGCTGCATGGTTGGTATGCAGCCGCTTTACGCATACTTCCCATTTTGTCACACAGAATATTCCTAAGACGTGTATCGAGTTTCAGGATTTAATAAAAGTATTAGGTTTACAGCTTCTTCAAGGGCATTCTTAAGTGAAATAGCTTTTCGGGGTTGTTTTTTTAACATGGGTGCATGGCAGTGAAGAATGACTACTAATACAATTGTACCCCTGTTTGTGTCAAGGTACCAGCAATTTTACCCACTATTCCTCTTGCGTCAGCAATGAAAAAGACAAATAAGGTCTTGATACTATAAAAAGTTTGAAACTATTTTTAATTTTGAAATTGAACTAATTTCAATTTCAAATTTTGACCTCATTCATGGACCTGAAAAGGTCTCGAGTAGTCTCAGGTGACCATATTTTGAGAAACGCTGAAGCAAGTCGATGAATGAATACTTAGCCATACATTACATAGTTATTTCTATTTCTTCTGTACCCCATCCTTTCAAACGCTAAAGAAAACAAAAACTCCTTATGTAAAAATAAAAACAAGACAAAAAAAGCAGAATGTTAAAACACAATTTGTGCTATATGCTATTATCTCTTAAGAAGAGAAAGCACATGTTCTCTGGACTTGGCTGGGTTTGGGTTCCTCAGACAGCACCCCTTGTGAACTGGTTCTGCTGAGGCTGGCTGGCTTTGGCAGTTCCCTAGACAAATGCAAAGGGAGACTCTTCTGGGGCTGGAATTACTTAGGAATTCCTTTCAAACCCTGTCATTGCTAAAGTGTTCTGGATTGGTAAGGTGATGTGGAGGCGGCTTGGTTTGAGCTACTTTTGATATGAAGTTTCTTTTTTTTCTGATTTAGAACCCTAAAATAGCAGTTTCATAGATGGACATGCCTAGTTTTTCATACCTACATTGATTTTGTGTTATGAAAATAAACTACCTGGAGAACTTGTCTAAAGTCCTTTATCGTTCCCTAGATTTCAACACCCTATGTCTCCCCTAAGTGAAAGCAATCCAAGTGTCCATCAACTGAGGAATGGATAAACAAAATGTGGTCTATACGTACAATGAAATATTATTCACCCATAAAAAGGAATGAAGTACTGATTCATGCTGCAACAATGATGAACTAAGGTCACATATTATGATTCCGTTTATATGTCCAGAATAGGCAGACCACAGAGATAAAACTCAGTGGTTGCCAGGGGCTGGGGGAGGGGGAGGGGAAATGAGGAGTGACTGCTCATGGGAATGGGGTGATGAAAATGTTCTGGCATCAGAAAGTGGTGACATTGGCACAATTCTGTGAATATACTAGAAACCACTGAATTGTACAATTTAAAAGGGTGAATTTTATGGTATGTAAATTTTATCTAAAAAAAAAAAAGCCACTGTGATTCTCCTGGCCCACTGGGTTAATATTTTATATTTAATTAGATTTTCTTACCACATTTATTTCTATGGCCTAGAACATGAGAAGTATTCACTGTTGGACTGTCAGAGTAGTTAATAAAGGAATGAGATGAAAATCTCCGACTAGGACATGAAAGTACTGCCTTCTCTGCGACACTCACACCCTCCCACTCATGCTCTCATGAACTTCTCCACAATGGACTGGGTGCCGACGGTGAGCCTGGCGCTGTTCTAGGCACTACGAAAACAACAGTGAACTAAATGGACAGTTCCCTGCCCTTCTGGAGTTTTGATTCTAACAGAGGAGAATGATAGTTATAAAAAAAAAAAAAAAAAGCAAATATATCACACCCGATAGGCAAGCACCATGAAGAGGATACAGGAGGATGGGGAGAGGGGGGCAGCAGGGGTGGGGTTGGTGGGTCTCTGAGGCAGGGTGATCCGGGAGGGCCTCTCTGAGCACAGACCCGAGGGCGGGAGGAAGAGAGCAGCTGGAACATCTGGTGAAGATGAGGAAGAACACAACGGCCTGCGGTCTGGAGCACAGGGACGGGGAGAGCGGGCTGGGGAAGAAGGAAAGTCGGGTGTGGTTAGCCAAGGCTGGGGCTGTGGATTTCTTTCTAAATGTGATAGAGCCTGTGGGGTTTTGCGGAGGGAGGCACCTGGTCTGATTTACGTTTTACAAGGATCCCTCTGTAGGTGGGATAGAACATCTGGCACTGCATTTCATGGGCCAGCGTTAACTCACAGGCTGAGAGGACGGCCAGCACCTCTAAAGGACGCACAGATCCTTGGGTGGAGGTGTCATGTTTGAAGTACTGTAGGTTGAGAGCTGAATGGTCAGCCATCTTCCTCAGGATCTCAGGGCAAGTTCTGCTCCGGACACAGTAGCACCAGCTTAAGCATCCCAGAGACCTCTTTTCTAAAGTGTCTACTTAATCATTTTTATGTGCAGAGGAAATTCACCATAAGCCTATCTCTCAAAACTGACAAAATAACATCACCCCCTCAAAGCAAGCAGAGAAAAGTTTACACTCCAAGATGAACTTAGAAACATATTAAAAATCTCATTTAAAGCTCCGGCTCAAGTACTTGAAAGTACTAGCATGTCTGATTAGGTTCAGTATAAAGAGTTGATACAAGCCTCACAGGTATAATAAATAGATCACATAAAATATTAGCACTATTGTCTTCAAACTGTACATCAACAGAGGAAAAGAAAGAGCCCTAAAATTTAACTCTCTGCAAGATTGGAAAACATGAGAAGTAGAGAAGAAAGGCTTTGCATATATTAAATCACTTTGCTCCCAAAGGAACAGTAAAAATCTTTAAAGTGTGTACAACGTTTAGATGCATGTATTTTAGGTTAAGGAAAAATACCATAACACGAAACACTGCTATAATTTTTAACGTATATTGACAATGAATTATTTTTCTAAACAAGTAAAAAGTCATCTCTTAGCATGCATGTCCTTTCTACTTACCATACTGAAGGGCTTTTAGTGGAAACCAAAACAGAATAACTGAGTGGAAGAGGCCATTTAAACAATGAACCCAGAAAACCTGAGGGAAAACAAAAATCCATGAGAACCATTTGCGATAAACTAGCTCTGTGAACTCTGACCTTTCTTTTTATCTGTGAGCTAGATTCACAAAACGTGTTTCTCTCGGGCCACCACTGTGAATTAATAGAACTGACAGACACTTTCTGCCTCTTAGACCTTCATGGGTCATTTATTTATTTTTATGTTTCTCAAAATGTTTTTTCAGCTTCACTGAAATTTTTTCTACTTCTTAAAAACCAAGTATTAAAAGTTTAAATTTCTGCCTGAAAAAGAAAATAAAATTTCAAATAACTGCAGACCTTGAAATTCTTTAAGTGGGACTATTTTCATAATTCCACTAGAATAGACTTTTGAAAAGATTGTAATTTAGTGAAATCCCTACTTTCTCTTTTCCATGTGCAATAAAAGTGTAAACTTTTTAATGGTAAGGATATAGTGCATTCTCTCTCTCTCCCCCTCCACACACACACACACACACACACACACACACACACACTAAATATAGCAAGTATAACACTTAAATTGTATAATTCCTTAAAGCAAAGCATTTTCACTAGGACCTAAGTAATAAAAGACTTTCATAATTTTTAAACACCTGTCAACATTAAACTTCATACAATTATAACGTAGTTTAACTGTTATTGCTTTCTCATCTATTGTATTTTAAGAACAAGAAAGCAAGTATCACTGATCTTTTCTTTGTAACATGGATGTGAAAGATTAAGTTATAGAAAAACTGTTTAGAACTCTTATGGCCCTTTGAATGGTTGCAGTTTTGTCATTCAAAATTGCTTCTTGCAAACAAAACTTATGCTAAATAAAATTGGCATGCATTAACAGTTTTAAGCTGTTCAAACAACAGAAATTAAGTTGCCTGCTTCCCAAAATTTTCCACTGTGATCTCAACCTCCTTTGTTAGTTCACCCAGCCACACCGGGTTGTATGATCCAATTTACGCTCCAATACATTACACATTTGAACTTGTGTTACTCATTAACCTTTGTCTCTTCTCCTCACTATGTCATTACTGCAAGTTTTTATTTGACAGAAAGCACAGGTGGGTGCAAGAAAAATTAGTTCTACTTTTCCATTTTCCTGACTGATACTTATTGTCACATGTTAATCCTTTAACCCCTGTCATGACCTCAGAACCTCCGACCCTTTTTACCATAACAAACGTAATCATCATCATTCAGGGCAACAATGCTTCTACATTGGGGACCTGCAGCACTAGCTGTGTATACACATATGCATTTTGTAACCATGTGTCCCTGAATTTTAAAATGTTCATATGGGATTTATTCAAATAATTTTCACTGAAATCATTAGAAAAAACCATAAACCCTATAAAAATTGTTGGCATCTTGTGGATCTATAAATATTTAAATGGTTACTGGAGTTGTAGAATCTATTTGGGTTGATCTGGTGACTTTTCTAAATGCATGGGCTTTGCAGACAGTGAAGTACTTTGTATACAACAAAAGAATAGCAAAAAGTACAAGGAAGGATGCTCACACATTAAAACTATATATGACCTGCTATACTTTTTCACTGGCCGCAAGGCTGTTTCCAAGTTGCCATATGCAAAGGGCATGAAAGGATGTGACTTTCTAGCAGAGTTTTTTTTTTTTACTGAATTTATTTATTTATTTTTGGCTGCATTGGGTCTTCATTGCTGCACGCGGGCTTTCTCTAGTTGTGGTGAGCAGGGGCTACTCTTTGTTGCAGTGTGTGGGCTTCTCATTGTGGTGGCTTCTCTTGTTGCAGAGCACGGGCTCTAGGCACACAGGCTTCAGCAGTTGCAGCATGTGGACTCAGTAGATGTGGCTCGCAGGCTCTAGAGCACAGGCTCAGTAGTTGTGGTGCACAGGGCTTAGTTGCTCCGTGGCATGTGGGATCTTCCCAGACCAGGGCTCGAACCCGCGTCCCCTGAATTGGCAGGTGGATTCTTAACCACTGTGCTACCAGGGAAGTCCCTCTAGAGGTGGTTTTGGGTAATCCTGTGAGGATCAGTTTATGTTTATAAGCAATAGTACCATGGCCAAGGTAGTGGCTGGGAAGTTAACTCTCGAGAGAGCACCGTGAAGCCTGAGCTACGGGAGATGCGGAAGTGTGACTGAGGTTGATGTAACTGCCTGGGTCGGTGAGGATTACTGTTAGCATGCCAGTAGGCCTGGAACCTTCCTAGCTCTCAGATTACATTTTCAAGGAAACAAGAGCTCATGGTCCATTGTATCTGCCCTGATATGGCTTTCCGTCACTTGAAAATACTCACCGTAAGTAATGAAAAACATTACAGCAAGGCAGTGGAATTTAATACAAACTGGACATGAAAATTAAATTTTAAAGAATCAAAAAATAAAACATTTAAAAATAAGAGCATAGACCTTGCATATTATAAATAGTAAGGGTTTTAAAAGACCACTAAAAATACTTTTTATAACCAATGGTGTAAGTCAAAGAATGCTTTAGTTTTTTTCTTTTTTTTAATTTAGCCAAATTCAGTTGTTTAAAACCATGCCCTCAAACTGTATGCATCTGCACACCTGGACACACTGTGCACAGTGCGTTCTTGAAGACCTCATCTCAGAAGACGAATAACATCCTGGTGGTAAACTTAACATCATCATTTACTGTATGAGGTTAGAGGCACTGACACACCTGTTTCACTCTATTCCCTTGATATACTGAGAACAAATGTCATTTGAGAATTTTATGAAATAATAAATATTTTAAATATCCTACATTAATTTCCTAAATTCAAAACACTGAATTTAGGTTACAGGTAATTATTAGTAACATAACATGCATAACATAATAAACATGCACTATATTGACTGGGAAAAAATTCTGTGAAGGTGTATTTGATACTTTTATTATCGTTTCAAAACGGCATCCACCTTGACTGTTATAAAATTAAAAAAAATTTTTTCCTCCCTCACACTGGATAGAAACACGAATTACTAACATACTACTGGAAACATTTTAGAATAAATAATTGCAGGAAAGTAAACTCTTCAGGAAATTAGATATTTTTGTTGCTGAGATGAAGAAATACCATGGATCACAAAGATGACAGGAGCCCATGGCTTGTTATGTAGGACATAAACCCGGAATATGATATTAGATAAAGTGTTGGTTATTTAATCTTGTATTAAATTTTATGTCTTGGAAATACTGAGTATTATGGCCGAGTTATCTACCAGAGACTATATTTTCAATGCCCAATACAAACAACCTAATATTCCAATAAGGACAAGGTTATTCCACAAAACAGAAAATTGGAAAAGAACGATATATTACCTCTCACCACTTTATATGTGTAAGGACAGTCCTTGTCAGTCCTGCAGTACTGACCCCTGTGAGGAGTGACCATTGCCCCAGAACACTGCAAAGACAGAAAGTCAGAGGGCCAAAGGGGCACCTCTTCTGCCTGCTAGACCCAGTTTACTGCTGCCTGGCAAACCCCAGTGAATTGTGGCTACAGTTTAAATTTATAGCAAAACAAAACAAAACAAAACAACTTCTCAGTCCATATCAGAACCCTAAGCAAATCTGACCTGCCATGGTCAGGACCCTGGAGTTGTTTCCTTGGCTTTAGAAGATCCAATGCCCCAAGCAATTGGAACAGTAAAGCAAGTCCCACCAGGGCACTGGTTCCTACCTTGGTGTTGAAGTCCAGGGCATTCTGAGATGTTTTGTACAATTCAGGATACTTCAACATATTCTCTTTTCTGCATGATCTCTCAAATATTCCCAGAGTTAAGGGCGGCATTGCTGTAAACATCTAAAGTGCACAAACTCGTCATTATACCAGGCAGCCAAACTCAGGGTGAACGTCTATCTCAAAGCATTCAATAGAACAGGAATAATAAAAAGTCCTAAACTTACCACGTTATAAAGACCTATGCACCATCTCTCAAAGAGGATCTGTCCAGAAAAGCCATTAACAAAGGCAAACCAGATCTAGGAAGAAAACAATCCCAAACCCCCCAAATTAGAACACAAAAACCATAAATTCGTTGCTTAGAATCTGCTGTATACTCAACCACTGCATAAAAGCCTCACTGACATAGTATTTTCACGACTCTCTCGAAAATGGCATTTTTTTGGTTTGCTTTTTAATTCGAAGGGATTCTTTCGTAAGGTCTTTGCTATTTAAGTCAGAACTGGTTCCACTTGTTGAATCAAAAAAGAACTATATCAATGGGCAGTCACAGACTATAAAAAAAATTAGATATAACCTTGTTTCCTAAAAGGCACTTACGAGAATATATTTTATGCAATTAAAATTTTAGAGCTTTAATTCCCTTTTAAAATATCTACCTTCTGATAGCTATTTAAAGATTATTGTTGTTTTCATTATAATTAAAAATTTGTTTATTTAGAAAATAAAATAGTTTCCTATAATAATATCATCACCATTTATTTTCTTCCACTTTGGTTGTATTCATGTAGTAGCTCATTTATATATATTCATAAGATTTATCTTACTGGGAAGCTGTATGTAGTGTCATGTCCTGCTCCTCTCCTTAACATTATATAATACACATTATTCTTAAGTTGTTACATGTCCTTTTTTTTTAATTTTTTAATTTTTTTTAACGTCTTTATTGGAGTATAATTGCTTTACAATGGTGTGTTAGTTTCTGCTTTATAACAAAGTGAATCAGTTATACATATACATATGTTCCCGTATCTCTTCCCTCTTGCGTCTCCCTCCCTCCCACCCTTACATGTCCTTTAAAACGATGTTAATGGACATATATCCCCTACAGTGTGGCTGTAACTATTTCTGGATATTTAGCTTGCTTCCGGTTTTTGCTATTATACATAATTCTGAACTGAATATTCTTGTACAGAAATCCTAAACATCTCTATTTCTTAGGATGAATTATTTTTTAATAAAAATAGCTTTACTGAGGCATAACTGACATACAAAAATGACACACATTTAATGTATACAATTTGGTGAGTTTGGACATATGCATGCATGCATGAAACCATCACCTAAGCAAGGTAACAGACATATCTATTACCTCTAAAATTTCCTCATGTCCTTTTTTCTTTTTCCTTTTAGGATGAATTCTTAGAAGTAGAATTAATGGGTCAAAGAACATAACTTTTTCTTTTTTCTGGTTCTTGATAATTATAGCCATCAGAATGCAAAATTTGAATACATTAAAATATATTTTTTAATATAATAAATGTGCTTCTTTACATAAAAATATTTTGTAGCTTAAATTTATGCTTTGATTAAAAACAAATCTTTAATAGAGCAACACGTTCTTATACATTTTGCAGTTCTCTTAAAAACTGAAAGCTTAACTTTGGCTACAAAATTAAGGGGCAATATAGGGAAACTTTCTCCAGCATGTTTAAGACAAATGGAAAATTAAAGTGAGTATCAGTAAATCAATAATCCCTGAATTATTTTTTTTAAAAGCAGACATAAAATGTAATTAAAAATCACATTAATCTGGAAGAGTAAAATGTCTGGTCCAACAATGAGATTATATAAACACAAACACAAAGCCAAAACATAACAACCACCACCGAAAACCAGTTAGGGGACAGCAGTCTGGACATGCCGGTCAAGTGAATTTTTGAATTGGAGTTGCAGGGACTTTGCTACACTTCACGTTTCATTTAACCTCATTATGGAAGCATGAATTGCTACAAATTCACCATTTATCAATATGTACCCAGGCTGGCCTCCCTATGAACAGTTTCTGTACCCACATTGATCTTTTTCCTTTTTATAGCGGAAAGGAATGACTGAGCGTATATAAAAACCAATGTGGGCTTCATGAGATGGAAAAGAGAACAAAGTAGCAATAGCACATGAAAAATAAGTCCAAATTGTGTTAGGCTTGTAACACACATTAACAACAAAAAGAACAAAAGCACAGAAATCAGAGGTAAATCTGAAATTCTTACTTGCTTTGCTACATATATTTACAGAAAACATTTGAACATGTGCCCTCTGCTAGGAGCCAGATCATTCACTGCTACATGCAAACTTTAAAAGAACCTAGCATCCTCACATAAGTTAAATTTATTCCTTGGGGTGCTGCTGAGTTTTAAACTTTTTTTTTTTTTTTTTAAAGCATTAAGTAGACACCAATGGACAAGACAGACTTCAATGCTATCTATTGTGTTTTCACACTTGGCCTTTTTGAGATGTGGATTATGTAAATACATATTTGTGATGCTCTGGGTGATGGTAATGTTCTCCCTGAAGGCGACTGTGATCTATTGTGGCATTCAGATTTCTTAGGGTATGATGGTAATATAAAGAATTTTTAAACACAAACTTTCAGTTATGGCCTTAGTAGTCTAAGAAGATACAGTCTAATCTTCATTGGTCTGAAGAAAGCCAAAGCTGCATGCATACCAAATTCCTCTAATGGGCATGATTTGGCTCAAAGCTTATAGTTATAAATGCATTGGTAATCATCAATACTGCATAATAGGAGAAATTTATGTTCATAAATGTGTGTGTTAATAAACATTTGTAAATGTGAATGGTCTCCTGGCCTCTTTGTACGTAACTTTTGGTGTTGATTAAAACACCACTATGAGCTTGAAATTCAGGAATCTCCCTCAAATCAATGGATATTTACATAACATTTCCAGTTCAAAATAACTTGCAAATAAACCAGCATGCTCGCAGTCCAAGTTTATTTTAAAATGCACCACTTGAAGGTTTTATGAGAGAAATGCACACATTGTTAAGTGGAAAGCTATCAACACGTTTTTACCATTTCATTTTTCCTACTGAAAGGTATGTGAACATGTTTCTAGAAACACTCTTCCTGCACTTTAGAAAGTTAATATTCTAATTTCTTTTTTTGAAAAAGGAGAAATGACTAGATAGGAATTGATCCTTCCGATATAGTACACATCTTCATACAAATATTTTGGCATTGAGGTTTACATATCTTAAAGGAAAAGAGGTTTTTTTTAACAGTGAAGAAGTCTACCAGAAGGCTGATTTCAAGTTAGTCTGAGATTTGTAGTTAAAAGATATATTAGAAATGCATCCCGTACTTAATGAAACAACACCTAAATTACTATAAACACATAAAAGTCCCTCCTTTGACTCAACAAAATCATGGATGCAGAAAGAAAACATCAGCCCCTCTGGGGAGGTATCTAAATTATTTAAAGTCACAGGAAATCCCTATCCCAGCACAACTTGCTGGGAAAGTATCACCTCATTGACTTTAATCAAAGCTTCTGGAAATTAGAAACGCTACACTGCTTTGGGATCTTCCTGGAAAACCTGGATGTGACTGATTATTTGAAAGAAAAGGTCTTATTTTGCTAGGAAGGAGTCAGATGTTTCAGAGAAATTGAAAAAAAAATCTCTTTAGAAAATGTCAGTAATTTCAATGAACACCTAGGGTTGCTGCTGGGCAGCCACCATAAGCAAGTGCTTTATACTGCCACCTGCCAAATCCGTATTTATTTGTTTGACTGTAATTTATGGCAATGGAGTAGCTAGATAGTGACATTCCCGGCAGTATGGCAATGGCAAAAGCAGTTTTTGCAGATAATCTATAAAACCCATAGCATTCCATACCATTCCTTTATTAGCAAGGGAACTTCAGACCTTCCTGTCCTGGTATTATTTTCTAACTTCCATGTCCTAGTAGAGGCGTGGCAGTTAAAACTTCACAGACATTTCCCCGATGGAGCATTTCTGCATATTAAACAGCAGCTTACAAATAGTCAGTGAGTATTCTGCTCCCACGCCTGAACAGCACAAAAAACTGAAAGGGGAGATTCGAGACTGGCAGTTGTCCTCACTAGAGACATTCAATGATGTGTTTTCTGTCTATTCATTCACAGTATTGACGTGAGCCATTAACATCTGCAGAACTTGTTTTAGCTGGCAGAAGTTGGGTATCTGGGAATTGATTTAAGAGGTCAATTCATTTCCAAGATAGTTGAATTATATTCAAAATACATTTCCATAAACTGTTAAAAGAAAAATAACTTAAGAATGAGATTTCCAGTAAAGTTTAGGACTTGCTTCCCTTTCAACATGTATAGAAACTGATCAGTGTTAAATATCTCTCAAAGAGGCTTTAAATTCAAAGCCTAGTAAAATTTAGGGCCAATCAACCACAAATCACATAACTCTGGATTTGAAACAGAGCATGCAGATTTAGTTTTTCATTTGAGTTTAATATATTTTATTTCTCCCATTAGACATAATTTTGACCACTTCATTGTTGATTGTCAAATAGATTTAAGAAGTGGCAAGTTGAGTACTCTTATTTCTTTTCACAAAATTAATACTTTGTAAGCAGATTTGTTGCTGCCAGTGGCTTTAAACTCCTCGTACCTTCAAGAGTATACGTAAATAAACTATAAATGGATATTCTTTTGAAGGTCAATGTCTTGGGATGAGAAGAAAATATAACTAGAAAAGTTAGGACTGGGAATTACAAATAATTATATTAGAAAATAATCACAAATTTATATAAACAAAAAGAATATTTTGTATGATCTCATAAGCTATTTTGGAAGTGCAGTTTGCTTCAAAACACAGACTATTCCAGACCAAATTCAGCAGTAATGAACAATAAGTAAATTCATAGATTATCTTATTTATGTTTCCAAGTATTTAAAGTGTCTATTTTATCTAATGGGTTGCAACCTAATTATAGATTTTTAGTGACCAATAAATAAAACTGCCTGTCCACTTCAAAACTAAGTTTTATTTTTATTAGTCTGACTCATAATAAGAACTAAGCTCAATCAACATTTTGCTAAGGAGATAAACATTCAGACAGAGGCATAAAGAACAGCTGAAGCAAATATGCAGCAGTTCCCAACTAATGTATCAATAAGGGAAATGTGGAGTCTACTGATTGTTTTGTTTATGGTGTTACTTCTGTGGTGTGAAGTATGGGATATTATTTCCACATGGCATATGGTTAGGTTGTGTCTCTTCTGATAGATGTGCAGAAACAGTCAACAGAGTAGAGGGCAAGGTGGCATAAACAAACATCTGTAAGGGACCCCAGGGCAGATTTATGAGGGTGTAGGCAGTTCCTCTGACAGGACTGGAAGATGGAGGGTTTTCTTAACAAGCTATGGAGAGCTCATTGTCATGCTTTGTGAAGCTGCAAGAGGAGAAAGAAACTGGTAACACCTAGAGTTTAAGTATTACAAATACAGCTTCTGATGATAAAATGGTCATATGTTAAAAAAAAAAAAAGATAAATAACTTATTTATCACATCCTGAGTGTTCAGTTTACTTATTCATCTACTGGTGCTGTGCTATCCAGGGGGGTAGCCACTGGCCATGCGGCTCTTGAACACTGGAAATGTGATTAGTCCAAACTGAGATATACTGCATGTGTAAAATACACAACAGACTGTGAACACTTAGTATGAAGAAAAGAATGTGAGATATTGCATTAATAATTTTTATAGTGATTCCATGTTGAAATAATACTATGGAGTATATCGAGTTAAATGAAATATAATTTAAAATTAATTTGGGCTTTAATTTTTACTTGTGGTTAATGTGGTTCCCAGAACATGTAAAATTACACATGTGGCTTGTTCTACATTTCTATTGGCAAGCTTCTGGAGGATAGGGACCTTGCTTGACTTACTTCGTACTTGGTGAACTAAGCCTGGTGCCTGGCATCCAGTAGGTACTGCAAACATGTTCGCAGAACAAAATGCATCCTTTTAAAAGTGATATTCCTGACCCAGGTTAACTTTTCATGTTAAAAAATGATGTTATGTGTGTACATGAAAAGGAATACAGAAATTCCTTTGACACAGGAACTGAATTATTCTGATAATTTTTAGACAAATTCCTCATTATCTAGACTCTTGTTACCTACCAAACTCAGAAACCAAAGCAGGCCCGAACAGCAAGAATACTTGTATATAATTATGTAAGTCTGAGACATAATAAGAACTACAAGATGACCAATATTAGCAAAACTACCTGTGTATTTTTCCTGATTAGACCCCTTAGTAGAACTGATAGCCTCAGTTTTATGTCCACTATTCCCTTCCTTTTCTTTTTAAACACAGTTTTGCCTGTGTACATCCCTAAACAGTGTACTGTCTTCTCTCGTACGTTTTTGAACTTTATAAAAAAAAAAATGCTACATAGTTTGTAGTCTTTTAAAAGCCGAACACATTACTTCATTAGCAATTATAATTCATCATTTCTTACCAAAGCAGTATGTTTTTAGCCACAATTTCAACATTATTCTCCATGGCTGACGAACTTTTTGTTTTAACGTATTTGGAAGTTATAAAAAGTGGGCAAATGAAAGATTAATTAAAATGATAAGGAAATGTCTTCACACAAAAAAGTTTCAAATATATATGCAAATGACAAGGATTTTTAAACTGAACTTGGGATTACCTCAATAATATAGAGGACTATATTCTTGTAGAAGCAGTACAAAATGCACTTGGAGACTCTGTTATAGTTCCAGGCACCATGAACCATCAACAAATTCTTCAAATATTTGAACTAAAATAAGAATGGAAAAAAAATTAGTATTTTCCTCTTCATAGTGTCAGTTGACAGAGACAAACAGTGTGTTTTACAGAAATGATGCTTTACTTGAGCTATGGAGTAGTCAGAAGAATTAGCTGCCTGAAGGCCTTCATTGCCACTTATTCCAACTCCGACATGTGCCGTCTGTATCATGCTGACGTCATTTGCTCCATCACCAATGGCAAGCGTTATGACTTTAACTTGTTTCTTAACCATCTCAACAACTTCAGATTTTTGAAGAGGAGAAACCCTTAAATTAGAACAAATTATTAATTAATTTTGTTTTTTGAAAAAAGGAATTTTAAGGTGTCATTGTCTTGAAGCATAAAAGCAGCAGAAGAGACAAATGAATAGGTCTCTAAAAAATCATCACGGGGGCCTCCCTGGTGGCGCAGTGGTGGAGAGTCCGTCTGCCGATGCAGGGGACACAGGTTCGTGCCCCGGTCCGAGAGGATCCCACATGCCGCGGAGCGGCTGGGCCCGTGAGCCATGGCCGCTGGGCCTGCGCGTCCGGAGCCTGTGCTCCTCAACGGGAGAGGCCACAACAGTGAGAGGCCCACGTACCGCAAAAAAAAAAAAAAAAAAAAAAAAATCATCACGGAAAAGTCTTAGGTTTACAAATGTTTAGTTCTCTGTTAGCCTTGGTTTGCCACTTTAAAGGAAAAATAAAGGTTTGGAAGCAAAACTCTAGGTGACAGATAGAAGCTACAATGCCTTGTTAAGTACTAGTTTACCAGAATGTGTGAATAAATTTGTTTTAAAAAATGACATTTGAGTTCAGAAATTCCATTACTTCCTAACAAATAATATCAGAACTTCTAATTCTTCACTTTTGAATGAAAAAGAAAGCCAGAAAGGCTGTTGAATGGTAGTCCAAACACTAACTCTTCTCCTATACCTTGAAAATAAAAGTTTTGAGCTGATCTTAGATGATATACTATACATTTAAAACAACTTAAATTAACAGTAGGGAATTAGCTAACTTCTCAACTTGTTCTCAGCCACCCTGGTGAATCAACCGAAGTAAATACCAAGCGCTTGATTACACAGCTCACGTGCCTCAATTTTCTTCCGAAGCTACTAACCATGGCCAAGTAGAATCAAGTAACCTTTTATACAAAGGTGGACCAGGAACAGAGAACACCAGCATCCATACCAAAATCCTATTTGGTATTAACTTTGGAGCAACTTATCACAGACTTTTAAACGCAATTTGAGAAATAGTCACCATGACACTCACAGAAGAGTTCAATGACAGAATATGCATTGGCGTGATTAACTTAATCTAGTATCCATGCTACCTTGGCGATTAGAGAGAAAGAAAGAAAAACTGAACAGTGATCTGGCTCAGTAAACTATTAAGATAGTAATGAACTACTGAGAAGCAACTAATATACACAATGTTAGTGGACAAGAGCAATAACCCAGAGCTAAATTCTTTATCAAGGTTAAGTACAGTAAGTATCTGCTGGAACATCTGGTAAATCATTTATTATTCAACTTAGAAATGAAGATCATGACTCTGAAAGACTCAATCCATCTTTGCACATTTCCCTGATTATCTCCTTAGGGAAAAATTCCTAGCAGTGGATGTTCTGCACAAATATGTGCCTTCAGGAGGTCCAGCTGCCCTTCTCAAAGCCTTCAGCCAAGAACAGATCTGGTCTGAGTTTGAGAATCATTGTGTTAGACTGTGAGTTGCTTGCAGGCTGAACCAGGCTCCTCATCTTGGTATTCTTAGCGCTGATCCAGAGTAGGTACTCAATAAATGGCTGCTATATGAAAGAATCATTTTTAATTCTTCCCTTGGAAGAACAGCAACAGCACAAAATGACAACAGCACAAAAATGACACAACTGTGAATACAGCAAAAGAATGGATGAGTATCAGGCCATTAATGGGCTTTTCCACTGTCAGTCCTCATTTTTCTTCAAAGCAATTTTCATTTCATTTTCACATTTTATTTAATTTTTCTTAACAGGCTAATATAAATTGGTTAGCCCACTGGCTCTAGGCCAATGTTTTAAACATGGACTATAGCTGACATTTAGTAAATGTCAAAAAAGAATTCTCACCAAGAAATGATCTAAAAAGCAAATGGGAAATGGGCATGAAAAGAGAGAAGCATTTGAAAACATTTATCCAATTCCCTTTACAACTTAACAGGCTCACAATGTAAGTACACTGTGAAGTCAAACCGTGGGATCATGGGAAACACTGGTATTTATTTTGGTTTTTTTTCATAAGCTGAATGTGTAATAAAGGATAAAATCTCTGCACGGTGAGCTAATATTAATGATTTCAAGAAGCATCAGAAAAAAGCTGGATTAAATTTTGTTTTCTTTTTTCATGGCTATTACAACCAACTACTGCTTTCTCTGCTTGACACTGCAATTTTCAATGCCCCCAAATTAAAATTGGCTGAGGGTTTTTACCAACTCTATGGATGTGGCTAACTCAGGTGTTAAAAGCAGAGCATGAATTCTCTAGGCAAGAACAATGCTTGCTTTTTTTTTTTTTAAAGACGATGACGTAGTGAGAAACTTCCCAAAATTACATTGCAACTGCCACGAGCAAGGGTATCTGCTTCCATTATCAAGATACAAGTAGACAACTGGGTTGGAAGAAGATTCAAGAAACAGTAGAAGCCTTGGTATCTGATGGGTTTGAAATAGTAGTTGGTTGCTAAACAAAGATGTCAGATTTAAGTGAGAATTCATAAAATATACGTACTTAAAACATTTAACTCAAAATATAAATGTATAAGCTTGTGATGTAGGGCAAAGAACCATAAGTTGCAAAGGGGTTTGTGTTTGAAACTCTGCATATTTTTCTTACAGAAACCTCACTCATGAGGCACAATCCATGGTTTGTTTCAGTTAGTGGAAACTACAATATAATGATGCCCTCCACCCAGTTTACTGTTATCTTATCCCTAGATTCAACAGCAATTTTTTTCAGCAACTCAAGAAGTCTTTCTATAGCATTATATCTGGTTCTCCTAGCAACAATTTTGGTTAGATTATTTTTTGGTGGCTTATGAAACATTTAATTCAGTGATGACTACTTTAAGAAGTACAACAGGAATAAACAGATTAAGGAACAAACACCCCCAGATTCCCAGTAAGCACCAAGTCGACTCATTGAAGCAAAAGTGCAGGCATGCACTCAAGAATGTCCTTCCAGCCCAGTTTACTTTCTTGACTTTTGTAACCTTGCTTCTATATTTGTACAATTTCCAGAACAGTCTAGAACAACCTTACCACACAAGTTAATTCTTTCAAATGCCTATCAAGAACCACACATCCATGGTTGAGAGTATCTAAAACCTAAATTTTTACAAATATCAATAGTGATCCAACGCATAACTCAGGGACATCATAACAGTGCTCTGTTTTCTACCCTAGATTATTATTTTTTTTTAACCACCCATGGGTCTGCATCAGGACTTAAATTATTCATGGTTCTCTTCTCTTCCACTGTTGCTCTTTCTTCTTTGGAAGAAGTCAGAGCCTCTGCGGAGAAGGACTAAACATCCAGCATTTGCTATAAAGTCGTTTTCTTTCCTGTGGCTCCACAAACAGAGGGTGGTCCTTTGTGATACAACCTAAGCAGCACACTGAGTGCAATATGCTTTTCAGATATTATCTTGGCTGCAGTTTCTGCACGTGTTATTCATTATTTTTCTTATTTGCTATGTAGTAACTCTCACTGCCCTGTGAACATTAGGTTGGAGTACTGGAAATTTTTACCATTTAAACTGGAAAGTATATAGGGTGGCCCATCTTATATGAGCCTCATTTTGCACCCTTTTAATGGGATTAGCTAAATGAATCACCTTTTTGAATGGAATATGGATAAGGATTATATGTGCGTGTATATACACAGTCACATAATAAAGAATATTTTAAGGGACTTTTTATAGGTAGCTAAAAGAAGTACAATAATTTATCTTACTGTATTGTGTTTTTAGGTTAATAACCTAGAAAAATCTCACACATATATTAAAAATTAGGCTGATAGTATGTTAACTTAAAAACATATTGCAAACTTAAAAGTTACTATAAAGTTGCTTTTGGAAAGTAAATCTAGAAAAAAAATTAAGAACATAGAAGAACACAGTATTTCTTAATTATCCTGAAGTGCTTTGTATAATGACCCTGTATTTACAGAGCCCCTGTATTTACGAAGCTTGAGGACTGCTCCTGCTAACTCTCTAGAGGTCAGGATCATTAGTGGGGCATCTGCTTTACTTCCTTTGCAACAAACTTCCCAAGTTTTCTCTTTGTGAATATCAGTCTATTCCCCATTGAGTCATATTCTGCTGACTAATAAAGAAATTACAAAAAGAGAGAAAAACCTAAGAGAAAAATTTATGAGATCTTACTTAACTCTTTGAACTAAAATTTGTAGGCTCATTCATAAAGTTTTGAATTGAGGAGGAGTTAAATATGGCAAAAAAATCTGTGTTACATGCACCAAAATTTATGCAAATATTGTAACACTTCCAGAAACTCACCATCAATTTACTACTGGAATGAAAACAGCCGCTTAAATAGCAAATCCTAAAAATGATTCTTAGCATAGGGTACATAATGAAACATTCACCCACTTCTAGGTAAGAGAGTTGTGTTATTCAAATGACTGATGAGTGAGTGCTTTCCTAGTCTCCAAAAGCAACATCTGTTGACACACTGTGAAGTCAGAGGCATCAAGGGGAATTTATAATACAGGGAAATTGAGTCTACAGAAACAAAATACAGATAGCCTTGCCACAGGGCAAAAAAAAGAAAGTATCTTTAAAAAAGATTTCCTTTTGCAATGCATTTTAGATGCAAAACTTCTCTTTTGTGGAATTTATGTTGTTATAGGTAAACTTCCGTTTCAATGGTATAGATAATATTTTAAATAATGACTGATCACATTGACAGTGTATGTTGGAATATGCATGTGTGTGTGTGTGCACAGGCATCCTGAACTATTAATTGGCAAACAGACCTTTAGTGCGTTTAAGGCACTAAAAAGAAAACTCCTAGAAGAAATCTTTATTATAGTATTCACACCATAGAAGAGTTTGCCACAGTGGTACTGTTCATTAAAAAAAAAAAAAAAATCCATCTACCCACCTATCCATCCATCTAATTATCTGGGACCTAGCACTGTACTCAACACATAGCAGACTACTCTAAGCAATAGGAACTAAAAAAGAATATAGTAGCAGTGCCTTAAAAATATTAATTTGGACTGTTCAAAAGATATATACATACCTCAATTAAAAATACTTTATTGCTAAAAAATGCTAACCATCATTTGACAACACAGGGTTGTCACAAACCTTCAATTTGAGAAAGCCTGAAGAATCCAATAATCCTTTACATAGTTCCTCTATACTGTAGGTACACAGCAGACTGCCTTCTAACAGTGAACTGTCAAACATGAATAAGAGTTGTAATCTTAGCATCATGGATAATTAGATGAATTTCTCTTTCTTGCAAAATTTCCATTTATTCAATTCCTTTACTATGTGATGAAATTTCTATGGAAGAATATAAGGAGAAGAAAGGAAAAGAGAGTAGAAGATCTCAGAACCCTCCTTCTGCCCCTAAGAGTTATTACTTAAGGACTTTTATTGAGCTACTGTCTCAGAAGTTAAATATTAAGAGCCTATATAACAGGGGTTTCTCTATGGACTCTCGCTTTAAGAAGACAGGAGTGGTAGAGAGAGACAGAAGTTTCTCCAACATGGGACAAGGCCCAGCCACCTCTTTTTGTCTAGGGAGCCTCACTTGATAGGACTGGTGGGCTTCCAACTAGGAAGCACATCCACTCAAGAAGGCTGAGTGCTTCTCCCTTTAAGCTCTGCCCTATGGTGACATGGCTCTCAGAGTGGTAAGACCTATGGCCACCATCTCTTCCCATTCACCATATCTGTTCGGGGACCATATGGGCACTGATTTTCTTCCCCTTTCCCATGACTCTGGGTAGGTAATGAAAGGCTGGAGCTTCTTTAGGCTTAAATAAAATCAACTTGCCCTTCTTTCCTTCCATCCTCCATCCCCCACTTGCCTTTTTTTTTTGAATTCTCTCCTACGTGGATAGGTTTCTCCAAGGAACCTTCTCTCAGAAATACCTAGTAGAAGATGGAAAAAGTGGCAGCACAGACTATTGACAGAAATTGGAATAAAACCCTGACGATGTCATGAGTTGAAAAAGGAGTTCACTAGATTTCAGGGTCACAATTATCAGTTAACACAAAATCTGTGATAAACCTTTGGGGAAACAGGAAATGATGGATGACTATTAGAAGGTAAATGGCATAGAGAGAAAGAGTGGTGTGCCAGAGCCCATAGATGAACAATCAGGTGGGAGAAGCTTTCCAGCTGTACTTTTTGCTCTCCATGGTACCCTGTGCAAGCCCAGGCTGACCAGTGTGAGGGGGTTGAGACCAGGCTGGATGGAGCTAAGGGGCTCCTCTCTCATTGCAACTGCGAACTTTGGCTTAGGCCTGGAACCTGTCGAAACTCAAAGTCCACAAAATAATGTGCTTGAAAAACAAAACACACCAATTACAGGATTATCCTCAATGTTCTAAAGCTTAAAACCTCAGGAAAATTCTCACCTCATGCCTTGGAAGAGGAAAGTCAGAGCTTTCTGGTACACCTCAGGGCATGAAGCCAGGCAGGGACAGGTGCCAATAATATGGGTGTGCTGGGAACCCTTGAATGTTACCTCACTCAGGCAATTCCATCACAATGTGGCTGCCTCTAGCAAGAGCAGTGCTTGGGTAAAGGAACTGGGGGAAAACAGGGATTCATTAAGCTCAGACTGAACCCTGTCTCCAAATTTGCCTCAAGTTAGGACCCAGCTTTCACCTTTCCCCTAAAAGGAACATTACTGCCCACTAGAGCAAATGGGGAAAAATAGTCTCACAGGGAATATTTATAAGACAGAAGATCATGAGCACAAAAGAAATACAGTAACTTATAAGAAAGAAGAACTTGTAAAACCAGATATAACAAGAATTTAAAACAAGTATGGGAAAAAAAACCCTGGAAAGATATGGAAAGATACTGGAAACATGAAACTGGAACAAGCAGTTATAATGAAGAACCAATCAAAAATAAGTTATATAAAAAAATAACTACTAAAATAAAGAAGCCAATAGTAAACTGAGTAGTAAAAATGATAGAACCCGATAGTGCAAACAAAAAATTTTCCCAAAAGAAATCAGGAGATTAAAGGACAGATTATGAGAAAAATGAAATGAAGGAATAAAGTTGACTACACATATATATAATGGGAGTCCAAGAAGAGAATAAAAAAGAATAAAATGAAAAAGAATAGTTAATAATTTTCCAGAATTAAAGAAATATATCCTTAGATTGAAAGGGCTGTATTAATACAGCACCAAAAAGAAATGTAAGAAAGAGGTATCTACCACTAGAAATATTATGGTTAAACTAAGATTAAGAAACATTTCTGAAAGCTTCTAGAGAGAAAAAGTAGATCACTTACAAAGAAAGTAACCTGACTGCTCCTGAATGCATGCACAAAATTACTTTAATACATTCAGTACCTGTCTCTTTATGGGGGAGGGGGAGGGAAGGGAAGACATACTAATACATATAGACAATAAGCACAAATATGGTTATCAAAAATTAGAAATAATCAGGCACAGCATAGTTATAGATTGTAAAGTTTTAAAATCAGATGAAGAAAATCTGATTCAGACAATGGAAGGAGGGGGAGAAAAAAGAAACAAAAAGCATAATAAATGGAAAACACAAAATAAGATTGAAGAGGCCAAACATGGCAATAATAATAAATATAAATGGGTTAAATTCATTGATTAAAAGACACAGATTCTCACATTACTAAAACAAAAAGATCCAGCAATATGGTGTCTAAAAGAGACACACGGGCTTCCCTGGTGGCGCAGTGGTTGAGAGTCCGCCTGCCGATGCAGGGGACACTGGCTTGTGCCCCAGTCCGGGAGGATCCCACATGCCGTGGAGCAGCTGGGCCCGTGAGCCATGGCCACTGAGCCTGCGTGTCCGGAGCCTGTGCTCCGCAACGGGACAGGCCACAACAGTGAGAGGCCCGTGTACAGCAAAAAAAAAAAAAAAAAAAAAAAATTAAAAGAGACACACTTCATAATAACAGCTAATATAACACTTATTTGTTCACTATGTTCTGAGCACTTTACTTGTTTTAATTCGTTCAATTCTCAGAAGAGCCCTATATGAGATAGATTACTAGTATTGCCATTTTATAAATGAGGACACTGAGGCACAGAAAAATTACATAACTTAAAGTAAAACAGCAAGTAAGTGGTGAAGACAGAATTCAACACTAAGCAGTGTGGATTTAGAGACAGGACAGCATTCTTAGAGGCTACGTTATACAGAAGGATTGAACGAAAGGGTTTAGTGGGGAAAAAAAAGACAAGGCCCATATGAAACAAAGGAAAGCCAGGTTAGCAATTTTAATACCAGACAAAATAGAATTTAGGTCACAGAAAAGGCCACAGTGGTCAAAGAGAAATCTTTATAGTATTCCTCTCATCAGAAATGTTCAATTAGCTATATAAAAGAAAATTTGATAGCATTTCTAAGAGAAGCATAATTTAAATAATGCACTGAGTATGTATATTAATCCATTTATTCCTCACAATTCCAGGAGGACAATTATTTTTATCTCTATTTCAAAGATGAAGAAAACTGAAGCTGGAGAAGTTAAGCAATGTGCTACTCAGCTAATAAGAGGTGGAGCCTGGACTTAGACTCTGGAAAGTCTGGCTCCGGAGCTTGAGTTCTGGATCATCTGGCATTACAAACAGAAGAAAAGAGTGGACTGTTTAGTAAGCAGTGTTGGGAGAATTTGCTCACTATGTAAAAACGAATAACACTGGATCCCTTCTCATTCACAACACAGATATAAAAAAATAAGCTTAAAGACCTATCCAAAAAACAAAAAGCCGTAAAGTTAACAGAAGGAAATGTTGGAGAATACCTTTGTGAGTGAGAAGTTCTTACTATCTCCAAAGCACAAACCATAAAGGGAAAAATTAATGGAATTTGACTATCTCAAGGTCAATGACTTCTGTTCAAGGAAGAATACCACAGGCAGAATTAAGAAGGGAATCAGATGAGAAGATATCTACCATGTCTATACTCAACAAAGAACTGATATACAAAACACACAAAGAATTCTAGTACACAGGCAGAAAGAAATACAGGAAACACAAGAGAAAGCTCTGTATCCCTATCCTTTTTCAATGTGCTACTTTTCTTCATAGCAAGTGTTACCACTGACTTTATATGTCTGTCTGATATATAATAAATTGTTACTATCCACAGACACCAGCACTTATTGCCTTTTGAATATGCATATGTGTATTTATTTTATTGAATAATAGCTACAATGTGAAGGCAGGGAGTATTTTTTTCTATTGTTCACTGCTTTATTTATAGCACATATAAAGGTGCCTGGCACATAACGGGTTCTTGAAAAACACTGGAAGGAAGGAAGGGAGGGAGGGAGGGAGGGGGGAGGGAGGGGGAGGGAAGGAGGGAGGGAGGGGGAGGGGGTAGGGAGGGAGGGAGGGAGGGGAAGGGGAGGGAGGGAGGGGGAGGGAGGGAGGAAGGGAGGAAGGGAGGGAGGGAGGAAGGAAGAAACAAAGAAAGAAACAAAGAAAGAAAAGACTTCAAAGCAGAAATCCAGAGAGGTAAATTGTTAAATAAAGAACTACTCAATCTCCCTAGTAATCACAGAAACAAAAATCAAAACAAGGTGCTACTTTTCAAACATCAAACTGGCAAAGTTATAAAATAAGGAATAAGGTGTTTGGGGAAACAGCGACCTTCCTACATGGATATGGGAGTACACACTAGTGCAGCTGTTTTGGAGCAATGAGACAATTCTGGTTGAACTGAAATACATATATATATTTCCCACAGCCAAGCATTCCCATTCCTAAGTATATATCCTAGAAGAACACTTGTGTGGGTGCATACATTGGATATTCATTTCAGCACTTTCTGTGGTAGTAAAGATTTAGGGTCAACCCATGTGGCTATCACTATAAGAGATAAATAAAATGGTGTATATTCATCAGGAAAATAGTAAGTGGTGGTGAGAAGAAATGAACTTGTCCTACATATGGTAACATGAAAAGGTCTCAGAAACATGTAGAAAAATAAAAAAGGCAAAAAATTTATGACGGAATGTCATTATAAATACGTGTTTATTCCTCAAATCGAATCACATATAACAATATTATATATTTTTCATAGCTACACAGATATACAAATAAAGTATTGCAGATGGATGGGAACATATTAAATACTTGAGACTGTTTGTCTAAAGAGGAGTGAAAAGTGACTGGTGATGAAGGGCAAACACTAAAATAATATATAAAAATCCAAGAAGAATTTCCTTTAGTTCAAGATTCCACGATGCTTCCAGCTTAGGGAGAAGGTGAGCTGGCATATCTTCCACCTTGATTCCTTGGCTGCCCTTGTCTTCTAGCACCTTGCTGGCACCTCCCCCTAGAGGGAAGGCACTGGGGTGACAGAGCAGGATCCATGTTTGTGGTCCTGGGTTCCTCATATATCTCTTGCTATTGACACTTCATTTTAAAACAAATTGACTTCAGGAAATATCCACATTTTAAGGAATTTTCTTGAATCCAAGGGCACAGAAAGATTGAATGGAGATGCCAGACTGTGCAGCTGTCACCACAGAAAGAATATCAGTCATTTTTGAGGAATCATGAGGAATCATGGAGGAAGGGAAACATGCCAGGTGAGGAGAGATGGGCAAATGTCTCAGTTTTCAAGAAAATAAAAGAGCGAGCCTATAAATGTTACAGACTAGGGAGTCTCGGGTGAACTCCATCAATATTACAGAAAAGATGTGTCAAAATCAACTCCCTTTACTGTTCATTCATGAGCAATCGACATTCCATAATGGGTTGGCTAACTATGGCCTGAGGGTCAAATCCAGGCAGCATCCTATTTTTACATAAAGTCTTATGTGATCATAGCCACACCCATTCACTTACATATCGTCTAGAGCTGCTTTCAAACCACACTGTCAGAGTTAAGTAGTTGTGACAGAGACTGTATGGCTTGCAAAGCCTGAAATACTTACTATCTGGTTCTTTACAGAAAAAGTTTGCCCACCCTTGCTCCATTTTAATGTTCCCTCTTGGAAAATGCTACGTGGAATCATCTCTTCTTTCGTGCCTCAATATAAAGCCCATCAGGAGGAGCTTCAAGATGGCGGAAGAGTAAGACGCGGAGATCGTCTTCCTCCCCACAAATACATCAGAAATACATCTACATGTGGAACAACTCCTACAGAACACGTACTGAACGCTGGCGGAAGACCTCAGCCCTCCCAAAAGGCAAGAAAATCCCCAGGCACCTGGTAGGGCAAAAGAAAAAAGAACAAACAGAGACAAAAGAATAGGGATGGGACCTGCACCAGTGGGAGGGAGCTGTGAAGGAGGCAAGGTTTCCCCACACTAGGAAGCCCCTTCGTGGGCGGAGACTGTGGGTTGCGGAGGGGGGAAGCTTCGGAGCCGCGGCGGAGAGCGCAGCAACAGGGGTGCGGAGGGCAAAGCGGAGAGATTCCCGCACAGAGGATCGGTGCCGACCGGCACTCACCAGCCCGAGAGGCTTGTCTGCTCGGCTGGGAGCTGAGGCTCGGGCTTTGGTCGGATCCCAGGGAGAGGACTGGGGTTGGCGGCGTGAACATAGCCTGAAGGGGTTAGTGCGCCACAGCTAGCCGGGAGGGAGTCCGGGAAAAAATCTGGTGCTGCCCAAGAGACAAGAGACTTTTTCTTGCCTCTGTTTCCTGGTGCGCGAGGAGAGGGGATGAAGAGCGCTGCTTAAAGGAGCTCCAGAAACGGGCGCAAGCCGCGGCTATCAGCGCGGACCCCAGAGACGGGTATGAGACGCTAAGGCTGCTGCTGCCGCCACCAAGAAGCCTGTGTGCAAGCACAGGTCACTCTCCACACCTCCCTTCCTTCCAGGGAGCCTGTGCAGCCCACCACTGCCAGGGTCCCAGGATCCAGGGACAACCTCCCCGGGAGAACGCATGGCGCGCCTCCCAGGCTGGTGCAATGTCACGCCGGCCTGTGCCGCCGCAGGCTCGCCCCGCATCCGGACCCTTCCCTCCCCCTGGCCTGAGTGAGCCAGAGCCCCCAAATCAGCTGCTCCTTTAACCCCATCCTGTCTGAGCGAAGAACAGACGCCCTCTGGCGACCTACACGCAGAGGCGGGGCCAAATCCAAAGCTGAGCCCCGGGAGCTGTGAGAACAAAGAAGAGAAAGGGAAATCTCTCCCAGCAGCCTCAGAAGCAGTGGATTAAATCTCCTCAATCAACTTGATGTACCCTGCATCTGTGGAATACCTAAAGAGACAAAGAATCATCCCAAATTGAGGAGATGGACTTTGGGAGCAATTATATATATATATTTTTTCCCTTTTTCTCTTTTTGTGAGTATGTATGTGTATGCTTCTGTGTGTGATTTTCTCTGTATAGCTTTGCTTTCACCATTTGTCCTAGGGTTCTGTCTGTACATTTTTATTTTTTTTATTACATAAAAATTTTTTTTAATACTTATTTTTTATTTTAATAAATTGATTTTTATTTTACTTTATTTTATGTCCTTTCTTTCTTTCTTTCTTTCTTTCTTTCTTTCTTTCTGTCTGTCTGTCTGTCTGTCTTTTTTTCTCCCTTTTATTCTAAGCCATATGGAGGACAGGCTCCTGGTGCTCCAGACAGGTGTCACGGCTGTGCCACTGATGTGGGAGAGCCAACTTCAGGACACTGGTCCACAAGAGACCTCCCAGCTCCACGTAACATCAAACGGTGAAAATCTCCCAAAGATCTCCATCTCAACACCAACACCCAGCTCCACTCAACAACCAGCAAGCTACAGTGCTGGACACCCTATGCCAAACAACTAGCAAGACAGGAACACAACCCCATCCATTAGCACAGAGGCTGCCTAAAATCATAATAAGGCCACAGACACCTCAAAACAAACCACCAGACATGGACCTGCCCACCAGAAAGACAAGATCCAGCCTCATACACCAGAACACAGCCACTAGTCCCCTCAACCAGGAAGCCTATACAACCCACTGAACCAACCTTAGCCACTGGGGACAGACACCAAAAACAACGGAAACTATGAACCTGCAGCCTGCGAAAACGGGACCCCAAACAGTAAGTTAAGCAAAATGAGAAGACAGAGAAACACACAACAGATGAAGGAGCAAGTTAAAAACCCACCAGACCTAACAAATGAAGAGGAAATAGGCAGTCTACCTGAAAAAGAATTCAGAATAACGATAGTAAAGATGATCCAAAATCTTGGAAACAGAATGGAGAAAATACAAGAAACGTTTAACAAGGACCTAGAACTAAAGAGCAAACAAACGGAGATGAACAACACAATAAATGAAATTAAAAATTCTCTAGAAGGGATCAATAGCAGAATGACGGAGGCAGAAGAACAGATAAGTGACCTGGAAGATAAAATAGTGGAAATAAGTACTGCAGAGCAGAATAAAGAAAAAAGAATGAAAAGAATTGAGGACAGTCTCAGAGACCTCTGTGACAACATTAAATGCACCAATATTCGAATTATAGGAATCCCAGAAGGAGAGAAAAAGAAAGGAACTGGGAAAAAATTTGAAGAGATCATAGTTGAAAACTTCCCTAATATGGGAAAGGAAATAGTTAATCAAGTCCAGGAAGCACAGAGAGTCCCATACAGGAAAAATCCAAGGAGAAACACGCCAAGACACACATTAATCAAACTATCAAAAATGAAGTACAAAGAACAAATATTAAAAGCAGCAAGGGAAAAACAAGTAACACATAAGGGAATCCCCATAAGGTTAACAGCTGATCTTTCAGCAGAAACTCTGCAAGCCAGAAGGGAGTGGCAGGACATATTTAAAGTGATGAAAGACAAAAACCTACAACCAAGATTACTCTACCCAGCAAGGATCTCATTCAGATTTGACAGAGAAATTAAAAGCTTTACAGACAAGCAAAAGTAAGAGAATTCAGCACCACCAAGCCAGCTCTACAACAAATGCTAAAGGAACTTCTCTAGGCAGGAAACACAAGAGAACGAAAAGACCTACAATAATAAACCCAAAACAATTAAGAAAATGGCAATAGGAACACACAATTTGATAATTACCTTAAAAGTAAATGGATTAAATGCTCCAACCAAAAGAGATAGACTGGCTGAATGGATACAAAAACAAGACCCATATATATGCTGTCTACAAAAGACCCATTTCAGACTTAGGGACACATACAGACTGAAAGTGAGGGGATGGAAAAAGATATTCCATGCAAATGGAAATCAAAAGAAAGCTGGAGTAGCAATTCTCATAACAGACGAAATAGACTTTAAAACAAAGACTATTACAAGAGACCAAGAAGGATACTACATAATGATCAAGGGATCAATCCAAGAAGAAGATATAACAATTGCAAATATTTATGCAAACGACATAGGAGCACCTCAATAAATAAGGCAAATACTAATAGCCATAAAAGGGGAAATCGACAGTAACACAATCATAGTAGGGGACTTTAACACCCCACTTTCACCAATAGACAGATCATCAAAAATAAAAATAAATAAGGAAACACAAGCTTTAAATGTTACATTAAACAAGATGGACTTAATTGATATTTATAGGACATTCCATCCAAAAACAACAGAATACACATTTTTCTCAAGTGCTCATGGAACATTCTCCAGGATAGATCATATCTTGGGTCACAAATCAAACCTTGGTAAATTTAAGAAAGTTGAAATCGTATCAAGTATCTTTTCTGACCAAAACGCTATAAGACTAGATATCAATTATAGGAGAAATCTGTAAGAAATACAAACACATGGAGGCTAAACAATACACTACTTAATAGTAAAGAGATCACTGAAGAAATCGAAAAATACCTATAAACAAATGACAATGAAAACACGACGACCCAAAACCTATGGTATGCAGCAAAAGCAGTTCTAAAAGGGAAATTCATAGCTATGCAAGCCTACCTTCATAGCTATACAAGCTATACAAGAAACATCTCAAATAAACAACCTAACCTAACACCTAAAGCAATGAGAGAAAGAAGAACAAAAAACCCCAAAGTTAGCAGAAGGAAAGAAATCATAGAGAACAGGTCAGAAATTAAACGAAGGAAACGATAGCAAAGATCAATAAAACTAAAAGCTGGTTCTTTGAGAAGATAAAATTGATAAACCATTAGCCAGACTCCTCAAGAAAAAAAGGGAGAAGACTCAAATCAATAGAATTAGAAATGAAAAAGGAGAAGTAACAACTGACACTGCAGACATACAAAGGATCATGACAGATTACTACAAGCAACTATATGCCAATAAAATGGGCAACCAGGAAAAAATGGACAAATTCTTAGAAATGCATAACCTTCCGAGACTGAACCAGAAAGAAATAGAAAATATGAACAGATTAATCACAAGCACTGAAATTGAAACTGTGATTAAAAATCTTCCAACAAAAGCCCAGGACCAGATGGCTTCACAGGCGAATTCTATCAAACATTTAGAGAAGAGCTAACACCTATCCTCAAACTCTTCCAAAATATAGCAGAGGGAGGAACACTCCCAAACTCATTCTGCGAGGCCACCATCACTCTGACACCGAAATAAAGATGTCACAAAGAGAGAAAACTACAGGCCAATATCACTGATGAACAGAGATGCAAAAATCCTCAACAAAATACTGGCAAACAGAATCCAACAGCACATTAAAAGGATCATACACTATGATCAAGTGGGGTTTATCCCAGGAATGCAAGGATTCTTCAGTATACGCAAATCAGTCAATGTGATAAACCATATTAACAAATTGAAGGAGAAAAACCATAGGATCATCTCAATAGATGCAGAGAAAGCTTTCGACAAAATTCAACACCCATTTATGATAAAAACCCTGCAGAAAGTAGGCATAGAGGGAACTTACCTCAACATAATAAAGGCCATATATGACAAACCCACAGCCAACATCATCCTCAATGGTGAAAAACTGAAACCATTTCCACTAAGATCAGGAACAAGACAAGGTTGCCCACTCTCACCACTAGTATTCAACATAGTTTTGGAAGTTTTAGCCACAGCAATCAGACAAGAAAAAGAAATAAAAGGAATCCAAATCGGAAAAGAAGAAGTAAAGCTGTCACTGTTTGCAGATGACATGATACTATACATAGAGAATCCTAAAGATTGCTACCAGAAAACTACTAGAGCTAATCAATGAATTTGGTAAAGTAGTAGGATGCAAAATTAATGCACAGAAATCTCTTGCATTCCTATACACTAATGATGAAAAATCTGAAAGTGAAATTAAGAAAACACTCCCATTTACCATTGCAACAGAAAGAATAAAATATCTAGGAATAAACCTACCTAAGGAGACAAAAGACCTGTATGCAGAAAATTATAAGACACTGATGAAAGAAATTAAAGATGATACAAATAGATGGAGAGATATACCATGTTCTTGGATTGGAAGAATCAACATTGTGAAAATGACTCTACTACCCAAGGCAATCTACAGATTCAATGCAATCCCTATCAAATGACCACTGGCATTTTTCACAGAACTAGAACAAAAAATTTCACAATTTGTATGGAAACACAAAAGACCCCGAATAGCCAAAGCAATATTGAGAAAGAAAAACGGAGCTGGAGGAATCAGGCTCCCTGACTTCAGACTGTACTACAAAGCTACAGTAATCAAGACAGTATGGTACTGGCACAAAAACAGAAATGTAGATCAATGGAACAGGACAGAAAGCCCAGAGATAAACCCACACACATATGGTCACCTTATCTTTGATAAAGGAGGCAAGAATATACAGTGGAGAAAAGACATCCTCTTCAATAAGTGGTTCTGGGAACACCGGACAGCTATATGTAAAAGAATGAAATTAGAACACTCCCTAACACCATACACAAAAATAAACTCAAAATGGATTAAAGACCTAAATGTAAGGCCAGACACCATCAAACTCTTAGAGGAAAACATAGGCAGAACACTCTATGACATAAATCACAGCAAGATCCTTTTTGACCCACGTCCTAGACAAATGGAAATAAAAACAAAAATAAACAAGTGGGACCTAATGAAACTTAAAAGCTTTTGCACAGCAAAGGAGACCATAAACAAGATGAAAAGACAACCCTCAGAATGGGAGAAAATATTTGCAAATGAAGCAACTGACAAAGGATTAATCTCCAAAACATACAAGCAACTCATGCAGCTCAATATCAAAAAAACAAACAACCCAATCCAAAAATGGGCAGAAGACCTAAATAGACATTTCTCATAAGAAGATATACAGATTCCCAACAAACACATGAAAGAATGCTCAACATCATTAATCATTAGAGTAATGCAAATCAAAACTACAATGAGATACCATCTCACACCAGTCAGAATGGCCATCATCAAAAAATCTACAAACAATAAATGCTGAAGAGGGTGTGGAGAAAAGGGAACTCTCTTGCACTGTTGGTGGGAATGTAAATTGATACAGCCATTATGGAGAACAGTATGGAGGTTCCTTAAAAAACTAAAAATAGAATTACCATAGGACACAGCAATCCCACTACTGGGCATATACCCTGAGAAAACCTGGACATATATACACTACCAATAATTCAAAAAGAGTCATGTACCAAAATGTTCATTGCAGCTCTGTTTACAATAGCCAGGACATGGAAGCAAACTAAGTGTCTATCTACAGATGAATGGATAAAGATGATGTGGCACATATATACAATGGAATATTACTCAGTCATAAAAAGGAATGAAACTGAGTTATTTGTAGTGAGGTGGATGGACCTAGAGACTGTCATACAGTGAAGTAAGTCAGAAAGAGAAAAACAAATACCATATGCTACCACATATATATGGAATGTAAAAAAAAAAAAAAAAAAAAGAGAAAATGGTCAGAAGAACCTAGGGGCAAGACAGGAATAAAGATGCAGACCTACTAGAGAATGGACTTGAGGATACAGGGAGAAGGAAGGGTAAGCTGGGACAAAGTGCGAGAGTGGCATGGACATATATACACTACCAAACGTAAAATAGATAGCTAGTGGGAAGCAGCCGCATAGCACAGGGAGATCAGTTCAGTGCTTTGTGACCACCAGAGGGGTGGGATAGGGAGGGTGGGAGGGAGAGAGATGCAAGAGGGAAGAGATATGTATATGTATAACTGATTCACCTTGTTATAAAGCAGAAACTGACACACCATTGTAAAGCAATTATACTCTAATAAAGATGTTAAAAAAATTACATTAAAAAAATAAAGCCCATCATATTACATGCATTTGTTGTTTCTCTCACTGCTCTCTTGGCAATATGCCTTTTGTTTTCCAAGGATCATTTCTGCTAGGATTTTGTCTCTCTTTTCTCCACTCCATGTCGCACAGCTTCTAGACAGCCATGACTTACTATTCTACATGATCTCAACTCCTGGAACTCTAGTCTGGATCAAGACACTAAGCCTTTAATTTTCCCTAAGTGGGGATCGCTCAGATAGGTTTATTAACAAGAAGATAATCACTAGAAACTATGAAGGGTTCAAGGAGAACCAGTTATACCAAACTAACTCTGCTTCCCTTTCCCACATGGTGCGGTCACTAGTTTGACAGATCAGATAATGCCGTGGATTCTATATACCATGTCTTTAGCAAATTGGAAAATTAAGTCCTTTCATTCTATCACTGTAGAACTGAAGGAGAAGTGTAAGTTATGTCTTAGGTGGATCTGTATTTGACTGAAGAACATATTAGAGTAGTACCGATTTACTGATTGATGTAAAGCTTTAGGGAGGCCTTTAGTGTGAGGCTGCAGAGCTCTGTACTTAAAACTGCTGAACAGAAAAGAATCATAAAGAATTTGAATGTAGCTGCGGAAGACACATGTTTACTCCAAATGAGCAAGATACAAAACAGAAAAAGACTGAAATGAACAAGATATAACTTAAGAAAGATGGTGATGGAAATCAAGTTAGCAGTTATCCTTGGGAAGATAATAAAATACAGGAAGCATGAGGGGGCATCTGGGGTGCCGGTCATGTTTGGGTGATTGATACGGGAGTGTGTTCACTTTGTAAAAATTCACTGAGCTTTACACTTATGCTTGATGTACTTTCCAGTACAGTCTAACTCTGTTTTATCAGAATTATACAATCTGTGGTTCTAATTAGTGTGTGTTTGTGTGTTAGTGATGGTGGTTTATGTAAATTGAGTCACATCTAAAACTATATAACGAATTACAGTGGGATTCTATAGCATTTAGATTTCTCGTAAGTTTTTAGATATTTTACTGTCCAATACGGACTTCCCTGATGATGTACATCATCATAATTGGCTACCAGCCTATAATATGGCCACTTATTTCCTTTAACATTACTCAGTGGAGGTAGAAAAGCAAATGAGATGAACAGGGCTGAGCAACTTATTATTATGTTAACACAAAATATGGGCATTTTATGAAGTTATAAGATTTATTCAGTGTGTCCTCTTTTAGCCATACATGTATGAAAGAAATATTCTCTCAACATTGCCAACATTTATTCATATTTTCTTGGAAGCAAATATACGGTTGACATTCATTAAGCGTTTGTAAGTCTTCTCAAAGCCAAACATCTGCTTGGCATCCAACGTGTTCACAAACTTCTTTCTTTAAAGGAATGTCTGTTGAGCATTTATTAGCTTCATTTGTGCTTTATGACTATCCTTTAAGTAGAACATTTATTTAGACAAATCCTTAAAGTTTAAGACAATCCCAAAAGATTCAAGAAGCGGATCTGTCTTGACCCTTTACTTAACATTCTCAGGCTATGACAGAAAGTATTCAAGGTGTCCCTTTAGACGCCTTCTTGGAGGGCCCCTCGATCGGACTCAGGTGAAAGGTTTTGCCTGGAATGCCACTCCCGAGTGAGGACACTCACTGAAGTCAAGTGTTTTCTTATGCACTATGGGGAAAAGGGCCTAAAAGGGGGTTAAACTTTGATTAGAGATGTTGCAAGTAGGGAAAAATGCTTACTTCAATTTCACTTCTGCTTTTCAGAAGACATGAGTACATAAATTATGTAGAAGAACGGTGATTACTAGACAGTCTAAAAGCTTGGAGGCTCTAGGCCAATTTTCAACCAACTGTCACAGAACATAAGTTTCAAAATATGTTTAAGCTAAACTGACAACTACAGAAAAAATGTAAGATTCTTTGAAAGGCTGGCTTATGTGAACTGACGAGGATCTCTGAAACCACATGCTATTTAACACACAGCGATACTCCACTGCAACGTTCCCACTCTCTTCTGGAGGGAATATTAAAAGAGGTAGAACAGATGCTTCCCTGAATTAAGCAGATCCAAGCAGTAGACAGACTCTTCCCACAGAGTGGCCAAAAGAAGTAGGGTTCATCCAAAAACTGAAAGGGCTAGGAGAGGTCCCCTGGCCTAGTAGCTCTCAAGCTGGAAGAAGCTAACCCAGGAAGGGTGCCTGTGTGCATGGGTTTCCCACCTTTCTATGCCAGAGAAGCTCCAATCTTAACTGCTGTAGACATCCATTCTCCCTGGAATATTTGAATCACTGCTACATGCTAAGCTCTTCATTTTACAGGTCACAAAACCAAGGCCAGAGTGATTCCATTAGGTATCCAAAGTGCCAGGGCAGCAAAGCTAGAACAAGCATTCCATAAATCCCCGGCTAAGGTGCCCTTCTATCAATTATACAACCTGTAAGACCTTAGGGCATAAAATATTGGCAGCTGAGATGAGAAAGTATTTATCTGCTACAGTTAGTTTGTAGAATAGCTCTTGATCTTAGCTGTGTGATCAAATCTCCATGAGTCCTGGAGCAAGCCTTTTCCCCCTCTACCTGTCCAAGGAGTTCCAGGGAGTCTGTGAAATCCCTGAAGCGGTACATTCAATTTAACATGTCTGTGTAAAATTCGTCCATAGCTTTCATTTGTTCTTCAAAAGTATCTGTGATCACACCAAATGGTAAAAATCAGTGTACCTGAAGAAGGGACTAGGAAAACTTGCCAGAAAGTCCTTTAACATAACATGCATGTTTACTATTAAACTACTCAGGTTATACAGGTAAATTCACACAGTGGTGAAAACAAAACCTGCACAGTACCTATGAAAATACAGTACTTGGTAGACTGATAAAAACAGATTTTATTTTACTTCTTGGATTTTACATAATTGAAAAAATTATTTGATGTATAACATGCAACCTTCACTCTGTAAACCAAAACCAGCACTCCAAAGCCCTGAATAATTTGGGGGCTAGGGGATTATTGCTGTCTCTGAGTATTCCCTTTAGAAACTGATGGTGAGTAAGAGATGTCATGACAACTGACAGAGAACAACTGTTTCTTTCAATTCAACTGTAGACTCTTCAGGGAAAACGCTCATCTTTATAACTCTGTCAATTAGGCAAACACTAAAAACTGCCTCCTGCCCTTCATGCTGATAATGTCAGGGAAGACAAGTGGCTGATGTAATCCTGAAGATGGAGCTAATGTCCAGAGCCTCATTATCCATTAAGGGAGGCTTTCCCCCTACTTCCACTCTAGCAAAGGAAGAGCAAGATGCTGAATTATCTTCATGTGTGGACTGACAAGAAATAAACTGTAAAGTCGTTTTGAGGGAAAAACCTAGAAAACCAGCATGAACATAAACTAATTTGAGAAACAGTGCCCTACTGTATTTTGAAATAATATTCAGTATTTATCCAGAGGGTTTCTTATAATGGAGTAAAATAGAGAATTTCCTGAGGCTAGGAGATTACAATCATCTGAGAAACCAGGAGTAAGAATGCGTGCATTTAACTGCAAAGAAGGATATGCAGAACTGCCCACCTATTCCTCACAGTGAGGACTCATCATGGAAATTATGCTTCAAGGTCAGTAAGCTAAATGACAAGAAGATGGTCTGTGCCAATAATTTAAATGTCAAGCGGCACCGGGCCAAGAAGGTGCACAGATATAAATCGGGCAGTGGCACTGATGTAATTATGGGCTTAGACGAATTCTCAAAGCCAGACCGGAAGCTGAACCACAGTCTTTGGGGAAAAGAGAGAATATGAGGGTAATTAGAGGAAAAAAGCAGAGGAAAGTTTTTTACTTTTTAAAAAAATCCCTAAAACTCTAAATAAAACTCAATGTCTGCAGAGGGACCTTCATGGTCCTCAAACATGCATAAAACAGGATGGAGGGAGGAAGGGGCCACCCACATCTTTATAAGCTCAGTGTCAGAGCAGAGCTGCACGTGCACGGCAGTGTGTGTCCCTCCCAGGGGCCTGGGACCTGGAGGGGTGCTCAGGTCCATGTGACTTGTGAGCATCCAGAACGAGGATCTCAGGAGGGAATTTCACAAGCACAGAACGTATTTTTTTCTCCCTGGACTCTGCTTTCTAGTTTTTCTCTCCCTCTGCTATTGTTTAATTTTGTGGTTCGACTTTTTGAAGAATGGTGGGAGGTACCGTGTTAAGCAATGCTCTAGGAATGAGGCTCAGCGGCGATGAAATCGGCCTCCCACGTCTTTCAAACCAACTGTGAGTCTGCTTAAAACACAAGGCAGACACAAATACGAAGAAGAGCAGGCAGGACGTCCTGTTCATCCTTGTATGTGCAGCATCTCTCCCCAGCACACAGTCGGCACAGAACAGATGCAGGCTCAAGGAAACCCGTCATTTTATCTAAACAGCTCTGTGGTCCGTTCTGTTTCTGAATAGGAGCCAACAGCCATATCACTTAATGTGCTTTTGAGCAATCTTTTGTTGATCCTTGTGCCTCCGTTAATGAAAGTGATTAAACAACCAAGTCTGGCTCAAAATTATCCTGATGGCAGAGCATCAGAGTTGAACATGGTCAAGAGATTTACAAAGGAGCCAAGAAACATCACTGGAAAAGCAGATATTAAAAAATCATGAGTATCCTCATGCTTTTAATTTTTATTTATTTATTTTTAACATCTTTGTTGGAGTATAATTGCTTTACAATGTTGTGTTAGTTTCTGCTGTATAACAAAGTGAATCAGCTATATGCGTACGTATATCCCCATATCCCCTCCCTCTTCTCATGCTTTTTAAAGAAGACAGTCAAAATAATTTCCAATTTTTTCTTCATGGTTAAGCAGAGTCTGATTATTACTAATACTAAATATCTGTACACTGTATTGCCTAAAAGCTTTATAGTAATAGTATTTATTAATACATGCCACAGAGAAGAAAAATTAAATGAAATAATTAGATTCCTAGGAATAATAAGCAACTCTTAATGCTCTGAGTATAATATAATTTTATAGGCTGAAATGACACTTATCAAGGATATTTATTAAGTATGGTTTAAACTATATTTCACAAAAACAACCCACTGAAATTTAGGAAATACCTATAAGGCATGGCTTATAAGTTTGGAGACAATATCATATACAGGGTATTTAAGTAAATAAAGCCTGGACCAAAAAAAGTTTTAAAAAGCAGAAGATTCTTTTATTCATAAATATATTTTAAGAGAAAAATAAAGTTTTACAAATAAAGTTTGTAAAACAAATAAAGTTTGCCAATAGTACAGTTTTAAAGATAATGTTAAAAGCACAGATTCTGAGAAATTCTCCAGAAGCCCTGCTAGTATTTCATCTCGCATGAAGAGAAAGCAATTTGAGAACTGCTACCCAACGCCTAGTCTGACCAGCTGGTAAGATTCAGTAAGTGGGTGGCAAAGAGGAAAATCCTTGCATTTCATGGTGACCAGAGGGGAAGAGACTGGGCATAGTCATAAATATACTTTAAATTTTAGGAAGACTTTGTTAAAACAATTTAGTCAAAGACATGAGGAAGATTCTTTGACAAGAAGTTCAGGAAGGATTGGAGCTAAATAGTTCACAAAAATACAATTCTACGGAGTAGGCCTTGATACCTCAAAACAGATTTTAATTTAGGATATAGGCAATATTATAAATTAGAGGGCAGAAGATTATATGGTCAATAAACAGTCTTCAGAAAAATGCTCAGCTATTTGGAAAATGATTCAGTTAGTGTCTCCTATCATGCATTCCCCCAAATAAGTCCAAGCAACAGAATCAAAGATTTAAGTGTAGAAAACAGAACCTTTAGAGAAGCAACCCTGGATGGAAATGCAGGTAAATAAACACAGAATGGCAAGAAACCTGCCAATTCAAATTATGAACAATAATCATTAATGATTGTCAGGACTCACTTTTAAAACTCTGCTAATAAATGCTATCCCAGTTTGTGAACCCTGAGTGAATGAATTAATAAATAACCTGACATTTATGATTCTGGATAAAATAACTTCAAGGAACTTTAAAAATCAAGAACTTAGGATCCAGTTGCTCATTACTGAAATCTGACAATACCATGGAGAACTTACCTGCAGCAAATAACAGCTTTGCACGACAAAGCTAAGTCCAGAAAATACTGCCGTACTCCAAAAGTTAAGGCATACTTGAGAGTTTTCCCATCAATTATAAGAGCAAAGTCATTCTCCTTCCGAAGAGCATCACCAAGGGTAGTGCAGTGACGACTGAGAGTTTCCCTTGTTCCCTGTAAAATTAAACAAAAGATGCCCTCAACATTTACTCCCATTTGTTCTACCAAGGTTGTTCAGCAACTACTTTTAGTTATTTTTAGTGCTTTTTATGTTTCAAATTGCTTTCACATACCTCTACTCATCTGATTCTCACGAAAGCCCCTCAGAGAAGACTGGACAAACATTGTCAGAAAAAGTGAGCGACTCCCTTAAAGCCATACCCTGTTCCTAGCACGGTTGGGACTTGACTACACATCACCCATTCCCCTGCCATCTTTGCTCATTATTCCAACCACACGGTCGCAATCTTCTTAAAATATTTTCAGTACATTATCTTGTTAAAGCATAACAACGCTGAACTAGTCAAAATTGCTTAGCTATGAATCAAGGGGAAAAGTTGGGGAACGTAATTTAAATAATTTATGGGTATTCTTTCAGAAGTTGTCAATGCGACTGAAACTTAATTCTCAAGAGGAGGAAATGTAGTATCTGTAATCTCTTCCCACTTCATGAATTGGCGTCTATAACTTTAATCGCGATTTCATGATGCGGTATTTCAGCTGGGGATGGTGACATGTGGCCTAGTAATCTTGACGGATTGAATAAAAGAACCCCTTCCATCAATGAAGAGTTCATTTTCAGGCACAATAAAAACCTTTAGTGTCAAGAAAGGCTTTGTTCACCTCAGCTATATAGAGAGGTTGTATTTGTTTCCCTCTGTTAAGAACTATTGCTTTCCCAGCTCTTCAAAGGGAAAAAATTTCAAGATACTTAATTTTTCTCCCTAGATCCTGTAGACTTTTCCTATAACCTGATAGGGACAGCTTCTTATTTCAACGGAGCCCTAACATTATGAAGACACAGAACACGGGCTCTGCACAAGGAAATGTAAGGAACAATTACTTTCCTATTAGAGTTTTGTTCTGAGTGCTAGTATCTGAGCCCGCAGTTATTTATATAATAAATTTAACAAATCTATGTTTATATAATAAAATATACCTATAGTAAAAAATAATACATAATAATTTTTGTTATATTCAAAGGAGATATAATTATCGTTCCAATTTAAGACTGTGGTACAGTTATTTGAGTTATCTTCACAAAGAGGGAAGCAAAGACAGAGGTAATTAAAATTTTATATTGGGGATTTTTGAAGGTGTTTCTACATTCGTATTTCAAATGTGGTTCACACTACGTTCTGGAATTTCAGGATCTGTTTATCGAAATAACAGAACAGTGTTGTACCGTAAAGTAAGCATGCCCAACCCTCCGAACGCTGGAACTTCATTTAACACTTCCCCTGTTCCCTGTTACACACAGTGACATGAAGGGCCGCCATATAGCAGCATTCTTTGCAAAATTTTCTGTTCACACTTTACATCGGGGAGAAAGAGCTGTTTTAATTTACAGGCCTTACGCTCCTATTTCCTACTGGAAATTTTTGGCCCAAGAGAATTTTAAGAAAAGGAGGTAAAAAGTGTCAGCAAGACTCTGCAAGCAAATTTATCAATGACTATCCATAGCAGATTACCCTGGATTGTCTTAAAAGCAAATTCCCATAGATGAAATGAACAAACAAGCAGATTAATACACAGATAAAAAATGAAAATAAAATAAAACAATATTTAGCATGTACCACACACCAGTCATGGTTCTAAGGGCTACACACACAGATACAGTACTTCAGTTAACACTTACTACAACCCTGTGCAGGAGGCACAACTATTGTCCCCATTCTGCAGATGATAAGCATGAGACTTAGAGTTTAATTTCCTTGCCCCAAAACACATGGCTACTAAGTAGAGAAACCAAACTCAGAATTAAATTTCTGTACTAGCTAGTCATTCTCTACATTATCCAGCAAAAACAAAACCAACAGTACCAGGCATAGCAAATCATAAGTGAAATCCCCATACCATTTCCCCTGTTGTTTCCCTAGAGCCCTCATCATCTGTCTCTCATCTTGTCTTTACCACCAACAGAGCCTTCTCTTTACAAAACAAACTTGAAACACAAATGAGTCTCTTCTTGCTCTAAAATTTTTCAATGGCTTCTACTGCTTACATGATAAAATCTAAAATCCAAGTCCAGCTAACTTTCGTTCGCTTTTCTCTTCACAACCTTGACTCCTTTATTCCCTCTCTCTGGACCACCCTTTCCTCCTGAGATATTCCACTATCTTTGAAACCAAGCTGTCCTCCCAAGCCCTCCCAGACTCACTCCATGCTATCATGTGTAATTCACTCTATGCTAGCAAGACCCTCAGTTCCTTGAGGGGAGAGACAATGTTTAATGTGGTTCCCAGCCACAAACAGTGCCTGTAATTACAGACGCTCGGGAAAGACATATTTATGGAATGAGAGCACTGATAAATTTTGATTTCACCCCACTGGAAGCACTCCATTTCCCCTCTATTATCACTTCTGATTTGAGAGAGAGACAGACAGGCAGTCAGTCTTCTCCTTCGTGCTCTTTAATTTTCTAGAGAATAATAGGGATTATTACTTCAACAGTCTTTCAAACCAAGGCACTGTCCACTGAAATGCATGTGTGTGTACCTGTGTATTTATTTGCTTGCCTGCCTATCTACCTATCTACTTACCTACCCATCCATCCATCCATCCACCCATCCATCCATCCATCCATCCGCTACTCTGTTTTTTTAAGTTTTGCCCAAGTCACTCCTGATCTGAAAACCTAAATGAAACCTGAGATGTACCTCAAGAGGACTTCAAATTTCTTTATAGATCAGCTGCAAAGCAAGACTCAAAGTCAAGTAAACCCCTGGCTGTGCAAGCCCCTCATGATCCTGTCTGTTCGACACAGTCCTGTGCACCCCACTCTCCCTTCTTCTGAGGGCGTTCTCTAACATCTTAAAATGTACTGAGAACTTATTTGTGGCGTCAGCATCCCTGGGTTTCCTGGGTGATTATCACAGATCTGCAGCAAATCAAACAGTGTCAGGAGATGTAACAGAGATCACATTTCAGAAGGTGAGTCAAAATCTTCGCACAGTGAATTCTCCAGTCAGCCTACCTAGGGCGCAAGGTAACAGCAACAGAAAAGCTGCAAACACTTTCTTATTTCCGTTTACAGTTTTATTTTGTAAGCAGCTCTGTTGTTGGCTGTGTGCTGCCAGTTACATGTTATATTTCACCCTTATTTATACTGCCAGGAGTATTTTAAAATTCTTTTATTTATGAAAGTTTATTGCTTCTCCTGTAAGCCTGGGAGCCATACTTTACGGCCATATTGCATTGAAGCTTATCTCCTGTAGCTAGAAATAAATTTATTACTACATTAGCTGTTGCTTTGTTTTCTTTTTGGTTACCGAAGGGGGAAATGTTTAAACGTTTAAACTTAGTGACATGTGAAAGTGTAAATATATAAATGAGAAGCTAACTCAGAAAAAGGATAAAAGACCATAGAGTACAACAACATAAAAGTTCTGTATCTCCTTATGCTACAAAGTCTTATTTGTGGGCTGAAAGAAAAGGAGCATTTGTTGCTATAATCAGGGAGAGTCAGAAGTAAAGGCAGTTTGGGGAGACAGACAGGCATTCAGGCGTCTCACCAGGCGGGGACCCAGGTATGGGAAGGAGCCGCAGGGAAAGCGGGATTTGCCTGCACCTCTCACAGCCTGCATCCCATGTGGACACGACAGTTGAGCATTCAGCTCTCCTCTCCCTGTCCCTGGGCTGCACCTAGCCAAGTGCTCATCAGGGGCCCTTATGAGCTCCTCCAAGCTTTCCTGCTTTGCCAAGTCACAATTCAGTCTACAGCCAACACTTCTCTGTTCTTAGTCCTGACACAACAGGGACTAGAAAGGGAATAAAATCACCTCCCCCTGAGGACAGGCTCTACTCCAGCTCTCCTCTCTTATATGGGTGCTCATTACTGCTGATCTATACTTTCACCCAGGCCTAGCCAATTCCAATGTTCCCAGAGGTTACTCCAGACCTTTTCTTCCCTTCTTCAGACTCCAAATTTGGCTCCTGTTAGTGCAGCAAACATCTCCCTGCTTTACTGAGAACATTCGTAAATTATTCTCTCAACTTTCCTCTCTTAATCTCAAAACTTCCCTTTACCTAATCCTCCCTAATTCCTGAGCTGGGAGGAAGACCTGCCTTCTTTTCTCACCTCTGTTCCTCCCTCTTCTCCCCTGCATCTTTATTCTCCCCCACTGTCACTCTTTCTTTCCCTTAAGACTACATACGGAAAGCAATGAACAATAAATAAACCAAGAAACGTCCCCAACTCTATTTTTCCTGAGTCCTCCAGGTGACATGAATACCTCCACCTTCTGGATTCTCCAAATATGTGTTTATACTTACACAATGTAGTGTGATGTATAATTGCTTATCTGTTTATATCTCTACTTCCCTGCAGGACTGAGGTCCTTGATAAAGAGATGAAATAAAATCAATACAAGCTTGGTAATAAAAGAATAACCAAATTATTAATGATTGGAGAATACCTTGTGGGAAGTTACAATGATTTTGTTGTGTGACCATTGTTTTTTACTGCCTGTAAAACTCCTGTGTAATCTTGGACACTTTTAATTAGAGCAATAAATAAAATGTTAGTGTGCTTATTTTATTGCAGAGGAAATGGAGAACAAAGTGGTGGTTATGATCTAACATCTCCTTCTATCGCATATAACAGAAATTGTCTAATGAATAATGGAATCAACACCTAGACTAGCTACTTAGTGATCAAGCAGGTTATATAATAGTGGATTTATGAGAAGAAAACAATGTGTATTTGGTTTATAAGAAACACGCTTGGAAAAGAAAAAAGAAAGAAAGATGCTTGGCAGATAATGAGGTCAAGTACAATTCCTCACAAAGATTAACTCAGACCAAAGGGCCTTAATAAAGTTCTATTTGCATCTTTGTATTGCCTGGCAAAACAGATAACATGTTCATAAATACCTGTCGGGGAGGGGGAAATTTCCCACCCTCTGCTTCTTGAGTTTTTTTGGCTGGCCTAATAATTAAATTGGCACAAGACAGATTAACAGGAGGGAAAAAACCCCAAATTTAATTAGTACACATGGAGGTCTCATAGAAATGGGACCTAAGAAGTGACCAAAGCAGGCAGTTTTTATAATTTTTAGACAAAGAAACAACAAATTTGTAAAGAATTGACAAGACAGAGACGTTTAAGCTTGGGGTAGTAAATTAGTGAGGCAGTAACAAATTTTGTTTAAACAGCCTTCTTGGCCTGGAATTTCCTATCTCTAGTGATAAGGATGTCTATCTACCTCCTGGTGCAGGGCGGATACTTTTCAAATGGGAGATTTATTTCTTGCTTTCTAAAGACAAAGGAGGGTCAGAATGTTCTTCTTGGATTGGCTGTTTCTTAAGTAACTTTAATTCAAAATATTCAATATGCCAGTCTGGCATATTTTAGGGTGGCCTGCCCTGACCCCCACCATACCCTCCAATAAAATAAAATAACAACAATTTTTAAGAAATCAAAGACTGGCAGCTTTATGATAATCTTTTTTTTTTTTTTTTTTTTTTTTGCGGTACGCGGGCCTCTCACTGTTGTGGCCTCTCCCGTTGCAGAGCACAGACTACGGACGCGCAGGCTCAGCGGCCATGGCTCACGGGCCCAGCCGCTCTGCGGCATGTGGGATCTTCCCGGACCGGGGCACGAACCCGTGTCCCCTGTATCGGCAGGCGGACTCTCAACCACTGCGCCACCAGGGAAGCCCTATGATAATCTTTTAAAATTACTTTTACATGACGTTTGCCGAGGAAATCTTTGATAAAAATCACAGAGGGCACCCTAGACAATGAACACACTTTTATAGTGAAATAAATTGAAAGCCCTGACTTGTTTGGAAAGTATCATAGCGTGCAAGATGTCGTTTGCATTTTGGCAAAAACTCTGCTTGGAACACTCTAAAGAATCCAGAGGCCAGATGTGCAAAGAACATGTTAGGCCACCTAAGAACTATGATTTTGATGGCCCCAAATGTAATGTTGCAGAAAGCACTTGCATAAAAATGGCCCTTTTCAGCCTCTGGCCTTTGGTTTTTCTTCCTGATTCCTTTCAGGGGTTTACAGAACAGAGAGTCTTACTTAGGAACATATCCAGGAAACACCCCAGTAGAGAATGTGGAAATATCCCTAAGGAGAGGTAAATAAAAGCCTCTTGCCTTTGACTAGAAGACTAGTCTATTCCAGTCTAACCAGCAGAAATGATGTGAAGGTTACAGACAGTGTAAAATGTTAACACCTAAATGTCGTGGTGTGGGTGTCGTATGGGTGTCGTAACACCCACATCCTGCTCCAGGGCCACAGTTACTTATAGTGACAGAAGAAAATGTGTGATAACTCATCTTATCCCAGAAGGAGTCATCAGCAAGGCTAAGCCCAAGAGCAAAAGTTAAAGGAAAAAAGTATACATATAATACTTATTTAGTTCAAACTATATGTTGGTATTTGGGTCAGAATACAAATAAGCCTTCAGCACCTGGATTTATTCCTGGGAATCTCTTAAATGTGTGCAGGTCAAATGATAAATTTATGTTTATCGTAAGTTTATCATGAGTTCACCACCAGTTAAGTGAAATAAGCATAGAATTTTGGCTAATGCTGAATCACTTTTGGAAGACACACAACTTTCACCCTTGTCAGAATGGACTTAAGTTTATGAAGCCTGTGCTTCTCACTTCAGTAGCAGCACAGCGGGTTTCTGTTTTCACTTACTTTCCACCAAAAGGACAAAATGCAACATAATGTTACAGGAGAACATCTTGTGGAACAAAGACGGTGACTGATGAAATAAGACAACTTGCTGGAGGTTGGGTCACTGTAAAATAACTCTTCAGAACTCATCAGCTGATGTGCACAAGTTACCAATCAGTGTAGAGAAGGCAGCCATCAACATATAACAAATATGTAACCATAAAAAAGTGGGGTTTTTTTAGTTAGAAAGCCAAGGATGGCCATGAGGGTTCACATGATGCTTCTGGGCACCAATAACATCGGAAGCAAAACGATGACGCCACATGGTAAAGGACTTAAGTTCCAGAAGCTGAAACATACCCCATGGCTCAGAACACAAGGCTTTCCTCACCTTTAGGTGGTTGTAGAATATAAGGTGAAAACAAGCTAATCAAGCATTTTTCACCTTTCTTGGAAAGGAAATATTAGGTGTTTTATTTTGAAAAAAAGTTCCTTATGAAAAAACTAAATGAGAAATAAGGAATGGCTTCAACCACTAACTTAAGACACCAAGAACCCCAAAATACTTTTGGATCAGGTGGCTACCTAGGCTCAGCGTTCTACAAAGGATTATATCCCACATCATAGGTGTCACAGGTAAGTTTATTTCATGGCCTATCGATAAACTTCTTCACCAGGAGTACATATGTATTCCAATCTACCTCGTCCTTATTTATTTTTTCACTTGACTAACTAGCAGTAATATGGTATCAGAATGACTTGGTTTGAATCGTTGTTCTCCCACTTCATGGCTGTCTTTCTTCAGGCAGGTTACTTAATTTCTCTCAGTGAAATTTTTCTCATTCATAAGATTGGGTTAATATCTCTTTTGTAGGGTTATTGTGGTGACAAGATGTGCTAACTCAGGTGTCCTGCCCAGTGCTTGGCTCAGAGGTGATTTCCGGGAAAGACTAATTCTTTTCCTTCCTCTGACATCAGGTCTAAGAGAGATGTCAACACCCGAAGAAGAATGAATGTTCTGCAACCTGTCAATCACTGCACAACATCAGTGCAATCCAAGTGGTATATTACTGAGATGATTTTCAGTTTCCTTTTGAAATCTCCTAATGGCAATTTTATTTCAATCTACTTTTTCATTGCTAACACCCAACTCTACTAGCTACTACTTCTTCTACATAAAAACTATCTGGAAACCTGTCTTCCCTCAATTACAGAAAAGATGGCATTATCTCTTCTCATATGGCATGTAGCTCTTGCTAGGTGGTAGGAGGACAAATATTTATAAAGTTAACCTAGACTGTTTTTCTTTATCTCTTAATTTCTGTCTCTAACCTGATACAACTCTTCTTTAAAAAACTAAATTTATTTATTTATTTTCAGCTGCACTGGGTGTTCGTTGCTGCTCTAGCTGCGGTGAGCGGGGGCTACTCTTCATTGCGGTGCGCGGGCTTCTCATTGCGGTGGCTCCTCTTGTTGTGGAGCACGGGCTCTAGGCGCGTGGGCTTCAGTAGTTGTGGCTCGCGGGCTCTAGAGCGCAGGCTCACGCAGTTGTGGCGCACGGGCTTAGTTGCTCCGCGGCATGTGGGATCTTCCTGGACGAGGGCTTGAACCCATGTCCCCTGCGTTGGCAGGTGGATTCTTAACCACTGCGCCACCAGGGAGGCCCTGATACAACTCTTGAGCAGAAAATAACTTGAAAGTTACAAAGTGATTTGGTATTTCTCTCATACTATGTTTTTTGCAGATGACCACATCAACATGTTAGACTTTAAGCTCCCATAAAAATATATATATATATATATGCAGTTACATAAAATAGCATTATATGCAAATGAGAGCTTCACAAATAGTAGGTTGAAAATAACTAATGATAAACAAAACACAGAGGACTTATTTCGCTGGCATGTTCTTCAGCTCTAACACCATCAACTTAACTTCTTAGGTATTGATGATTTTTAAAAGCAGATAAATAAATACTCTGTGTGTGTGTGTGTGTGTGTGTGTGTGTGTGTGTGTGTGTGAAAAAACCTTAGTTTACCTACTTGGTTTTAAAACCTACTATCAGTTAAGTTAAAATGTCAAATAAGAAAATATATATAAAAATCTTAAACTAACCCCTATTTTATTAGCTGTTTTGGTGGTTTGTGGCCCCACCTCATCATCATTTAAGACATGAGGTATTTACAAATTTATGGCCAAATAATGTTTCATTCTTTCTCTATTTTTGCACTCTCCAAATGTTCATACCCTAAAATTACAAATCAATGGAACATTCCAATGACATTCTTAATAATACATTCTGACCATATCAAGTATGGACAATGTTAGCACGTTCTTAAAGAGTGAGTTATGATTTCCATGACAGCAACGTCGGTAAACCATTGGGTATTATCTTTTGACACTGTATTATTGATTCAGTGGAACACTGGTCATTCCATATAACCCTATGCAACACATATATCAACTACTTCTTTAGCTACTGCAGGCGGTAGTAAGTGGTAAAGAACATATACCTGAGAATAAAGAGAAATTACGTTTATATACAATTGGTCCATTTAGTATTCATCCCCGTCAGGATCACTCTCTCTCTTGGACAGTTTCTGACCAGAAAAACTGTTGTTTCTAAACTCCTAGGCTATATTAGAACATAACCTTTAAAAACATACTTGTATAGAACCAAACCAACATAAAGTCATTTTTCTAAAATAGGTAAAGGCAGACAGAAGGTGAAATCATTAAAAACATATGGCCAAAGAGGTCTTCTAAAACAGCTTAGTGGAAGGCAGCCAAGCAAATGCACTTAATCAATACATATTGCTAAATATAATGAAGAGGGAAACAGAGAAAAAAAATTTTTTCATGCTTTGCTGATACACAGATATGAGCTTTCCAGGGCAGGCGTAGATATGAAACACTGTAATTGAGGAAATGGCCCAATCTCCCAGTAGGGTCATGCCATCTGAAACAGGTCAAAGAATGGAAGAAGCTAAGAAAAGGAAGTTGCAGTGCTGGGTAAATTGCTCTTGGCCCCTGGGCAGAGGTTTGGGATTTGGGGTTATGATAGGTTCCATCAGGCAAATAATTCGTTGTGAGGCATCTATTCTCGTTTTGGGTACCCTAGAGAGAAAGGCAGAAAGTGTCCAATCTGGGTCTAAGTCTATCTTTCAGTGTTGGGATGGCGGCACAGAGCAAAGACAGACAAATCCCGGGAAAGGAAGGAAGAGTGAGGTAGGGGATATAATTATATAATTTAAATAGTTTTGTGGATAAAGGCTTTTACCAAAGCTCTCATAGTAATTATTTGAAACCACCACTGAAAGTCTCCTAAACACTTATTTTGAGCTTGGCATTAAATATTCTCCAGCGGCGGCGGTGACTCAAGGGCAGGAGGAAGTGTCCTGGAGGAACTGGATGGGCAGACATCCAGTCTCTCGTATGGCCTTCAATTCAGCCAGAAGAGGCTGCGCAGAATATACAACCGGTTTTTTGAAAATAAGCAAATTACCAAATCAACGGTTTGGAGACAGTAACAACTGGGGTCTGTGAGAAATTCTTACCCAGAACCACAAAGAAAGCTGATGTTGGGCCCATTTCCCTAATGATTTGAATTAATTAACGTAGGAATACCGAAGAATCATTATCTGCTGTGTTTTCTCACTGCACATTCCAAATGCACACCATTTCCATTATTTCCCACATCCATTCAAATAAATCTATGTACAACTGTCACAGTAAAACGAAATATAGGGTCGTTCCTGAATTTCGTAAATACAAGATGCCCAAACGCCACCATCTCCCAGAAGAGCATTCCTCTTTCAGCTGCTCTGCAGTCCTGGTGGTGAGCGGGAGAGGAGGTAGGGGCAAGCTGGCAAACGTGGGGCGTGCCTTCCAGAATGCTTTTTTCTGAGACTGAGTCCCCTTTACCTCTGGAGAAGGAAGGGTTATTTAAGAACAAAAACAAAAACAGTTTTGGACTTAGAGCAATCTAGGTCAAGACTCAGGATCCCACAGGCGTTAGCTTTGTGAACTCAAAGTCTCCATCTGTATTTGAGACAGACACCGTCATCCGTATAGGAGCAGAGGCTAACGCGTGCAGATTTACCTGACACATAGGTTTCCTGTAAACCGTCAATTTTATGGCTATGCTGATTCATCAAAAGATACAAAAAAAAGAGATGCAAAAAAAGTCATGAGGCATGGTCTGCTCACCTCAAAAATGCCATCAAGCTGTTGGGAGATGGCAAGAGGGCAGACTGATTAGAAGGCATTTAACGGTAATTCTAGGTCTCAGAGAGTCTTAGAAGAGCTCAGATGTTTAGCCAAAAAAAAAAAAAGATAAAGAATATTCAGGCTTAGGGGGAGGAAGAATTTCTCAGAACAGCAACACTATGAATCTGTGAACAACTTCACTTAGGGATCTGAACACAACCTAAGATTACAGAATTTTGTTTGAGCAAAGGGGACACATTTTGTTTTTATGAGACCAAACAATGGGTTTGATGGAACTTTTTCAACCACAGTCTTTGGCTTGTGGCAGACACCGTCTTAAATCAGAGGAACAGAGAACAGATTATTTGTTCTTCTGTTATTTTCTTTTTTTGTAATGTTTATATATAGTTTTTACTAACCCGTTTCTCTCAAACGGAACAAAGTTGGCTTTCTTCACTGAGAGCTACTTGAAGTAAGCCGTGTGCCAGACAGCATTTGAACAATCATCCTGCAATGGGACATTATAAAAACATATCTTTGCTTTTGATAGGGATACATTAACACCTTAAAAGTTAAACTGAGATCTTACACATTTTCAGGCCAAAAAAGCTGAAACAGCTTTGCTAATGGCAAAAGAGAATTCACAATACTAAAGTTCCCGAGCTGGCAGTGGAGGAAAACTCAGTGTGGTTTAAAACCTGCCTGAACTATTTTTCAAAGCAATACAAAACGTACTGCATTAGACTCATGGGACATATCAAGACAAAACTTGAAGTAGCCTCAATTCTCTTTTTTCCCCTCCTTTTCCGGAGTCAAGTCAATAACTTGCTTATTCTGGACTTCTTTCAGAAGCCGTTCAACAGTGACTGGTTCCCCAAGCAGTAAGGTTTGTCTGCATAATACATATAAGTCGAGCTTAAAAGGGTACAGATGACAACTTCACCATTTATGTCATGAATGCCTGTAAGTTACATTTGAAGCTTACATGGTGTTAGAAAATCAAATTCGGCTAGGAAAAAAAATGTGCAATCCCATAAAGGGCTTTCTTTTCCCGTGGTGTTGAAAAATATATATTCTTATCCTTGTTAATATGAAATGTGGTTAACAATTCATTTTCTGTAAAATATATGAGGGAGGGAAAAGACTGGTATCCATAATCAAACCTAGGCTGGCTTAAGTTCATATTTGCAAATTAAGTAGAGAAATTTAAGTAGTGAGGAGGGCAGCTGTTTAAAATCACCTCTTACAGCAGCTGGCAAAACGCAACTCCCCCTTCCCCCAGGAGTAATGATGCTAAAAGAAATGATCACGATCATGGTAATGGTCCATACTTCTTATGTGCTTACTAAATGCCAGACCTTGTACTTAAAAGGTACTGTTTTGTTTAATCTTCACAACAACATCCTAGAGATGGATATTATTATTATTATTTTATAAGAGTCACTGGCAGCTGAGGCCCAGAGAACTCTTATTTTCTTAGACTCTGGAATCCAGTGACTTAGATACAGCCTCCAGGGCTGCTTAGCACTAGAGGGCAAGTTAACCTTTCAAGATGGGGCATAATAGTATCTGCCTACTAATGTTTTCAGGTGTAAATGTGATTGTCCTTGTAAAATCCTTAGTCCGGTACTTAGTACAAAATATAAGCACTTATAAACATAAGCTAGTGTTTTTCTTATGACTATAATAGCCACGCATAGAACCCTGCAGGGGTAAGCAGTTCCCTTTTCACACAGTCAAAAAGCTGCATATTCCTTTGGGATCCATACTCTGCTTCCTTATATTGGGTGCTGACTCCTAATCAGGCTAAATGTAAATGTCAACAGAAGCAGAAACTGAAAAAACTGTGCCCAGATGATCAGCAGGAGAGGTGGGCAGGGCTTCTCAGGAGTTCAACTTGGGAAAACTGGAAGCCTTTTGACTCTGAGTGGAAGAAATTTATTTCTCCAAGTTCCTCACATACATATTTAATCATCATTTCTGTTGATTCAATAAATATATAGTAAGTAATTTTCCTCTCTGCCCCTTTTTGTTTCCTAGGGAAGCCAGACAGTAGAAAAGAGGAGAAAAAACAAGAACAAATTTAAGATCCAGCCCTACCTCTCAGGACAGATCCCACAACTCTCCACATAAAAAAGATGCTAAAAGGAGGAGAGGCCAAGGTTACAGGTATATCATGTGAGACTCAAGAAAGATGATTTGGGTACCTACAGAGTTAATGGCTTAAGAAATTATGGTTCCTCCCACCTACCCAGACTTGACAAATGAGGGTAGTGAAATCCTGAGCTATCTCAATGAATCAGTCTTCAATTTCTTTCTACCTTTTAGAAAAAGTTAGATCATATCCATCAAAAAAGATATTCTGGGTCACCTGAAAGTATTTCCAGAGATTCACAGAGTTGGTATGCTATGGGGGATGTGAATACTATAATAATCACACTCCTTAATATAACATCAACTCAGTCCTTCCAGAATTGTTTTACTACATTTTGAAAGATGCTGTAATCAGACACTGGGAGCTAAAGATAGGTCACATAGGAGGTTCCCTAGCTCTTAGCTCACATTTTCAGATGTTTCCAGTTTTAACAGACAGGATCTAGGTCATTAAGTGGAAGGGGTTTCTGTGAATTTAATGGGATACTTCCTGGGCATTTCTGTAGAGTTAGGGAAGAAGTACAAAATATCCTTCAAGCCAGTAATTTAAAATTTGTGCTTTTGCAGACCCTTAAGAAAACGTCTCATACCAAGATCATAATCAGAACCCAAAACAAAGTGGTTCAAAGTCACATGATAGAAAATTCTGTTACCTAACAAATATCTAATAGATTCTGATCTACTTTAGATTATTAAAGGTGCTCCTCCATGAAATTCTTACTTTCTAAATTAAAACAGTATGATCAAGCTTTTTAAGACACTCTTTTGCTGACACTGTCAGGTAACTGGGTGAGAACACCTAGCTTTGCTCTCAGGCGTCATACTAGCAGGGCGTGCTGCTTTTGCTGTGAAAGGAACCGGGGATGTGCAGAGGCAGAAAAGCCCATCAGATTTCCATATTAGGTCTGTAGAGCAAGCCTTCAACATAGACTACTTTTCTACACAATTTTGTAACATATCCTTTTTATACGTGCCATGCCTTGTGCTAACCATACCAATCCAAGGGTAACATTATCCTCACCTGACAGGCAGCACAAGTGGCTCAGAGAAGTTATCTAATTTCACTTTGCCCAGGGTGCCCCACTCAGGTGGGGCAGAACTGTACCTTAACCACTGTGCTACTGCACAGAATGATCTGAGTACATTAAAATTGTCACTTGACAAAACTCTGAACACCCACAATTTATTTCCTATTATATTAATATTATTTCCTAAGATGGCATATTCCTAAGTTTATCACCTAAATGTTAATTATTCTTTGTGCTGATGGAGTGGTAACCCTATCTCTTACTATTATCAGTACAATTTGAACACATAGGATGCTTTTCTTTTCCATGGCAATGAAAAATAAATAATGATTTACCTAGACTCATTCTAATGACCTGCCTGAAATCTCAGCCATGGGTTGTATGACACAAGATCTGAAGGAGCTATGGTGCAAAGTGCTGTTTCCTTTCCTGCTGAGAAGCGAATGAGTTTGCCACAGCAGGTCTCACCCCAGACAGCCAGATTTGTAAAGTCACCACTTAACTCCCTGGGAGAAAAACCTTCTCCAGACAGCAGTGCGAGAACCCAAGGTAGCCTGGAGCTGGATGCGTCTGTCAGTTCATTCAGCCATAGTGTTTGCCTGTGATCTTCCACACCTAACTGGCATTTGCATTGCTAAGGACATTTCTAAACACTTGCTCTTTAAGTATCAGATATGATCGATTACTACCAAACTTAAAACTGATACACAAGCTTTTTCTGTTTTTAAAGGAAGCCCTTAATTAAACCTTATTCAGTGACTCACTTCTCAAATATTTATGGAGTACGAACTATGGGCTAGGCAACTTGCTGGGGAGTGAGAGAGAATGGCAAACCAAAACAGACAGAGGGGTGTCCCTGCTCTCACTGAAATTGAGTATTCCCCTGAGGCTCTACGTTTGGTCCTGCAGCAATAGGTAGTGCAAGTACTTTTGAGGTGTTTATTACTTTTCTTTAAAAAAAAAATATATTTATTTATTTGGCCCCATCAGGTCTTCGTTGAGGCATGCGGGCTCAGTAGCTGCAGCACTCAGGCTCTCTAGTTGTGGCACATGGGCTCCAGAGTGCGCAGGCTCAATAGTTGTGGCGCATGGGCTTAGTTGCCCCATGGCACGTGGGATCTTAGTTCCCTGACCAGGGATTGAACCTGCATCTCCTGCATTGGAAGGCGGATTGTTAGCCACTGGACCACCAGAGACGTCCCAATGAGGTGTTTATTACTTTTGAGTTGCCATCTTGGAAACTTCAAAATGGAAATAAATAAACCTGTCTTAACAATACATGATTCAGTACATTGAATATTTTTGGTATTTCAGTTTTCTCTTTTTTTTCTTGAGATTGCTATTTACATCACTTGATACTTAAAACACTTCAAGACTGTGTTTGTCTAAGAGTTGGAGAAAAATGATGAAACAGATGAAAACAAAAGAAGCAATGCTTAGCACACTCTACATAAAGTGAAAGCCTAAATCCAGAGAAGAAGGATGTCAAATCAAGCATGGTCATGCTTCTGCTTTGACCTCACAGGTCCCACTTCTGACTTCCTTCAAGTGTCAGAAAACCTGGGTACCACGTGTAACCCATGATGCTGACAAAGGCCTAATGGTCTACAGGGATTATGGGGATGTTTACACTGAGGGTCTTGTAATGTTGTGAACAACTGCAACCCAGTTCTGGAACCACCTTCGATGGCTCCTTCTCAGGGACCCCATGGGATAAGTTTCCCTGAATTTCACACCACATTGCTGGCTTTGGTGCCCCTATTTCCTCCTCCCTAACTCTTATCCTGGTCCCTTACCTGCACCCCATGCCTCCCACCCTTCCAACTTGCCTATGTAGAACTGCTTCTAACCATCACACCTCTTTTAAGAGGCTGATGTAATTGCTTCCCTCGCCTATGAAGGCAAATTCTCAGACCTGGCCCAGCTTTCCACAGCTGACCCGAGACTAGCTCTCCAGTTTTAACCCCCCTCTGTCATTTCTTTATGGCTGTCTTATAAATACTGTGCCACCATTAAAATGAATTAGGTAGCTTCACACAGACCATTCTAAAATAATTGTTCAGATATATTAAGTGAGAAAAGCAAAGTGCAGTATCAAGTACAGCATGCTGCAATTTGTGTTTAACAACAAAGGATGCGTCCACAGACATGCACATCTGGGACATGCATATCCCTTAGGTAAGTCAGAACATCTCTGGACAAACACACAAGACTGGAACTAGTGACCGTCCCTAGGGAGGTAAACGAGTAGGCTGGGTGTAAAGGTGGGCGATTCATTTTTTGCCACCTATACTTTCCCTTTTTGTAACTTTTAAATTTTACATTCTGTGCCTACATTTATTCAAACAAAACATACTTAAAAAATTATAACCTTGTGCTCAAGTTTAATGTTCCTCTTTCATGCCCCAAATATGCCTTGAACTTACTTCCAGTAACTTTCAGCTTTTGCTGCTTTTGTCCCCCTTACTCAGGTACTCACTTCTATGTAACTAAATGCCACTTACTTTGTAAATAGTTCCTTAAACATCGTGATATTTTCACAGCAAGCTATCTACCTTATTTACATATCTGTTACTTGAATGCACTTTACCTCCCTTATTATTTATAAGCTTCTGGAGGGCTGGCTTTTTTTTTTGCGTGTGTGTGTGTGTGTGTGTGTGTGTGTGTGTGTGTGTGTGTGTGTGTGTTTAGGATTAAAGCTTCATTCACAAAAAGCACTTCCCCAATAATGAAAGGCATAAACAACTCTCATAATTGCAAAATCATATATTATTCTTCAGGCTACAAGGTGCTTAAAGATTTCACAAGAAAGGGAAGAGTATCACAAGGATTGTTTTAAGGACAAATAATAAAGAGGTCATCATTTCAGTTTAAAAATCAGAAGCTAAATACTTCTTACGTGTAATTTGTTTTATATCCAACTTCAAAACATCTGCCTCTTCATCATCCCTTCTACAGAGCTGGTCTTGGCTTCTCCAACATCCCTAATTATCAGGTTTGCTCTGCTCTGCTCTTTGCATCACAATGACTGTTTCAAGCGGTTGTATAATCACCTCTCCTGTTCTGTCTTCCACCTTAAATTGCACTCACCTTTCCTTTAAAATATTTACAGGTCATTTGACCTACTTTCTTTTTTTTTTTTTGTTAACTTTTATTTTACACTATATTCCTAAAATATCTTTCCCTCTTTTCCAAATATAACTTCATGTGAACACAGCCATGAAAAAAGACATCCTAGGAATTCATATTTCAGCCCAGAAGTTAGGACATTAAAAAAAAAACTTGAGGGGCTTCCCTGGTGGCACAGTGGTTAAGAATCCGTCTGCCAATGCAGGGGACACGGGTTCCAGCTGTGGTCTGGGAAGATCCCACATGCCACAGAGCAACTAAGCCCGAGCACCACAACTACTGAAATCCGTGCGCCACAACTATTGAAACCCGTGCCTAGAGCCCGTGCTCTGCAACAAGTGAAGCCACCGCAATGAGAAGCCCGTACACTGCAATGAAGAGTAGCCCCCGCTCGCCGCAACTAGAGAAAGCCCTCGTGCAGCAACGAAGACCCAACGCAGCCAAAAAAATAAATGATAAAAAACAAAAAACAACTTGACTATTGGTTATTTGGTGTTGTTCAATAGCTTTCACATTTTTTTAAAAGAAGCAAAATATCAACACTGGAAGCTAAAGCAGACATTAAATGCTTAATATACAAAATACCCAGGCAGATACAAATAAGTTGCAGTCACTCAGCAACCTCCTGACATAATGCTTTTGTAAAGCAGCTTTCTTGTCTCACAACATTAAGCAAATCATTTAGCAATTTCTTTTAGCTGTCATAGATACAAAGCTAGCATCTTTTTACATCAATGGTTCAAAACAGTGTACGTTTGTTCTAGCAGAACAATAGTAGTAAGGTATCTTTTAACCTCAGGAAAATAAAATATTTCCACAGCTAGCTGAATATAAAATAAAATGCTACAAGATAATTAAGTTATTAAAGGTTTTTTTTTAAAAAGATAATCTTACTTACATCAAGAGAGCCTTCATTTATAACAATCATTCCCATGTTCTTCCTCAAAAGTTTGCAGGAGTGTCCTATGTCCAAACAGAGTAAATAGATTGATATAATTAATTTCTCTAGAGAGAAGAGGTGAAGACGTTAACACGATAATACTACAAAATTCTAAATTTTATCTATTTTATTTGATAAAATTAAAATTTTGTCTATTTTAATAGAAGTGATGGCTGTTTTCTAGGTTTGCAGGAAGTTTAAAAAAGAAATGCTCTTGCTTGCTGTAAGAGGGATAAGATACAAGGACATTACCTGGAGTGTTAAGGCTGTCTTGATAAACAAATATGGAAGAGATTACAGTAAGGATTCTCAACGTCCTGAAAACTGATAAACGTGTATGAAATAGCCTTCACGATGACCAACAAGAAGAGCAGAAGATGGGCCAGTGGTTGTTTTGGGAGAAGGGTTCAGGAGGGTTGTCTGGCTCTCTCTTGGACCATTGATCCCATCACCATCTTCCTGCCCTTGGATTGCATCACATCCTCTCCTCTCCTGCCCTCTCTTGCTTTGCTATACTTGCTGAAGGGCAAAATCACCTGCTGATTAAACCAACTCGGCTCACTCTGCACCTGTCTGCCTACAGCTGAACGTGGCTGGAGAAAAACAGGCAACCTTGTTGGCGGGCCTCACATTTAAAACAATACCATCTACGCTCACTCCCTTTGTGATCTCATTCCTTCCCAAGGTTTTAAACACCATCTAAATGTTGACCACTCTAGAACTCATAAATCCCCTTCAGACCTCTTTCCTGAACTCTAGACTCTCACATGCCAGTGCCTACTTAATAGCAGACATTTAGGTGTAAAATAGGCATCTCAAACTGAACGTATCCAAAAACCAGGCTCTTAACCTCCCCCCAGAAAACCCGTTTCTCCTTGAGTCTTCCTCATTTGATTAATGGCAACTCCATCCTTCAGTTGCTGCGGCTAAAAGACCTTGAATTTACCCGATTCCTTTCTTTCTTCCATACCCTACATCTAATCTATTAATCAATCCTGTTGGCTCTACCTTCAAAATCCATCCAGAACCCAACCATTTCTCACCACCTCTACTGTTATTACCTGGGTCCAAGCCACCACCATATCTCATCTGGATTAATTCAATACCCTCTGGCCTTCCTGCTTCAACACTTGCTTTCCTTTGAGTCTACTCTGTCTAGCAGCCAGACAGAGATTATATATATATATATATATATATATAGTTTTGTTTTTTTTTTTTTACAGGCAAGTCAGATCAAGTGTTTCCTCTGCTCAGTTCAGTACCATCCAATGGTTTCCCATCTCACTCAGTATAAAAGCCAAGTCTGGACAACGGTCTGGGAGGCCCATCCAACCTGGGCTCTGCTACACTGCTCACCTCTTCTCCTCCTCTCACACTTTGCATTTCTGTTCTTTCTCTAGAACAGAAGACAGCTCTCCCGAATCATCCAAGTGACATCTTTTCCCCTCTTAGGTCATTCCTGAGATGTCGCCTTCTCAAGAATTCTTCTTGACTTCCTGATTTAAAACTGAATCCCTCTGTGCAATGCCCTATTCTCCCTTCCTCGTTTTATTTTTCTTTAGAGCAATTATTGCCATCGAATATACTACGTGTCCTCATTTACTTTATTGTCTGTTTCCCTGACTAGGATTTGAGCTCTGAGGGCAGAGACTCTGATACGTTTTGTTCCCTGTTCTTAACGGATGCCTGGCACCATAGGCACTATCATCATTTGCTGAATGAATGAAGCTTACCTTCCCTTTTCTAGGAACAAGTATGGCCTAAGATTCTAAAGGTTAAATGTTGCTAGAAACCACCACCATACTCTCCTTTCCAGAGGAGCTTTCATAATGGCTACAAATCTGGAACCATCTTGAGGATTGCTTAGTTTGCCCACACATTACTCTTTACCCACCATGCATTTGTCCTCTATCTGTAGTCATGTTGCTTTATCATATCTGTGTGTTCCAGGTCTCCTGATTCTAAAGCATTCTGTATTCTCACACATCTTCTTTCCGTTTTGTCTCGAACACCAGTGATAATTTTTATAATCAAAATTAACAACTTGTTTGGCCTGTAGGTTTAAACTTCTACTGCTCAGTTTTCTTTTAAAAGTTAAGTTTCCTCTATTAACAACATCAATTTACTATAAATTTATAGCATTTATACTATTTAATATAAATACTACATTTATAAATACAGTATTTATCACAGAATACTGTCATTACTCACACTTGTAAAAGGAGTATTAGTTATATGTTTTTAGATACATGATACTTGATGACTTTCTAAAAATGGTTTCATCTTGTGAATACCGCTGAAATGCTTTCTTTAGTTTTGGGAGAGTTTTACACGTAATTCATAAAATCAATATCATCCAGAGGTTACTGTCAGGGTTCACAGTGTTCAGGCAACAAACTATTACTGAATTGGGGGAAAAAAGCAATATTTTTCTTGCATATTATTGGTACTATAGGCCTCTAACAGCGAATATTAGCTTTCTCCTCTGTTACAGACTGAATTGTGTCCCCACCTCCCCATTCATATGTTGAAGCCCTAACTGCCATTGTGAATGCATTTGGAGGTAAGGTCTTCAAGGAGCTACCTACAGTTAACTAAGGTCATAAGGGTGATCCCTAATCCAACAGGACTAGTGTCCTTATAAGAAGAGGAAGAAACACCAGATGCTCTGTGAGAATCCAGAGAGGAAAGGCCAGGCGAGGACACAGAGAGAAGGCGGCCATCTGCAAGCCAGGAGGAGAGGTCTCAGGAGATACCGACCTGCTGACATTTTGATTTGGACTTCTAGCCTCCATGACTGTGAGAAGATAACCTTCTGTTGCTTAAATCATCTAACCTGTGGTATTCTGTTATGGCAGCCTGAGCTGCCTAATACAACCTCCTTCTGCAGAATTGGAATTAACTGTAGGATGAGTGAAAACTAGCAAGAACCTTACTTCCTATCTCGGAAATAACCTTTGGTCACAGAAACAAGTGTCGGTATACAAGCCTGCCATAATCCCCACCTCCAGACTTTGGCAGACAGCAGCAGAACGGTTACTTACCTACATGTGTCAATTATGGATGGGAGGTGGGGCTAGGCAGGGATACAAAGTTGAGAGAGGGCGTTACATAGTTGCAAGAGCTGAAGTTTGGCTGTACATACAATCATTGCAAATTTAAAGGGGCACTGGGGCCATAAGTAAATAGACAAGCCCAATGATATTAACAAATATGGAAATCTGAAAATACCAAATCTTTCAAATCTTGAAATATCTCAAATCTATCTTCTAAAATATTTCAAAACATGTTAAAAAGCACCATGACTTAAAGTTTAAATTAGGTGAATTACCAATGTTAATGGCAGTCTCCTGCTTGTCTCCTGTAAGGATCCAGATTTTGATGTCTGCTTTCATTAGCGTTTCTATGGTTTCAGGCACTTGATCTTGTAATTTATCCTCGATGGCTGTGGCTCCAAGTAGCTGAAGATTCTGGAGAAAGAGAGTGGCAACATTTTTTAAGATTAAAAAAAAAAAAAGTTTAGATTCTTTAAGAATGAAACATTGAAGTGTATATATGTTTTAAAATCAGAGACTAAATGATAATTCATGAATTTGTTGTAAATTCCAAATACCCCATTGAGTTTTCTCTCTCAAGGATCCCTAACTTTCATCCAGTACTTTTGGCAGGGGACTTAGGCTCCCTGAAGCTACCTGTCTTACCTTACTCCTCCCTAAGGTAAGGAACTGATTCTAAACACACACAGATGTAGAAGGGGGGAATCAAACACAGTTAAAAAGGAGCAGGCAGCTATTAAGAAAAAATAAAAACAAAAACTATGGAAGATCACCAGTGAAGAAGTAATCCAAGTGATCTGTTTGAAAAAGAGTAAGGTTACAGGCGAACACTATTAAATTGTAATTTGATGCAGTGTCAGGAAATGTAGACACAAAATACAATGAGAAAGGATGAAGAAAGGAGCAATAAACAAAGTGATAGCATTAGTCTCTTAAAGAAAGAACAGGGCTGAGTGTTTTTCACGTGGTTCCATGTTTGCATAGTGGAAGGTCAGAGACCATTAAAGATCTCTTGCTCCTTAGATGGTATCTTTCATACAAGACTGAACACAACCAAAACACTGTGGAAAGCTGTTCTCATCTCTGACAAAGAAGAAGAATGGTTGCTTCTCTCATCTTCCTAAATGGAGGGAAAAGTGAGAACAATCTCCTGGCTGTTAGGGAAAACCGGCCTGCCAAATGGAAACAGATAATGGTGTTCTCGGTCCTAAATACATAGGAATGGGCAATAATGGATTAAGATTTAAATCTTTCTTTCCATCATGTGACCAGGCATTGTCACTAGTTGGGTACCCTTCCCAACGGTGTTCTGCAAGCCACAACCGATTCTCAGTCTTACCCATTTTCCCCATAACCTAACCTCCAGAATGAACTACTTCAGCATTTATCTTTCTTCTCAACTATTTTCTCCCTTCTTGACTTCACTTTTTAATTTACAGTATCAGAGAAGGACAGACTAGATATAAGGGAGATTACTGCAAAGGATAGTGTCTGGGTTGATAATAATAAAGAAAGCATTCCACTTTCTATTTTTCCCTTTAACATTAAGTCCTATTTACTTTGTATCACAATTCAAGTCTAAAAATAACCCCAAGTCTTGGTAGGCATGGAAAATAAAGTTAAATATATATACAAACACATAAGAGTGAGTGTGTGTAGTTGATGAGTATATTGCTTAGGAATGTTTTTGGCTATAAATAATAGAAAAAAATCTGACTGAAAGTGGCTTAAATAAAGACTTCTAACATCACTAGTACTGAAGTGGGTAGCTATGGGTATAAGTCGTTGGCTTGACTATATTTCCACGCATTCTCCAGATCTCTCTCAGTGTCTCAAGGTGGCTGTCGCAGCTATAATTATAACAGCCACACTGAAGACAAGAAAAAGGTGGTAAAACCAACTGTATCCAGCTCTTATTTGAAAAGCAAAAGGGTTTCTAAAAGTCCTCAGTGTATTTCCAAATACAGCAACTGGCCCGATGGTGCTCCATGGCCATCCTGAACTGTTAGTATTTAGCTCTTCCAGCCTCAGTGGAGGGGCAAGGCAGAAGGGCAGTAGGAATAGCTGTTAAATTAGCTGGCCTGCAGTCTCTGCCACAGGGCTTAAATATAGATGGGCGAGCCTATGCATCAGTGTTAGCATATACACACATGCACGTGTTTACGTGCGTAGGTATGTGTACAGACACACACACATCCACCACGGCCCTGCGTGGTGAAACGTGGCTCATCCTGGAAGTCCAAAAGAAGTTTTCCTTTACTTCTTAAAACAAGTTTTCCCCTCTGCTGTGCTCTGATAGAACTTTGCTCATCTTTACATACTTAATTTATCATATTAAGATTACCTGTTTAAACGTACGACTCTGGTAGTTTTGTTCAAAATTAGGGGTCATGCCTCCAAGCTCCTTGTTTCTTCACAAATGAGGAGACGGGAGCCCAGAGGGGGGCAATGATTTGTCACAGTGACATAACTTGATAGATTACGGAAGGGCAGGGCTTGAACCAAGATCCTCTGTATTGCCCATCGCGTTCTTGTCCCTTTGTGTCTAGGATGGTGCCCAAGATAGTGGTCAACTCCCAGTCTCTGCCCCATAAATGTTGGCTGAAGTAAATTAAGTAGGCATCAGTCTGTGAGGGGCTAGCGTTGATTTCTTTAAGTTCTTTTCTACTTAAGTAATATTAGGTAGAGGAACAAATGCAGCTCCTCCTCTGGTTGTAGGCTGATGTCCCTATTCGGCATGAGGGAGTGAAGGGCCCTTAACCTGGGCATATTCCTCATAAGAATGCTGGCCTGAGCACTAAGTGCTGACTCAAAGAAGGCCCTGTGAGCCCAGACATACCACATCAGGTTCCGAGGAGATGCTGGAGAAGAGCTCTGGGGAGTCTTTGGTCCCTGGCTACCTATAAAAAGTGCAATTTTAAGTTGAAAAAAGGAAAAGTAGGGACCAGGTTCTGTTCACCTTTATACTGTATCTCCAGAACACTGATAGTCAGCATTTGGTATATTTGCAGAGTGAGTGAATGACAAAACAAACAAACAAAAAACAAAAACAAAAGAAACCTCAATCCAAATGTTCTAAAGTATTGTTGCAATCTAGACTATTTTCTCTTCAATATATTCCAAATAACTTATGCAGCTATTAGATTCACTTGATGCATGACTTCCTAGTATATAAGACAGGAAGGCAAATTTCCTTCTTTAAAAAGGTATCATTATTTTATTATCTTTAATGGGAAGCAGATTTGAAATCTATCAAAACCTGATGAATAATCATCATCAAGAAGTTCAAGAATGAAAAGGAAGACCAGTTCAGCATCAACTATGCCAACATCACAACTGCTGTAATTTCAACATTGAGACAATGATTCCATCAGTTCTTTCAGCTACTCTTAGGAAATCAGTAGCTAAATCATTCTGGCCCACATGCCAGGGAAGATCAGGATATAGTTGTGTTCAAATGTTAGATATTCCACAGAAAGCATGATAAGATTTTAAACGATCATGAAGATAGTTCAGTAATATAAGCTCTCAAAAATTTTAAACCAAAAAAGTATTTTTTTTTGTAGTATGTTTCACAAAACCCGGGGGTAACTAGATAATGTGAGAGCCAAGATGTGAATACACTAATTAGAAATATATCAACAAGTTTATTTGCCTATTTTCTAGTTCTACTTTAAGGGGATATATGAGTTCAGGAAGTACATGGGTATACACTACTCTGCACAAACCTAATAAAAAGAAAATGACTGCATGGGGGAGATCACACTGAAAGCATATTTGAAAGAAGGAAAGCAGCTGGTTTTGCACAGGTAAAAAGGAAACATTTTCCAAACCAGGCAAAGATAATATAAAGTACCAAAAAGGTAGGGCCAGCAATAAATACGCTGAGAAGTGTTACAAGTAGGTTAACTTGGAGCATGTTGGTGGCTATGATAACAGGAATTTCTAATGAAACATTTCTGAATATTTAGCAAAATTGCAGTGGGTCTACTTTGATGCCTACGAAAGAAAAACTACATTTGAAAGCCTGTTAATTTTCCCTTTATCCTCAGGTACAGCATTTACTAATTTTAGTGGAAGGCTCTGCAGGCTCCTTTCCTTTGGCCCTGGTGTCATTTATTGTGAGATTAGATCTTGAGTGATAGGCTGTTCAGCCTCTGGAAATGAATATCTTTAGCTACACAATGATCATTAGGAAAAAAGATTTGAACTTTGCGTGCTTTTCCTGATCATAACACAAGAGCGTTTAGGCCATAATCAATTTCATCCCAAACATGTATTACCTTACACAGATGGCCACTAATGGTCACAATGGGAATTACATATTCAGCAAGTGTTGAAATGTGATAAAATTCCCATGGCATTTATGGAATTAAAAAAAAAACCTCCAAAGACTAATTTTATTTCAAAATGTCACTGTGCCAAAAGTTATAAAGGTTTCAGTTGATGCCTCTTTGATATAATATAGATTTAGTTATCACTGAAAAATCATGAAATAATACTTATTTACCTAGAAAAGTCATCGATAATCTTATCTTCTCTTTTAGATGTTCATAATGTAATGCTTTTAAAAAGGGATATAAGTATAAAATTTCTACCCTAGTGAAGATACAAACGTCATGTAGAGTATTTTAAAACTATGGTAAAATGCATTATGACAGATTTGGAAACTGTGTTTTTTCCCCAATACATTTATATTACATATATTGGGAAATAACGGAACCTTAAAATGACCTATTTCCATATAAGCAAATATTGTGTCAGGGCTTAGATTATTTCATATTTTTTAAAAGTTTAAGATATGTTCCTAAATGAGGAAAAGCATAGTTATCAAACTCATATCAACTTGGGCTTCAGATGATAACATGGACTATCGGGCAGAAGTTTCTTTGAAGATAAATAAAAGGAATAATACTGGTAAATAAAGTTTTATCACTGGAGTAAATATGAATAAATAGTAGTAACATTTGGGAACCTTTGTTACAACATAAAATAAGATTGTGACCAGGCAGATGAAGAAACATTTCCTTAGCACAGAAATACCAGATACTGCTACGTGCTTTACACTGATTCATTCAGTTAATAGCTTCAGGGAGGTTGAATAAATGATGTCAGGTCAAACTGGGGTACAGCTGAGCTAGGATGGTAGAAACAAGACACCAAGAATCAATACACACCCCAAGGCAGCGAATGGAAAGTAAAACTGAGATTAAATGAAAGTTAGAATTTTATGTAAATCATCAGGTTTTTAAACATTTGTCTCTGTTGTTCAGTTTTTGGTAATACTCTGTTTCTGTGAATGGGTTTCAGCCTCAGTCCTGAGGCATTCCTGCCAGGGGTACCTGTTTCCTGTTTCCACCTGCAGGCCCCAGACTCACATTTTGGGACTGGTTTCCTTCCAAACACACACGTGTGTCTGCATTCATTCCCTCACACACACACCGAGCAGGTAGTTCTGGGCAAGATGGTGGGACACAACCATAGTCCCTTCCTTCCTCGAATCTGTACTTCAGAATCCATTCTTTGGATTCTCCCTTCCTTGTTTTCTGACTGTACCCCCTTGCCTTGCGTTGGTACCTGTTTCTCCTAGACCCTGCTGCCTGGCCATCATCAAGCCCCAAGTAATTAGCCACAAGAGCAGAAATGGAGAGCAGCGGTCTTCAGATTTACCTGAGGGGCTTATTAAACACAGATCAGTGGGCCCTACCCGCAGAATTTCTCACTGAGTAGGTCTGAGATGAGGCCTGGAAATGTACATTGGTGACAATGCTGCTGGTTTGAGGACCTAATTGCTTGTCTCCAGCAAGATTGACAAACTTTTTCTGTAAAGAGACAGATGGTAAATATTTTAGGGTTTGAGGGTTGTACATTCTGTGCTGCAATGACTCAATGCTGTCACTGTAGTGTGAAAATGGCCAAAGACAATTTGTAAACAAATGGATGGAGCTGTGTTCCAATAAAACTTTATTTACAAAAATAGGCAGTGGGTGAATGTGGTTCTTGCGCTGGAGTTTGCAGACCCTTGATGCATAATACTGGTGAGCAGCGCATCTCTGCACCGGCCTCCATCCTGACTGATTGCTCTTGATACTTCCTGGGTCAGCTCTGACCCTTCTTTCTTAGCCTGGCCTTAGGTCCTCTGGTCCCAGTTCTCTCTCCTCTCCTTGCAATCCCAAACTATAGACAGAGCCTCTCAACTGTAATATACGATTACCATCAGAGAAAAACAGTACTCTCCCTAAATAATCAATTTACTATATGCTATATACTATCTCAGAAGTAAACACAAAATGTTCTGTGAGTACAAAAGATAAAAACAGGAAATAAGCATTTTCTTAGTTTGGGTGACTCAAAAAAACCATCCAACACGAGTTAACATTTGACCCAAAATCCTAAACGAAGAATTAAGAATTAGCCAGGCACTTGGGAGAGGTGGGGAGGGATGCGGGAAGAAATCCCAAACAGAAGAAATCACATGTTGCAAAGACAGAGGTATGCAAATGCACATTGTGTTTGAGAAGCTGCCATTTAGTCAATATGGAACCGATAAATGAAGCGAGGTGTGTGATTTAAATAACGCTAATTTAATAGGGTTGTTCTGAGGATGAAATTGGATCAGTCATCTCAAACTCTGAGTAGTAAGTTAGGAAAACGATAAGCCTGAAAAACTGGCAGGGAATGGAAATCAAAGGGGCTATTTTTTATGTTTGGGATTCCAAAGGCAAAGGGCATCTGGGGAAGAATTGTAGAAGGGGAGGGACAGGATCAGAATTACACTCAGAGAGTTCACCGGTGGCCAACTGGGGATGGATGGGGAAGAATGGAGGTTGCCAGACCTGTTGGAAGACTGTGGCAGTCACCATACTCTTTAGCTTTAAGATACGGTACCTCTGGAATACAGAGGCCCTGGTGGCCATGGGATTCTCAGAACCATTCTACAACGCTGGCTCTCAAAGATCACCGGCTTCTCTCTGGTCTGCATTCCACTGGGCATCATTCACTCTTGTGCTTCTCTTCTCAACATCTCTTTGCACACAACAAAGGGGTTTTATTTAACAGAAGAGACTCTCATACCTCTGTCCTTTCAGTTTAAGCTGAGCTAGAGTACACGAAGACTAACAGCGTTAAATCACTGGCATGGCTCATTAGCCTGCTTCTGGAGAAATCAGGCAACCAAGGCCAAGAAGGAGGTTTTAACTTGGTGCTTTTTGAACCACAGAAATCATATTTGAATTGTCACAGAGCCAAGGGCTTGCCAAATAAGGTCAGAATTCACACATCCAGCTGAAAAGAATCAGGATTTGAGAGGCGACTGGGTGTAGCCTGCAAAAACAACACATCCATCTTATCGGAGTGAGAAGAGAGCAAAACCCAGTGTGGAAAGTCTACCTCAAAGCGTTCATAATTAGGGATCGATCAGCCAGAAAGGAGAAGCGTGAGATCAGAGATCTAAGGGAACATTAAGTACTTTCACTAAGAAGACTCTAAAGACGAGTTGAGGGAAAATCATGAAAAACATATTCCCACCTTCTTTTTTTTTTTTTTTTTTTTTTTGCGGTACGCGGGCCTCTCACTGTTGTGGCCTCTCCCGTTGCGGAGCACAGGCTCCAGACGTGCAGGCTCAGCGGCCGTGGCTCACGGGCCCAGCCGCTCCGCAGCATGGGGGATCTTCCCGGACCAGGGCACGAACCCGCATCCCCTGCATCGGCAGGCGGACTCCCAACCACTGCGCCACCAGGGAAGCCCCCCACCTTCATTTTTAAGGAGGATAGAGTACATTACATTACACAGAGTGCACACAGCCTGCCTCATTTCCTACGCAGACGGGTCCTGAATACCATGCCTCCCCACCCCAAGGGCTGATCTCATGATGACTCAACTACACACATGGTTACATTTTACTTTTCAAGTCACCAACATTTTACATACATTCTTGCTTTCTTTTAAACCGTGCTGGCAGAATAACATACGGATTAGGAACGTGAGATCTGGAATTAAGACAGAACTGGGATTTGAATCCCTGCTCTGCCAACTACTGGCTATGTGTCCTTCAGCAAATAACTTAAGAATTTCTACATCAGCAAGATAAGGCTAATAATATGGCTGTACTAGAGTTGTTTTGAGGATGAAAACAGATTGTTTATCTTAACCTTTTTTTTTTTTGAGTACAGGTAGGAAAAGATGTTGAGTACTTACCTAAGAGTAGGTGTGTCTATATCTTTTGTATAACCGATTTGCTTTGTTAATGTTAATAAATTATATACATTGCAAAATGCAACAACAAATTGTAAAAAAAAAAGATGAGTAAAACATAAATAGAAACAGAAGTTATAACATTTTCTTGCTTACCCCAATGGTTCATTTTGTGTACCCCACGTTAGAGGCCCCTGGAACTAACTAATCAAGTTAAGGAGCAGAGGACTTGAAGCTTAGTAGAGGCTCAAAAACTGGCAGGTCTTCTTAGTAGATAAGCTGACAGACTGCAAATGTTCTTAAGCAAACAGTAAAACAGGAAACTACTGGAATTTGAAACCACAAAATCACCAGTACATCATGTAAATTTTCATCTAGTACGTTTCAGTTTTTAGTACAAATGAAAGTGATATTGGCAGCTACTAAGAATAGAAACGGGTGGTTTTATCTGAAAAAGTATTCAGTTCGAATACAGAAATGACTGTGAATTTGGCAGTCATAAATGTTCAGGAAAAGTTCTGTTTTTCATTAACTTTTCTATTTCTCTAGGAATCCTCTACACCACTCCCCACCATATGTTGGGAAGGGTGCTGGACTGCTGTTAGTTACCCCCGAGTGTAGTGGTCAATCTGTATTATGCCACATCAAGGCAGTCTTCTAAAAAAATCCCAGAAATGTCAACCATATTTTGGGAAGGAACCAAGGAGATAATATAAAAAAAAAGACCACTAACTACCTCACTGTCCTATCTCGGTGCCTATCGCGGAGCCCAGGGTGCTAAGCCCTGTCTGCAATGACATTTTCCAGTGTTTAAGTTTACTGCCTATCTCCCTGCACTGAAATGAAGACAGGGATTTTTCCATCCTTTCCCCCTTCTGTGCCCCCAGAGTCCACAACAGAGCCTGACAAGTGCTGAGGCATTTGTTGTTGAATCTTTGCGACCAAGTGTGTCCCACATTCATCTGTTAAATAAGTAGGAAGACAGGTTTTTAAAAAAACGACTGAGTCTAAATTTCTAACGAATGCATCCTTTAAAATCCTTAGCTACCTTTTCTAACACATCCCTAAAGTATCCTTAGTGACAATGCATTTGAAACCAACATCCTCAAATGTGCAGAAAGCATGAACTATGTGGGTAACAGAAGGCAGGCTTTCGTTAAGCAAGCTCTTCCTAAGTAAATTTAGCCTTTGAATTAATTAGTTAATTGACTCATTCATTTATTCATAAAATACTTATTCAGTGATTAATACAGGCCAGACAGGCAGTTCTTGGAGACACAGAGATGAGTTCGATAAAAACGATCCCTGCTCTCATGAAGCTTCAGTCTAGTGGAAGATATGTATTAACTATGAATTATAAAAATTTGTGCATATAAGACACAACACAGCTATCTGATTCAAAGGGGTGCTAAATGCTGCCAAAATTGTAGCTTTTTGATTACTCTTAAGCTCAAAAATGATCCTCTCTGACCCATAATTAATCTAAAAAACATTAACAGATAAAAGTATGGGGTAAGTTTTGATTTTTCAAAAAGCATATTTTGTAATTTATGCCTCATAATAAGAGAAGAAGACAAGAACAATTTTATCACCAGGGAAATACTAGACAAGTATTATATCTCACTGTTTTCTGTAATGCTCAAGATAAATAATTTGCTTTCTCAAACATCAGAAGTGATTAGAAGGTAATTTATGCAATTGCATTTCCCTATTGAAGCAAATAAATATAAAAATTTTTCAAAAACTCTATTTACCATGAAGGAATACCTTCATATTTTGACCAATGGTTTAATTATAAAATATTCCCCAATAAGTAAGATCAAAGCCCTCTGTACCACTAATTTTCAAAGGAATCCAGCAGCATACTATAAGTATGAGGCAAATAAATTTGTGTCTTAGAAATAAATATAAAGTAGCAGATCAAAGAGGAAGGTGAGAAATTACAGAGAAACCACTGCTAATGAAGTATAAGACTTGATAATTATTCTGTTATTTATTTGCAATTCTTTCCCGACCAAATAACAAATAAATTCTTAATTTAAAAAATAATCTAGGGCTTCCCTGGTGGCGCAGTGGTTGAGAGTCCGCCTGCCGATGCAGGGGACACGGGTTCGTGCCCCGGTCCGGGAAGATCCCACATGCCGTGGAGCGGCTGGGCCCGTGAGCCACGGCCGCTGAGCCTGCGCGTCCGGAGCCTGTGCTCCGCAACGGGAGAGGCCACAACAGTGAGAGGCCCGCGTACTGCAAAAAAAAAAAAAATCTAATACTTAAAAACATAGACCAATACTATAAGTGGTTTCATAATCTAAATTACAAGTCCAAATACATTGTCTTTCAAAAGAAATAGGCTAAAGAAGGTAAAAGAGGTCAAGTGTGCTGTCTGAAAGAATGAGACAATTGTAAATTCTTTCAAGTGGTGATGAACAGAGACGAAAAGGTGTTTTCTGTCCACAAAACCCAACTGATGCTACAATTCTCCTCAAACTGGGTAAAGACACCTCAATATCTGATGTGATTCTCATAATCCCTTTGGCATTTTAACTATGTGAGCCTTCTTGCTCCTGAATGTCTTGGGTTTCCTAGTAATAAATGTCACCTTCCTGACCTTTATTTAGTAAAAGAAAAAAGATGTTTCAGGAACATCCTGAAACAACTCATAGCATCAGAGAAATGATTTCTTTTTAATCCTGAAAAGTCTACCATCTGAATGCAAGTGTTGGAGACCAAACTGTACAACTGTGTAGCAGAGATGTTGATGATATTTTATAGATGGATGTAAAAGTCCTAAATCCTCTAAAAATGACTGTTACTAGGGAAAACCCTATCCAGAGAACTTTTTCAAAGCTTTCACATCCTCTCTCCCTTACTGTGCCCTGAAGGTGAAGGGGGGCATTCTAGTGCTCAGATGAGCTGGGTAGAAAAGTAACAAAGCATTGCACCAGGGGACACATGGCATTATCTTCTTGGATGTTCTTGGCTTATTTTGATACATGTTTTTGGAATTATGCTAGGAGTTATAGCCCCCAAGGGAATAAGGCTTTTAACTAAATTTTGAAAACTGAATTACTTGTTTGAACAAACACTGGAGGGATAAGACAGACAGCAGGGTTTAAAAGTACAACCTTAACCATATTATAACATTTCCACTTATTTTGTAACTTATTAAAAATACATTCTTGATTTCAGGAAAAGCTCTACAAATCTTCCACATTTTAAATGCCTTTAATGTAATGCTACCATTAATGTGTCAATGGCATTTTGCATCATTAATTCAAATATGGCCAGAAACGTCTTGTGTATGACCACAAGGATGTTCTGATCTTTTGTTGAAAAGCGAGGGAAAATATCTATAGAAATTTTGAGAAGCACATTTCCTAAAAATTTCACACACATACGGAATATTATCTGGTTTCCAAACTGTGCTCCGTGGAGCCCCAGAGTCCTGAAAAGCCACTCGTGGACCATGATGAGGGCAAGGGTCTGAAGGGAGAGACAGTTAGGGGCTTCTCCCCACCTCTCCACTTGTTAACCAGAGAAGCTCTGCTTCTGTATATTACATATACACTGAAAATATATAAATATATTCAGGCAATATTTAGTTTGGAAAATGGGTCCTGCTCTTAGAAAAAAAGAGAGATTTGAAAACCACTCTCACAGTTTAAAAGTCATTATCTTACAAGTCCAATATTATGGTCTATATAAAAAACAGATCCCAAGCATATGAAAGATAGATTACAATAAATGAGTCTCATTTAAAGTAGCCAAGGAAGAAGCCAAAACGGATGAGCCTAGGACTATGACAGCTAAATTTAAGTTAGAGTGACACACCAGCAGAACCTGCGCTGACACACTGAAACCTGCCTCACTACGATGTGTGGTAACAGTCCCCCACAACTCCTCCTGAATACCAATCCCAGCTGATTTTAACAAAGAATGGAAGCTCAGACCAAGAGAGACCCGCTCTCACCCCACAGTCCCCAAACGATCAGGGGGGAGAATCATTTTTCAGAAAAGCAGCTTTTAGTTGCAGGGACCCCTCTGTGTCATTGTGCCTATTCTTTTTCTTTTAAGAAGACCTCTGCTCTCCTTTAACTGGTAAAATAATCTTTTGAGGCTCATTTCAAAAGTTACCACCTCTCTGAAAGCTTGCTATGGCCCAAGTTTGTGGGTCACTCCTCTGGCTTTCCTGGAGGAACTGGTTCAGACCATGACACTCAGAGGGCCACACTGAGTGTTCCTTAATTGGTTGTGCATCCCTGATACCTAGCAACCATTAACCGCTTAATGAAAGTTACCTAAGTTAATTACTGAAAGAAACGATGGTTTCAGGGGATTTAGAAAATCAGTCCTTATATGGAACAAGCTGGCTGACCATGGGAACCCATCTCTTCACCTTTCTGATTTTTCAATAACAGAGAGCATGGCTTATCATGAAGTAAAGAGGGATTAGCTATAAATTCCCTTTTTCATTTATTTTAGGTGAGAGACAGTCATAAGGGAGGCTTCTCTATCTGTAAACTAAAAATATATAAATACATGTAATGGAGTTCCCCAGGCAACTTAAATTTCAATGTGACTCGCGATCGCCATCTGCTGGAAGAAAGGTTGAACATCTGTTTTAGTTAAAAGAGCGAAGTCAAAATTTAATGACATATTAAACACACACACACACACACACACAACTGTTAAACCTATAAAATCGAATCTATAAACTCTAGGACATTCACAGTAAAAATGTTAGGCACATTAAACATTGAACTCCAGAATCTGCTACAGTGCACTTCAAGTTGAAACAAAATTTAATGGTTAGAATCCACTTAAAATATTTTTATTCAGTTATTATATATTAATTCTACCATTGCCACAGGGGAAAAGGCTACATTATATTCAGGCTGTGTAGGAAAGGAGACAGGAGAAAAGGAATCCTTTCCAAACAGTTTTTTTTTTTTAACTTCTCAAAAGAGCAAGAAAAGCCAAAGATTAAGAATCAATACCATTAGTACTTTAAGACAATATGGGACTTTGGTTGGAGATATTGAAAGAGATTATAGTCATGGTCTCATAAATAAAAAATTACTTTATTTCACTAATATTCCAAAGACATAACCATATATAAGGATATTAGAAAAAAAAGGGAGAGAGAAATTCAATAAATTAATAACAAGTCTCCTGCTGTGTGTGCACATCTAAAATTGGTGGCGGTGGTGGGATTTATCGAGTTGGAGGGTTCCATACATGCTATCACAAGTCTTCTGAGAAATAAGGAGGATACAAAATAGGTTCAAATATAAGGGAGAGATGAGACACAAACTAGCTTCTAAAGTGATCTCAATCCACTGAGAAGACAGGGGAACAGTAGAGTCACAAGTGGCAACTGCATACCAGAGAAAACCACCTCCAGCTGTACCATGCCACTGCCGGTATTACACAGAGTGGGCGGCATGCGGGGACAGGAAGGAGGGAAGGGTCCAGGGAGACAGGCATGGTGCTGGCTACCATCCAAGACAGGAAGTACATTGAGAGAGACGAAGAAAAAACATGTCAGTCGTCACTCATCTGAAGGCAAGATCAACTTGAAGCAAGCTTGAGTCTATGCCTTATAAACATGAGTATAGTTGAAGGAATTATGTAATGAGGAAGTCAGAATGAAGATACTCGAGTGGCTAAGAGTATGAACTCTGGAGCCAGAGTGAGAATTCTGGTTCACCCTCTATGAGCCGAGTAATCTGTAAAATTACTTAACCTCTCTGGTACCCTGATTTCTTCATCTGCACAGCAGGGATAATTAACACTACCTACCTCAAAGGGATGCTATGAAGATTAAATAATTTAATACAGGGGTCCCCAACCCCCGGGCCATGGACCACTATAGGTCCGTGGCCTGTTAGGAACCTGGCCCACAGCAAGAGGTGAGCAGCGGGAGAGCGAGCGAAGCTTCATCTGTTTACAGCCGCTCCCCATCAATCGCGTTACCGCCTGAGCTCCGCCTCCTGGCAGCATTATGGTGAGTCGTATAATTATTTCATTATATATCACAATGTAATAATAATAGAAATAAAGTGTACAATAAATGTAATGTGCTTGAATCATCCCGCAACCATCCTCCCTCCCTGGTCTGTAGAAAAATTGTCTTCCATGAAACTGGTCCCCGGTGCCAAAAAGGTTGGGGACCGCTGGGTTAATAGATTCAAGTGCTACAAACAGCACGTGGCACACGGTAAGTACAACATAAAAATGTCTGCTAGTTTTAATTTAGGAAGCGAGATTTCTTGCTATTTATGCAGCATCAATCATAGTGTATCCATCACTTTTTTGGCTGAATAGCCTTGGTTTCTTTGTCGGTAAAATGAGGATATTTATAGTTGTGGCAGAAATGATGGATGTATCTAAGTGAACAATGACAGGCCAGGTATAAGCACTGGGTTGTTCACTTACACATTCTATATGATTGGCTATGGAGTCACACAAGCTGTATATTTATTATATTACTTTGTATTACACATTATATGCCTTCATTAACTATATACACACATGCATGTGTGTGCAGTTTGTGTGCATGTCTGCGTGTGAGCAGGAGGCATGCACACCTTCAGCAATGCTGATGCAATGGAAGATTTTGGCAAAGGTACTGCTAGATGAGACTAAATTTGATCCAAAATTGTGAAAAGAGCCCAGATCTATATAAAGCAATTCCAGAGACTTTTCAGCAAAAACTTTAAGAGCTGTCAGTGCTTAGACCGGAGGAGATTCAACAGTTTAGTGGTGTGTCAAGATATTTTGATTTTAATTTTATTGGCCCCTTGAATTAAGACAAGTTTTCTGGAAACCAAACTTTCCTTACGGGCAAAACAGTCTTCCACGTACCTTTTCAATTAACTCGTAGCTCTCTTCCAGTTTGAGCAGCCTGTTCTGCACGGACGTGGACGCCCGGTGATAGACCGTTCGCCACTCCTGAAAGTCGCTCTCTGAAATCTCAGCCACGGCAAAACACAAAGTTCTCAACCCTGAAAAAAGGGAGCATACACCCCCAACCACAACATCAAATAAGATTTTGTTCAGAAGTCTGACACTTCCTTATTTTTTTTCCCCCATAGCACAGTGATATTTATCTGGTGCTCAGGAAATTTATAGTTAGGTAGAATGATGCTGCAGCCACTCTGCAAAGCAGTTTGGTACTTTCTAGAAATGTTAAACATAAATATATGACCCAGCAATTTCACTCCCAGCTATCTACCTAAGAGAAATGAAATCATACATCCACACAAGGACTTGTAGGTAAATGTTCATTAGCAGCACCATTCACACCAGCCCCCAAAAGGAAACAGTCCAAATGTCCATCAACTGGTGAACAGATAAACAAAAACTGGTGTATCCATACAACAGAATACTCTTGAACAATGAAAAGGAATGGAGTAGTGATGCACACTGCAGCACAGATGACCTCCAAAACCATTATGTTAAGTGGAAGAAGCCAGACACAGAAGATCACATGCTGTAGAATTTCATTACAAGTCCAGAAAAGGTAAATTTATAGTGACAAATAGTAGGTTAATTTTCCTGGGGGGTTGGAGTGTGGGTAAGGGGTGTCTGCAAACAGCATGAAGTTTCATTTTGGGGTGAAAGAAGTGGTTTCAATTTGGATCGACACTTCCATTTTTATTTAACGAAGTCTCATTTCGAAAACACTGACTCAGTTCAAACAATATGTTGAAATCTGATTCAAGTTCAGTGGAACCTTAGTGTCCAATTCCCCAGCTCTTTCAATCCACCCTCCATGCCTCGAGTAACTTGTCTAAAATCTGAATGAATCTCATCAGGTTATTCCTTTGCTTGAAGTCTTTTAATCGTTCCCCAGGATGAAGTCCAAACCTCAGAGTCTGGCTCAGTCACCACATATCAATTGCCTTCCACCTCATTCTCTGCCATTCACTTCCCATGGTAGGGTCTTTGCACAAACTGGTCATTTTTTTCTCCATTCCACCCTTTCTCTATCCCCCTCTGCTGCCTGCCTTGCATCTACTTTAAGACTCAGTTCTTAAAACCATCTCTTTGAAGCATCCTCCTCTCACCCAGACCCCAAAGGCAGAAATCCCCAACACTCCTGTGGTATGAATGACAATGTTTCGTATTATTTTCCTTGTGATCTCCTACATTAGCTTGAAGCTCCTGAAGGGCAGGGTCCCGGAGTTCTTCATACCTGTAACTCCAGTGCTGAACACAGTGGCTTCACAGACGCTTATGAAGTAAGGAAGAGAGGGACCCCAATGGGGTCTACTGGGAGAGCCACCTTCCTCTAACTGGGATATATGGTTGTATTTACTACTGCTCTTTTACCACTGTGAATCTGTAGTATAAAGAGTCTAAAAAACTGAGGGACAGTGACTCTCTCCCATTGCGGAGCACAGGCTCCAGATGCGCAGGCTCAGCGGCCATGGCTCACGGGCCCAGCCACTCCGCGGCATGTGGGATCTTCCCGGACCGGGGCACGAACCTGTGTCGCCTGCATCGGCAGGCGGACTCTCAACCACTGCGCCACCAGGGAAGCCCCCCAGCTGATGTTTGAAGTGACCTGTTTCTAGTGTTCAATGCCTGTCAATTTTATAACTCACTTGGAGGCTACCCTCAGCCAGAAAAAAGTTGATGAGCTGGAACAAGGAAGAGGCAGAAGCATTTACCAGCCATGATAAATGCAGTTAACTAGGTTCCCAAGAAGACAATGTCCTCGCTCAAGGTCATTTAGCTCTCAGATAATTAGGTGCTAGTGATCTCAAGTCAAATAAAATATGGCTGGGACCATGTCAGAAAAAGAAGCAAAGAAGAGGGGCTTCCCTGGTGGCACAGTGGTTAAGAATCTGCCTGCCATCAAAAAGAGTCATGTACCACAATGTTCATTGCAGCTCTATTTACAATAGCCAGGACATGGAAGCAACCTAAGTGTCCATCGACAGATGAATGGATAAAGAAGATGGGGCATATATATACAATGGAATATTACTCACCCATAAAAAGAAATGAAATTGAGTTATTTGTAGTGAGGTGGATGGACCTAGACTCTGTCATACAGAGTGAAGTAAGTCAGAAAGAGAAAAACAAATACCGTATGCTAGCACATATATATGGAATCTAAAAAAAAAAATTGTTCTGAAGAACCTAGGGGCAGGACAGGAATAAAGACGCAGACAAAGAAAATGGACTTGAGGACACAGGGAGGGGGAAAGGTAAGCTTGGACCAAGTGACAGAGTGGCATGGACATATATACACTACCAAATGTAAAATAGATAGCTAGTGGGAAGCAGCTGCATAGCACAGGGAGATCAGCTCGGTGCTTTGTGACCACCTAGAGGGGTGGGATAGGGAGGGTGGGAGGGAGATGCAAGAGGGAGGAGATATGGGGATATATGTATATGTATAGCTGATTCACTTTGTTATAAAACAGAAACTAACACACCATTGTAAAGCAGTTATACTCCAATAAAAGATGTTAAAAAAAAAAAATCCACCTGCCAATGCAGGGGACACGGGTTCGAGCCCTGGTCTGGGAGGATCCCACATGCCGTGGAGCAGCTGGGCCCATGTGCCACAACTATTGAGCTTGTGCTCTAGAGCCCGTGTGCCACAACTACTGAAGCCCGCATGCCTAGAGCCCGTGCTTGGCAACAAGAGAACCCACCACAATAAGAAGCCTGCTCACCGCAGTGAAGGGTGGCCCCCGCTCACCACAACTAGAGAGGGCCACGCATAGCAGTGAAGACCCAACACAGCCAAAAAAAAAAAAAAAGCAGCAAAGAAGATAGGACATAAAGTGGCCAGAGGACACCATCTTCCAAGAAAGGAGTAGGGTTGTCCAATACCAGATCATTTCGAGTAGAACTTAAATCTTTGGGCCATATTAGGACATGTTTTTCTCTTCCGGAAGCCTGGCTGGAAACTTACTCTGGGGTAGCCATGGTGCACAAGTGCTGCTCACCTAGGGCCAGACAGAAAGGGGTGGAGGTGGAGGCCAAGCCAACTGGAATGTGTCTAGGAGCTGGACTATCTTTAACACCACAACCAGAGAGGAGAAAGATGCTCCCCTAACCCTCCTCAAAAAAGGAACCTGTGCTGTGTGCTGGGTAGGTTGTACCTGCCAAGCCCCTCTGAAGTTGCGCCTCATGGAATCTGAACTACAGACGTGTGGGTCTTCATGCTCTTCCATTTTTGGAGGAGAAATGGGAGAAGGTTCGTCATGTTCCTGCTTTTCAAAGCTTAGTGCTTTTAAAAACATTCCTAACTTTCTGTAGCTTGGATTAAGAGGAAAAGGATTGGATCAGAGGTCAGGCTCAGTGCCACTGGCAACAGTTCCAGCAGATGCAGACAAAAGTGAAAACTTGGATGGGAGATTCAGATACGGCGCTGGCCACTTTTGTTAAGTTTAGAGATAAGATTCTATAAATTCCTGTAGGAACTGACCCTAATGTGTACCAACTCTCACTTCCTTTAATCTCATCTAGATCATCTCCCTAGACTACATTTCAGTAGAACAGAGATAGAACTAAGCATGTTTGCCATGGATTCTCAGGTCTCACACAGAGCCTGGCAGGTGGTAGGAGCTTAATAAAAAGTTCTGAGTTGACATTAAGTTGAATAACTATTTTAAGAGTTACAGAGATTTATTTATTTCTTCTCCTCTTTCTTAGATTAGAATACCCAGTTCTTCGACTCTTGTTTCTTTCCTTCTGCATTGCTTGAGCTATAAAGCATTTAAACTGTAAACAGAGAGAGGTCTGGTCATTGGCTTTGGGGTATCACATGACCAGTGACCCACACTCTCTAGCTGCCCAGGGCTGCCATGTTGGGAGTGTCTCCTTGCTTCCTTCTCTGCCCAGGTCCAAGGCTGTGGGTGACGCAGGCCAGACCAGGGAGCAGCCTGGCATCTCCTGAGTGGTGACCCAGTAGCCCGCTTCCATCTTTTCCTCAGAACCTGCTCCTCTTTCTTGCCAGCGAGGCAGGGCCCAACTTCCTCTACAGTAACTTAGTTTCTGTGCACTTTTTTTTTTTTTTTTGCGGTACGCGGGCCTCTCACTGTTGTGGCCTCTCTCGTTGCGGAGCACAGGTTCCGGACGCGCAGGCTCAGCGGCCATGGCTCACGGGCTCAGCCGCTCCGCAGCATGTGGGATCTTCCCAGACCGGGGCACGAACCCGTGTCCCCGCATCGGCAGGCGGACTCTCAACCACTGTGCCACCAGGGAAGCCCTCTGCGCACTTTTAACTGATCTCAGAGGTGCCTGTGAGGTGTAGAGTAGGAAGGGACAGAGCTGCTGAGGGAGTAGGGCTGAGAAGTCCCTCACACCCTCCAGCATGGCCTTTGAGCCAGGCCTTAGGGACCATGCCTGTCACTTGTGGGTGCCCTTTGTTACCATTTGTGTGTTTGAAGAAAGTCTGAAATGCTGGAAAAAAAAACACCTGTAAACAGTATTTATTCTAAAAAGCAAACAGATTTATAGGCCCTACATCCCCTAAAACGTGGGGGCAAAGTCTCTCAGAATTTTAATAAATACAGGAGAGCAAAATAAAATAAATGGGTGGGGACAGCATAGAGTATAATCTAAATTATCAACATTTATTTTCATCTTACTTTAGGAATCTCTAAGTAAAATAATAAGAATGATACTGTAATATATTGGTAGTACATGATTTCATTTTATTTTAATCATGCTTTATTGCCATATTACACTCACCTTCTGTAGCAAACTGCTCTAAATGTTTTAGGGTAATTTCTTTGTATTTTGAAGTCTCTGCTAGTCGGTCATAAATTACAGTGTCCTGGAAAACGAACAGAAGGTATACACACTTAAACTAAGAATTCTGAGTTTAATAAAGTTGATGTTGGCAACATTATTAGCAGCAAATGAGTATTAAAAAAATCACTTTTAGCATTAGTGTTGAAGTACAAAATATTTTTCCCTAATAACACTGTTTCCCTTATGACACTAAGAAATAAGGTTCTGGTCCTATATTTTCATCTTTCTCCTTTCTGAATAAATCCATAATTACTGCAATGTTCAAAACCTCATATTCTATCAATACTTCGCCTACCTGTGATGTGCTGCAGTATCTCCCCCAACCCCTGAAGATTTTGCAGAACAATGCAGTGTTCACAGGTGCTATAAGGAAGAATGGTCCAGGACTCAAAGAGTTTGGAAAATGCTGGAGTAAACAAAGCGAAAGAGCTTGCCCTGCTGCAATACTTCTTAGAGCCTTTAAAACGCTAATGCGCATGGTGGTTCCAAGGGGGCGGTATGGTATATGCCCCAAACTTACTACTGAACCTCTTAGAGGTTAGGGCATCTTCATGGGATTGGTGCTCACAAAAGAACAAACTCTGAGAAACACAGGTCTAAATTCACGGAGTGGGCTGGTGGGTAGAGCAGGGAGGATCTTGGACAAGCCTAGCATTGCCTTACAGATGAATATTTCTCATTGTGTTACTTTAGCTTTAAGGCTCAATTTATTTAGTCTGTAAAATTAAATTACCGGATTATCTTTAAAGTCCCTTTCAGCTTTAACTTTAAGCATCAGTACGCTTCTCTAATTCTTGTCCCTTTATAAATTGCCTATTGTTCCTTTAGTTGTTCTTCAGCTTGGGTTTAATGTTTTAGGAATTTTAGTATTTGGCCTTCATGGTTTTATTAGACCAGGAAAAAATAAATCATTTACCTGCAATTACTTTCTCAGTGGCATTACTCATTTTGGGGTCTCCAGTCTCAGGGCTGAGATTTGGAAGCAGACTAATGGAGTATGATTTAGAACCCTTGAGAGAAACAGAACTTAGTGACCTCAGAACAGATGGAATATTCCAGGCTCCGATTATGAATTTCTCTTCATTTTTCAGTGGTGGAATGGGAAGAGGGGCAAAGCAAAAGGAAATGATAATTTCCCCTCATGGCTCCTTTCTGAGAACGAAAGGTATAACTTACAAACTAGTTTTTTGAGAGGCTAATGAAATTTTCCATGAAATTAAAATAGGCCATTTTAAAATTAAGAAAATCTTTAAAAAAATTAAGGTCATGAAAACAAAAGTGATACGTAATAAAGCTAGGGAGATTAAATTCTGCAATGTAGTTAAGCATTCTAGTGGAAGAAACTGATGATCACCCTAAATGGATTTACGTATCTGGTGTCTTAGCCCTTGGCAAGGTAAAAGTGGAAAATCATGGTGGGGTGATGCTGCTGGAGTGGCATGCACTGTCAGATTACAGTCACTTATGTGAAGAGCCTAGGCTTCATGGCTAAGAAATTGTCTTCGGTAAATTTTCATACAAAGCATTGTTTTCCTGTTCATCTTTTAGTCTGAAGTTCCAGTGCTGCTCTGTCCCTCACCTACAGTGCCTTGCACATGGCAAGAATTCAAAAAATATGTGTGAAATGAATCAAGCACTGATGTAATCCTCAGTTATCCCCAAATTTCACTTATATGGAATACCACATTATACAGTAAAGCCAAATAAAGAAGAGCTACACAATGAAATTTAAGAATCAATAATAATAAAGTATCAAGTAGGAAAAAAAAAGGTCTTATATAATTACTTAGCTAAGCACTGTAATTTATACTGATGTCATGCAGATAATCTTGCTATAAATTAGCCAGTTACTAATCATCAAGGAATCTGCCCTTGTTGTCCAGCTAAACACCAAGTTGAGATTGATCTGCTGCATGAAGCTGGGGCTGGAATATTTGCTAAAGACATTATACACATCTATATTTAAATACAGACAAACATTTACTGTGTTTATGTGTGCCATTCAGAATTATCTGCACTTTGCCTCTGCCGTGGTGGTGAATGGCTAGAAATAACTAATTTTAGATGTGGTCTTTTTTGCATATGGCACAGAATTTTATTTAGGGGGCACTTAATTTGAAAATTTGCACTCACTTTAAGGTCCCTAAAGCATTAAGTGTATTACTCAAGTTTCTAATTTCTCTCTTGAATATAAATATTGGAGTAGGATTATTTTCTTGAATAAATTAAATTTTTATTTGTGTAAATGTAACTTTCCCTAAATTGGCTACTACTGCAGACACAACTTGTGTATTGTGTACTTTTCCTTCTTTTTCACTTAAAAATTAACAAAGCAAGACAACCCAATTACTGAAAATCTGGAAAAAAGCAAGAAAAATAAGTCATACACACACACACACACACACACACACACACACACACACACACACACGCCCCATTTCTTTGTGTGATATTTTAAATGAACTCTTCAAATACTATCTTCCAATTCACTAACTCCATCCTCACCCCTCCAACTCTATCTAGAGCTTATTTCATTTGTTGATGTTTTTTTCTTAAATTTATTTATGATTTCTAATTTATCTTACATGTAACCTATTCTCCCCTCTCCCCCAAATTTCTTTTTGATTAAAAATAACTGTAATTTCTTTATCATGTTGAGCTCTAAACATCCTCTGTCAGAACAGTTTACACAAATGATTTCATCTGGGGTGAGTTTATGCTCCAGTTGTTTACATGTTTGTTCTCTCTTCGACATGAGATTTCCTCATGTGTCTCCAAGTTTTGTTCTTGCTCTTTCCTTCTTCACATGCATTTCAATCTAGTGGTTTTCTGTACTTTCCAGTAGGGGCTTGAATGAGCTTTCCTCAGCTCTTCTCCTGGTTAGGAAGTTTACCACTATCTTAGGTTTTAAAGAGGGGAGGCTGGCTCCTATCTGCATTTTACAGAAAGTACTATTTGTGCCCATTGTCCCACAGAAACCAAACTCTAGACATTGCTCCCTGATTACCAACCCAGGGCCTGGGACTCCTACCCATCTCAGCTCAAGACTTCAGTTCAGTGTACCACCTTGATTTTCTATACCTATTTTGGTCTACCTCTGTTTTCTCTTTATACTATATCCATCACTGCTATGATTTTGGAATAAAGGAGGTGCATCAAACTATGAACAGATAATACCATGTTGACTGGAAAATATTCTTGAAGACTTCTTTTTTTAAATTTTTATTTATTTATATTTATTTTTGGCTGTGTTGGGTCTTCATTTCTGTGCAAGGGCTTTCTCTAGTTGCGGTGAGCGGGGGCCACTCTTCATCGTGGTGCGTGGGCCTCTCACTGTCGCGGCCTCTCCTATTGTGGAGCACAAGCTCCAGACGCGCAGGCTCAGTAGTTGTGGCTTGCGGGCCTAGTTGCTCCGCGGCATGTGGGATCTTCCCAGACCAGGGCTCGAACCCGTGTCCCCTGCATTGGCAGGCAGATTCTCAACCACTGCGCCACCAGCGAAGCCCCTGAAGACTTCTTAATTGGCTTTCATTACTAAGGTATTCTGTTGCACTTGTCCCTGTTGATTATTCACTCTGCCAAGGAATCAACGGGCTCCTCAGGCTTTCCTCCAAATTTCAATGTCCTTCCTGAATCCTCTACTTTTCACATTTAGCCCTCCTCTCTTTTCATGCATTATTTTCTCCATATGAGATCTCATCAATCCCCTGCTTTTAGTTTCCAGCTACACTTTTAACTCCTATATCAGCACCCCATATATCTTCCCCTGTGAAATGCAGGTATCTTTGCTCTTATGGCCCAGATGTAGCTCCCAACTCTTTATCTTAGTAAGTGGTATCACTTAGTCTATTTAGTTAGCTAAACAGAAATCTGATAATCCTAGATCATCTTTTCCCTCATCACCCACATGTAATCAATTACTAAGTCCTAAATCTCTGTCCTCTTAATCCTCTCTGCAATTGTCTGTTATAAGGTTTTGATCCTTATCAACTTTTTCTTGGACTGTAGTCAACAGCTTCAACTGCTAACTCTCTATACATCTCTTTTCTGCTTTAAATCACCTTCTAAATGGCATCAGAATGATCCAGAAAGAAAGAACAAGTTCTCGAGCATGAAAAACCCATGACTTAACCCATGCTCACCTTTCTAACCTCACATTCTGCTATTCCCTGCCAAACTGCACATAGTTCTCAAATAAACCTTGCTGTTTTACATGTTTATGCTTTTTTAGTATTCAACCACATATCATAGCTAATTTGGGAGCGGCAATAAGCAAGTTAATGTATGCAAACTATCTTCATGATTATTCAAAAAAGAAGTCCAATGTTTTTATTTTTTATTCAGTGCTTTAATGCCCCAAACAAAGTTTCTAGCTGGATTACTCAAAACTAAGAAAAGAGGATGTGGACTGGGTGTAGTTAAACTGGACACATACAAACTGTTTAAAGTGGGAGGTCTTAAGGGCTCTCTTTATTACTTTATCACTTAATGTATTACCACTGGGAGGTGGAAGATCTTTACAATATATTTTAATATTGTATCCTAATCTTCTCTTTATATATATTTCCCTGAGTAGTCTTAAGCTCCTGACAAGTTTTGAGTCTTATCTTCCTAACCCCCAAATCCAGCTGGAAGTCTAGTAGATAAAATGCACGCAGCAAACAAATGTTAGATGTTTGAATCAACAACCAAAGGAATTCTAAAACTACATTCACGAGACACCATGAAATAATTCTACCAAAATTCTTTAAAACCAAGCATTCAAAAATTACATTTCAATGCTTTAAAACCAAGGCACTGAAAAACATTCTCAACAGGAATTCAAATAATAAGCTTGGGTTTCTTGGTAAGTTCAGTTTCCAAGTTCTATGTAATAAAGCAAGATTGGTGATTATAGTTGAAATTGGAAAGTTCCAAGTTAGTAAGTTACCTGACTACTCCAACTATACTAGGTACCTGGAAAGGATAATTCAAAAGGGAAATATTAACTAATTTTAAGAATTAGAAAGAAAAGGCCCTGGGCAGTAGATTTCTTATATTTCCATGAGTGTAGACATATTTCAACTAGAAAAATTCAGTTAGAATGACTATTTTATCAATATAACCTACCCATATACCATAGCCAACCAATAGTTAGAAATTCTGTTATAATTAAACCAATGCAAATACAATACAAATAGTAATCTCCACATGAAGAAATTATAGCAGTAATTGTGATCCATTTTTTCCCCCATTTCTACGGCCTTTAAAAAATTAAATTCAAACTGGTATAGGTCACTACATCTCTAATTCAATTTTAAAATATTTTCCGTATTTAACTGGCTTCTAACATATTTCTAAACAACAAACCTCAAATATTATGTACCAAACATTGAATTATATAAATAACCCAGGCCAAACTTTTTCAAAGCACCAAATTTACCCAGAAGGAATTCCATATTTCACCAGAAGAGGCTGAACACTATTACTATAAAACACTACCCAAAGTGGACGTCAGCAGCTTCAGGCTAAACATCTGTGTTACATTTCCGTAGCAGAATGCTTAACGTATCCATTATAAACCATCGTAAATCAAAACTGTAAAAGACAAAAATAAAAACTTACGGCTCCTTTGCAGTAAAGTCGTAACTTCCCGGATGGAGTGCGAACAATCACTGACATTCTTTTTCTAGCACTGAAAGAAAGAGGTTTTCCACAATGTGTCAGCGTAGCGAGAAGATACACCTATTTGTTTGTCACGTCTCACATATTTTAATACTCCCAGTGAAAAAATAAATTTGACCAAATTATGAGGCCGATCCTTCCACATACACAAACCATCCCCTGGGTGTATAGCTGAGTCCTTTGAAAGTTACATTATGTTTTTTAAGGCACCAGGGTACCATCTGCTTCCCTAGAGGAATAATTTACAAAATAGCTTCCTAGAAACCTGCAAGAGTTAGTATCCACCAGGATAAAGGAGAGTTCTAGTTCAATGTTTTCAGATTTAAAAAATATTTAAGCCAGTATCTTTTTCTATGAATTATTAAAAAGAGAAACGATAATCAATTTTTTTGATATTCAAACATGGCTGATTTACCGTACTTCAAAGAAATTATCTTTTTTTGTCTATATGAACTTTTTTTTTTCACACACACACTGTATTTTATTTTTACAAGAGAGAAATAAACTGACACCAAGCATTATAAGTGGATGACCACAACAAAAGCAACAATGATTGCAATTACCAAACACGAAACACTCTCATACTATGTCATAATATTGACATTCAGTCCAGGAATCCTCCACTGTAACAGCTCCTTTACTTTGCAATGAAAATTGATTTGTGTATTTTTTGCCTCTGAGTCCTTGTGGGATTTTTTTTTTTTATTCAAACAGAAAGTCAATTTTAAGTACACATCCAATCACACATAAAGGCAAACACTAGAACTTTAAAAACCCACTTAAGCCTTCATGACTATCATTTTTCAATGATTACTAGCAAACCACTGGCATCATGTAAAAAACCTAATTTATCTTGCAAATTCTAGTTAATGAGCACAAACAATTTAACATTATGTTGGCAGTACAGACAGATAAAAATTGTTAGTCAAACATACAACATCTTTTAATGCATTAGCAAAGAGATTGCAAGTAACAGTGAACAGAGTAAACAGGTATGGCATTGCACAGGATAAGCCTCACTTGGAACTAATTGTGTATAAGCATATTCTCTCCAGAAACCAGGGGTAAAAAAGACTTCTCAAGTGTCTGTGTCTATTTGTGTTACCTTATAACGTTCTGTGGCTAAAAAACTGAGATGAGTGCAATATAGCAGTTAGATTTGATGTCATAGCATACAGCTGGAGTTTCCTTCAGAAATGTCTAGGAGTATTTAGTTCTCTCTTTCTCCATCTCTAATCCCCACTGTATTAATATCTCTGATCTTCATTCCTGTGCTTTAGGACTACATTTAATTGGGCGCCTTTTTGTAATCACATCCAGGTATTCTATCTCAGCCCTTCATGATTCATGTCTCTCTTAATGCAGCTTTGATGGCATGGTCCCAAACTCATCAACTTTCTTGCTCTTTCCTTCTCCTGGCAAAACTCCCACATCTTGGGTGAATAGGAACCCTTTCTGTGGTCCATCAGGGTAAGTGGACATTGCTGGAGAAAAGTCACCCAGCCAGAGATTAGTAAACACATGGTCCCAACGTCACTGGGTGCTCCATGCTGCCTCGTCATCTACATTTCTCTAATAAGCTTGCTTGCTCTCTGTCTCCCCACAGGACTATAAGCACCTCTCCATTCCTCAAGTCTCCAATGTGCCCTTGTCATTCCTGACCCTCAGAATTTTTGCAGTCACCTTGACGGAAGCCTCCAACAAGAAATCCCTATTCTTTCTGCCATTAAAACCTGCACATTTATCCACTGTGGACCATCCTCTGTCTTGTTTCTTGTTACCATGGAAGGAACACTTCCTTTCGTATCAGAGACCTTCCTTTCACATGCGCTGTGAATCTTCTCTCACCCTGCGTTCCTGGTCATCTCACTCCTAAAGCTGTGCTGCTCTCCCCTGAACTTGCATCTTCTCCTCCTGGAATGGATCCTTCTCATCAGTACTGAAACAGTTCTAGTCTCTCTCCTGAGAAATTCATCCCAAACAACCCTCCCCGCTGAGCCACACGCATCCCTTTTCAACGCTCTACTCCCCTTCACAGCTCAACTTCTCAAAACAGTTGCCATCCACAGTTCCCACTCATTCCCCAGTCACTCCCATCTTGTTTCTCTTTCCACCAGCTGTTGAATCTCTAAGTCCAACAACTACTTTCAGCTTTGTCTTACCTAACTTTGCAGCAGTCTCTGACACAGATGACCACTCCCTCCTGGAAATTATCCTCTTCCCTTGGCTTTATGCTCTTACACTCTCTTTCTCTAATCACAGAGCAGTCTCTTTTGCTAATTCCTCTTTGCTAATCAACCCTTAGAGTTACTCGTAGTTCAATCTTCAGCCTTTTTTGTTTCCCTTACTCTATTATTATTTTATATCCAGGAGATCCAACTCATGTTCATGGCTTTTAAATACCATTTACAGGCCAATGACTACCAAATTTATATTTCAGCCATAGGCTTCTATGTGTCAGGCCTCTATAACCAGTTGCCTACCTGACATCTCTATGTATATATATCTCACTGGCATCTAAAACTTAACGATTCAAACATCTCAGCCTCAGCATCTATCCTGTATCCACCATTTGTGTAAACAGTACCTCCATCTACCCAGTCACTCATGCCAGGAACCCTAGCCCCTCCCCCTCTTTTCTCCTGCCGCATCCAATTCATACCAATGGCCCCCTGACATCCCTGCAAAGGGTATCTGCATTCTATCAACTTCACTTTATTTTCTCTACCATCATCCTAGTGTAAACCACTCATGTCTTTCAGAGATTATTTTAATACCCTTAAGCCTCCCCCATCACAGCATCCTGAAAGAGCTGCTAACTTTGCTTTATTTTTCTTCACACACTTACCACTTACATAGTATTTCTAAGTGTGTGTTCGTAAACAAACATATCCAAATGCTAACTGATACACTATTTATAATATATTACAGACATAATACAAGTAGGCTTAGGAAAAACAGTCACTTTGATGTGGAAAAAAAAAGATGGGGGATACACTTTGAGAATATTCTATGACAGTTAATCATCCAACTTCTTCTTATGCATTTTTCTTTGAGCCTTTCAGTGCATACAAGTGAAAAAAACCACAATGTTTAAATAATAATTTAGATCCCATTACTTTTGATATTAACCACTGGCATGTGGTCACTCCTAACCAAGACAGCAACAAATGTTGGCACAGAAAAGAAAATGCCTCTTAGTGTACAGACTTGCCTTATGTAGGAAAAAGTTCAAGAAAAAAAGTAGACACTTATTTCCTTGAACAGCAGCATTACGTCCTGAAGATATTTTTAAGTGTCCCCTGAATGGTGACACAATCTTTATAAAGACCCTCTTGTCTGTAGCTGAGGTCATTTTGCCCCAAGAATGTAGGTTAGTTGGGAAACTACATAGTCATGTGGGAATAAAGAGCCCAAAACTCATAGAGATATCACTGCCCATAATGGAAGGCCTCTCTTATTTGACCTTAGGAAATAAAGTAAGTAAAATAATCCTTTTGCTTTCTGCCCTTGCCTACTACATGGGAACTGGTTTTATACCTAACAGAGAGATGGGTATCCCAAGACAATTAGATGTTATAATGAACACTTAATTAGAATGGTGGGTTCCTGACTCTGATTCATTTTCATGCTAAATAAATCTTGGCACCTCTAAGTATAACGATATTTCCAGATCACTGTCTTGGTCCTATACCCCCTACAGTTGTAATGCAGACAGTTACGTTCAAAAATATTTTTATATTGCCTCTAGGAGTAATGCCTTACAAGACTCTGAAGAGTGCTGTTTATGATTTACTTACAGATATGACAATTAAAAATTGCACTAAAGATTTTAATTTAATATTTGGTATAAATAAATTTAGTTAAATAAAAATGGAAGGAAATTTATGTCATACATACAAACCACAGAGCAGATGTTTTACCTGGTGAACTCCAAGACATTGAGCAATTCGTATCTTTCTTCCTGCCCCAGCTATGAAGAAAAGGAAAACTTGATTACATAGAGTTGGCATCTTTGGCGTCTTGGAAATAAACCCTAGTCATGAAATTTTAATGTAAAAAATGTCAACACAAACAAATTGTCCCTTCTGAAATACATCATCTTTAATTGAACTTACTAACTTTTCAAGTTAAGATGGAAGATTGAACATACACATTTAATTTTCATCCTTCCCAAAGCCCCATCAAAACTACAGAAAAAAAAAAAAAAAAAACACTTCAGAAAGAAACTTGCAATGGCAGGAAAATAAGAGAAGAGAAAATTGCACAAAAAACATGGAAACCAGAAAAGAGATCAGTGAGAAACGCATCCTTAGCAGATACAAGAAGTTTCAAAGCCTGCAGTAGCCATGGGAAAAGCTGAGAACCAACCCGATTTGTACCACATAATCCCTAAGAGGCTGAAGGAAGTGGAATAGCAGGTAGCTCTAGAACTGGGAGGAAAGAGAGGGGCCTAAAATGGGAGGACTGGGAAAGAGCTACTAGAAAAGCAGCTCTGGGCACTGGCTCTTCCTGCATACTGGCAGAAGACCGAGGCTTTGCTCTATAGAGGGTAAAACAGAGGCTCTTTCATCTAGAAGTCGACTGGCACACTTGAAGATACAGCACTGTTATCATATTTGTACTAGAGGCTAGGTCCCAATGACCCCAACCCACTTGGCCCCCACCTTCTGGCAGTCAGACCTTTCCAGGTGGAAATCAGAAAATGAAGCTCTGGGGAATTCACAAGACCAAGAGAAGCCCTAAAGGTACAGACAACCACGACTTCCCAAAGGAATCCCACCAGACCACCCCACAGTGAAGCCCAATGTTGACAAATACCCTCATGCTCAGAACTGCCACACCAGCTTTCAAGTTCTTCACTCTTAACCATGAGAAAACCAAAGATTAATAGATATTCAAGGACAGCTATTAACATGGATCACAGATACCCAAAACAAACAGATAAGAGCAATTTGGAGGAAAGAGAATTCAAAAAGAAAACATCCATGTCTGCCTGTGGAGTGTCAGGCTCTGGGTTTCTTGATGGACGTGAGGGGCTGGTGGACAGGTCCTGGATGCCTCTTCCCTCCATTTCAACACCAGAATGAAGTGGTTTGTCATATGCTTTCTATGGGCATTTTCTGTTGTCTCATTGGAACTGGATTACTGTGGCTTCCTGGTGGCATAAAACTTTTTGCAGTGTTTTATACCTTTGCCAATATTGCTGTACTCTCCAGTATATGCTTTTTAATGGCATTCATGAAGCAAATGAAGAAAATGTTTGAAACAAAAAGATGGCTTGTACAATTGTTATGTTTTTGTGATTATTATTTAGGTCCTGTATACTGCTCTTTGGTGGCATAGGAGGAGACTGGCCTTATGATTCTGCATTTTGAAGCTCTTGTCAAAGAACTGGCACAGTCTAGTATACATCCCATATGCAAGTGTTGCAGTAATTAAATGCTGTTCTTTTCTCCTTAGTGGAGAATGGGAAACTCTGGAAAAGAACATTGAAAGTTGATATTTAATTTTTGGTGAAGTATCACTTTCCCATTGCAATAATCAAAACAACTATAATGACAGCTTAAGACCACTTTATATTCCAGTAAAAACCATATGCTTATTTAAACTGTTAAATGCTTGTAATTGTTGAAAAAAGAAAACGTCAAAAAACTATCATTATTCCTCCCAGAGAAGAAACATAAGTACAACACCTGTGAAACAAGAACAGGGTACTATTAAAAAAAAAAGAAATACTGAAAAAACAATAAAAGCTTCTAGAAACTCAAAACATGATAGCAGAAATGAAAAGAAAATCAACAGAAGTCTGAGAAGATAACACGGAGGAAAACTTCCAAAAAGTAGAACAAAAAGGCAAAGACATGAAGAGCAGGACAGAAAAGTTAAAAGATGCGTTCAAGAATTCTAAAAAGAGAGAGCAGAGGAAAAAGAGGGAAGGAAAATGAATAGACTCATTCAAGAAAATTTTCCATAATGGAAGGATATTGATTTCCAAATGGAAAAGTGTCCACTCAGTGCCCAGTACGATGGGTTAAAATATTCTCACTAAGGACACTGTCATGAAATTTCAGAACTTTTGGGACAAGGAACATCCCACAACCTTCCAGAGAGAGAGGGGTGGGCAAGTCACAAAGACTGGAGCCACAGTGGCTTATGACTTCTCAATTAGGTGTACTGGAAGCCAGGAGACAGAGGAACAGTAAAAATTCTTCAGGAAACTGATTTCCACCCTGGAGTTCTACATTCAGCCAGACTACCAATTAAGTAGAAATATAGGATAAAAAATGTTTAGACTTGAAAGAACTAAACAAAACAAAACAAAAAACCAAATAACTTTCCATGCACCTTTTCTCAAGAAGCCAATAAAGAATGTGTTCCACAATAACAAGAGTAAGCCAAGAACAAAGAAAATATGGGATCCAGGAAACAGAAAATCTAACACAGAAGAGAGGTGAAGAAAGTCCCCAGGGAGACAGGAGAGCGATTCCTCCTGACAACCACGAGTAAGACTGAACTGTCCACCAGGGCAGCTTGGAGCCCTGAGTCAGGAGCTAAGTTTACTGAAGGCTGTCACTACTGTGACTTCCGCTTCTCTAATAACACCTTTTCAATAGGATGAAATTGATAGAAAATGTGTTCTATCAACACCAGCGAGTTTACTAAGAAAGAAGTTTTGACTTACGGGAAATAGAAAGTCCAAAACAGGAGACAATCAAAAGGAATTCCAAGTGCCAGAGAAGCAGGCAAAACTGGCCCAGACCAAGGAGAATGGAGGACTTCTGGAGGGATGTCTCAGGGAAACAACTACCCACTGGCAGATTATCTGGTGTAATTGTACCAATAAAAGTGCACTAAGAAGGTATGGAACAATTAGTAGTAGGTAGAAAGTCAAGCAATTGGAAAAAAGACAAGAGATTCATGTTTAGAAAATAAAGAAAAAATATTTATTTTCAGGAGATAATTTTGTTTCTGGACAGACAATATTAAAGAAAAGAAAATAGGGACTTCCCTGGTGGTGCAGTGGTTAAGAATCCGCCTGCCAACGCAGGGGACACGGGTTTGAGCCCTGGTTCAGGAAGATCCCACAGGCCATGGAGCAACTAAGTCCGTGCACCACAACTACTGAGCCTGCGCTCTAGAGCCCGCGAGCCACAACTACTGAAGCCCAGGCGCCTAGAGCCCGTGCTCCACAAGAGAAGTCACCGCAATGGGAAGCCCGTGCACCACAACAAAGAGTAGCCCCTGCTCGCCACAACTAGAGAAAGCCTGCACGCAGCAACGAAGACCCAACGCAGCCAAAAATTAAAAAAAAAAAAAAAAAAAGAGTATGCATTCCTCTGTGTCTGATTTTTTTTTTCCCCAGTATGATGTTTCTGAGACTTATTAAGGCTCTTGATGAATCGATATTTTACTCTTTTCTATCGTTTAGCTATTCCATTGTATATTACAATTTGTTCATCCATTCGCCTAGTAATGGATATTTGATTTGTTTCTAGTTTTTGGCTACTCTGAATACAGCTGCTATGAACATTCCATGACACATCTCTCTGTGGACATATGCTTTCACTTCTCCTGGTTAAGTATGAGTAAAACCGCTGGGCTGGGTACATGTTTACCTGTGTTGGAAAACTCTAAAAGGATTTCCAAAGGGATTGTACCATCTTACACGTCTACTAGCAAAAACAGGTGATCTACTTGCTCTGCGTTTTCCTTCACATTCGGTGCTGCCAATGTTTTTAATTTTACCTTTTGTGTGGGTATGCAGTAGTATCTCATTGAGACTTTAATTTGCATTTCCCTGATGACTGATGATGTGTTCTCACGTGCTCACTGGCCATCTGTATATCTTCTTTCGTGAAATGTTTGTTCAAGTCTTTTGCCCATTTAAAAATCTGGGTCCAAATACTTGTTTAACCAAATACTGTAATATAATTATAATACTATTGGGAAGGGATGGTGAGTCAAGAGAAATAACTCCTCATTTAATATAACTGAATAGAAAGTCAGTAGATATGTCTAAAATTGAAGAATCAATACATATATCATTCATCAAACATTAAAAAATATATATAAGATGTGTAAATGTCCGAAGAAATAGCTAAAAGAATAGAAAGTTTTTGCTTCTGGGGAGGAGAACTAGAGTTGGGAACCTCTATTCTATTTTGAGCTTCTTTGGTATTGTTTTATCTTTGAAGCTAAGCATATGTATTACTTTGATAAAAAACAGACTTAAAAATAAATAACTTACTGAATCTATAATCACTGAGTCAGGTGTTCTTCCAGTGAAAACAAAATTCAGTTGCTTGGCTGCTCTGACCAAGGCTCCTTCATCTGTTTTAGGAAAACAGGACAAAGCAAATATACAGTGAAAAAAAAATTACCCCAAATACGACAGAAAGACACTATTGCAATCCAATTTTCTGCTTAATTTTAAAAAGAATTACAATTCTTTTTATTCTGGCTCCTTTTACTGAAATCCACTTCTTTTAAAATTATACGACAATGCCAAAGGAATGAGTAGAATGATCTTAAGAATCTGAGACACATATAGACCCCAGAGTCATATTTCTGAAGACTAAGTTTCACTGTTAGCCAAACATACCTAAGAAGGATAATTAAATATACCCCTTGGTCCAGCATATTCTCTGGAAAACTTTTCTCAAAATGAATGATGCATAAAAAAATGAGGAAATCCTACATTTGCCAACAACATGGATAGACATGAAGGCATCATGCTAAGTGAAGCAAGCCAGACAGAGAGAGAAAAATACTGTATGATCTCACTTATATGTAAGATCTAAAGGGAAAAAAAAGAAAACAAACCCCAAACTCATAGAAAAAGAGATCAGATGTGGTTAGCAGAGGTGGAGGGTGGGAGAAGGGGCAACTGGAGAAAGGTGATCGAAACGTACAAATTTCCAGTTATAAGATAAATAAGTACTAGAGATACAGTGATATACGTAAATTATTTCTTAATAAAACTGGAAAAAATGAATGGCATGAAATTGCCTTAAGTTTTATCCTTTTCTTCCTAAAATGTTTAATGTAGAAAAACTAATACTATTAATGTTGAGGGGTCAATTTAAATGGATATAAATGAACTGATGCTTTGTTGTATTATATATTATTTACTTACATCACCCTGTTACATCAGACCTTCTTGTTTCTTAGGGAAGGGTGTGGGATAAAACATTCACATAGCTTCTATCTTAATGATATGAGATCTTTTGGTTTTTAGGAATTTGGTACATTCTACAAGGGAGCAGGTGCTGGTTGATAATACAGTTTAAAACACTTATTAAAAAAGTTCCCCAAAGTGTGTTCATTCTTTCCTGAAATCTTACAATCATCAAATTGACTATTTACCCAATTTTTCATTGAAAATAAGCCTAAGTATTAAATAATGATAACTGTGCTAATACATATTTTATGGAATCCCTTCAAATGTGTAAAACTTTTCCCATCCAAATAAATACACAACGAACTCCCTGATTATCATCTCCAAGAGAAGACAGCAAAATTGGTATTCTAAAATGCGCTCTATTTAAGCAAACAGATCTTCCTTTTCCTGTCTGCTTATGTGCAAAAACAGTTTATGACTAACAGTTTATTCTTAGTTATTTATAAAGAAGGGAGAATTTACTATGTGTATATATAAAGTACCATTTTTTTTACTTGTGTGAATTTTGTTATTCAAATTTACATGTAATTTATGCCATATAACAAATGTTACACAAAGTTATATATTTTAAAATATATATATTTAATTTTGAAAGCCAAGGTTTATCTAATTAGTAAATAAAATTTGTAATCTGAAAAACATAACTTGTTTATTTTACTTCCTCAAATTAAATTTTTCTGAACAATCTCAAATTTCAGAACAATTTTCCAGCAAGAAATACCTCACAATTGCTTCATTTGTACCTGGAGATGCTGCCTGGTAAATAATCTTATCACCTTCCCGCTCTGGTACTGCTGTGTGACAAACTGCCATCATTGTAAGAAATTCACATATTATAGGTGCAGTTGGCTGTAAGAAATAAACACATAATTTAGCCACTTTCATTTAAACATTTGACACTAATGATAGTAATACTACTTCATGCATATTTACTAAGAGTGCAGCTGTTAAATATTGAAGGTGTGGAAGTCAAGAAGCCAACAACTATTATGAAGAAAAAATATTTTTAACTAAAATCATTCATTCGTGCACCCTCTCATTCCTTTTCAAACATTTATATAAGACCACTTTGTCTTGTTAAATAGAAACCGTACAGCGAAAAAGGCAGATATGGTTGAATCTTGTTATTAAGGACGGGAGAGAAATTCTAAAATGTTCATTTACCTGGTTCTAATTCCTGATCAGATCTATATTTTAGGCATCTACTCTTACTGTGGTTCCACTACTTTGGGCTGAGATGACGGTGGCAGGGGATTCCTCTGTAAGGTTTGTCTTCTCTTTTTGCAAAAATGGCAACCTTAACCTGATACACGTTTTACTAAATAAAAAAGGATTGATTGAGAAGTCCTTTATACAATGGACTCTCATGGCCTGAGGAAGACAAGATCCTTTCTGCAAGAAAGCAGTCAGATTTTTAAACTTAAACATCTTCTTGTCTGGTACCTGATGAAGAAAAATGTCATTCGAATTAATAAAGGAAAAATATTCCTCTATGCTCTTGGACCAAAAAAGTGAAATGACTGGAAAGGTAAATCCGAACATTATTTGAAAAAAAACTGTGTTAAGCCTCGAAGAGCAGACAAAACAGACAAGGTCCCTGATATGTGAAGCTTTGACTAGTGGGGAAAACAGAACATAAATAGTATGCAAGCATTATTTATTTATAGTGTGAAAAGAGCTTCAAAGGATAAATGTGCAAATATCATATAATATGATATAGGCCAGTCTGTGGTTGTTCTCATGACAATGTGATTTTTAAGCTGCTGAAGTTTTAGCCTCATGAAGAACTAAGCACAGTTTTCCAACAAGCAGGAATCACACATGACTGAAAAGGTTCTAAAGGAAGAAAGAATGAAGTGTGTTTGAGAAAATAAAAGAAAGCCGGTGTAGCCTGAGGAGAAAGAAAGGAAGGGTAGCTCTACGTGAGGCCGAAGACTTAGGCAGGGGCCGGACCATGTAACTTTGTAAGTTGAGAGGGAAGCCCTCTGGCATGGTTTTAAACAGGAGAGTGATGGGACTTGATTTACATTCGCATCATTCCAGCTGCCACGTGCAACAAGAACTGGAGGGGGTAAAAACGGAAACAAGGAGAATGGTTAGGAGGCTGCTGTAATCCACCTGGAGGATACCAGTAGTTTGGACTGGGGTAGAGAAAGTGAGAATGAAGTGAAGAAGACATTTAGGATATATTACAGAAAGTCATATTGACAAGGGCTTAGTGACTCATTACAGATCTGGAGATGGAGGGGAAGGAGGTATCAAAAGCAACCCTAAGTTCCTAGAATGAGTAATAAGACAGTTAGTTGATGGTGCAATTTACTGAACCTGAGAACACAAGAGGGAAGAGGTGGGCCTAGGTCTAGATTTTGTGCATCTGGAAGCTCATGCTTTGTTGAAGGCAAAAATAACCACATGAACACATTACTAGGGCCCTGCCCAGGTGGTAAGTCCATCAGTCCTAGGAAGGGACTAGGTTTTGGGGTGATGAGCATGAGTTCAAGTTCTGACACATTGAGCTTGAAGCGATTGTGAGAAAAAATTGGGGGTTTAAACTTAGGAGACCATATCATTTGATCGGATGGAATTTTAGTTAAGTATCAGTAACTTGCATAAGTGGAATGTTCACATTGGGTGGCAGATGTCTGAAGTTCTTATTGTATAGATTTAGCACTGGCCAGTAATTCTGAGCAGGAAATTCATTTCTATAGATGTTCTGAAATTGTTAACAATGAGCTGCTTCATACAAATAGAGTTCTAGAATTAATATATAATATTTTTAAAAACAGAATGTTGATTAATGACAATTGTTAAAACTAAATTTCTAACAACCATGAATTCATGTTGGCCAAGTAAAAAGAATTTAGAGATAATAGATTTTGCTAATTATCAGAAATGATCATGAAACTAAAAAAAGGAATATTTAAACATGGAAGATAATTCAGAGAAACACTCATTAGTTTTCATTTATTAATGAAAAGATAATAGTATTATGTTGCTTACATGATTATTTTGGAGGTTTTCCAGCAATGATGAATCACTAAATGTTTTTTCATCTCCAAACTGTGAGCTCTGCCTAAAGGGGAAAAAAATTGGAGCAAACTTGGTTCATTTATACAAGCCCACTGATCTGTTTGTAAGTTACTTTTTTAAAAAAATTTTGAATTTTATTTATTTTTTTATACAGCAGGTTCTTATTAGTCATCCATTTTATACACATCAGTGTATACATGTCAATCCCAATCTCCCAATTCATTCCACCCCCACCCCCACCAGCCGCTTTCCCCGCTTGGTGTCCATGTAAGTTACTTTTAAAATAAATCATTATGCCTGCAAACTCTTAATAGATTAAATATAATTTAGTCTGCACTTCTAAATAAGACATCACAGATTTCATGACTGAATCATAAAATATTTTCCAACATTCTAAAATGTGAAAGTCTTTTGCAGTGTAATGAGTCTTTTACAGTTCATTTTCCTGGGGTAAAATTATGTTGTAGTCACATGAAATTTAAAAAAAGTAACAAAACTGCTGAAATACCTGGGACTGAAATTTTCTACTTCCAAAATTTTTCCAAGTTTAAAAATTTTTGAGAATTAATGGAGGTATTATAAAAAATAATATCCTTTTACTTTAGCCATGAGAAATTATTTGAAGTGACTAATACCACATGATTATCATATGAAACTAAAATATGAATAAACTGTTTACATATTTCATCAACATCTATCTATCACTAACAAATACCTGATATATTTATGTACATATCACATTTACTCTGTATATAAGGAGAACAAACCATAAAAGTGCATGGGGTTTTGTGTTGTGGTTGTCTTCAGATCAGCAAACATGAACTCCATATGAAACAAATCAAATCAGAATTGCTTCTATAACCTAGCTATTGCTAGTCTCATAGCCATGCGATTTAATATCAAAATGCTGAGATTCGAAGGAAGGACAAGAAACATTTACGTGGAAGTACCAAACCCCAAGGGTATACTTTTCAATGTTCAGTGAAAATATATAGATCTAAAGCTTTTGTGCACAGATGGAAATATCAGAAATCGCTGAGGAAAAAATAACATGTTCAATACTAAATAATTGTAATCCAGAAAGCTTTTAATCACAGTTTTTACAGGTTACAAAGAGTATTATCAGTGTCAGTGTCCCAAATATCAAGAGTTTCATATTTTAAAGCCAGCTGCTTGAAAGGAAGGAGAAATCATTAAAAAAAAAAGAGTGTGAAATCATTGAACATAAACCATATTGTCAATATATGTATTTTACCCATAAACCAAAGAAGGAAGTTAGAGTGTTTATAGTAAAATATGTCTTTATTTACATGTAATAGTCTGGTCTATTAATTCTCAAAATTGTAATATAATTCAGCTTTATTAGCATGTAGTAGATCAGAATTTTCAAAAACATCAGTGGGAGACAGAATAAACACATTATGTTTTATTATTATTACTACTACTATTATTTCTCCTCCTCCTCTAGTTTTAAAGATGAAAGGAAAAAAATCCAAGAACTTTTAAACAACTTATCAATGGGTGGACAGAAAAAAATTAACGTACATTTCTCCTCCAAGTAATTCTCATTTCTTAAAAATAGTTAATTATTCAAGTCTCTATAAAATTTCCCTATTATTTATAAAATGTATTATTAATAGTTCTTAGCTATACTTCCCCACTTTTTATTAGATAATAATTATTGAAATGTCAAGGAATATTCACAGTAACATCTTTCATGTGGAGATCTATTTTCCCTCTAAAGAATTCCAGGCTAAAAGCCTTTATAAATCTGAAGATATGTCTTATTAATCTCACCAGTAATTCTTTCATTTCATAAATCACAGTTAACACAATTGATAAAACTTTCAAATGTTTTATAACAAATAACACTAGATATGCAATTGAAATATTTATTAATACATGGACACATCCTGCCCTCTATTCATCAGTGAAGCCTTCTGACAAGGATAATGCTAAATAACTCTTCTCCCAGGAAGCAGCTTCCTTTCCAGGATCATAAAAACCACCAGCAATTCATCTGCTAATCACATAGCCTGGGTTGGATACCTCAGGCATGGAGCTCTCACTACCCCTCTCCAAAATCTCACAAAATGTTCACTTTTAGTAAAAGTAAACAGATAAAATTAGGAAGCTCAAGTCATTGCAAAATAAGGACCAACTGCATTAAATGTAAAATAGTTTTAACTGTTAGTTGACAAAGCTATATGAATCCGGAAACTGCTCAAAAATAAAAGTGCAAGGCAACATCTACATTTTGTTAAAATTTTCCATAGAAGTTTTCAGGTGACACTTTGCCTCAAAAGGAGACAAAGAAATTATGGTGTTTTGCAAAAAGTAATAAGGCAGGGGTTGTAACGTTAAGGTAAAGAGAAAACTGAGCAGTTAACCCACAATGTCATATAATTTGCAGCTTCTTGTAGGCTGATTTAAAAGCTGTGATACATTGTAAATAATTATTTCCTGATCATCCTAATATGAAGAATCTATTTTTTATAGCAATAAAAATTGAGAAGATTCAGAATTTTATGAATAAATATAAATTAGAATAAATATGGCCTAATCAGCATTAGTTAATTTCTTTTTTTTTTTTTTCCTTTGGCTGTGCTGAGGGGAATGTGGGATCTTAGTTGCCTGACCAGGGACTGAACCCTTGCCCACTGCATTGAAGTGTGGAGTCTTAACCACTGGACCGCCAGGGAAGTCCAGTATTAGTTAATTTCATACACGACAGTGTGGACTATGAAATCATGTCAACAAGAGAGTCATCAGAAAAAAAGGAAAAAAGTTCAAGCCATACCTTTTACCTTAAACCAATGGGTGAATGACTTAATAAAAGTACTAAAGTGAAAAATAATTATTTTTAACTAAGTTAAAAAATAACTTAGGAGTAGAAAAGGCCTAAGTATTATACATGATTCAGAAAACAAAACAAATAAAAAAATCTGACTGTATAAAGCTAAAACATTTCTGCATAGCAAAAACTATTGCAAGCAAAGTCAAAAGTCAAATGACAAACTGGGAAAAAAAAATATTTCCAACACATATAATGAAGGTTATTTCACTTAAAATAAAAAGGATTTGTAGAAACCAATAATAAAACAATCAACAATGCAGTAGAACAATGAGCAGAGGATATAAACACACAGTTCACAAAGAAGGAAATCCAAGTGGCTTTAAATGTACATGTAATTTTACCTCATAATGAGAGAAATGAGATTTAAATTTATGAATTTCGCAGAAATAAAGTTTGACAGCTCTACTGCTATGATTATGGGAAAACAGTTAAACCATCTATCATTGGTGAGAATGAAAATTGGTGCAATTTCTAAAAAGGGATATTGGCAATTTCTATCAAAATTTAAAATGCATGTAATCCTTTGATCCAGAAATTCCAGTTCTAAGAATTTACACTACCTGGTGCAAAATGCTGTACGACGAAATTCATTCTTTGCAGCGCATTTTTAATAGCAAAAGATTAGAACTAACCCAAAGTTTATTAGGATTGTTGCTTAAAAACACTGTGGTACATCCACATAACAGAACGCTATACAAAAAATGGGAAGCTCTCCATGGACTATGGACAAATCTCGAAGATGCACTATCAAAGGAAAAGCTGGTACAAAACAGTATGTATAGTATGCTTCACTTTCTATAAAAATATGAGAGAAAAAAATACATGCATGTATATGAGTAGAGTAGATGTGGAAGGATACACCTGAAATTGGTTACATTGGCTGCCTTCAGGAGGGGAAATGGAGGTTAGAAGACAGGTAAGGGAGGGAAACCTTTCCCTCTTTACATCCTTTGAACTTGTAACATGTTAATGCATTATGAACTTAAAAAAAAATCAAATTTAAATTAAAAATAAAAAACCACAACAAAATCCACGTCAGAACAAAATCCAATCCTGTCAGCTGAAATATATACACATCCTACATACAAACTAAATGTATACCTTATATACATATACACGCTACACACATGCACACGTGGGAAGACAAAGGCAGTCTGACTGCAAAGCACTGTTTTTTGAAAGGATCTACACCTTCTGCTTTTGAATGGTGCTACTGTTCCAAGTCAAAATTCCTTAGAGGGAGATTTTCAGAAATGAATTTGTTATTCAGTATCAGGTCCAGTCAAGTCCAAGAATATGAACAAGCTATTGAATTCAATTATAATATTTTTGTTAGACACCGGTTTTGACCAAAGTAATGAGATCTGCTTTTCTGTGTGGTTCAAAGTATTTCTGAAGGCAATTATAAAAGAGGAGTTCCAAAAACGTTTTGTGAAATGGTTGCTTCATTGGAATAAATAAATTACCTGTCAAAGTGACTACTTTGAAGACCAACACTAATTTGGATGTGTTAGATCTCATTATTATACAGTCACACCTGGAAGAATGTTTTAGTGAGCCTAACGATTGCAGCAGAATAAATAAATACCACTCATTCCATACATACTTACAGACCAAAACGAAATGAGAAAATAAGACCAGAAAATGGTACTATCCACTGATACCGTGATAATACTAAAAACCACAGTGAAATGACTAAGCACAGAACACTTTAAGGTAATCCTCCTGGAGAATCACCCTCGCTAGCACTTACTTAAGGAAAAACAACAACTATCAGAAAGAATAATGAGAAACCATACCAAATAGTTAAGAGAAAGTGAAATAATATGTTATTTGGGATTTGCCTCAAAGTAATAGCGAGGGGAAATATAGACGAATTGAAATTGGATTTGAGTACGTATTATTGAAGCGAGTGAATGAGTACATCTGTCTCCTTCTGTTTATGCTTGATATTTTCCACCAAAAAATTAGAAAAAGAAAAAAATGTAATGAAATATACAGTTTTGGAAAATAAGCGCATCTTAGGGCTGCATGGATGTTGATAATAAGCAGATGTTTTTGTGCATTCCTCTAAATATTGATACTATCTGTCTAGAGAATGGTAGTTTTTTAATAGAAATGAACTAATCTATAAGGTCATATGTTAGCTGATGGTACTTGGCAATAATAAGAAACCCATACCAATTCTGGAGTAAGTGGCTACTGGCTGGGAAATGATTTCATCTCTGTAAACTATTTATACTAATAGATTTAAGTGAGTAGAGCTACAGCCATCATCCAATTATTTTTAATGTCAAGAAAGTGTTTTTGAAACATTATAGATTTGCCTTCAAATTTGACTAAATGTAAATATGTTAAATAATCTACACACACTTAAGTGTTAACTGTTATGTGTTTTTTGTTTTTTTTTTTTCTTGCGGCACGCGGGCCTCTCACTGTTGTGGCCTCTCCCGCTGCGGAGCACAGGCTCTGGATGCGCAGGCTCAGCGGCCATGGCTCACGGGCCCAGCCGTTCCGCGGCACGTGGGATCCTCCCGGACCGGGGCACGAACCCGTGTCCCCTGCATCGGCAGGCGGACTCTCAACCACTGCGCCACCAGGGAAGCCCTGTTATGTGTTTTTTAACTTGGTATTTTTGTGGCAAATATGGTTCACGTAGGGTAGTAAAATATATAGTACAGGCCTCAGGTTTTATATGTGGAATCAATGAACTTCACATTGAAAGGGGAAGCTGCTGACTGTCAGACAAAAATAAACTTTCAAATTTTGGATTAATATAGTCAGCTACACTCTCCAGTTTATCCCTGAAGACGAGCAGCATGAAGATATGGCCAGGTACCTGGAGCGTAGGATTCAACCAGGATAACACTTTCAATCTTGGTTTCACTGGCAACACGAAACCAAGTGTATCAGATTAGGCAGATGCCAGATTTAGGACTGTGCAAAGTTGTGTCCCCCCATGCTAACTTTTCTCAAGTCGGTCAGTTAAACTTTACTTGCTCTTGCTACCTTAACAAAACAAGAAAGAAAGAAAAAATAAAATAACAAATAGTAAGGATATCTTTTGCTCTAAAAGCAGATATTTTTGAAGCCTGTCGGATGTAATATAACCAGCACGTACTTCATAACCAGGCTGAGAGAGGTTTTAATTCTTTCTCCCATGTTTACTGGTTGTATACTTTGGGGCAAGTTACTTATTAGCTTCTTTGCCTAAATTTCACCAACTTTAGAATGGTCATGTCAATTTTAACTCCTCAAATATGTCTTGAAGATTGAGCGAGAGACACCAGAGCTAACACTTTCTGTGAGCTTACTATGTCCAGACACTATTCTAAGCACTTTAAAAACGTAATTCTCTTAATCTTCACAGCCTCCGTATGATGTCCACATTCTACCAGATGAGGAATCACAGGCATAGAGGTTTGGTAATTGGTTCAAGGGCACCAGTAGGATCAGGATGTGAACTTCGGTAGTCAAAATCCTAAGTCTGTATCCTTGACAACTGTATAGGACCAAGGACACAACTAAAGTTCAAGTAGTATCTATTCCTTCATCTTTGCTGCCTACAGGTAACTACTGGATAGATCAGGAATCCAAGTATATATTTAAAATAAAGCTTACTTTATTAGAAAGTTGGCAAAAGCCTTCCCTTTTATTTTAAAAAAGTATCATTAATATCTAAGTTTATATGTAACTGCAAGTGGAATGGTACAAAAATTTATGAAAAAGCTGGCATTTTTTAATTTGGAGTTACCTAGTTTAGAATATCAAATTTCCCAAAAGGGTGTTTTACAAAAAGAACTTGTTAAACAGATAAAATAACATCTTCTCTTTCCAATAGTGATAAAATCATGAAACAACCTCTATTGAAAGTAGGATATCTTAAATGACCTGAATAAACAACAATTTTTAACATTTCCATCCAATCTTAAGAAAAATATGATGAAGGTAATTTCCTTCTCTTAATATGTGAGTTACCTTAGAAAAACATATATTAATCCTACACTCATGAACAGTGTTCAAAATGAATAGAATTATGTTAATTCTACAGAAAAGCAACAAGATATAGTCAAAATTTTAACTACGTTCTCAAAAGATTAAATAAAAGGGAATATCTACATCATTAAACTTGAGTTACCCACCGACAGTAAGATGCTTTGGCACGTTTAAAAATACTAAAAATTATTTGGTTGTGGGTAGGTGATCAAATGTATGATACTCCAAGCAGTGAGCTTAAATATAATGATTCATCAGTTATCACATGAACCAAACAGCTGCCTCTGTCATTAACCCTAGGTAGTATGAGGTTTACTGCAAATTGTTACTAAATTTCCACTTTACTGAAATAAAATCCAAGTTGAAAAATATGGCTTAATCATAAAATACATGTGTAATCTGAAAACAGAAATGTAACCACATATAAAGCCATGTTTTCTGGAGTTACCAGCATTAAAGGAACCTGTTTTCTAAAATTTCACTTGCCACCAAATCATGATGAATTATCAAAATAAACTTATACCATTCTAAGTAAAAATGTAAATCCATGGGGGGATTTTAAGGTAAGACAAAAAAACCCAATACCTACTGAAATTAACCCTATAAAATGCTGTATTTAACAATTCTAAAAGTAATTCTGTTCCAGTTAACTCTAGTCCTTGGCAGCATGGTTTTCCAACATTTGTTCCAGACATTTAATTTTTAAAATGTTTATTTTCCAGCCTCTAAACAGCTTTAGGAAATTAACAAATATAAAGGTAAAGGAAATTTTCCACTCTGTGGGTGTGTTTCAGTAGCAGCTTTTTGTAGCTCTGTAGAGTATGTAAATAGTGGCAGAAGGTGGCAGTGCTGAGCTAAAAAGAAAAAGAAAATTTCTCGAGCTGTAGCTGAACCTTAGGTAGTAGTCCACAGCCCAGGGACTCTGAGTTGATCATCACATATTTTATTACAGATACATAGCTCTATAAAACTCTAGCAAGCCTAAACTTTGAAAGAAATGTTTATAAAATGACTAAAGGTTATTTGATAGGAAATCAGGGATATTCAACAGATTTTAAGGAATACTTTACAACGTTGTCACCCTGCCTGGTCAGTAATTTTTTCAAAAGTAGTGAAATGTGTCTAACAAAACAATAAAATGCAAACCTTTTAAGGGGATCTATGAGACAGAAAGGTCCATGCAGCTTACCATTCATCAGGAGAGCAGCCATAATCCTCAGGTTCAGGGACATGGCTTCAGAAAGCAAGAGGAGGGACAGAAAGAAAGGACAAAACAATCACAGAAAGGCTGGAAACATAAAAGCATGAATAAGGGAAGTACTGAGAGACAGATCTTGAAAAACTTAAGAAAATAAACTTTTAGTTAATTTTGAAAGAATGGCAGTTAGTACAGTAAGTATGATTTATGGTAACTAAGCAGATTGACAAAGTTATTCTTTAACTGGATAGTCAACTTGCTCCTTCACCATGAAATTTCTTGATTTTATGCAGAGAATTCAGTATTCAGTAGGAAATATTGAACTTAATAGTTTAAATATATGCTAAAGCCAATGGAAAATTAATCACATATTGCATAATCAGAATAAATGGTTTAATGAAACAAACATGTTAATACCTAAGAACACAAACTATCACACTGATAAAATCTGCCAAGTATTGAAAACATTTCAGAAGTAAATCTGACTACCATGAGGGGATGGTTCTTTTTTTTTTTTTTTTTTTTTTGCGGTACGTGGGCCTCTTACTGTTGTGGCCTCTCCCGCTGTGGAGCACAGGCTCCGGACGCGCAGGCCCAGCGGCCATGGCTCACGGGCCCAGCCGCTCCGCGGCATGTGGGATCTTCCCAGACTGGGGCACGAACCCACGTCCCCTGCATCGGCAGGCGAACTCTCAACCACTGTGCCACCAGGGAAGCCCGAGGGGATGGTTCTTTAAAGAGTTATATTAAAGTAAAAATCAACTGCATTGCTATAACTAAAGGGGACCAAGCAAAAACACTGTGTCAAGTTCTGCCAAGTCGCACTGCTGTTGTACAGCAGCCCTGGATCTCATACCTGGAGAGGGGCTTGTACTTCTCAACTCAGGCAGCTTTTGAAAAGCCTCAGAGCTCAAGGCTTAGGGTCGCTCTCCCTGGGTGTGGTCCAGCCCTGGCAGATGCCGAGAGCTATTCAGAATGTGATGAGGTGAGCAGCAGGCGACCCACATACCTGTTACTTATTCTGTCTGCATGAGTTTCCCCAAGATCATTGCTCCAGTGGCTCTGGTGTGTATGTTCTGTCTGGTTATTTGCCTTTGTGGGTCAGTGCTGTTATATCTGCTTGGTAAGTTCTTTACTTAAGCCAACTCATTCTTGATCGCAGCCTTAAGCATCACAGTCCCTGATCTCCCTGATTAGATCACCCTCCTCCTTCACTCCCAATCACAGGCTTACACAGACCTTTGTACTGTGCTATGATTTTATATTTGTCTGTATGATTTCTTAACTATATCCATTAACCTCCAATTAGACTATAAACTTTAGGAGGGCAGAAGCCATGTCAACTTTTGCTGATCATTAAATCTCCATCAGCTAACAAAGTGCTACATACATCTAAAGCACTTTGTTGAGGCATGTGAATGAACAAACGGTGTTTACCCAACTTTACCCACCAGTCATGGTGAGCAGTAAGATACATTTATTGGTTATAATATAGACCTTGGGACTATTTTGATAATTGTGAGGTTTCTCATGGTGAACCTCCTCTCAGTGTTAAAGAAGTTGCTGATTCTTTCAGTAAACATTGCTAAACAAAATATTGTGAAATGAAACTACTCACATACTGTTTTCATACATAAATAAAGATTGCTTTTAGGAACATTTGGTTTTTACTTAAAGGGAAAATGTCAATGAAATGTTTTTAATACTGATTAAAATGACTTGCCCATACAAAAAATATTGTTTAGTTTGCTTCACAGAATCTTTTTTTTTTAACCTTAGAGATTGTACTCAGTTCATCAGCTCATTCTAATAGTAAGATCTAAATCATCAACAAAGATAGTACTTAGGATTGTAGTCTAGAACAGTCACTGTATTGCAAATTCTAGCCACTAAACATAAAAGCCTCCTTACCTTTTCTGGCATTCAAGTAACTGTGATAAAACGGAATTATTCCCTATAGGAGGCAATTTGCTGAAATGATGCCTTAATAAATGTTTAACAGCAGAAATTCTAGTTTGTAATAAGTTAAATTACAAATATGACATCACTATTTACATTTAACTAAAAAAAATCTAATGAAACATTCTAATAAGTTTAAGCATGGTGGCATTTCTGACAAAGTTGATCTCTACAAAATAATCATCATTGCTAAATATGTACAAATCTAATGTTATTGCCCATCATGAATCCAATTTAGGGCCAAGGTTATATGAAATGAGAGAAAACTTACTAAGACTAAATTTTGGAGCATTGTTTTACGTGTTAAATATTTTCTTCCTACAAGCCTATGGAATACACTGAACTAGGCAAAGACTGTACTGTCAAGAGGCTTCAAGTCTTGCCCTTCAGACTGCTAAAAGCCAACAGAAATCATCTTTGACTCTATCAGGTAAAAGGAGGCTTTATTTCCTTAAAAAATGCTTAAGAAGCATCAGCTCTGAAATCATTACCCCAAAGGCATTTGTTAATACATGAAAGTTTCTGTTATTTTCCTTTGTTTTGCTGTACTCTGAGGAGATAACCACCATACTTTCTTCTGCTGGAGCTGGAAGTGTACGCATGTAATATCTCCCCATGTTAAACAAGTGTTAAACACTCCTACAGGGCAGGCTGCACAGTATAACCATGTTATGGTTCCTATAACCAAAGAGTGCCCAGAGGAAATGCCAACAGAAAGGTAAGTTTTCAGTCATCACTTTTTCCTGTGGAGTTTGGCGGAATTAAGTAACAGCCACACGTCTCTCCTACTGTAACCACCTGAGTAGTCTGATGTCTCACCGTTTCTCCAAAGCTTTCATATATCAACAACTCTCTACAATGCTGACATTCCAGTTGTCCATTGGGAATGTTTAGGGGAGGGGATGTTGACAAAAACTCGGTCGGGGTTAAGGATCCTAAGAGCACATACACAACTTACTGGAAGTAGTTTAACAACTGGCTTCACTCACAACAAGGCTCTTGGTATTCTTGAAAACATGACACATTATCCAAAGAAGAAAAGTATTTCTGTTTTCACAGTTAAAAATTGCAAATAAAGGAATTCCTATTTTTAAATTTCTAAACATGTTAGAATTTTATACCTGAAAAAGAATCTTGGAGACCATCTGGTCTCACCACCCTCATTTTAAAGTGTTTGGAATATTTGAAAAGAATTGTCTAGGGTCACATGGTGAATTAATGACAAAGCTAGGACTATGACTCATGTCTTACAACTGCACATCAGTGTTAAGAGATGTGATTTTCCCAGGAGAGGAAATTTGTTTCGGTGCAAACTTAATCTAAATGATGACAATATTCAACTCTGAATACTACTTTAACATTTGCCAGTCTCAAACCCACCCTATCATAATACATAATACATAATTGTTAATGACCATATCACCAACAGATACAGGAAGAACAATATTCTTTTACGGTAGTTATTCTTTACAACTACTGCTTGAAAGTGTTTAAGGACTTGTTCCAAGAGTAAGAAAAAATCTTATAAAATGCAAAAGAAAAGAACACCTAGATATCATCCTAGTTTTCTGTTCTGATAAGTTCACAATCAATAATTACTAATTTGAAGAACTTGCTTATTCAACTGGACATTTGACAAATGAAAAAAGGATGTCAATTACCAAACAGAACCCTCTAAAAGTAATATTTATGAATGAATGCAGAATTTGTGTAAAAACAAACATCACCATAAATCTGTTAGCAAGTATAATACAACAAACTCTAGAATCACAGTAGGCCTTTCCTTCTCTCAGCTGGGATAACTGTGGGTCGAACATATAAATGCAAAATGTCAAAGATTATGGTTGAACCTCTCCTGCCCCGGCAGCAAAACGAAGAGGCCTGTAGCAACTGGGGGGAGGAGAGAAGAAGGCCTCTTTTGTCTAAGGGAACTGGGAGGTCTTCAGATAAAAAAGGGAAGATGCAAAATGGCATTCAGCCCTGGAAATAGTAAATAGGCTTCTTAAGTTAGCGGCCTGCCCTTACAGCGTAAAAAAGCCATTACATCAATGCCTTTTTAGCTTCATTTATCCACATAGTTTGAAGTCAATTTTAGTCATACTCTCTACTGACCCAAAGAACATCTGTCTCCATCTATTTCTCTTTGTAGACCCTGCATATGGGAGTAATCACATGCTTTTAGAATTTTTTACCAAGTGGTCATTTATTTGGTTTTAAATAAAGGCATTTTCATAATTCAATACCCTATTTTTATACTGGCTTACTGCTTAGAGACAGAGTATGAGTGGGGAAGGGGTGGGCACAAGCCAGAAAACCCAAAAGCAAGTGCCCTTGCTTGCATGGTTAAGATACCAACATTTACCAGTCTTACTTGTAGATAAAGATAGATGGAAAACCTGATAGTAGGCCAAGGTCAGTCAGCCAGGATGATATTTCATCTTTTGAGCATGCCTTTTTAGGAAATGTAGAAATTAATTTTCTCACATTACCCTATAAAGTGTTTCAAAAAGAAGGCTTTTGAGCAGTTTAGGCAAGAATACCTGGAAGTAAGAAAAAAATGGGTGCTCAACAAGCACATTCTAAAGGAGCCTGATAAGAGTATTTGATGATATTTATTATCTCCCGGATTTAAGAGTTTTGTATCCCTACCTCCTTACCGTCATGAGAAATTTAGATTGCTCTGTGACTGCAAAGAGGAGAGATGATAAAAGAAATCAAAGGGCTAACTATCAGAGAAACAACAATATTTTAACTTGAAAACTTCCCAAGGACAGAATGAATGTTTTAACACATGCAGACTGTACTCTGACTTCATGACATCGGAGAGGGAAGTGTATTTGTACCTTATTACCAGAGCCAGATAGAGACCTTCAGCAGCTCTAAACACTGAAATATTATTGGGCAGAGCCCCTGCCTCATAGGTAATTCCAAATGAAAAACAATACCAAACTATAAAACACAAAACGTACATGCATGCTAAAATTAAAATAGCTGCCTTCTAGATTAAAAAAACTCCCCTAATAAGAACTCCCCAAATTATACCAAAATGTTAGCATTAATTAAATCTGTATATCATACTCTAATTAAAGGGAAAAAACTCACCCATAAGCAACTCCAGCTATGGTGCACTTCTTAAACTGCATTACATTGCACGTCAAAGTACCAGTTTTGTCAGAAAATATGTATTTTACCTAAAAAAAGTTTAAAAGTTCTCATTAAAATTTCAGAGGTCTTTTTAAGCCAGTTTTTAATGAAGGGAAAAAGCCTTACATTATTCTTTCTATCAATTTTGTTACATTGTAGGGACACAATGAATGCTATTAACTGACTACTTTCTGCACATCATTAAGGAATATTTTCAACTATTTCTTTTCGTATTTTAGCAATGAATCATATATGAAAGCTAGTCTCTCAAGCTAGCAGAAAAACTACAGTCATATAGAAATCTGTCTTAGTATGCTTAATATGGTCTGAATTTCCACTAGTAAGTGCCTCTATAGCTACTTAACATGTATAGAGCACTAAAACATCGGCATTTCTCAACATAACAAACAATTATGGGATTGGCGATGGGTTGCAATTAAAATGAACTTCATACAACATCTGAATTGGTAAGAAAAAGGATAATTCTGGCTTAAATGCTATTTGAAGAGTAGGAGTTAGCAAATGGCAATGGTACAAAAAAAGAAGAATCCTTTCTTAACTAATACGTATAAATGAATTACAAATATACACATATATGTGAATATAGTATGAACTATAAATCTCAAATTCCTGCTTGACTTATACAACTTCATTGATAAACTAACTTTTCCTTCCTTTCTGGTCAAAAACTATACACAATTTTAATACTGGGAGTTTATAACTCAAAAGCACTCAATACTTTACATACTAATCAGATTATATACTGAAGGACATCTTTCTGTGTAATATCTTATCCTGAGAACAGAATATGCATTAAATAATCTTCTTTCACTAAAAATGAAAATTGAAAGTTAGGTACTAACATGTATTTATGCCAATCATTCAAAAAATGGAAAATTAGGAGCTGTCAATTCATCTGAAGTTGCCGCATATGGCAGAAATTACACCAAATCTGACTCCAATTCAAAATATCAATAAGAAATTTAGTTTACCTGGCCAAGTTCCTCATTCAGATTAGATGTTCGAGCCATAGCAGCAGTGTCTGTGGGTTCATAGTGCATGTCAAGATCCTTTTTTAAAAAGAAAAAAGAAATCCTTGAATACAACTCATAATAAGAGGTCTAGTACAATTTTATTTAACTGGTGAGCAATGTATGTAACACTCTCATCTCTTGTCATCACTAACCATTTCAGTTGATTTCCTAAAAAATACTCAATACAGAATACCATATTTCACAGTAAGGGCAGAACAGTATGGTAGGTAGAGCATGTCTCTGGAAGCAGGCAATCCTGGTTTACTATCATTCCACCATTTCCTAGGTATGTGACCTACTACAATATAAGGATTAAATAAGATAATGCATGTGAAGTGCTTCCTACTGTGTCTGGCACAATGCTTTACGTGAGCTAGAATAACAGCAACGAAACATTGCTCAAATAATTTAGACTTTAAATCCCTGGAAAAATTACTTAAGGGATTCCATCTTGTACTTCTTGGTCAAGTTTCTTACACTGTATATACTTGAAAGTAAAGAACATTTTACGGACAAGCCAGGGTTTACTGATTTTCACATGTCAAATGAAAAGGCCAGATCTGATCTCTCCTACATCTGTATTTCAGACTGATCAATATCGGTTCTGGAACAGGTACCTTGTTTTAAGAGGGATAGTAAACAAATGGGCAATGTTTAGGCAGTAGCAATTGCAATAGGGATTAAGTTGGAAATCATGTCAAATGAAGAACGGAAGGAGATGGAGGATACTTAGTCAGGGGGCGGGGATGACAGAAGAATAGGCATGATAGCCAAGTTCAAATATTTTGCAAGGCTGTCATTTGGAAACAAGACTAGACATGTTCATAAAAGATCTATTGGGAAGAACTAGAAGAAAAGGAAGGCAGTTACTAATCTCATTTCCACACAAGGAAGAAACTGCCTGGTAAGGGAAGACCTGTCAGGAATGTTGGAAAATCTCTGCATATTAGAAAGGCAGTTGAAAAGCATAAGCCTGCTGGGTTCATCCAATACTAAAATTATATAATTATTTGAAGCAAATATTACTTTTGAAAATCCAAATAAAAAATAAAGTGATTGACTAGTTATTTGATTTTCATAATGAGCTACCTTATTATTTCTGTAAGTGGAAAACCTTCAATAAGTTTTAATTGTACTTATACAAATTTTATTACACCATTTTTTAAGCAACAAATCTCCTGCATGAAATTATCTATGCCTGCAACTCATTTCAGATTTCTAAATTATACTGATCTTTCAGCAATGAATTTAGAGATTAAGGGTTGAAGTGGATCCCTTACTATGGAAAGATAATGAACAGTTGCGAAAGTAGCATATTTTTAAAAACCCTAATATTGTTCATATTGAAAGACTTTCAAGTGATTTTAAAAAATCAAAAGATAATATAAAAATCAAAATTAAAGAGAAAATTAAACTTTCTGGCAGATTAGGTTTAAAGACTTAATTTACATAAATTCATTACTTTGAACTTTGGTAAAAATTACTGAAATTTAATTGACGAAGAGTAAAATTTTATAAACAAAACATTTAGGAAACAGATGTCTAGTACACTTTTCTAAGATTAAAAAAAAATTGAGAAAATTAAAAATAAAAATTCAAGCCCAGCTAAAATTGTTTACAGTGTGGAAAAATAAACTACAAAGATTTATAAAACATGATAGAAAGCCTGGTTGCTACAAGTAGCAAATACGGTATTATTTCTATAGTGCTCAACTGTTTATGAAGTTGTTTGCTATGTCGCAAGCGTCCTTTGATCTATATAACCGCTGTGAGATGCAGGTAAAGCATGTTTTATTTATGCCCGTGTGATTGGCCAAGAAGATAAGTCTCAAAAAAGTCAAGTGGCTGGCAAAGTTCACACAGCTAGTAATTAGAACTAAAATCCATTATTTTAACTCTAAACCCTATGATTCTCGTTTTCCCCAAGACCACTATGTAACCAAAAAATAGGTTTCCTCAACTACAGACCTATTTTCCCCAGCGTGTCTGGTCTGTAAACTTGTGTGATTCTGAGATGAGAGACTTTGGTACGATTTTCACATGTCAAATGAATTTATTATTATTATATTATATTAGGCTCAAAAATATTTTGAAATGTTGTCTTATAGTCAAAAAAAAGTAAGGCATAATTAAGATTTTTTTCCTGAAAGATCAAAAGACGCTATCAGGAAAAAGGACAAAATGTACGTTTCATGTAATAAAAAACAATAATAATTCATATTTACCCAATTTATGAAGTATGCCTGGGTAAATTTCACCACTTCTAATGTAACCAACAAGCTGATAGGAATGAGATTATTGAAAAGGATGATGAAGGTCAAGAAATTCAGTCCAAAATTATTAGCACCACCATCTGTTGGGGGAGGTAGGAAAAAAGTCATTTACAGTTTTATATTTTATTTGCATTAACCAGAATTTTAGCATAACAAGAATTTTCTGTATTATATAGTATATCTAAAAGTGTGGGAGGAACACTGTGCTGGTAACATGTTCTTATTCTCAAACACAGTCTTCAAGATAGAATGGCATTATTTGTGTTCAAGATGTTGTGAACCCCTTTAAGGACTGCATAATGGTACTAAAAAGAGAAAGTACTACCACGTATTTCAAACCCATTCCAAACATGAAGTTTAGAGATATTAGGGATAGGACGGAGGTAGAATCTCAACCAGGTAGAATCACTTTCACATGAATTGTTTTGTTTTTTTTTTTTTTTGCGGTACGCGGGCCTCTCACTGCCGTGGCCTCTCCCGTTGCGGAGCACAGGCTCCGGATGCGCAGGCCCAGTGGCCATGGCTCACGGGCCCAGCCACTCTGCGGCATGCGGGATCTTCCCGGACCGGGGCACGAACCCGTGTCCCCTGCATCGGCAGGCGGACTCTCAACCACTGCGCCACCAGGGAAGCCCTCACATGAATTTTTGAAAAGTATTTCCAGTTTGAAGGATGTCTTAAAAGCAAACAAACAACTGCAGCAAAACCAACCCAGGTAGCTAAAACAATGTAGGGCTGAACCCTAGGTAAGTTCAGCTCTAGGTAAATTATATTCTTCCTCTTCAATAATGTAAGTAGAACAGTTATCCCAGATAATCTGTAAAGTATATGAAGAAACAAAATGATGGTAGTCTTAACAATTCTAATGTTGAAATAGCAAACCAACAACTGTTAAAAAATAAGAACCTTGGAATAGCTACAAAGCTAAATCAATATAATAAGAAACAACTGAGAAAATCAGTTGTGATACAAAATTTTACTAGAACTTGTTTTCACACACTTGGAAATTAAGTATTTATTGGTTAAGTGCTCATCGAAAGGAAATGTAAACTTACTTCCCAGAAATACTCAGCAAAAAGATAAATGATCCCAAAAGGAAATTACTTAATAGTACTTTCTCTCAGAAAAGATGACTATTGAAACAGAATTCACTGCAATCATCAGTTGAAATGAAAGTACATTCAATTTAAACACTTTAAAAACATGTAAAATATTTTTTGGTGCTTTAAATATACTCAATCTGCTTTCTTTACCAGATAGCTATGTAACCACTTGTGTTAAAATATTTAACAGAATAAATTAATAAAATTAAAATAACATTTTATACTATTTTAGAGTACTCACTATATTTTTAAGGATTCTGAAATTTTAGAGATTGTAACATTTTACTTACTTTTACTGGAAATTGCATTGAAAAATAAAGATTAAATGCCCAGTTATCTTGGCAACAAGGTTTTCTTTTTAGAAATTGGAAATTCCAAGATCAGTTGTGAAACAAATACATGTTTTAATGAAAGGAAGAATAAGTACAATAAGTACTTTAATGCTCACAGTTTAGATTGAGATACCAGTCCTTTCCAGAATGCCTTCGATTCCAAATGGCTGAGCCCACAGAACAGACAAGAGACATGGCAATCAAGATACAAAATAAAATCAAAATCTGTACATTTGTAATCCGTTCTACATTTGAGAGTTTAAGTGGTGGACTTGTTGAATTCTGTAAAAAGAAACAAAAGATGAGTAATAAGAAATGTGTACAAATGATCTAGTAACGTGTATCTAGTATTTTGGTGAGGATGATAACGTCAGTCACAATTCAAAATCTACACATGGTTCAACACATGAGGATTATATGGAAAACGATCAGATGTAATAAGCTGTCAAAGGTTAACCACCTCTTTTCCTTCACTGTATCCTTTTTATCCAATCCTTTCTCTACAATGTAAAGCAGTAAGAAAGAAGGAAATAACATTCCTTTTGTAGACATGGCTTTTGCATTGTGGCAGGTGAGATGAGCAATGCATTACCTGACTACCTAAGCAAACAGGGTCGACTAAGGCATCTAGCATCTCAGCTCCTGAAGAGAGGCAGAGAAGGTGACCTATGTACCCATATAGCCAGAGACCTGGAAATTCCAGACTATGAAGACAACATTTAAAGGATCTCTGGTTTCCAGATTTTTGGGTGGCATTTAGTAATTGTTTTACTAAACACAGCAGCAATCTAAGTAGTGCTATCAAGAATAACAGAGGCAAGTTTCCTGAGCTGTATTTAATGATAAAAAATGATCTGTGATAACCACGGCATCCACGTGACAGAAACTTAAATGTCAAAAATCAACATAAAATGATGATTTATATAATTTATAGAATAGTTAGAGGTGGAATCATTAATAGCAGTCCTGCTTGCCTGATGATAACACCTTTGTGCCTTTACAATGTACAAAGTTATCAGCCCTCAAAGCAGATTTTCATTTAGTACCTTAAAACTGAGTTTTCCACACCTACCTCACCACTGAACACTCGTGATATTATAATGTAGAGAAGGAGCAGCCAAAGGCATGTGTAAATGTTGCAAGTGCTAGGATTAAAGCTGATTAAAAATGGCTTAACATAAAAATGCTGTGAAAAACAGTCAACATAAGAGTTGACTATTAACAAACAGTTACAAGTTTTTCTTTCAATTTTATAAAAAATAAAAACAAGTTCTAGAATGTGATCCTTGTAATAAAATAAAATTATAAGATAAATAATGCAGAGCACTCATCGTTACACAGACAACTTTTGTCAATCATTGCAATAGTCAGTAAATGCTGCCAATGGACTGGTATGCAAAATCACTGGGTGTTCACGCTTTGGTGATCTCTGGTGGAACGTTCTAGTGTTCTTGCATGGAGTGAGCCATGTCACAGCCCCACGCACTGAAGAATGAGATCTGGATACAGAGTGTGGGGCTCAGGTATCTATGACAGATGATCTGCTAGGTTTAGGACTACAGCACCGAGACCTACAAATAGCATATTTTCAAAAGACTTGGATCCAAAAGGTTTTCATAGATAAAAATCCCACCTGCATCAGCTTGGTGTCATGTCCAGTGTAGACAACTATTCCATGAACCCACTGTGTATTTCTCAATTGAGCGCCTCGAAGAAGAATCTGATCTGCTCCCAGGGGAACAGTGCTATGACAGATTATGTTGACATTAGAAACGACATTTTCCAAAATGCTTAAGAATTCTACAGCCACTATATAGTTCCAAGAAAGGTCCTGTTATGAAAATAACCCTTCTTACATTTTACTTTATTTCTAGAAAAGAAGTAATTTTCCTACCAATAAGAATAATCTTCTTACACAAGGACAGCTGGAGGGAAGCATTTCAGTTGCTTCTTCTTACCACCAAAGCAGCCATTTCCTACAACTTCATTATCCAAGACAGTAGGCAACAGTATGGAATTCAGAGGCTCATTCTCAAACCTGTTGAAGACTTTTCCTGATTTAGCAAGTCCACTTAGGTTTCTGAGATATTTGAAAGTAGTGAGATTAGGGGATCTGTTCCCCCTCCTCCACCTTCCTTTAAATTAAAAATAGCTTTGTGCACAATGAAGGTTCAAAAAAACACACAAGGTAAGATAAATACACAGATCTCATCATATACTTGCACTGCCATCCCTGCCCTCCAGAGATTAAGTCTCTGTATTAAAATCTCTAGGACATTCATTTACTGTATTTGAAGATCAGTCTTCCAAGAACTGTGAATAAAATCGTAAGCGTCTAAAAGTCTTAAACACTCCTCTGAAATGATAGCAAATTGAGGCTCTCCATTCCATATGATTTAAACTACATCTTTCATGAATAAGTGTCAAGCGGGGCCTTTTGTGGGTTTTTTGCAAGGCTACCCACTATGGTAGGCTGTGGGTTGATACAACCTCTCATAGAGCTATCAGAAGGCTACAAGCTATCGCAAATATAGTGGGATTCTTAATGGAAACGTACTACATAAAATCTAATGGCTCAAAGATTCCTATCACTACTGCTTCGTTTTACTGATTAAAAAAAGCAAAAAAAAAAGTCAAATATAAATAAAAATTCATAAAATAAAAATTCCAGAAAAAGGAAGAGGCAATTCCCCCAAGAAAACTCTCCAGAAACACAGAATTTATTTGTCAGAGGACACAAATAGAGACTGAAGCTTTCATTTCTGGTGGATTTTTATAATCCAGTAAGTGTCTAAGGCTAGTAGTAGCTTGGGCCTGGGACCTTCTTTTAGGAACTACACAAATGTCACTGGCTCAGATGAAATCAATCGAGATAGATGGGTAATGACAGCACCTGAAGCCTTCTACTTAAGTAAGTAAATTCTTAGGAATTAGTGTATTCCAATTTAGTCAAAGAACACAGCAACTGTATCTCTCATTCTTCATGTACAACAACATGCCTTTCAGACCCATCTTAAGATCTGGGGTGCACTTCAGGGATGGGAGGAGTCCTCAGGCCTAAAGCAGGTTTCCAAGAAGTTCTTGGGAAGCTGCTGGATTATGCTCTGGGGCACATATGTGCAAACTGTTTCTCACATATCCGATGGGGTATAACATGGCAACTGGCACCTCGGCACTTGTGGTGTGCATTGATCGGAATTAGCTACAAACTCTTCAAAAGAAAAAAAATGCTTTTCAATTACAAGGACTCAACAAGAATGAGTTATTAATTTTTCATCAGAGCTGGAATGCCAAAGTCTCTGGCATTAGACAATGACCCTCATCCTTAATGGCATCAAACTACATTAATTCTAAACTAAGCGGCTCTAAGAGCACTGGGTAATCACTGTAGAAGTCAAATGTGCTACAGGCACAAAGATACTGAAAATCTGTTTCCACCTTTCATGTAAATTGAAGCATATTATATAAATGCTATCTGTACCCCAAATCTTGGCACCATCATACAAAGTTTCTCCCTCACTGTGTGGATTTGCTTGGCATCGATCTGCTGGGGAACTGATAAGAAATGGAAGCTGGCCAGTTAGGAACGTCAGGCTACAGAAACACATTACTTGTATAAAAGTCCAAATCTATCATTAGTCTATGTTCATGGAAAGATCACTCTGTGAAAAATTTAGAACAATATATAATTACTTCAAAAATTACAGGAAAACTTTTGGTGGATCTGAATGAGGATGACAGTTCAGGGTACTCAAGTGTCCTTTAGAATTCAAATACTGTAATAATGGAATTACAAAATACTGAAAGCACCGATAATCTCTCAAGCTGGTGGCGTGAGCTAGTGCGCTTAGCTGCATTTAGTTGGCCACTACAAATGCCTAGTAGGAAAGGAGAAGGGAAGCAGAGGAGACCCCACCCTTCCTGCCAAGTTCTGCCCCATTTCTCTGCTCCCCTTTGTAACAGAACTCCTTGAAAAAGTTGTCTATTTTTCAACTCTTCTTCTGTTATCTCAAACCCACTCTCATGAGGCTCTGCCTGTCCTAATAGAGTTCAAGGATCTCCACTTGCTAGATCCAACTGTTAATTCTCAGACTCACTGTATTTGACTTCATGGTACTTGACCATAAGCAACATGTGACCCACTTTAGTCACTCCCTCTGCCTTGGTACGGTTTCTTCACTCTCTCGGTTTCCATGCTACCAACTTGATCTCAGTCTGTTTTGCTGGTAACTCCTCTCTTCCCAACCTTAATGCTGGCGAGTCTTAGGACAGCCCTTTCCACTTTTCTAACTATACCCTTTCACCCTTGGTGATGGCTTTAAATATCTATACCAACTACTTCCAAATTTATCTCATGAACCCGGACCTCTAGCACAAATTCCAGGCTTATATGTTTAACTGCCTCCTGACGTCTCTGTTTGGACATCACAAACTTATTAAGTCCCAAACTGAACCGCTGACATTGCCCCTTGAAACACTTCAGTGGATCCCCATTTCACTCAGAATAACACCCTTACAATGGCCTACAAAGCCTTGCATGGTCTGGCCCACTATTCTCTCTTAGCCCTTCTTCTACTACCCTCTTCCTTGGTCATTCCACTCCACACACACTGGCAACTCTGCTGTTCCATAAATACTCCAGGCACTTCCCCACTTTCAGATGATGTAACCATACAGCTAATAATTTGCACTGTCTATTCCTTCTGTCTAGAATCTTCTCCCTCCAGATATTCAAATGGCTGACTTCCTCATCTCCTACTCACCTTTGCTCAAATATTACCTTCTCAATGAAGCAACATTTTACCTTCTGCAACCTCACTAACTAAAAGTGATTCCCTCCCAAGAACTCCCAATCTATTTTATCCTGGGCCATTTTTTCCAAAGCATTTATCACTTTCTAACATGGTATAAAATTTTTTATTTGTCATTTTATTGTTTGTCTGTTTGCCCTTCCCTTACTGCAAGAAAGTTAGCTCTCAAGGTCAGGCAGATTTGTCTGCTTTGTCCATTGCTGTCTCCTTAACATCTGCAACTGGCCTGGCCTGCTGGGTACAGGTTGAATGGATGACGGAAGAGGCAGGAAACAGGAGGGGAGGGGAGGGGAGGGAAGGGAGAGGGGTAGGAAGCAGGTATAAAAGATGACTACAGATAACATGGCCTAGAAAAGAGCATATGCAATTACACAGAGAAGACAAGAAATTATCCAGCAAATTAACCCCTGTGGGTAGAGTCTGAACTCCTTGAGGCATCTAGAGATTACAAGAAAGCACCTGGGCCATGGAGACTGACAGTTAAGCCTATAAGGTAAGTATTCTGGCCAAAGAGGAAACCACTAAACAATGCGCCAGAAGCTTGGCATATCCGTGAAAATATCCAGCTCCTAGGCTGGCAGGAACCCTGGGGAAGTCTTCAGCTATACCATGTGTACAGGGTTAAGAGCATTTTCACAAAAGAACTCTGGGTAGAATACAGAAATGCTTAAGAAAAAGGGTTTGGATTATCAAACTCAGAGTACAAGAAAATGTGTACCTAGGTCAACAATACCCTGCAACACAGTGACTTCTGTGTTTTTATGAAAACCGATTTTACATACCTGTGTCCATCAAGCCTTATGTTTCCAACAAAATCGTAGAGATGTCTGTTTGGACTTTCACACTCAATTCTGCCAGAAATTCTCATCAAACTGTCAATGTCTTTTATATCTGATGTTGCTGGTAAGCCCTGTTTAGAAATTTTTAAATAAGCAAAGAAAATATTAAATAAGTTGTATGTGGGAGGGAGCAAGGAATTCTGAATTCATCCACACCTTAAGATCTAAGAGATCCCACGGTTTTATAAGCAATTATCCCCCCACCCCTTTGTCAAATCGAAATTAGGGGATAACTTCCTCTCTACTTGAACATATATGTTTTTAGCAGAACAGGGCAGCTTTTGTGAAAACTCTAAAATATCTTAAAGAGATTATAAACTAGCCTCCGAAGATATTTTGAAATAAGTCCTCAAAGAACTGTTTGCTTCCAAAAATAAAACTACTATTTAGCATTATACAGTCTAAATCTGTCCGCTGAAGCTCCAAAAGGGAATGCAAAATAACTAGAATCTATACCCAAAGACAGTAGTTATGTTTTTGTTCTTTTAGTTCACTGAGAAGGAAAACTCCAAAACAGTTCCTCCCTCTGGCCACCTACAACTGGCTGGAATTGAGCAGCCCTCACTTCCTGTGGCAGGTTGAGTTCAGGTGCTGTGAGGACGACCTGCTTCTACCACAACCCAACCTTCCCACATGTCATTTTCACTATTTGTCTAGAACCCAAGAGAATACATTTTTTTAGTGTCCCTTTTAAAACTTTAAAAACTGTACAGTGACTTTCTATTAGGAGTAGTATGAGAAATAAATAGAGAAATCTAACCGATTCCCTGAGATTAGTGAGAATTTTAGAACAGCAATGGAAACTGTGTCTTTTCCATATGTCAAAGCAAAATAATATGGGCCAGGAGAACAGAAAAATAAATAAGTTAACACACATGAAAGCACTTAGAGCTACTGATGCTATCATCAGAGTGTTGGCTATAACAGAAAGTGTTAAAAATATTACAGAATAGTATCTATATGATGGACCACATTTAATTAGGCAAGTAAAACTGAATTTTCCATAATATTTAACTATTTCAGTTTATAAAACCACTTCATTGTGGCTCAATGAGGAAATATTTGCAAGTAGACAGAACTGTCTCAACTCAAGACAATAATACTAAGAAATAAAGCTATAGGGGTTCAGAAGGAGCCTCCTCAAAATGTGTCACTTTTGGAGCTTCCCTGGTGGCGCAGTGGTTGAGAATCTGCCTGCTAATGCAGGGGACACGGGTTCGAGCCCTGGTCTGGGAGGATCCCACATGCCGCGGAGCAACTAGGCCCGTGAGCCACAACTACTGAGCCTGCGCGCCTAGAGCCTGTGCTCTGCAACAAGAGAGGCCGCGATAGTGAGAGGCCCGCGCACCGCGATGAAGAGTGGCCCCCGCTTGCCACAACTGGAGAAAGGCCTCGCACAGAAACGAAGACCCAACATAGCGAAAAATAAATTAATAAATTAATAAACTCCTACCCCCAACATCTTAAAAAAAAAAAAAAGTGTCACTTTTGCATGAGGATTATTTTGAGCTACAGGCAATGGAGATCCTGAGGGTTCAAGAGAAACTACTGTCCTTCCCTTAACTACCTAGAAGAATTTAAATTGGGGATTTTTCCCAGAGAAAAGTTATTACCAGAGATAAATTTTATTTAAGTGGACCCATCCATCTGGTAGGGCAAACACCTAATTACCAAACATCTGCTCTTCTTATCATCCTATGAATGACCCTCCTGTCCTTGGAAGCCCCAGGACGCTTATCCCATTCCTTACCTCAGAATGGCATGTATACCTCATTCTACCTTTCTGTTTCTGAGCCTCTCATGCATGTGGGGTTCCTATACGTATGAAATTAAATTTGATTTTCTCCTGTTAATATGTCTCATGTCCATTTAATCCTTAGACCAGCCAGAAGAATGTAGAAGGGTAGAGGGAAGTTTTCTTCCTCCCCAGCAAAGCTCTCAATTCCATGTAAGAGAACAGCAATAATTATATAAACCTATATTAGATCTTACCTGTCTAATTTTCAAGTTTGTTTCACCATCTAAGTTGGATGTTTCAATGTAGCACATGGCCTGCGGCTCACTGTTTTTTAAAATTGAAAAGCACAAAGATTTAGTGGGGGAAAGAAAGCATACTAATAACTTATTTAAATGCTCAGACTCACTGAAGCCTTTCATTCTAAACACAGGTTTAGTCGCCTAGTTTCTTGATGTCTTTCATTCTAACCACAAAATGCTGTGAGGCAGACCCCATGCATGAAAACTCATGGATCAGATGTGCAGCCAGCAGGACCCCAAAGCAACTTCCTGACAATTAGTACTGATCTTTAAGATAATGTAAATAATTAGATTTGTCACATTTTACTTAAATTGTTCATCATATAGACACAACACAGACTGTATCTGAAATGTAGAGCAGTTTTGTGTCCATATATATCTTTAGCTCAAAAATATCAAGTGAGATTTCATGCTCATAGCCCACATGTAAATTGATTAAGCGGTGGATTAGAAAATTCCAGATTATTGCTTCTATAAACTTGCATTTACATGTTCAGATTGTATTGTACTGCATCTTTAGAAACGATGAATAGGATCATATGAACCATAATATTTACATTTCAAGGCTACTTTAAAAAAACTGTATGAACAGATTTTACAATGAAAGTGGATATACACTTTCTTCCCCCTATTTTTTCTGTTTTATTTCTTAAAGTTGCTTCAGAGATTTGCATGGCAGCTAAAAGCTAAAACTAAAATTAGCCAACTTGGCTATGTTGTTCCTTGACCTGAAACTAGGAGATACATTCTATGGGTCCCCACCAGAGAGTTTCAGTCAAGTTTGGTACACAATGACTGGTATAAGGGGCCCATGCTCTCCAGTTTTATCACAGGTACACACCCGTGACTGTCGTATAACCTGACCCTTCACGTGCTGACTTTGCTTGCTCAGCAATTACAGACAGGTGAGTTTGCAGCCCAACTGTATAACTGATCCTCAGCTATAAGGAAAAGCATTTTGAAGTTAAATTAATCTTATTAGCACTTGCTTATATAAAAAGCCCAATTAATTAACATCCTATAAGTAATTATGAATGTAATTTCTGATAAGCATGGGTACTCACAGTTAGAGATTTCTAAGTCACTAACACCTGGAATTTTCTAATCAACTTCCAATTTGTACATGTGTAAAGCAGACGATTCTGAGTTTCAGAAATGAGCACACAGCTTAGTTTTATGGCTTGAAGACTTGTGAAAAGTACTGAAACACATGGTCATTAATCAAATATTTTACAGATTCATTTTAAAGTAACTTTGCAAGTTCTTTAATTTTTCTCTATGGGCTTTTTTTTTTTCCTTCCATAAAGGCTGATACTTTTTCCCAACCAAGTTTTGGGAAAACACGTTTTTCAGTATTTATATCTTCACTCTATCAATTAAATAAGGTTTAATTTTTTATTACTGTCATGATAGTAATTTGGTTTTGGCAATTGCTCCCAATTTGTAATTTACTTACATATACATTTGAAATAAAAATGGTTTATAAAACCATTATAAAACACATCTGATAATACAGAAGCATGATGACAAACAAATGTTAAATGAACAATGCCAATTCCATATTTTGACAGTGAAATGCATTAAATTTCTACTGCTCAATATAACCAAGGCCATTCTCATATCAAAATAAGACTAACGTTCTAATTCTATCTTTTTTTCCCCCGCAAAATAAGGTCCTTTTCTAGGACCTTAAATGGCTAGGAAGTTAGAAGGTTAAATAGCTGGCTTCTATTTGAAGTGGTGCAAATAAAATATACATCCAAATTCAGAACTTTCTTAATCTCTTAAGACAACTGTTACTGAATAAGTTCTTGACAATACTATGAAAAGGCAGCAAGAAGTCTCAGACAAGGAATCATGCTAGATAATAATTATTTCAGCAAATTATGATGACATTCAAAACACAAACTAGAGAAGGGCAAAGCAGGCTTTTTGATTAGTACGTGGAAAAATGAAACAAGATGCATATCACAATACAGACACTAGTAGACAGCTGAAATATATCAGAGTAACGTGCATTTTGTCACTAGTTACAAGTGGGATAAAAACTGATCCCAAAGCATGCGGTACCAAATGTACAACATCCAGCTTTGTGCAGGGGGTCCTCTGTAAACCCTATACAAGCCCAAATTATAGCATAACTGCTGAAGGGATTCTATTGAACTTAGAGAAAATTTCAAATTTAAGACATGTTTAAAATTGTAAAAAATTCTCGATAACTGTCTTTCATGTAAATCTTAACATTGTGCAAAACAATATCCTGGAGAGGTAATAAATTAAGCCTTGGCATTTAGCCAAGTTGTTAAATATGAATATAGCGTAATGATGCACAGGCAATTACAATCTACCTTTACTGGCGCGCCTCAAGGACTCTGACTCCTATTGATAACAACAGGAGCTGCATTTGCCTACTTGAGGGAGGAACGTCAATCAACAATGTATTCAAAAAAGGCCTTTGAAACATCTGTGAAACATCCATCACCAAGAAGTGTAAAATGTTTGTGTTTTAACGGAAGAGATACAGAGCTCAACCACCTCTGGGTGCAAACTGTTTTCTGGTGTAGGGTGAGGATCCACATACACACATCCTGTACAACTCAGTATTTCTAACCTTGAGGACAAGCTGATGAGATCTGCTGGGAGGTGTTCCCCATTGGTCACTTTCACTATTTCCCCTACTGCCACCTACAGGTCCCAGTTCAAAATAATTAAAACGGAAAGAAATGAATAACAGAGAAAAACAAACAAACAAATGGACAAAAGAGACAGAAGGTTTGAAATTATTATAGAAAATAATACATGTTAATAACAATGTCTAATGCCAATTTTTTCAAAACTCATTTTGATCAGGTCTAAAGGCACAAGAAAACAGAATATTTAAGGATCATTTATTTGCTTTTAAGCCCAATTTTCAATTTTTAATGCAGAAGCTTTTGAGTTCTAAAGTTTTACTCACAAGCATATCTTAGCAAATTAAATAAAAACATATTTTTTTACAGAGAGCTACTTTATCTTATAGATTTTCCTTTCTCCAATTCCTCACTCTCTTGCCATCTCTTACATGTCCACTCCTACCCAAGAAGAAAAGAAATAATGGTGGAAACTATTCTTAGGCTTTTGAGAAACAAAGTATACTATATTATTTCTCCCCCTACACCCACTCTAAAAAAAAACTTTGTTAAAGTTTCCTGATTCCAAAACATTTTCAAAGTTAACTGCATAAATATCTTAATAAATTTAATGTAAAGCTGCAAGGGCATGGATCTTGGGAAGTTAGAAGTCATAATTGCAGCCTTTTGAATTATTTAATAATAAAGTCTTGGTAATGAATTGTCTTGGGAGGGTAAGCCTTTGAATTCAGTAGAAAATTTTCAGAGAAGGTATGAAACAGACATGCCAGGAACCTGTTTGGAATTGAATTAGTAGCTTGAGTTATTTTACTGTATTTTATACTTTCTAAACCCATATATGTATTTTTTGTTATATGGTAAAATTTCAGTTTCTTCATTTCAAAATGAAAATCAATGAAACACAGTAACTTTCAACCATGTTCATGCTTTAATTTCAAACTACTTCAAAGAACAAGCAATACTAGCAATTAATAATTTTTTAAAAATCAGAAATTAAAATATCATAAATTGTTGTTTATGCTTTTTGCATTTAGCATGGTGCTCACTTGCCGGTGAAAATCACCATGTCATTATTTTGATAGTGGACAGTGTAGTATACTGAAGATACTAGATTAGTATCTAGTTGGAATTAGTATCTAGTTGGAATTCCAATTAGTTGGAAGTTAGGTATTCCAACCCTGACCTAGTCACTGGCTAAAGTGAAATGACCGAAAATAAGAAAAGTCAAAATTCCTCTTTCTGTTAAATGATGGCAAAAGCTTCTACCTACTTCTTAAGGCTAATGTAAGTTCAAAAGGGCCAAGTAATGCAAAAGCCTTTTGAGAAAAAAAAATTTTTAAAAAACCAACAAAAAACCCCCTGAAAGGTGGTATTTTTGCCACTTGGATAGAACTATTTAACAGCACAAGCTTCATACTTTACTTTGATTCTATTATAACAAAAAACAATGAATCAGATAATATTTTTAATTTTTAAATGATTATTTGAATCATCTTTGAAGAAGTTAATCATGGTGGATGCTATATTAAGATACAGAAACTATTCTCATCTACCATTATTGATAGTCACCACTAAATGTTTTTAATGCTGAGAAAATAAATCCTGTAAAAATGTTTTAGAGTTTAAGAAATACAAGCACAAGAGCTTATTGGGAGTCTGGATTGGATAGAGGCAGACAAAAAATATTTTGAAAACTTTCAACTTAGAATTAAATATCAAGTCAAGGCAGTATAGTCAATGATCTTCATATTTTTGAGCATAAAAATGAAAATTATAATTAATGTTTCAGCATATGATGGTCTTTATGGTAAGTTATGTCTCTATGAAAAGTTTAATCAGAAAAATATCAATAGTTTCTGAAATTGCTGGAATGCTTTACTATCCTTTTGAACTTTGTTATATGACATTCAGATGGTCCATCATCCATTAAATTTATCAAACTTTTACTTAGTATCACCAAGTGTACATCGTTCTGTTGGTTAGCCATTCTTAAAACTTAAATGAAAGATTATCAATTTAAACAGAAAGGAGAATCAGGGAGTTACTTCAACTACCTGTAGACTTACTTCTATAAACATCTGGCGAACTCTTACTTGCTCAATTAAGTTTCACTAACTTGTCATAAATTCAATCAGTTTAAATAATGACCTGATTAAACAGATTTTGAAAAAAGGACACGTTCATATTTATATGTGGATTTTACAAATAAAACTGTCCAAGGAAATGGTGATAAACAACCTCTAAAATAGTAAAAACATTTTTCTTAATTTATATTAGGACTAGTTTTACAGTTTTTAAACCTAAAACCATTTGAAAGTCACATTCTTTAAAGTGTAACAGTGCCATATGTTCTGAATACTAATTCATGACTATCTTAAATATCAGCAAAACAAAAATTATCTAAATTCAGTAATGGAAAGAACTTAAAAGAAAGAGCAAAGTGCTTTAATTTTTTGGTTGGAAGAGTATAATATTTCAAAAGATATGATGATAAAAAAGAAATCATTTATCCATTTTCTTGTACCAATGCACCATAAAGATTGAGAAACGTGGAGGGATACACGAATGCATCATAAAGGAATTTATCATGAACAAGCATTACAAGATAAAATCAACAGAACCCAATCCATGTATTATATAAAATAAATGATAGGAAATCTTACAAGAGTTAGTAGTCTACACAAACAGATATGGATACATCCATAGGGAGAGTAGACTATTAACTGTAATTATAATTTCTGAATTATAAAGTATAGTACCTATCACTTATTCTATATGGCAAACATGAAAGAGTCCTTTAAATCCAATCAATTTTTAACATTTAATTCAAAATCATTAGAGAGGTTTAAAATTCTTCGTTTATTCCTTATTTCCTTGGATAAATCACAAGGTCAATGCAGGGTAGAGAAACCATCCTCTACACTGTTTGAGCATCAGTAGGTATCTCTACCTTGATGAGAGAAGTACAGTGTCAGCAGGTATATACTCTTTGCCTTTTATTATAACTATATCTCCAACATTTACCTGAAAGAAAACTGGGAATCGGTTAATTATCTGCATTGAAAATAGTTACAAATATACAACCCATTGTATTTAAGCATAGAATACAGTAAAAATGGTTATTGGTAAACAAGAACCACTTATCTTCACAAAATGGCATAAAATTATTTAGGAGTGAGGCCAAGGATGGGGCAATCCTTTAAAAAACAAACATTGTATCTTTATTGTACCGGCTATATAACCTAGCTTAATAGAAATAAATTTTATCCATTCTGTCCACTTAATTGGCATCTCATCTTCCCATTATTCTCTCCCTATGACATAAAAATAAAAAGGAGGAATTTACCAAATGAAACCTTCACTCTGTTTAAGGAAATCTCAAAACTACTGGAAAGACTATCATATGTATATATATGATACTACTCCTCAGATGACCTTAGTTATAATTCATAATTTAGAGAGGAAGAAAATGACTCTTCGATTCTAAGTTATTTCCCAAGATCACAGAGGAAGAGCTTAGACTCAAACCCACATCTGACTGTCTGCAAAGCCTGATTTTGCATAAGCAAATATAATGAAACAATCACTGTATTTTAAATTAAAAAAAAAAAAAACAGCTTAGTCTCTTTCTCATTTTACTACCTGTTAGCATTTTTGTGAGCATGGTCTGAAGACAAATTAAAGATAAACTATGTCCAGAAACTCAGAAGTAATTTAAGGGATAGGTTTGTCACAGAGCTTTTGGCAAACTAATTAACAAGTTGGCTTGCTGACCAAATTCAGCAAGTTACACTGATGGCCACACTCCCATTATATTATGAAAGCTGCCCTCACTTTTAGTAGCCAAATGATCCTAAAAGCACGTTTTAATAATTAATCAGGGAAAGAAAAAGCCCTTTTTTGGGGGGGGGGAGCTTAAAGCCTTTTTGTTCTCTCCCCTCCCTAATTTTCCTTGAACCCCCAAATAACACTTTACTTGGAGGGGAGGGGTGGGAGAGAATGATGTCTTCAGTGGGAATCACAATATGAGACAGCCCCCTGTGGTTTACTTATATACTGGCGGAGGAACAGGTTAGGCAAGGTTGGAGGGGACTGTCTCATCTACGGTATGTATGCTGGTTATCCAGGTAGGGAAACTCTGAATGCCTTGATTTGAAAGAGGTTTATTTCAGATGAAATCTGGATTATCTCAAATTGACAAATTGTCAAGGATCTTGGAATCGAACACCCCCTTCCTCAAAAAAGGGCAAACTGGGAAAATAAAAAAACAGCGAGTATAGGTATAAACTAGCCCCTAAAATAATGTGTTGTGATAGTATTCTGATAGCACCCACTGAAAGCAAGATAAAAAGAACAAAGTTCTCTGCAGCCAGAGCACTTAGAGAGAATGCTACCCAGGTTACCATTTAATTGCTCCTTAATCACCTTCTGTGTATTAAGGTTTGCTCTCCCATCAGACTGTATGCTTTATAAAATCAGGATATTTGTCTATATTACAGTGTTAGGGATTTTCATAAGTCAGTTAGAGTCTAATTGTACAGTTTTCCAACACTTTATTCACTGTAAGACAAAAGAAAGCCTTACGGTTATTAAACTGAAGACTAAAAGAAAATATTAGCCTCTTATATGGTCTAACGGGTTCCCCCAGTGGCTTCGGAAAACCAAGGGCTCACTGAATGCTAAAGTCGTTCTCACGGCACTGTGAGGAGAGCAGGGAACTTACCGCCTCCTTCTGATGCCTATGTTTTAGCTCACTTTCTCAAACACCTCTTTCTTTTTGGGTTCTAAGCTCCTAATGTGGCATTCATTCCCATTTCCAGCCCGGTGTGTGCATGGGAACAGACAAGAGAAAGTCAAGACGGCAAAAATTCTTTGACCACGTGTTCTAGTTGGAGGAACATCATATGACAAAGCAGTTTTAGTCCCCAAAATACTGAAGTTAAAAAAACATTTAGGGCTTCAGGTCACTACCTTGAGCCTTCTGAAGTCATTGACATTAGTAATTACAATTGAGGATTATGAAAAAGGGTAAGCTTATTGAACTGTAACAGACTGACTGAAAATCTGATTTGTCCAATTGCAGGCCCCAGCATATTTATTTCTATTTTTACTGAGGAATTTTTGTAGATGTGAATTCTTAATCCAGAGAAATATATTTCATGGTGGAAACTTCATGCATTAAAGCAGCTATATAGAGTGACTTTTACACATGCAGGAAGCCCACCACTACATGTTTTTCTACAGAACCAGAAAAATGTGTCAATTCTAAGATTCTTCACCTAAATTCTATCCTAAGCAACTATCTCAAAAACATATGAACAGTCTCAGCTGCATCTCAAGCTTAAGAACTGATCTTTGTGGTAATGAAGACAGCTGTTTACTTTCAAGAGTGGAGATGCAATGCCTTGTATAGGGCCTTTTTTTTCATTTTTATTGGAGTAGAGTTGATTTACAATATTGTGTTAGTTTCAGGTGTACAGCAAAGTGAATCAGTTATCCATATACATATATCCACTCTTTCTTAGATTCTTTTTCCATATAGGCCATTACAGAGTATTAAGTAGTTTCCTGTGCTATACAGTAGGTCCTTCTTAGTTATCTATTTTATATATAGGGCTTTGTAATTGTAACACTTTCTCAGAAAACCAGATACTGGCAACTTAATCTCGTGCAACAGATCAGTAACTGGAGGGATGAACTGTTAGTGTCTGGGAGCTGAAGTCTGCCCATCTGTGAATGGCTGGATGGACACTGCAAATTTGTAGGTCTTCTGAGAAACATTAAAAAGCAACCTCAGTAGCCACACACTCAGAAAGACCAAGAAAGAAAGAACCCTGAACTAAAGCCCATTTGCACTAAGGTTTACCATATTACATTGGCATGTGAATCAGACTGTTGGTTTTGGTTTATTGATTTTATTTTTAAATGCACAAAATATTACATAAGCTAAAGAAAAGACTTGCCTTATAATCTGGCTAACACAACAAGCCAGCCTGCCTTCACACCTGTCCACATAGTGTTCAATAAACCATTTCTACATAGCCAGCATCTTAGGGTACACCGTCCCGTTCTTTTCACCTCTGATTATTCTATGACACAGGAATCCTCATATGTCCTGCTTGCTATTGTGAGCTCACTGCTTGGCACATACACTCAATAAGTATTTGTTGAATGATGGTATAAAATTTTTCTGTGTTGCTACAGTATTTGAAATGACAGCTTTTACTTGTCACAATGTAGAATGTCATTATTTATAAATGCTCTTTCTATTGTTGGATATCCTCATATTCTAACTTTTCACTGTTACAAATAATGTTAATTGATAATTATTATACATGTACAGGTATCTCCCTACTTTATGATTATTTTCTTGGGATAAATTCCCAGAATCTTCTTCTTTTTTTTTTTTTTTGGTGGTTGTCAATATGAAGACCTAAATTGCTAATCCACAATAGTATGTGAATAAAATACTTCATAAAAATTCTGAAATACAAGTTTTTTTCCTTGACTAGATAGCAAATGAGGTCTCAATAACGTTTAAATTTGCAACTTTTATTATTAGGTTGAATATTATACTGAGTCTGGTTGCTTATTATATTTCTTCTTACTTTTTGCCAGCTTATATTTCCTATCTAGATAACGATTTCAATCTTTTGTCATATTTGGTGCAAATATTTCTATATTCTCTCTGCTTATTTGCGTGATGTGTACTAGTTTTAAATTTTATATAATCAAATTCCATAGATTCTTGAGATTTTGATCTTGTTCTCCTCCAAATATTTATTAAGGTCTTTATTCTATTTGTATGTTTTTCAAAAACAATGTTTCAACATTTTCTTCTAGCCAGTTGAAATTTATTTTAGCACAGGCTGTGTCTTAGATATGAAACTGTATTATTCCTGAAACTGCTAATCTGTGGTCCCAACATGATTTACTAAATAATCCTTTAATCCGTGATTTTTGCCTCCTTTATCAAATATTAAATAGGCTTTATTTCAGGGCATCCTATTCTATTTTATGCTTTTCATCAATGTATATTTTTGCAACAGATTCACGCATTTTAATAAATTTTGCTTACCATTTTACTTATATTTAATCCTCACACTGTTAATTTTCCAAAACATTCTTCTATTTTCTCAACTGTTTATTTTTGAAATTACAATGAATAATTTAGTCAACTCTTGAGGAAAAAAAAAGATAATTTCCCTGATTATACTACATCATTACTTTTGAACAAGTGGTACTGTTTTTCTAGGAATTTGTCTTTTTGTGAAACTTTACACATTTGTCTTTTTGTGAAACTTTAACACCTAAATATTTTATGTTTTCCTTGCAATGGTCATATATATATTTCAAGTTTACCTGTAAGCATCCCACATGCCACCAGGAATGAGATCTCTTTTTCACTGTGTTTTTCTAAATTGCTGTTGCTGAAAAGAGTGAAGTCAATTTCTGAATATTTATCTTGAATTCATCACTGAACCAACTTTTATTAATTCTAATTAATTAAGTATCTACCTCTAGTTTTTAAGTAACATCAGCTCATTTTGGCTGGATGATTTTTGGCAACACCTTAAATTCCACCCCTCTGTATTTCGAAGTGGGATGCTCAGCGAAAATGTGGCACTCATCTCCAAGACAACTGAGAATGCTACCTCTATGGAAAATCATGGGCTGGTAATTTAATTTTTTTCTCTGTGGAAAATTGAAAAAGTAAGTTAAAATAATCCAATCAATCTTGGAATAATGACTATCTATTAGGAAAATAAAACATCTTAACAGGTTAATTTTAGGGGGAACTAGTAGATGGTTATCTCCTGACTTTACAACTGTTTATTTTCTAAGCAAGCACTCTAGGTAAGAAGAAACTGATATCAATTTATTAGGATATGCACTTATGTTAATTACCCTGACAAACCTAGTAAATGAAACACATTTATAATAAAATTCAATTTATCATACTTGATTATATCCTACTTGTCTTGGCTCTAAAGTGTTTAAATCCACAAGTACTATACAAGAGCATAAAAGAAACTTTTTTTGAAACAGTCAATTGAGCTTTTTTGTTATTTTTATCTTGCTCTGAAAAAGAGGTGACTATCACAGAAATAAGGAAAGCACAAAGTATTTTCCTCTATGTTACTTTCATGTCAAAGACCAGAGGGAGAGACTAGTGAGTTTTCAAATATCCAGAAAACGAGATGTCAATCTCTATTCTGGCTACTGATTTAAAATAAACAAAGATGTAATTAATTCAGGATGAATCCTGTTCCCTGTGGGAATACAAGGTGACTATGAACATCACAAGGTAGAATCAGGGCATGGCCTTTACCTGGGAAATACTGGAGTGCAAATAAACTGAGTGTGGGTTACACCTCCATTGTACTAGCAATCTCAGAAAACAAAGTCCCCTGGGTAGAATGGCCTCGCCTCCGAAAGTCTCTCACCAAGTTACTAAGGTTATTCACTTGTGGATGACTGGCGATTAAATGGTCTTCCAGAACTAAGGGAGAACTAACAATCATTGCTTACCTTTTGAAATTGAGGTCTGAAAAGCGTACGAATGCTTGGATAACACTTGCTAAATTATGACTCAACTCACTAACTACCATGTTAGAGCTCCTATGAGCAAATTAACTTCTCGATGGGACTGATTTCCAGCTCATTAGAAGATGATATTTAGTTAGTAAGACATTAAAAAAAATGAATTAGTAGTGTGTAAATGCGATTAGTCATGATATATGAATGTGAAGTAAAGTATACAAATGTGAACTATCAGAATCTAATTTTTGTTTTACTTGGACAGTAGATGATTAAAGCAAAAAATTACAACACAAAACAATCCATGGATAAGTGAAATCTAAGAAAACAGTACTCAAAATATACTATGAAAGGAACAAAAAGTTCTAAATATTACTTTAAGGTAATAGTCTTTCTAATATATTGCAAATTATTAAATGGAAGTGACTAACTGAAGATTCCATGTATGTTTACAACATTAATTACTAAATAGCTTTCGTATCAGTGGAATCCTTGACATTTGCTTATATTATATACAAAAATTACATCTACTAGAGTTACCTCTATGCATTTCTTCTCCTGTAACAAAATAAAAATCAATGCATACCTTTTCCCAGTGCACAATTTCCCAAGCACCACTTCTCAAAACTGGAAAGAGAAAAGGTGACAGTTTTAAGAATATTTTTACTACTTATCAAAAGCCAACCTCTGATGAAATGATCATTTTAAATGAATAGCTTCAAATAAATTAACTGGTAACAATTTTTATAGGTTTAAAAACCAATTATGACAGCAAAGATACATAAAATTACACAAAGAAACAACGAATGAACATTTTAGATCTCAAAATAAAATACTATTCTATCTCACTGGCATTGCCAAGGGCTTTCATCAGCACACAAAGGAATTACAGGGGTTGGCTGGAAGTGAAAGCCATAAAAATGCTTGGCAAAGGGAGTGACAAGCTTAAAATTTCAGAAGCCATAACAGTAGCAATGTTAAAAAAGAAAAAAAAAAAAGATTTACAAGCATAGCAGGAATGGATTTCAAACTCGGTAGTAAAAATTTAATACATAAACCAGTAGATTAAAAAAATCTGTACCTTTAGCTTTAAAATAACGCAAAATAGCAAATGTTTCTATATTTGGTTTACTGAGAAGAAATAAAAGAAGAGCTACAATTAAATTATGATTGAGGGGTTGATATTTCTCAGTGTTTTATTACTGCTTTGCAACAGTAAAGTTACTCAGTATACCCTTCTTTTATTCCTGCAGTGTGTCTGTGGCATAATACTGAATATGCCAATAGACACTAGCAGATAAAACAAAACAAAAAAGAATAATGTGAAGTAGATAGCACAGCATGTAGTACTTAAAAGGATTAAGTCAAGGTCAGTCAACAAATTATCCTCACAGTAAATTCCATGAGGGCAAGCTAATATTTACTTTGTTTAACACAATATTCTCTGGAAACAGTACAGTACCTGGCACAAAGCAGCTATTGGGTAATATTTGCAAGATGAATAATTTACAGGCACAAAAACATTAGATTCAGTTTCTTTTGATGTTAGAAGAGATGAAGGCTGAACCCTCTTAAGTAAATCACGATGATGATAATCCCCAAAATGTGCAATAGCAAATCTAACACTAATTACATACCAACAGGTCTGGAAACCAGTGTTACAATATAAATTATTTTAATCTAAATATAATCTCTTTGTGTTCCAAAATTCCCTGAAGCCAGGGGCTGTGTCTTATTCATTTCTTTATCTTTAGCACTTCACAGCACTCCTGGCCCATAAGACACTCCAGCACTAGTTAAACAGATGAATAAATGCAATAAGGAATATCTTGCAGTGAATTTTGGTGAATCAACCTCATTAATTTAAATAATAATTCCAAGACGAAGAGCTAACACTAAAGTATTTCCAGTAACTATATGACTAAGTTAAAATTCCAATTTTGACAGTATTCATACAGTTAGGGGTGAAGGATCTGAGCACCAGGCATCTAAAACTGATCCCTATATTCTAATACACAAAACTCTAATGCCTGTAGAGTTCACCCAAACTGATGCCAGGAGTAAAACTGCTTGTGGATGTTGCTCCGGGAGTACAAGGGGTTCAGAGCGTCACACTTAAGAGTAAAAAAGCCCTTGGGGAAGTGACTTCCCTGGTGGCGCAATGGTTAAGAATACACTTGCCGGGGCTTCCCTGGTGGCGCAGTGGTTGAGAGTCTGCCTGCCGATGCAGAGGACACAGGTTCGAGCCCTGGTCTGGGAGGATCCCACATGCCGCAGAGCAACTGGGCCCGTGAGCCACAACTACTGAGCCTGTGCGCCTGGAACCTGTGCTCCACAACGAGAGGCCGTGATAGTGAGAGGCTTGCACACAGCGATGAAGAGTGGACCCCGCTTGCCGCAACTGGAGAAAGCCCTCACACAGAAACGAAGACCCAACACAGCCAAAAATAAATAAATCAATCAATAAATTTAAAGAATATGCTTGCCGATGCTGGGACACAGGTTTGAGCCTTGGTGCAGGAAGATCTCACATGCCCCAGGGCAATTAAGCCCGTGCGCCACAACTACTGAGCCCGTGTGCCACAACTACTGAAGCCCGCATGCCACAACTATGGAAGCCTGTGTGCCACAACTACTGAAGCCCGCGTGCCTAGAGCCCATGCTCCTCAACAAGAAAAGCCACTGCAATGAGAAACCCGTGCACCGCAACGAAGAGTAGCCCCCGCTCGCCGCAACTAGAGAAAGCCCGCGTGCAGCAACGAAGACCCAACTCGGCCAAAAATTAAAAAAAAAAGAACAAATGAGAGCACTTTGCCCTTTAATCACTTAACCCAGTGACTGCGATATTAAGTACTCAGCAAGGAGTGTTGGCAAAGTGCTGTTCAAATCTGTATAACTGACTGACTGGGGCTAAAATCTGCATAAATTTAAATTAGAAAAAAAATCCTGTTTAATAGTATCTGGAGCTCTTCATTGCCGTTTATTTTCTTCTAATTCCACCTCATACAAGTAAACATTCCCACATTGCAATACTTGGGTTTTTAAAAATCAGTTTCCAATATTTGTAAAATCAAGAAGTTTGACATGAAAATGAAGACTTCAGGCTTATCAGCGGAGATCAGTCAGTTACCACACTGTGACGTGCGGCATGGACAGCAGTGGCCACCTCTTTCGATGGTGCTCACCACTCCATCGCCATGCTTGTTTGTGGTTTCCTGCTGCTTTATAGGCAGCCTACTTCCCTGTCCTGTATGTAGGACACCTGCCTGGCTCACACTCATGAGGTTTTCCTTTATTAATTGAAGTATAACTTACAACAAAGTGTATAGACCTTACGTATTCCGTTCAATGAGTTTTTTAAAAACTGTAAACACCTGTGAATTCACCACTCAGGACAAGATGCAGAACTCCAAAAAGACTCCTCATACCACTTTACAGTCCATTATCCCATCCCCAGATATAAATTATTTACCGTAAGTTAGTTTTGCATGTCATATGCACTGAATCATATAGTATTTTTGTATTTAAGGTTTCAATCAACATATCTGAGATTCTGTTTAAAAAAATCTTTCTTTCCCCGGTTAAACTGACATGGTACTATGGTGGATCAATTTCTGGACTCTGTATTTATTCCACTGATCAATTTACACATTTTCACACCAATACATACCACCTTGATCATTTTAACTTTATGTTAAGTCTTGAACTTAGGTAGTCTTCCCACATTGTTCTCTTTCAGTACTGTTTGGGCTATTTTGAATTCTTTGCATTTCCATATAAATTTTAGAATTGAACTGTCAATTCTAAAAAAACTCCAAACCCTCCTGGGACTTTGATTTGGGGCTCAAGTGTTTCAATTTATGGACAAGCTACACTTTTCCATTTATTTATGTCTTCATAAATTTTCTCCAATAGGTTTTGGAGTTTACGATGTATGGGTCTTTCATTAGATTTATTTCTTGACATTTGATGACTTTTTTCTTACATTATAAATTGTATTTTTTACTCCATTTTCCAATTAGTCACCGGTAGTATATAGAAATGCGTTAAACTTTCGTACACTGACCTTGTCATCATGTAATTTTGTAAAATTCACTTAGTTCCAGTAGGGTTTTTCTTTGGGGTGGGGGTAGCAATACTTTCTAAGAAACAATTTTGGCTTGTTAACAATGCTGTATTACGGTTTTTGGCAGTTTTATTATGCTCATATGCCTCACTGTTTATCTCTCTATTTTTAAGCTCTTCTGCAAAAAAAAAAAAAAAGAAATCTTTGGAAATCATGAATAATTTTTACTACTAAAAATATCCTGTTGATTTTGTGCTCTAAACATATCCAATTACACCTTGTTTTATCTCTTCCACCATGACCAACACTGGCATCCCTACTTCAAGCAACCGTCATCTCCCAACTGGAGGTCTGAATTAGCCTCACCACTAGCTTCCTACATTCACTCTTGATCTCTTTCAAATTTAGTTTCTACAGTATAGCTATAATGACAAAGTACAATGATTTTACATACAATTATGGATTACTATGTATCAATTCATATATCCTTATACACATACATACATATACAACATTAAGTGACTCCTTGCTTAAAACTCTTCGACTGGCTCCCCTTGGCTCATAAAATAAGTCCAAACACCTCGAAGCCCTCTGATGAAGCAGCACCTGCCTAATCTCCATCACCACTTCTGACCACTCCCTCTGCCCCTTCCCCAGGCCCATCGTGCTGAAAGCAACACGCTTTTTCCTGCCTCAAACCCTTTGCACATGTTTCCATGACTGTAACACACTTTCCCTCCGTCCTCACCTAGATCTCAGCTTTAACACTACTTTCTCAGGGGACATTTTTTGACACCTACACCTTTACCACTACCCTCAAGTCTAAATCAGCTTCCTGCACTTCTCCTTCAGAGCACTTATGACAGTTTTACTATATACTTAGTTGAGAGAGGATTTATGTAAGGCTTTCTCCTTCCCCAGACTCCAAAATCTTTGACCACAGGAATATTCTCTATTCTGTTCTCCGCTGTATTTCCAGTGTTTCTGTGCAGCAACACGAAGATGCTCAGTCAATACTTGCTGGATGGAAAGTGGATCCACTGATGTTCCTATGTGTTTGGGCCCATATGAAGCCATAGTAGTAGTTACACAGATTTACTAAAGATACAACCCTGTTCCTTAATAGATCTCATGCGAAAAACAATATATACGCAATGTTTAAAAAATAGCTATACAGGAAAACACTCTGGCATTTCCTCAAAAAGTTAAGCACAGAACTATCATGATACAGAAATTCCACACCTAAGTATATTTCCAAGGGAACTGAAAACATAATGTTCACACAAAAACCTGTGCACAAATGTTCACTGTATCATTGTTCATAATAGGCAGAAAGTGGAAACAACCCAAATGTCCATCCACCAATGAATGGTTAAACAATAGGGGTAAAGCCATACAAAGAAATATTACTCAGTCATAAAAAAGGAATGAAATGCTGATACATGTGACAACATGGATGACTCTTGAAGATAAGCCAGTCACAAAAGGCTACATGTTGTATGATCTCCTTTATATAAAATGCCCAGAACAGACAAATCCATAGAAATAGAATGTAGATTAGTGGTCATCAGGGGCTCATGAAAGAGGGCAATGGGGATTGACTGCTTATACGTCTGGGGTTTCTTGTGGGGGTGATGAAAGGATTCTAGAATCAGATAGTTGTGTTGGGTGCATAACGCTGTGAATATCCTAAAAAACACTGAACTGTATACTTGAAAATAATGAGTTTTATGGTTTATGAATTATAACTCCAAAAAAAAAAACCAGCTACATAAAATGATGCCAATGAACTATTTAAACATTTGCTTAAAATAGCCTTCTCAGTTTCATAAGTTCCTGAAATGTTTCCAATGTGAGCAGCTGGAAATGGTTACACAACCATTAGATACACTAATGTTCCTGTGTGTTTGGGACATGAATGTCCTCCGATGTCAGCTCTGGGCCACCCCTTCCAGCTCTGTAATCCAAACTAGCCCTCCTTGAAATGCTGCCACTTGGAAGAGACTGGTCAGTTCACATCTGAAAATAGCCCTGAACCACTCTACTGGGTTCCCCTTACAGGATGGAAGTGTCACAGCAGGCTTCCCAAACTCAGCTGACCAGACCATACCAGGGAGTCTGCTCCACCAGGGAGGTTGGAAGCCTGGCCACTTTCACTGAAACCTGGAAAACCATCTGAATCTGCTTCACTTGTCCATCCTCCCCACCTGCTCATCCCCCTCGCTCGGATGGTTTCTCCATGCACATTTGAACCTACCTACGTCCCTCCCCTACCTGACCCTTCTGCACCACCCTCCCTCTGTAAACTAGCCTGTCCTCCTACCATCTCTTAGGGGATGCCTGCCTCCACCCAAACAGTACATCCTCCTACTCTCTTCTCCCCTACGCTCCATCCAAAGGTTTCCTCCATTCATCCCTGAAGACACGTACTGGAAACTACGGCTTACTGCAAAAACTGATATGTCTAAGAAACTTTTAAATACATTTTCAGCCAACAATGTTTTCTAACAAGCTGCAGAATCAATGTATTATTGGCCAAGTCAACTGGAGTTATATAAAGGAAGAGCTGAGATTCCTTCCTCCTCTCATGCCACTTTCTCAAGGTAAGGAATGCTGATGCATCCTCACATACTTTTCTCTAGACAAGCATGCACATAGGCATGTTTGTTCTCTTTCTTTTTAAAAATTTATTTCTCTGCAACTTGGTTTTCCACTTAACATGTACTTTCAGGACAAAGCACAGAGACAACCCATTTTTTGAGAAATAATCCCTTGTATGGATGTATCCATTACAAATGGGTCAGATAACTGAACAGACTCACAAGACTCCACAGGGTGTATTCAAGAAAAGTTTTAATCAAGCTAGAGGATATGGTACAGAGGGAAAATGAAAGCCCAGGCAAGCATCAGGGGCCTGAGAAACTCCTAGGCACAGCCCTCCAGGGTCCCTTCTCGTTCACCTCGGACATGGATTTTGAACCTCCATGATATGTATGATAAATATTAATTTCAGGAAAGCCTGGGAAGATGTTTCCAGGGGATCTTTTATACCCCCCAGTCAATTAGACAAGCCAGATTATGCTACAAATTAAACCAGGTAAGCCATCAATCTATATACATCCTTAAACTAAGCAGAGGAAATTTTGGGTGCTTCAGGGGAGTTTCAAACCCTGCAGAGAGCATTAATTCAACAGCTAGTCCATCTCGTCCTTCTTTTTTTTTTTTTTTTTTTGCGGTACACAGGCCTCTCACTGCCGTGGCCTCTCCCATTGCGGAGCACAGGCTCCGGATGTGCAGGCTCAGTGGCCATGGCTCACGGGCCCAGCCGCTCCGCGGCATGCGGGATCCTCCCGGACCGGGGCACGAACCCGTGTCCCCTGCATCGGCAGGCGGACTCTCAACCACTGCGCCACCAGGGAAGCCCTCGTCCTTCTCTTGGCCAAGGTTCAGCATCACAGTTCCAGGTGTCTCTGGGATCAGCACAGAGGTATTCCAGTCCAGCTGTGAAACAACTCTGATTTACACAACAGTTGTATCATAATGTATTCAACTATCCTCTTCTCAATGGAAATTGTGACTTCTACCTTTTTCTACCACCTCAAATAACACTGAAATATATTTATGTAATTGTACTCTATAGGAGAGGAGTCCCAAAGGAGCATTGCTGGCTCTAGGGTATTTGTGTTTGTACTTTTATCAGATACAACCAGATTACTTCCATATGGCAATCTACACTGTCACTAGCAATATATAAAGTTCCACTGACTATAAACTTAGACAAGCACAAACTGTTATCAGTCGCTTGAATTTTGTCAATCTGATGGGTACTTGGTAATTATTCTGAAAGCTACAGGGGCCTAGATTAATCCAAGTGTAAATTACCTTTATGTCCTACACTGAATTAGAATTCTAACTAAGAGTAACATACTTTTGGATGTAGTACAGAACCTTGCCACTCAACAGGTGGTCCAGAGACCTGCAGCATCAGCATCACCTGGAGGCTTCTTAGAACTGAGGATGTTTCTATCCCTTCTACCTTCCACCCCCAATTTCGTTTGTTTTTGATCTACAAAACCGTAACACAGAAATAAAAGCTAGAGGTGCATAGCTTCTTCAAACTTGAGGCTAGACCCATCTTAGGATATAGAGAACAATACAGAATTCTGGTGAAGTTAAAAATCAGCTCACGACATATAAAAGGTTTCTGGGGACTTCCCTCTTGGTGCAGTGGTTAAGAATCCGTCTGCCATTGCAGGTGACACGGGTTCGATTCCCGGTCCGGGAAGATCCCACATGCTGCAGAGCAACTAAGCCTGTGAGCCACAACGACTGAGCCTGTGCTCTAGAGCCCAGGAGCCACAACGACTGAAGCCCATGTGCCACAACTATTGAGGCCCACGTGCCTAGAGCCCGTGCGCCGCAACAAGAGAAGCCACTGCAGTGACAAGCCCATGCACCGCAACGAAGAGTAGCCCCCGCTCGCTGCAACAAGAGAAAGCCTGCGCGCAGCAATAAAGACCCAACGCAAAAAAAAAAAAAAGGTTTCTGCACAAATCAAGGCTTGGATAAAAGTCAGTCACAATTCATTGTTGTCTTTACTTCTGAACTGGTTCCTAAACATCCAACCATAGAACAGTTACAATAAACCATATCACATGTATTATGCTGGTGACTGAAATAGAAACCTAGTTATTTTTAATCACTGACCTCCTCTAACCCAGCTCTAACCAGGTTTAGAGGAAACAAGAAATGATGCTGGGTCCTTTGCTGAGCTTTTACCTTTCTTAGGCCCAAAGTACACTTACTTCACAACTTTAGAGAAGGTGAGCCATGGAGGAGATGATCAGTGATGCCTGGTGAAGGGAACTGAGAACAAGCTAGGAAAGAATTATGTCAATGGCTTGTCTTATGATGCTTTAACAGCTCTTCCTTTTAAATGCAAATCTCCTCCACCTCTCAGCAGTTCCCCAAACACACCTGCTATAGTTTCCACACTGGCTAATTAGTATGCATGGGAGAGCTCAGATTTTAAACAAATACCTCAAATGTCACCTGTTCTTACTGAGCAGGATGCTACTTAACAGCTTTTTGGTAATGGATTTTCTGTTGAAATAAAAACATTCTGTTAGAGTCCCTTGGGAATTCCCTAATCAAAGCCTCTGGAGAAACTGTCAGTCTTTCAGGACTCAATCAAATGTCGCACACGTACAGGTGCTGGCTGAGGGTCTCGCACTGGCTTCTCTGAGAGAAGCCATCACCACGGTAATCTAACTGGTCTACCATTAAGGACGTTACAGAGAGTCACTGGAGTGTGTGGGGTGTCGTTCCTGGGCAATCAAGCCACTTCTTTTTTTTTGTGGTACGCGGGCCTCTCACTGTTGTAGCCTCTCCTGTTGCGGAGCACAGGCTCCGGATGCGCAGGCTCAGTGGCCACGGCTCATGGACGCAGCCGCTCCGCGGCATGTGGGATCCTCCCGGACCAGGGCGCGAACCCGTGTCCCCTGCATCGGCAGGCGGACTCTCGACCACTGCGCCACCAGGGAAGCCCCAAGCCACTTCCTGAAATAGGTTAACAAAAGGCAAATTATCCAAAAGGATAACGGGCACTACCCTTGTCACAGGACACAGAGAAACCACAGCAAAGGCAGCGTGCTGCAATCCCTAAGTGGCAGGAAGTACTGCAGAGACGCTTTAGTGCATTGAGAAGGCTAAGAGAACCGCTGAGACTACAGTTTTGAACCGGGCAGAGAAGGAAAACCAGCATACCCATATTAAAGCATCAATTCATTCACCATGGAGACCCTTACAGAGACAACTTGAAGGCAAAAAACCTCTTGTGGTACAAACTGACACTGCACAAAAGTCTCCTTCGTGAACTTGCCTATAAAGGTCAAATTAAGCAACAATCTGCTTGGGATCGGACACAAAAGACAAAGGGAACATCCTGAGTTCCACTCTCATCCGTATTCTCTATAGAGATTTGTCAATGAATTGATACCACTTCTTCCAGCTTTAAAACTTTGAACAAGGGTCCTCACTAGCAGCATCAGCATCACTGAGAATTTCTTTAGAATGAAATTCTGGGGTCCCCTGTGAGGCCTACAGAAACTCTAGGGGTGAGTTTCAGCAAGCTGTTTGAGAACCAGTGACTTATCTTAAAAAAATATGGGTGAGATGATGGGATCAGTGCACAAGGGGCAGGAACCTCCTTCGCTCAGAACGTTCCCCCCCGCCCAATGCTGCACAGAGTCATGAATCATTTGCTTTTTCCTTTATGTAACTGAGAAATTCCTTGAAAGAAAAATCTCCTTGCATCGCCTCACCAGTCATTCCACCCTTCCTTGCAGCTAGGCTTCAGTTCTTCCAGCCCCACATCCGCTCTCCAGTTTAGAACTGGAACTCCAGTTAAGAACTGTGACTTTTTTTTTTAATTGAAGATGTGATTTACAATATTGCATTAGTTTCAGGTGTACAGCATAGTGATTCAGATTTTTTGCAGATTTTATTCCATTACAGATTATTACAAGATACTGACTATAATTCCCTGTGCTATACGCTAAATTCTTGTTGTTTATCTGTTTTATGACTTCTTAAATGCTGGATTTAGTGGGTGTCACAGCCTCGGTCCTCTATTAATTCAGCATTTGGTGTTTGATGGGTTTTCCCCTCCTTTGCCAAGTCCAGTTGGATCTGTCCACTGTGTATTTTCCTTTGCCTTCTCATTGCTACCACCCTATTCCCCTTCCCTAATTAATCAAAAGTCAGTCTCCCTTTGTGCCTCACCCCACCCCTCCCCATACAGCTGTCACATTCCTTGTTAAAAAGTATGACTGGGAACCTAGCCACACCCTTCAGTAATTCTCTCCAAGTTCTTCACCTTGGTTTTCAAAGCCTCCAAATTATGACCCTAACTTGCCTTCCCGTCCCTGTCCCCACTGCTCTCTGCCACGTACCCTGTGCTGTAGCCAAAACGGACTGCATTCAGCCCTCTGTATCCACGGGTTCTGCATCCACCACTCATATGCCATTTTGTATAAAGGAATCAGATTTTGGTATCGGTGGGGGTCCTGGAACCAATTCCCCATGGATACCAAGGGACACCTGTATTTGCTCTTCCCAGAATATACCTCACGCCTTCCCATTTCCTCCTGGATCATCCCTGCACCCATCCCGACAGCTCTGCTTACTCAAAGTCCACTCGTTTTTGTGATCCTCGCATGTGACATCTCTGAATCCCCACCCCTCTCATTTGGTCTTTATTAGTCTTTCTATCTTGTATCATAGTATCTGTGAGCATCTTATTTTCCCTACCAGATTCTAATTTCCTACAGGGCAAGCATGAAGCCTGGTTTCTTTCTGTATTTTCTGCATTTTCTGCATTGGGTCTTACACAAGGCAGATGTTCAGCAAGACTTACTGAAGTGAAACAATAAATGTTCTAACTTGGAGTCACACCTGTTTTTCTCCTTTCACTTTATCTATGGCCCTCAATTTCCTCAGTGGATTTTGTTTCTTGGTGTGCTTTTATTTATGGGACAAATGAAAGATCATATGCAGTTGTACTTCCCCACAAATAAATACTTTCTCTTCATCCAGAGCTGTTGCTAAAAATATCTAACCAGTTCAGTTCATAAAATTGTACGATTTTAAAATTTTAATTTGAAGATATTAACAATCTTAGAGGTGTCTGAAAACATTCTTTAGCACGTATGTGCTCAATTTTCAATTGCTCATGGAAACAATACTTTCTAAGAACTATTTATAGGTAACTGATGTACACGTGGCAGAGTACAGGTCCAGGCTTATGGATGGATCAGATGTGCCACATACCTCCAGGGAAACAAAAAAGCTTCACACTGGCTTTTTCAGTAAGCCACGAAAGTGGTGCTATTTTAAGTCCCTTAGCATGAAATGAACTCAACCAGATGGATTCAGCCTTGTTAGTAGGTCATTTCAGGCTTAACAACCTAAAACAAATTCAACCCACACCAACTCAACATCTTTTTCATAAAGGACTTTAAAGGTGAAATGGCTTGCAGTCAGAGATAAGCAACTATGTGCCCTGCAGGGAAGTAGCCTTGTTAGGGGTTATCAGTGGCCACCAACTCAACTCCACTTCTGAAATGGCTGATGTAGCTCTGGGAAAAGACGAATCAGGTGGAGATGAGATCTATTATTTTCAGCTATGTGCCTAGTTAAAAAGAAGTTCATGTTATCTTTTTCTAAATTAAATTAAAACAGAGCAAAACTGCTTTATTAAAGACTTATTCTACTGTTTTATTAAAGACTTATTCTAATCTAATACCTACTAACAAAACAAGGTATGAAACAATCTAATGTCAGGTGACTGATGGGCTGCCAGATGTCACAGGTGTCTCCCAGACATTCTCACCTGCAGAATGTATGGACACCATCCTTCAGGGAATATATCCAAACCTGGGATTTTAAAACAGCAAATCTACTTCATTAAGAGGCATCTTTAATTTTAATTTTTTAGATCCGAAATATCTTTCTTAATCTGCACCTGAACCCCATCCTTCCCCAGGCCTCCATATTGTGACTTTATCTGAAACTATCATTCCACTTGAAATACTAGCCACAGCAGTTTTCCACAAAAAGTAAAAGCATAAGTTGACAATTTAAAAAGAGAACTAGCTCAATCACAACAAATTCTTATGGGGACTGGCTTCAATATACATATTATAATGATAATTACAAATGCATAATTAACAAATTTCTGCAGAGCTAAGTTTGGCCAAGAAAACCCAATTTAGGACACAGAGTGAGAGACTGCCTCCTGTGTGTATGTAGACACGTGGAGGGAGGGTATGTCAGATATTGTGAGCTCAAATATTGAGGAAGAAATCAGAGAAAATAAGGTAAATTTCGATGCCAGGAAAACCTGGGGGTCCTGAATACGGCAGTGCTCTGGGCTTTTGGGCAGTGGAAGTGATAAGTGGACACAGTGCTGTGTTCACAGGATGCAGAGCAGAGTAAAATGATGATATGATGACTTCAACAGAGACAGTAAAGAGGAGGTAAGAACTTCTACCATGTTAGTTTTTTTTTTTTTTTTTTTTTATCTTATCAGCGCCTGTGAAACAGTCTGGGACACAGTGTTTTGGAAATACTGCTTTTCATCTTGCTCACACCCTAGATAATGAATTTTCAAGGAGGCTCCTTTCATTTCTAGTCTCTTCCTGCTTCCTATCTGTACTGAAGTATCTATACAGAGAGTGGTTCCTTCACTCACATAGAGCACCTTCTGAGGACGGTCCCCTGGGCTAGAGCTGTGAGGACACAAAGATGAGGAAGACTTGCCCTCTGCAGAATGCAGAATTTAACCCCTGATCAAGTTCATTAATTGGTGAAAATGAGGCATCAGACAGGTACCAGTCCACTGAAAATGTTGTAAGTGAAATCATGAATTTGTATTTCTGAAGTCACTAGGGAATGACAGAGAAGAAAGTCACTCTTTAGTGCCTCAATGCAAAATAAGGAGAGAAAATATTCATTTTTCTAAGAATATAGAAGGATTAATATTTGAATCTGAGGGAAAGACATCCTCATACATTACATGGTCTTGATAAACATTTAGAAAATGAAATTTAAGTAAAATACTAAAAATATCTGTCATGATTAATTGCCTGTCAAAAATAACAACCCCCTTCCCACTCCTACACCACTTCCTCCCTCAACTCAGGAAAGCAAATTCAATTTCAGTCTGGCCTATGGACAGATGGCTTTCATTTAAAGTATCAGTAATTTGAGTTATCTGACAGCAAATAGTATCCTACTCAAACATTTGTTATCACCTATCAACTGGAAAATCAAAAAGATGACCAAATACTCAAACTAGGCAAAGAAAAAAAAAAGAACGATTCGATTCTCTTAGAAAACAATCAAGTAGCAAACTAAAGACCATAATTTCTTGAACATGGGCTTTCCAACTATTCTGACTTAAAATGATTTTTATATGTAAGCCTTAATATTTTATTTTTGACATGAGTTTTCTATACTATAGAAGACTTTCCTCTCACTTTTTAACCACAGAGCTAATCCTGTTAATCCAGAATGAATTGGTGAACCAAGAATGATAACCAAGAAAGAACCTTTTCTCTGAATAGTGGGCAAAAAGGGAGTATTTTTGGAAGTAGGCAAGTACCTGGAAAATCAGAGAACCCACCCATACAGGGTGTGGTAGCTTAAATCAACACGGCTATGACGGCTACTCTTCAACTGTACAATGTTGACTTCTTGTGCCAAGGCTTGAAAATAAGTAACTGCTAGTCCCTGAGGATAGGAGCCCTCTGCCAGAAGACACATTATGTACTGGAAAAAACAGTTACATATTTTTGGTTCAAAAGCTCTTACTGAACATTCTGAGCAACATGGCAACAAATGCAAAAACTGCACCACTTGCCAAAAATGCCAGTACCTGAAACATTTTTGCTTTTTTTTCCCCCCCTTTCAATACCTATGGCTGTCCCTTCCTACCTAAACCCCTAGAGTAGCTTAGTCCTCAAGCTTCTATGAGCCCCCTATTCCGTGTCACTCTGCTCTCCGACTTTAATCTGCATATTTACCTTATCTCTTTTTGGCTTGTAAACCTTCAACAGCTACTCAGCATACGTAAGAAAAGTTGGAATCTCCTGGCTTGGCATTCAAGGCCCTGTAAAATTTGACCCCGGCCTACCGTTCTGATCATGTCTTTGCTTCCTTTTGCCAGGAATCTCCTTTCCCCATCTGGCACTCTAGTGGTTCCACAAAGCAATCCAACAGCCGTCTTCATCTCTGCTCAGGAAAAGCTCTCTTCACCCTTCCTCACTTGGCACACAGGCAATGTCTTGCCCAGGTGCCTCTGCTCATCCGAACTTTTCCCGAAATTCAAGATCTAGCTCAAGTTACGCCACAATTCTCTCTCCTGCTTTTGAATCCGTAAAGCATTTGACACAGGAACCAGCATTTGCCACAAAAATCTAGAGACACTGAGATCACGTAATCCAAATCCTTCATTTTCCACACAAGATCATTTTTCACCTTTATAGAGTTCCCATCTTATACTTTTTCATATGTCCCGTAATAAGTATAATCTCAGTAAATATTTAATTTATTAGGTGATACTTTAATAAATGTAACTTTTTCAAATGCATCAAAGATCAGCAGATAATCCCTTTGGTAGAAGGTGGTAAGAAGAGAAGCCCTAGGGCATTCTGACAGAGTCCCATAAAAGTCAGAGCCTTTAATTAAAAAATACTGTTTTTAATTACCAGCTAATTTTGGCAGACATGGCTGAGCCTCGTCACATCAGGGAACTTCAGAGAGATGAGATTCTCAGAGTGGGAAAGCTCACGGATGGGGTAAGATGTCTGTTTCACGTGTTCCTGGGTACTTTTTTTTTAAATTGAGAGCACAACAGTCTAATTGCTTGTGTTGAAGGTCATTTGGGTTTCAACTCCATCAAAATGAGACCCACAACAAAAGAGCCACATCAACATGCCATGTGCTTTCCAGAAGCTGGCCTGGTTTTAACTGTTTCATTTATTTATGGAGTATATAGCTTCTGCAAGTACAGGATAATTCAAAGTGCTTCCAATATGCCTTTTACTCAAGTAACATCACATCTGATTATTTTCTATAAATCATACCTAGAGTACATCTATAGATCATATACACACACACCCAAAGACATTTTGTAGCACTTAACACTGTCAAAACAACTGCAGATTTTATGGACAGTACTTGTGAGTACATTGCTATGAGGCACTTAAAATGTATTAAAAATGTTACTTTTCAAAACTATCAATATTACTCCTGTAAATCACTCTAATGTGAATTTAAGTGTCATGTTAATAAATGCTACAAAGGAAGAATCTGTCCTGGAACAAAAACTTAAGAGATACACAGTGTTCTCAGTTGAATTATATTTAATTGAAGTGATTTGAATATATTACTATGAGTGTATTTGACAGATACGAGAAACAAAATGTATAATTCTTACCTTGGGTCTGTTTCTTGTTCACTGCATTATCAGCTTTATGTCGTTTCTAAAATTTAAAAGCAAAAACAAAAACTGTGAAAAAGTGGATGAGATTAACAAAACAAGATAGCACCTATTACAAAAGAGAGATTTTTAAAACTTATATTTCTCAAAGCTTCTGTCCTTTCACACCCATATCAATTATTTTTGTGTGTGTGGCATGCGGGCCTCTCACCACTGTGGTCTCTCCCGTCGCAGAGCACAGGCTCCAGACGGGCCGCTCTGCGGCATGTGGGACCCTCCTGGACCAGGGCACGAACCCGCGTCCCCTGCATCGGCAGGCGGACCCTCAACCACTGTGCCACCAGGGAAGCCCCTACCCATATCAATTTTATAAGTACGCCCAGGGTGTGGTAATGGGAATAATCAGGGTATGCAGGAATTTTAAAATTGAAAGTGCAATCCATAGCATCTTTATATGCTACTCCTGTTCTGGGGGTACAGGGGCGTGGTCCTCAGAGGGATCTTACATTATTATACAGGTACGATTAAAATTTTAATGTACTAGAAAAGATGGAGCTGAAAGGCTGATTTAGACTTTTGTTTAAATAACTTACTTAAAAAAGAAGATCGCCCATGAGAATTACCTATAATAACTACCATTTAAATAATGGTACTGAAATATTTTCAGTTTCTTATGAAATTCATTATCTAATTAGCTGAGTACATCCTCTATAATTTAATGACGCGCCGATGTCTGTCAATGACGGGAACCAAATATGTCTACCGTTTGCACAAAGCTGCTTCTCCCCACTGTTCCCCTACAGCCCCCTCTCCCACTACCACAAGTCACTGAGTCTCATTTTCCCTCCTCCCAAAGCAAAATTAAACGGTAAACAAATGAGTTAGTCTAAGTCTAGGTGGGTGAGTTTGAAAAGCTACAGAAGCCAAGATTTTATAGCAGTAAGAAAGAGAAAGGGAACGTCAGAGGAAAGGTGAGAATTTGAGTGGCCAGGGGAGGCTATCTTCTCTACGGTTCAACTAGAGGTTTTCCACGGCTTCTGTCTAATCTTACAGCATCGAGCATAACACATCAGCCTCTGCTGACGCTGAAGAAACGTGTTGAGTGCAACTGACTCTGAGCTCAAAGATTCTATCATATAAAGCCCAGGGTCAGGTTTAGCTGCGCATACCTGACCACAAGGTGGGTTGGCATGAGTGTAGTAAAATGAGTTCCTAAGTTCCCCGTTTGAGAAGAAACATGGTTTTTAGAATCACAGGCACAAATGAAAACACTTTTCCAGAGAAAAGCCTGGGCTTGTAGATGAGCACTCCAAGACACAGCAGCACTGACGAGCAGTGGCATAATAGCTGGCACTGGGAGCTCAGTTCATCCAAACAATCAGTCACTGAACTGCACAAAATGCAAATAAGGCATTCAGAAAGCCTCTGTGGAAGGCTTGTTGAAAATGATTCCTGCCACGCCCATAGGCAGGAACACACCACAATTCTTTCTCAATAAAACACTCACTAATAAAAATGTAACAATGCAGACTTTTAATAGTCAAATTATTGCTTCCAAAAGTAAGCACACGATTTGCCAGCAAATGTTCTTAAATAAATTTTTAAAGTTCTGTTAAATTTGTAGCATCAGTGGAGAATATTTTATGATGGATAAAACTCTAAAATACTTACTCTTTCTTTGTTGTGAATAAAGATCTTAAGAAAATTAGGAAGTAACCCAAAATAAATTTTGGTCCAAAATAAACTTGGTCCAAGGCAAATTTAGATATCTGAAGGCAGTGCAAATATTTCCAAAACAACGCACATCTATGACAGACAATGGTTGGACTTCCAACTGAAGGAGACAAATAAAAGCTAATTAATGAAACCCTCCACTTAAACTGGAAATTTAATCTTAGTGAAACTTAAGGAGATCCTGAACATTTCTTTCCATCTGCAGAAAATTCTTATATAGGAGTCTCTCCTTCCTCAACCTTCCCACCACAGAATAAATTAGGTTACTTGTCAAGAAACAATTTTCTGAATATACATGAGGATCCAACCCAGATAGGTACATTCTAATCTTATCATTACATTGTATCTGAAAGAGATCCTATTTCTTCTAAAACTAATAGTTCAGAAGAAATTAATATAGCTATTCTCTGAGTTCAAACACTTCTACTGTCCTGTAATCAGAGTTCACTTAATATCACTGAGAGCTAGTGAATTATTTAATATTATCAATAGTTGATTGACAGTGGTCCAATAAGCTCTACTGTATAAATAGTGCCATGAACTTTATGGTTCTTAAGCATGTGGTACTGACCACCCCTTCCTTCTGGAAACCCTTCCCTCCCTAGACATATCTTAAGACTTCATTACCCAGGTGTTCTACCTGCACCATGGCCCCTTCTTTAGCTCTCTGAGATGGATTTCCTCAAGGCTTACTCCCTGCCCTCTCCACTTCTTACTCTCCACTCTCTTAGTTCATTCATAACTGTAATTTCAATGATAACTATTATCTTAATATATACCAGCCAAGACTCTCATCTGAGCTCCAGACTATCATATCCAGTTGCCTCCCTGACAGCTCCCTCTGGCAGTCTCAAAGGCATCTTACACTATGTCCAAAAGGCAATCTCTGACTTTAACCCCCAAGACTAAGTACTTGTCTCAGAATGGAACCATATACCATCCACTTGCACAAACCAGCAACTTGAGAGTCGTAAGTACCTTCTTTCCCTTTCACTCCCACCCAGTGTATTTCTCCATTCAATAAATGTTAACAAAATACTGTGTCAGGCCCTGTTACTACTGCTGATACAGCAATGAACAAGAGACAAAAACTCTTCCTCTCATGGAACTTACATTCTAGTTGTTAGAGATAAAACATTAATAAAATGAGTAGGATATACAGCATTTCAGATGGTGATAAGTCTTGTCAATTTTACTCCTAAATATATATCAAATTCATTTTTCCATATTTCTTTATCTTTACAATACCACTTAGTTTAAGACATCTTTATGTTTTCATACCAACTATTACCAAAATCCTCTCTTCTTTCCTTGCAATCCATTTTCTATATTTTAGTCAAAAAAGATCTTTGAATGATGACCACACAGTTAACATTTATTCAGCACTAATTATATACTAAGCACCACTCTAAGGACTTTAGTGCATCATTTAATTCTCATAATAGCTGGTGTGGTTACCCGAGTAACGTCTGTCCCCTGTACTAGACTGCAAGCTAGATCATAACTACTTTCACTCACTGGCGTATTCCCAGGATTTGGTCTCTGAACACTGTAGACTTTAAATAAGTATTTGTTTTATAATGAATAAAGTTTATCAGTGTTTAACTGAACAAGTGTATAGCAAAGAAGGCATGTTTTTAAAGATGAATATTATCAATTTAACAAACAACCTTGACTCTTACCATAAGAATTAACATTTGACATTATGCAGCTTTTTTTAAAACTAAGAGTTCTCCAATGATTCTATATTTTCAAGTAAGTGTATATGTAATTTGTTACTTACACACAAAAATAGGAAATCATATTATGTTAAGGTGTCCAAAGCATTGAGAGTTAAAATGTAAACTCGGTAGTTGAGTCTTAGGTAATTCTTACTGTTTATTGTAAAAATTTTTTTAAAAAGGTTGTTTAACAGAACATAAAGGAAAGCTTACTAGAATGTAAGCTTTGTTTCATTCACTGATGTAAGAGTGGTAGATTCACCAATATCTAATTCTCCTCTACTGCTATGGACACTGAGATTATAGCTCCCTTTTGTCATGTCACTAGTTCTAATATTGTGCTGTAAGCAGATGTGATATGCACCATTTCTATGTACCTCCATTCTCTCCCTTCCTCTGTTCTGGTGACCACTGACATCCCACACAGCAGAGCCCTGATTCAGCTGTATCCCTGAATGACTACATGAACAATGGTGCCTCCTGCCCTCCCTTCCTCCTGGACAAAAACCTGCAGTGTCTCTGAGTACGAGAAAAATCAACTTATGTTTAAGCCCCTGACATTTGGGACTTGATTACTGCAGCAAAAGTTTAACACATCCTAAAACATACCCTAATGAATGCTGGGTACCTAAGTACTGCTTCACATATCTTTGTTGAATGAATGAAAAGTTATATGTACTAATTATAATTACTGATAAAGATACTCTCTGTCCAACTATCTAAACGATTATCTGATTGTTTTTCCTTTTCTAGGGAGTAACATTTCAAACTTTCTATCACCTTACACATTGACATAAACTTCTTATTAAACCATTCTTACAGAACATTTTTAGTCAACTTCTTAACAGTGTTTTTCTTTATTGGAAAACTACTTCACATGATATCTTATTACCCACAATACTATTATTACATCCTTCAGGAACTGCCTGATTAGCTGCTTTCCAATAGTATCCAGTTATTACATATGCCAATAAGAGTTCTGTTAAAAACAAGCAAACTTCTTGGATACTATTTTATTTACCATGTGTAATGGTAAATGGTAGAGAGAGATACTAGAAACCATAGCTAGAGAGTTTATAGTTTTGCTAGGGAAAAGGGAAAAAAAAAGAAAGGCAGTTTAGAGCAGTGATTATAAGGCAGGGGCTCTGGAACCAAACAGCCTTATTTGAATTCTGACAGTCCCAGTTATTAGCTCTGTGACCTTGGGCAAGTTAACTTACCCCTCTATGCCTCCTCTCCCTCATCTTTAAAATGGGGATAATATCAATAATCTTTAAAGTTGTTATAAGATTTAATAAATTAAAAGGACATAGAGCAAGTACATGGAACCCAGAAGCTCTATAAATGTTATTAATATTATCATTGGTGACTCGCTACAATAATACAGAGGAAGAACACTGGATGGGATGGAATTCTGATTCCACTGATTTCTTGCACAAGTTACACAACCTCTCTAAGCCTCAGCTTTCTTACCTTTAAAATGAGGCTAAAAATCTAACTTGCAAAGTCACTGAATGAATTAAATTTTTAAAAATTTGCAAAAATGACAGCACAATGTCTAGCAAATAAGAGATGTTCAATGAAAATTAGGTTAAACAAAGAAAGAAAGGGGAATATACATAAGGCAAAGAAAGAGACAAAACTGTAGTAAAGACCAGTCCTTAAGGACTGCCAAGTGCAAGTACAATTTAAAGGATGGTAACTCTGTGTGGAGTGATACAGGTGAGAAGAGAGTCCCTTAAATTTTCAGCTAGCGGTCCCCGGCAAGTATGCCATTTCCAGCTAGAGGACTATGATGTTTTACACACACACACCCAACACACACACACACACACACACACACACACACACACACACACACACACACACACACACACACACACACACACACACACACACACACACACACCCTCTGTTTGTACCCCTAGACACCTGGATGTTTTTGAGGCTGATGATCTAAATGGTCAGTTGACCCATTTCTAATATGCCTAGTGATGTTACAGCTCATGTGTTCTTCATGAGATCCCAATTTGATTCTTTACAAAAATAATATCAATGTTTGTACAATTTTAATTGGAGCTTTCTAAAGAATGTCTCAGCCTTTCCTCGTCTTACCATCTGACTTGCCTAAGGCTTGACAGATGATCATTTCAGACAGGCAATGTATTTAAAGGGCACAGAAAAAAAAATATTAGCTTCCTCAACTAAAGTTGTGGTTTCTCAACCACTGCGCCACCAGGGAAGCCCGGGAGCATATTTTATGTTTAAATTTTTATTGAAGTATAGTTAGTTTACAATGTGTTAGTCTCAACTGTACAGCAAAGTGATTCAGTTATACATATATATCTATTTTTTTTTTATTTAACATCTTTATTGGAGTATAATTGCTTTACAGTGGCGTGTTCTAACACATATATATGGAATCTAAGGGAAAAAAAAAGGTCATGAAGAACCTAGGGGTAAGACGGGAATAAAGACACAGACCTACTAGAGAAGGGACTTGAGGATACGGGGGGGGAAGGGTAAGCTGTGACAAAGTGAGAGAGTGGCATGGACATATATACACTACCAAACGTAGAATAGATAGCTAGTGGGAAGCAGCCACATAGCACAGGGAAATCAGCTAGGTGGTTTGTGACCACCTAGAGGGGTGGGATAGGGAGGGTGGGAGGGAAGAGATATGTGAACATATGTATATGTATAACTGATTCACTTTGTTATAAAGCAGAAACTAACACGCCATTGGGAGCATATTTTAAATACTTTTAAGTTGAATGGGGATTTTAAACAGTCTGTGTCCAGAATTAAACAACTTAGGAAGAAACTAATTTTTTAAAATATGTATATAAAAATAACAGAGTTACATTTATTTATGAAAAAACAAATACTTACAATATCTTCTATTATCTCTTTGACAGCTGCCACAGCTAAAATAAATAAGAGAGGAACCAGTGTTGTGTAGCGACCTGTTGGTGATACATCAGGTATTTGCTATCGGAAGAGAAAAAAAGGATGAGAAATTCAGTAAGAACTAGAAGGTTTATAATAGATTTAAAAACAACAAAGGCTTGGAGCTTCTTAAAATATGCTTCATTGATTTTACCATCTTGGTAGACTAAACACTACATGAGGTAATTTGCTTGTACCTAGTATGTAGCTGGGAGAGAGGGTTAATTAGCTTCACAGCAAGCAGTTGTGTGTAGGACTAACACCTACAAAGGGGGATTGGTTAACTAAATTACAGCATGTCCATACACTAAAATTTCACACAACCATTAAGGACGTTATTTTAGAAACACAATGAATCACACGGGAAAATATCCACACATTATTATATGGATAAAGCAGATGATAAGACATATATACTCTAAGATCCCCTTTTTGTAAAGTAAGTCAATTAACAATGCTTGGGATGAAAAAAAAAAAAAGACCAGAAGGATAAACACCCAAATTTTAAGACAGTAATTTCCTCTTGGTGGTGGTGGAATAGTAAGAGTTATAAAATTTTTTCTTTGTTGTGTTTTCTTATTCTTTTTGCATGAACATAGACTACTTTTTAATAAAATGAAACTTTTTTCCTAATTACATATAACCCAAATACAAAATGAAAGAATTTTTAAATGGTAACTTACATTCTAAGGTTCAGAATTGACAAGGTTACTGTTACTAAAATCACTTACTAGTTTAAGAAAAAGTCCCATCCCCCTTTACCACCCAAAATGAATAGTCCCCGCCACATTAAATTTACAGAATGTTTAAAAGAAGTTGATAAAAATGAATCAAAAAAAAATGAATCAAAAGGCTTGATAAGGTAGCAGCAGTATTCTAACTCGGCTTGCAGCAGGAGCTGGAAATGCCCACCAAACCAGCTTATCTCTGTGCTTAGATAAGCTTCAGAAGATTGGTCATGGGCTTAAGAAAAACATTTATTAATATCTGAACACATGATTTTGAGCTAAGGTTTTACAACATGACTTTACCTGAAGCAGTGCAATAAAGAGAAAAAATGAATTAGCGGCTCTTCTGAACTGAGAGTAGAGAAATCTTGGAAGGAATGTGATTACGTTATATTTTGCAGTGCTAGAAAACAAAAATGAAAAGCAGCATAAAAGTCAATTACTCCACAATTAGCACCCATGTTTACAAAATTCTATTATCACCATATAAAAAATTAAATGAACAAATGTCCTCTGTTTTAAATTGGGTGAATACTGCAAATGGTCATTAACCTCAAAGAAAAGGAGTGAAAGGAACTGTCTAAATAGTAAGAGTTTAATTTTCTGCACAATATCTTTTGTTATCTTTGGCCGATCATCCTGTTATCATTACTAGCAACGGCTTACAAAGAAGAGCACCTTTAGTTAAGATAGTGTATAATATGTTAATAGAAAATAAAATCTTGCAAAAAGAAAAATCAGCAATTTGAGCAAGACCAGAAACATCAAATAGAGGGACTTCCCTGGATAACGTCAGAGAAATGGGGAGTTTTGGGGGGTTCTGTCTGAATTTTCTTCATGGCTCCTCTAGAAACTTGGCTAGGACTCCACACCAAACATCAGATATGTCCACAATCAGGAAGATATCACCATTTAGGTCTCAGAAATATCCAACCTTCCTCTTGTTAATTAAATAGAAAGGAGATTAAAGGGACACATGCCACACTCCTTAAGCTCAGAAAAGTTACTGTATAATTTGAAGGTGTAAATATTAATTTTAAACGGTCATTTCACAAATCTAGGAGTTTTGTCACCAGAAAACTACTGGGCTGACGTGTGGCGGGAAGGGGGCTGGTGTTCACTTGGTTCCGGAGGCCACTTAGTGAATAGTGCTTATAACAGCAATAGTTTTACATTATTGTTGGAATGAAAATAGAACAGTGAAGTAATTCTCACACCTTCCATTCCTCGACACCATATGAAATTTTGCAAGTATCGAAAGCCAATATTTAAAGACTATTTAACAAAAAGGAGTTCTAAGTGAAGAACTGCAAAGACTTCTTTTAAAAGGTGAAAACTTGTTAATCAAAAACAACGGTTCATGCATCTATTAACAGGTTTAAGACAAAGGCACATACCCATGAACAGTTTTCATTATTCAGATACTGAAACTAGAACTGGTAGCATACATATGGCTGCTTAGCCCTTCTCCTTCCTGCTTCTAGATTCTTTTGTTTGTTTTTTTGCGGTTCGCGGGCCTCTCACTGTTGTGGCCTCTCCCGTTGCGGAGCACAGGCTCTGGACGCGCAGGCTCAGCGGCCATGGCTCACGGGCCCAGCCGCTCCGTGGTATGTGGGATCTTCCCGGACCGGGGCACAAACCCATGTCCCCTGCATCGGCAGGCAGACCCTCAACCAGTGCGCCACCAGGGAAGCCCTCTAGATTCTTATTAACATCTCCTTCTTGGCTAGAAGATGGAGAAACGGCTGATACACACTGCCTCCAGTAAGCTCTTAAATATTAAACTGATTTCACTGAAAACTCCTTGCAAGCATTTTCATTTTGGTCCAGCAGGGGAGATGTCCTCCCAAGTTCTGCTGTAATAGCTAGTCCCAAGCATTCTTTGGTTTCTTACCTGACATGGTTATTGCAGAATTTTGTCAGCTGGGGCTGGTTGATGAATATAGTCCTTACTTCCTCCTGGTCAGCCAGTGAAGTCTTCTCCGAAACATCATCAGTCTTCTCATAACCTTAAAGAGAGAGAGTCTTATTTGATAAGAAATGTTTCATTTTATTATCCAGACCAAAAACACATTTCATAACTATCCTAGAGCCTAAAATCTGTTAAAAGCTATCTACTTCCCTGTTATTGGTGTTGCTTCTATTCTAATAAAAGGAAAAATCCCCACATTTAACGTTTCTACTAAATTTGAAAGGCAGCACTTAACAGTCATGTGAAAGCTGACCCATTTCAAAAAGAGTAACATCAATTTTTAATTTGTACCCATCTTTTCCCCAGAAATGTTCAACTTATTTCCTTTCATTACACAAAGATATGTCCAAAAGTAACACAAAATTGTAAAATGGTTTACACTTTTAGATAAGACTAACAAGACAGAGGTAATTACAATACATTCTGAAATTTTAAGCATACACATTTAATGCTTTTCTGGTTTTGCTCTTTCTTTGTGAATAAACACAGAGAAAAAGATCAACATTAAGGTTTAAATAGGCAACCACCACAATGATCTAACTCACTATGATCATCTTAATCTTTCCAGTAATTAGAATTTATGTTTACGAATGATCTTAAGTTTCTTAAGATCAAGTCACCTCACCATCACTGAAACAACGTAAACAGATACGGGCAATTTCTGCTGGGTAACACCTTGCTGCAATGTTGACAACACTTTAAAAAATACATGCAGCTTCTAGAAGAACAGAAAAAATTTTAAACTGCTTATTTTACTTTCCAGTGAGAATTAAATGAGACTGAATTAAATCAGTCCCTTACCCCTTTCCTCGAGTCACCAACAGTACTTTATCTCAAATACCCACTTTTCTTCTCTTTTCTGCCTAGTCAGTGCCAACTCCTCCCAAAAGACCTGCCGACAGCGGTCTCTTCTGAAGTATTCTCTGGTGCTAAAGTCAGTGCATCTTCATTATGTTCCCACAGGCCTCTGTACCTCCCCTGTCCCTTGAGTCTGTCCCCTACCAGAATGGAATTCCCTGGGGCCATAGCTGGGGTGCTACTTATCTTCCAATACCAGTACTAACAAACAGCAGGTACTCAATAAATGTTTGCCAAATAAATAAAAACTAAATGACAAAGGACTTGTTACGTGCCCATTTCTTTGAGAGCAAGCAAATGATTCTCCACCCACTGATAAAGAAACTGATGACAGCCATGTGCTGGTAACAAACTGTACAATAAAAGCTTGCCTGTGGGGTTCCGTTACCCTATGAAACCAGAAAATCATAGGAGCTTCCTACAAAGGGGCAGAACATGAGCATAGGGACCCGGCAGGTGAGAAACAGTGTAACTGTGTGCAGGGCAGTGCACACAGGACAACACTGTTGAAGAATACACAAAAGGCAAGGTAAAGACAGGTGAGATACAGTGCTGAAAAAGCACACAGGCCAGGTTTAAAAGGACCTCTCACGCTTGTGAAGAAGTCTGGATCACATCCTCTCGTTGGTAGTGAGCCAACGAAAGCTTGCCAAGGAGAGAGGCACAGGGTGAGAGCCACACTTTATACTCATCACGTTGGAGGTCACAGGGATCCAAACTAGGTACTGTCACACTCATTTTGCAGTCTTAGACACATCAGCAGCTTTGCCCATGGTCACATGGTTAATAATTATCTGTCACTACACCATGTTTTAGACGCAACACAAACTTTCCTCCCTACTGTATACAATCAAAATTCCATATAGGGATTGCTAAAGACTGAATGTTTATGTCTCCTCCAAAATCCATGTGTTGAAATCCTAACCCTGGATGTGATGGTATTAGGAGGAGAAATTTTTTCGAGGTGATTAGGTCATGATGGTGGAATCCTCGTAAGAGGGATTAGTGCCCCTTTTAAAAGAGGTCCCAGAGAGATCCCTCCCCCCGCCCCCACCATGTGAGGACACAGCAAGAAGACGGTCCTCTATGAACCAAAAGGCAGGCCCTCACCAGACACCTAATCTGCCAGGGCCTTGATCTTGGACTTCCCAGGCTCCAGAACTGTGAGAAGTAAATTTGTTATTCATAAACCGGCCAGTCTATAGTATTTTATTAAAGCAGCCTGAACAGACTAAGTCATGGATTATCAGAGGCACAGCAATATTAAAATTCTTAGAAATCTTTTATTAGATTTTCCTTGATGACAGCACAAAGACCGTAGTGTACTGTTTACAGTACCTTAACTGGACAAAGTGCCTCAAGAAAACCAGCTCTCCACTCGGCTTTGAACTGATATCCTCAAGTTGTACTTACTTTACGTAACGTTCTCAGTTGAGGTGTTAGGTATCACTCCTTACCTGACACATCCATTTATACTGGGGTTTCAAATGCTGCCAGGTAAACTTGGACATCACCTCTCCCCATCACGTATGAATCTGTATTCAAAAATTTCTTGGGGCAAAGGACCCTCCTAGGAAAAGGGGATTGGAATCGCCTCTTTCCTTAAATTTTGGTCTCATACTTCTGGGTTACAGGTGAACACATCCCCTATAACCGATCAATATGCACCAGACAACTCTGTTTTTATGTTTTTTTTCTTTTAAAAATGTTCTCTGCAGGAGATTGGTTCAAGGTGGCGGAGTAGAAGGACGTGCTCTCGCTCCCCCTTGCAAGAGCACCAGAATCACAACTAACTGCTGAACAATGATTGACAAGAAGATGCTGGAACTCACCAAAAAAGATACCCCACATGCAAAGACAAAGGAGAAGCCACAGTGAGATGGGAGGAGGGGCGCAATCACAATAAAATCAAATCGCATAACTGCTGGGTGGGTGACTCACAAACTGGAGAACACTTAATACCACACAAGTCCACCCACTGGAGTGAAGGTTCTGAGCCCCACGTCAGGCTTCCCAACCTGGGGTTCCGGCAATGGGAAGAGGAATTCCTAGAGAATCAGACTTTGAAGGCTAGCGGGATTTGATTACAAGACTTCGACAGGACTGGGGGAAACAGAGACTCCACTCTGGGAGGGCACATACAAAGTAGTGTGTGCACGGGGACCCAGGGTAAGGAGCAGTGACCCCACAGGAGACTGATCCAGACCTACCTGCTAGTGTTGGAGGGTCTCCTGCAGAGGTGGGGGGTGGCTGTGTCTCACCTTGGGACAAGAACACTGGCAGAAGTTCTGGGAAGTACTCCTTGGCGTGAGCCCTCCCAGAGTCCGCCATGAGCCCCACCAAAGGGCCCAGGTAGGCTACAGTGTTGGGTCACCTCAGGCCAAATAACCAACAGGGAGGGAACCCAGCCCCACCCATCAGCAGACAAGCAGATTAAAGTTCTACTGAACTCTGCCGACCAGAGCAACAGCCAGCTCTACCCACCACCAGTCCCTCCCATCAGGAAACTTGCACGAGCCTCTTAGATAGCCTCATCCACCAGAGGGCAGACAGCAGAAGCAAGGAGAACTACAATCCTGCAGCCTGTGGAGCAAAAACCACATTCACAGAAAGATAGACAAGATGAAAAGACAGAGGGCTATGTACCAGATGAAGGAACAAGATAAAACCCCAGAAAAACAACTAAATGAAGTGGAGATAGGCAACCTTCCAGAAAAGGAAATCAGAATAACAATAGTAAGGATTATCCAGGACCTCAGAAAAAGCATGGAGGCAAAGATGGAGAAGATGCAAGAAAAGTTTATAAAGACCTAGAAAAATTAAAGAACAAACAAACAGAGATGAACAATACAATAGCTGAAATGAAAAATACACTACAAGGAATCAATAGCAGAATAACTGAGGCATAAGTGACCTGGAAAACAGAATGGTGGAGTTCACTGTTGTGGAACAGAATAAAGAAAAAGAATGAAAAGAAATGAAGACAGACTAAGAGACCTCTGGGACAACATTAAACGCAACAACATTCGCATTATAGGGGTCCCAGAAGGAGAAGAGAGAGAGAAAGGACCAGAGAAAATATTTCAAGAGATTATAGTCGAAAACTTCCCTAACATGGAAAAGGAAATAGCTACCCAAGTCCAGGAAGCGCAGAGAGTCCCATATAGGATAAACCCGAGGAGAAACATGCTGAGACACATAGTAATCAAATTGGCAAAAAATAAAGACAAAGAAAAATTATTGAAAGCAACAAGGGAAAAAAGACAAATAACATACAAAGGAACTCCCATAAGGTTAACAGCTGATTTCTCAGCAGAAATTCTACAAGCCAGAAAGGAGTGGCATGACATATTTAAAGTGATGAAAGGGAAGAACCTACAACCGAGATTACTCTACCCGGCAAGGATCTCATTCAGATTCGAAGGAGAAATGAAAAGGTTTACAGACAAGCAAAAGCTAAGAGAATTCAGCACCACCAAACCAGCTCTACAACAAATGCTAAAGGAACTTCTCTAAGTGGGACACACAAGAGAAGTAAAGGACCTACAAAAACAAACCTAAAACAATCAAGAAAATAGTAATAGGAACATACATATCGATAATTACCTTAGACGTGAATGGACTAAATGCTCCAACCAAAAGACACAGGCTCGCTGAATGGATAAAAACAAGACCCATATATATGCTGTCTACAAGAGACCCACTTCAGACCTAGGGACACATACAGACTGAAAGTGAGGGTATGGAAAAAGATATTCCATGCAAATGGAAATCAAAAGAAAGCTGGAGTAGCAATACTCATATCAGATAAAATAGACTTTAAAATAAAGAATGTTACAAGAGACAAGGAAGGACACTACATAATGATCAAGGGATCAATCCAAGAAGAAGATATAACAATTATAAATATATGTGCACCCAACATAGGAGCACCTCAATACAAAAGGCAACTGCTAACAGCTATAAAAGAGGAAACTGACAGGAACACAATAATAGTGGGGGACTTTAACACCTCACTTACACCAATGGACAGATCATCCAAAACGAAAATACATAAGGAAACAGAAGCTTTAAACGAAACAATAGACCAGATAGATTTAATTGATATTTATAGGACATTCCATCCAAAAACAGCAGATTACACTTTCTTCTCAAGTGTGCATGGAACATTCTCCAGGATTGATCACACCTTGGGTCACAAATCAAGCCTCAGCAAATTTAAATCATATCAAGCATCTTTTCTGACCACAACGCTATGAGATTAGAAAACAGTTACAGGGAAAAAAATGTAAAAACACAAACACATGGAGGCTAAAGAATACATTACTAAATAACCAAGAGATCACTGAAGAAATCAAAGAGGAAATCAAAAAATACCTAGAGACAAATGATAATGAAAACATGATGATGCAAAACCTAAGGGATGCAGCAAAAGCAGTTCTAAGGGGGAAGTTCATAGCAATACAATCCTACCTCAAGAAACAACATCTCAAATAAACAACCTAATCTTACACCTAAAAGAACTAGAGAAAGAAGAGCAAACAAAACCCAAAGTTAGTAGAAGAAAAGAAATCATAAGGATCAGAGCAGAAATAAGTGAAACAGAAACAAAGAAAACAATAGCAAAGATCAATAAAACTAAAAGATGGTTCTTTGAGAAGATAAACAAAATTGATAAACCATTAATGAGACTCATCAGGAAAAAGAGAGGACTCAAATCATTAAAATTAGAAATGAAAAAGGGGAAGTTACAACAGACACCGCAGCAATACAAAGCATCCTAAGAAACTACTACAAGCAACTCTATGGCAATAAAATGGACAACCAGGAAAAAATGGACGAATTCTTAGAAAGGTATAACCTTCCAAGACTGAACCAGGAAGAAACAGAAAATATGAACAGACCAATCACAAGTAATGACATTGAAATTGGGATTAAAAATCTTCCAACAAACAAAAGTCCAGCACCAGATGGCTTCACAGGTGAATTCTATCAAACATTTAGAGAAGAGCAAAAACCCATCCTTCTCAAATTCTTCCAAAAATTGCAGAGGAAGGAACACTCCCAAACTCATTCTATGAGGCCACCATCACCCTGATACCAAAACCAGACAAAGATACGACAAAAAAAAGAAAATTACAGACCAATATCACTCATGAATATAGATGCAAAAATCCTCAACAAAATACTACTAAACAGAATCCAACAACACATTAAAAGGATCATACACCATGATCGAGTGGGATTTATCCCAGGAATGCAAGGATTCTTCAATATATGCAAATCAATCAATGTGATTCACCATATTAAAAAACTGAAGAAGAAAAACCATATGATCATCTCAATAGATGCAGAAAAAGCTTTTGACAAAATTCAACACCCATTTATGATAAAAACTCTCCAGAAAGTGGGCATAGAGGGAACCTACCTCAAAATAATAAAGGCCATATATGACAAACCCACAGCAAACATCATTCTCAATGGTGAAAAACTGAAAGCATTTCCTCTAAGATTAGAAACAAGACAAGGATGTCCATTCTCACCACTATTATTCAACACAGTTTTGGAATCCCAGTCATGGCAATCAGAGAACAAAACGAAATAAAAGGAATACAAATTGGAAAAGAAGAAGTAAAACTGTCACTGTTAGCAGATGATGTGATACTACACCTACAGAATCCTAAAGATGCCACCAGAAAACTACTAGAGCTAATCAATGAATTTGGTAAAGTTGCAGTATACAAAATTAACGCAGAGAAATCTCTTTCATTCCTATATACTAATGATGAAAAATCTGAAAGTGAAATTAAGGAAACACTCCCATTTACCATTGCAACAAAAAGAATAAAATACCTAGGAATAAACCTACCTAGCGAGACAAAAGACCTGTATGCCAAAAACTATACGACACTGATGAAAGAAATTAAAGATGATACAAATAGATGGAGAGATGTACCATGTTCTTGGACTGGAAGATTCAAGATTGTGAAAATGACTATACTACCCAAGGCAATCTACAGATTCAATGCAATCCCTAACAAATTACCAATGGTATTTTTTACAGATCTACAACAAAAAATCTTGACATTTGTATGGAGGTACAAAAGACCCCAAAGATCCAAAGCAGTCTTGAGGGAAAAAAACAGAGCTGGAGCAATCAGACTCCCTGACTTCAGACTATACTACAGAGCTACAGTAATCGAGACAATATGGTACTGGCACAAAAACAGAGATATAGATCAATGGAACAGGATAGAAAACCCAGAAATAAACTCACGCACCTAGGGTCAACTAATCTATGACAAAGGAGGCAAGGACATACAATGGAGAAAAGACAGTCTATTCAGTAAGTGGTGCTGGGAGAACTGGACAGCTACATGTAGAAGAATGAAATTAGAACATTCCTTAACACCATACACAAAAATAAACTCAAAATGGATTAGAGACCTAAATATAAGACTGGACACTATAAAGCTCTTAGAGGAAAACATAGGAAGAACACTGTTTGACATAAATCACAGCAAGATATTTTTTGACCCACCTCCTAGAGTAATGGAAATGAAAACAAAAATAAGCAAATGGGACCTAATGAAACTTAAAAGCTTTTAGAAAGCAAAGAAAACTACAACAAGAGGAACAGACAACCCTCAGGATTGGAGAAAATATTTGCAAACGAATCAACGGACAAAGGATTAATCTCCAAAATATATAAACCGCTCATGCAGCTCAATATTAAAACAACAAACAACCCAATTCAAAAATGGGCAGAAGACCTAAATAGACATTTCTCCAAAGAAGACATACAGATGGCCAAGAAGCACATGAAATCTGCTCAACATCACTAATTATTAGAGAAATGCAAATCAAAACTATCACCTCACACCAGTTAGAATGGACATCATCAGAAAATCTACAAATAACAAATGCTGGAGAGGGTGTGGAGAAAAGGGAACCCTCTTGCACTGTTGGTGGGAATGTAAATTGATACAGCCACTATGAAGATCAGTATGGAGGTTCCTTAAAAAACTAACAATAGAATTACCATATGACCCAGCAATCCCACTACCGGGCATATACCCAGAGAAAACCAGAATTCAAAAAGACACATGCACCCCAATGTTCATTGCAGCACTATTTACAATAGCCAGGTCATGGAAGCAACCCAAATGCCCATCGACAGACGAATGGAATAAGAAGATGTGGTACATATATACAATGGAATATTACTCAGCCATAAAAAGGAACGAAATTGGGTCATTTGTAGAGACGTGGATGTATCTAGAGACTGTCATACAGAGTGAAGTAAGTCAGAAAGAGAAAAACAAATATTGTATATTAACGCATATATGTGGAACCTAGAAAAATGGTACGGCTGAACTGGTTTGCAGTGCAGAAATTGAGACACAGATGTAGAGAACAAATGTATGGACACCAAGGGGGGAAAGTGGCAGGGGGAGGGGTGGTGGTGTGATGAACTGGGAGATTGGGATTGACATATATACACCAATATGTATAAAATGGATAACTAATAAGAACCTGCTGTATAAAAAAATAAAATAAAATTCAAAAATAAATAAATAAAATCCCCCCCCCAAAAAAAAATGTTCTCTGCAAACTGCCCCCTTCGACAGTTATGATGACCAGATGAAGACCTCTGTGTTCACACCTGGGCAATGCCTTCAGTGAGAGATTGATGTACAGTGGTGGCGAAGGTAACCGAAGGAAGGATCCCCCCGACCGACTCTGCCCCAAAGCGGGTAAAACTTAGATGGTACCCTTGTTATTCCTTCCCATACGTGGTCTGCCTTTTGTTTTAAGGAGGGAGGCTGTGTCCCTCGGGATTTGTTTAGTAATTTAGAGGCCTTGGTTACGTAAGTCATTAAAATTCACTAGTAGCTTTTAATCCACTTGTCCTGCCTTCTAAGGTCTACTGAGAACCAAGCCAGCTCATGTGTCATCCCCTCACGGAACGCAGTGGAGGAGAGTGAGGCCATGTATCCATTAACAGTTCTCATGGAGTATTCCCTGAAGGTCAGGTGAGCCTTCTTTGTCCTGAAGTCATGCAAAAGGTGAAGAGTGCCAACAGAAAGAAACAGACCTTAATCAGGCTCTGGAACCATCTCTCGCAGCTTTTCTTAGCACAAGAGTTGCACAAAGAAGGCACAGGATACTCCCACATTTAATGGAAATGGACTTCAAGGGGTCTGGGTGACTGCTTCTGGGATCCCCTCAGGCACCCATCCTCCCTGGGTTAGTACTGAGATGGTCCAGAGTGAACTCTGATGCCCATCTTGGAACACGTTCAAACCCCTTATCAAGTATAGTCAAACGGACAGCATCTGGCAAACAGCAAAGCCAAGAATAAAACGTGACTTTAAGTAGTTACTTACTCTCATTAGGCTTCAGTTTCCCAGTCTACAAAATTTTATAGAAATTTTATATGGAATAGTTGCTATTAAATGGAAGAATTTATGCAAAGTACTTAACAAAATGACTAATATTTGTTAGGTACATAACAATCTATTATACCTAAATAGTTAATAGAAGTAAATAATGATAAATTGGTATGTGGAAGCTTACAGAAATGGGAGGCTGGCACGCTGCCTCCAAAGTAATGTCCAGAGTGGTCATTCCCTACCTTGTAATTGTTAATTCATCTGCTTCCCCTGTTACCCTGAGAGTTATCTGAATAGTACACCTCTGGCTCACAGTAAGCACTCAGTGTCTAATGAATTAACAAATGAGCAAAAATATATTTAACAATATATCAAGAACAGATCCTTCTCTTAGAAGTAGACACAGGTTATCCAAGCCTGTAAGACTGATGCATAAATCCAAAATGACAGTTAGTAAGTTTATTACTAGAGAAATAATTGCCACAGGAACTAGAGTAACTGAGGTCCCATAATTAATTGAATTCTCCCCTGGTGGCCTATGTAGAAAGTCCAGAGACCAAGTGATGGTGTCTGGTGAGCACTGAGGTAACCCACTGGTCGTTAGATGATATGAGTCTAACGGCATCGGGCCAGCACAGCCTGATGCACCCAATTCCACAACAGGGGTTGAGGCACTGTCAGACCAAAAAATCCAAAGTCTGTTGGAATACCCTGGCAATGGGGCCATGATACCAGATCTGTCCACCAACACTTCTCTTCCCCTCCACAGAGCTGAGAAGAGTGCTGCCAATGTTGACCTCCCGGACTCACCCTTTTCCAGAACATTTCCATCTTGAAATTCAAACTGACATTTTATCTGCCAGTGGGATTACAATCAAAACCTGCAGGCCTAGGAACAAATTTGCCCCTCATGCAGGTGGCTCTGGTCCTATCATGTGTTGACCTTACACAGAAGTAAAAAGGTAAACTCATTTTCCCCCTTTCCAAGTTCTTGGGGGCATATCAACATTGCCGCCAAGTACAGACACACAAGCTCATGATGATCATGCTACCAGGTACACAGTCCTTCCCCACGTTTTGGATTCTCCAGGAGAATCACTCAGGCATTCACCCCAGTGTCCTCAGTGCTCAGTCAGGTATTTGACATCCACTAAAGAATCATTACTCTTCTGACACTAACAGTTCTACAGAGGAAACCTCTGCAGCCACCTTCACACAGCCATTCCTTTAAGGATTAGAAATGAGCAAGGGCTCAACAGTGCCTTCTGAAATACCTTAGCTTCTTTTGATGTTATACTCTCCAAGTTCTATAATGTCTTTTTTTAAAATAAATTTATTTATTTATTTTTGGCTGCGTTGGGTCTTTGTTGCTGTGCACGGGCTTTCTCTAGTTGTGGTGAGCGGGGGGCTACTCTTTGTTGCGGTACGCGGGCTTCTCATTGCGGTGGCTTCTCGTTGCGGAGCATGGGCTTCAGTAGTTGTGGCATGTGAACTTCAGTAGTTGTGGCTTATAGGCTCTAGAGCGCAGGCCGGTAGTTGTGGCGCATGTTGCTCCGCGGCATGTGGGATCTTCCTGGACCAGGAATTGAACCTATGTCCCCTGCATTGGCAGGCAGACTCTCAACCACTGCACCACCAGGGAAGTCCCTATAAGGTCTTTTTTTTTTTTTTTTTAGTTTTACCTGTTTCCTTTTACCATTTAAAAAATTTTTTATTTTATATTGGAGCATAGTTGATGAAGAATGTTGTGTTAGTTTCAGCTGTACAGCAAAATGATTCAGTTATACATATACATGTATCTATTCTTTTTCAAATTCTTTTCCCATTTAAGACCAGCCAGAATCAAACCAGTCTCCCAAAATAAACTACTCTGGACTAGTTTTTATTGAAATAAATAAGGAAAAGGCCAAATAGTATAGACAATGATTCTGTAATTCAGAATTCCAGGTATACTGAAAATTCTGTATTTTGTGTTTGTAATATCCCACTTGATTATTATTTCCCCCAGCAGAAAAGCAGTTGTTTTCTGAATTGTGGTTTGTTTTAATTAATGATGAAATTACTTAGTATTTCCTAAGCACACACCAACCTGGGGATTTTACCAGACCAAATTCTGCATTCTTGGTTATAAAATGACCAAATGCTACTTCTAGACTTCTGAAGCATCAGTGATTTCAGTATAGGGAAATAAAGAGTCACACGTCGCTTTTAGCTACTGAATGTGCTACAAGATATTACTTTGTATTACTAAATAAGGATATAGAAGCACCATCCTCCTGCTGTCCATTTCAACTTCCAACAATAATTTTCACTATCAAGAAAGCATAAGATGCTGATGGGACAGCACCTCGATCATGGCCCTGAAGTGAACACTTGGTTCATCCTCCCCTAACAGCATCTGATTATTAAACCCACTTAGTGGTTGTGAGGCGACCTCTGGTTCTTCCACTAATTACTTATGTGATCCTGTGCACATAATCCCTGGGAGTTATTCCCTTCCCTTGTAAAATGGGAAAGGTAGGCGAATACGTAATCTGAAATTCTCTTTCAGCTTTAAAATCCTGTGAAATTAGTATCCACTGGGCACCTGGATGAAAACAGTCAATACCTTATTTGTTCAGAAGAACAGGGAAATTAAAAAAGAAATTTCCTTACTTGAGCCAGATGTTTCAGAGTAACAGCTGCTTTACCTAATCAGCAGCCAGACACAGGCACAAAGTCAAACGGTGCTTTGTGCTCATGGCTGAATCTCCATATGTGAAAAGATAAGTAGTGACTATAATCTGTTGCCAGCAACCACCTGGCACCCACCCACTGACCAGTGTCCACTGGGTTACCGAGTATGTTGACACCTAGTTTTCCTTTCTTCCTCTGTCCAGATTCAGTCACGTGCTCAAATGCACACAGTATAATGCAGTAGAGAAGAAAAATGCTCAATAGCTAAGGCGAAAGGCTTTGTGCCCTCTCCTACAATTATAGCAGAAGCATCATCTCAGAAATTTTCCATTTCTTGTCATAATTTATCACGACCCAATCAGTAAGACCTGTTGTTCATTAGCTCATTCATTTGTTCATTCATTCATTCAACATATTTAAGTGCCTACTATGTGCCAGGCTTTTTTTTTTTTTAAAGCTGCAGAAACAGCTTAAAATAAGATAAGGTTCCCTTCTCTCGGGAACTTATTTTCCAGAAGAAAGCAAGATAATTACAGATCATGGTGAGTATGATGACGTAAAACAGGTGATTGATAAAATGATTGGCAGAATTCTCTGTGCCTCAGTTTCAGCATCTATATAATGGAGTCGATAATAATACCTACCTCAAAGGGGGCTTGTGAAGGACCTGGTAGTTAATCCATGTAGAGAGCAATGGCTGGCATTCAGTAAGAGCTCAGTAAATGTCAGCTGTTCTCACTGTTGTTGCTGTTATCATTACTGCTATTGCAGCTTTCTATTGAGTGGTAAGAGAGGTACTGAGAAGCTGAGCTGAGCCCTCAATGAGAAAAGATAAAGGACAGTGTAAACACAACCGGGGAACAGCAGGAGCAAAGCCAAGGTGGCAGGAATGAGCTTGGCATTTCCAGGAACATGAAGACCCGTGACAGTGAACAGGGGACGCCATCAAACAAGAAGGGGCACGGCCAGATTGGGAGAGACAAAAAGAAACCCGAATTTATATCCTTCATGTGGTAGGAATCCACGGAAAACTTTTAGGTAGGAAGATCATTTTGAGGCTACTGTGACAATTCAGGTAAAAGACAACGAACGGGGCCTGGGTGAGAGAGTGGTGGCAGAGATGAAGTAGATGATACAGGATATTTTTTTGGAGGTGGAGCTGGTCTGACCCTCATAGCCTCTCCATGTCTGTCATCATTTCATCCTGTATGATGCCACATATACCCACTGTCTGATGCTACTCCAACCAAAGCCCAAGACTTGAAAGAAATCTAGGACTTTAAATATAACAAATGATTAATGACTTCACAGAATTCTCTTTACAACCAAACAACCCTAGCCTTAGATATCACACAGCTTTTTCTCATTATAACATGGTAATCAATAATATTGAAAACACAGGGTCTGATCAAGGAAGGCACTACAGAATCGTGACTGGTGGTACAGACCATGGAGTGAGAGAGAGACAGTTTAGGTCCCTTATTTGTGAGGTATGGTTATCTTAGATTACTTAACTCTAGCTGCTTACCTTCTTTCACAGGATTGTGTGTACAGACTAAATGAGATAGTGCATGTGTAAAAAGTACCCAGGACACTGCCTGGCTCTTCATGCACACACAAACATTCTAGCTCCTATTTTTATTGCTGAAATCAAAAAGGTAGACTGTGGGGAGAAGGAACATGTTTTGTAGTCAGATCTGTGTTCAAATTCAGATTATGACACTTCTACATAACACTGGGCAAACTGTTTTATGTCTGAGCCTCAGCTTCCTCACGTAAAATAGGGTTCATAGGAGGATTAAATGATTATGTTAGCAATGTAGCACAATACTATCACTCAAACGGTTCCTGTCAGTGTATCCTCTATCCAGAGATTATATAAAGTTAATCTTTCCTTCAAAACACTTGAGATGGGTAAAACAAGTCTTAGGGACACACTGAGGTAGGTACTAACATGTAAAAAACTTTTTGCATAATATTTAAAGTTGTGACCAGTGAATAAATCTAGAGAGTAAAATAAATTTTACCCTACAATTTTATAAATTAATATTTAGCAAGTACATGTTTTCCTAAAATTGTCATCTGTATGGGGTTATGTAACAGAAGCAGGGGTGGGTAGGTAGGAGGGAGAAGAGAACAAGACACGAAATCATTCTGTTGCATGGTAATATGGTTTTGAACCATTATGCTTTTGCAGACTCGACTTTATCACGATTATAAGTAAGGCTGTAATTGGAATCATAATATCTACATTATATCCTAAACATATTCAGGAGAATCCAACTATATATCCTTTTACTCAACGGCTTCTAATATTAGACACTAAAGAGACCATATTAATTGCTCGCATTTCTTGAGCTAGAATGAAGTCTTTAGACAACAGTGTAATGAAAGAATATTAACTGGAAAACTAGCCAGAGACTTCAGGGGTACAACTGCAGAACTTAGGTGTGATTAAAGTTAGGTGCTAGTTAGTAGGAAATTATGAGCATTACCCATGATCTTTTCCAAGGTTTAATAGGTTTTAATTTTGTTCCCTGCAAAAAATAATAATAAATTAAAAGTCCTCAACTTACATATATATTTTTTTGGTTCAAGTTTCTGGAGCAAAGCAATCTTTGGCTGAATAATTTAGACATTTGTATTTTATTTATTTTGCTTTTAGTGGTTACCATATATATTGTTTATTTAATTAGAAATACAGAAGCAGTTACTAGAGCTACAAAAGAGATTTGAAATCCCATGTTCTGCATTGTTGGAGCAGAACGGTCATTTCAAACGTTCAGTTGTGAGACTGACAGCAGCTGTTCAGACAGAGAGGGAACAAAAGGAAGGAACCACCACTCTGGAAACAATGAACTCGGTCCTTTAAAGGTTAAGACTTACATACTACAGTTTCAAATATGGCACTGAAGAAATAAACACCTTTAAAAGCACGGAAATTAAATAGAAACTATTCAGCAATGCATCTCAAATTTCTAGACCATGACTGCAATAGCCAGAGGGGAAATGAAATTTTCAATTGCATCAATACACCTTCCCTGTACCGAATATTGATTCAAGCTCTACGCAGTGAACATCTGTTGTTCATTCCATTTCAGCGTCTGCCTCTCCTGAAAAGAGTCTTTGGTTTTCCTTGGAGAACTCCCCTCCCCCAACCGTAGGCAGTCTTGAGGGACTGGTCCATAAAAATACCATTCCCCCTTTTTTTTTTTTTTGGCAGTATGCGGGCCCCTCACTGCTGCGGCCTCTCCCATTGCGGAGCATAGGCCCCGGATGCGCAGGCTCAGCGGCCATGGTTCACGGGCCCAGCCGCTCCGCGGCACGTGGGATCTTCCCGGACCGGGGCACGAACCCATGTCCCCTGCATCAGCAGGCGGACTCTCAACCACCGCACCGCCAGGGAAGCCCCCATTCCCCTTTTTGACTTAAAGGTGCGCACATGAGCCATGCTAAGCTAATCACAGACAACTTCCAGTCTAGACATATGAAAAGGCTAATAAGCATAGATAAGACAGATTCTGTGGCATCCGAAAGTAACTGTCCATTAGTCCAGCTGCCGTGCATGCTCCTTGACCTTCCTGTAAAAGCTTTTCATTTGATTCTGGGAACTACTCTACCTACTTATAAAGATTATGCTCAGCTTCCATAGTGTGGAATTTAAGCAGAGGCATTTCAGTCCTCTGCTGAAAGCCAAGTCCTGTCCCACCACGCATCTAACGTAGGTAGGCATTGACACTGGACCCGGACTGGGCCTTTCTTCTTCTTCAAGGAGCCGAATCCTGTTCTCTGTCCCCCAGTCACTAGCTGGCTTTTCTGCTCTGCATGGAACGATGACCTGGAACCACCTGGAATGCAATTACCCTGCCCCCCAAAAATATCATGAGGCTGCCTGGAACCCTCCCCAACAGGCCCTACTTGCTAAGATCTCCTCTGATGTTAACAGCTGCCTTATCCAAGCCCTGAGTCCAGCATGTTCTGGGATATCTAGGGGTTTCCATCCTAAGGAACTTGTACAACAGCCAAAAAGCTTCCCACATTCCCAGCTTCTTCTCCTTTACCTTCTTGTTTATGCAACTGTGATGCCAGCTCATTACCCTCAAGCCCATTTAAGTTATAACAAAAAATATCCACTTACCCTGATGATGTAAAACACGGTTATCTGCTTCAAAAAAAATTGTTCTTCATCTTACAAAAGAGTTCACTCCACCCCACCCCCAGGAATTCTTCTCAAAATGATGAAGATGAGGAAACTTGCTTCTTGTGTGGAGAACTGCTGATGGTCAAAGGGCCAGTGAGTACCAGCGCCAGGATAATATTTGGAAATCGATGAAGTCCAACTCAGTTCTAAAGCTTTAACACTACTGGATGCATTTATTCATTCAACAGCTAAGCTTGACCTGGCCTCTCCCTCTGACCCCATTTCTCCTCTACTGGCCCTATTCCACCTCAACACAGTTTTTCCAGCCACGACTTTCCCCTACTTCATGGCAGTGTAGATGCTATTACATGTCTAAGCAGTCTCCCTGACCATTCATTCTTGAGGTGTCACCTACAAAAGTTTTGAATATACAGTGGTCTTTTGAACACTCCAATATTAATCTTTTGATCTGTATACTTAGGTATATAGCAACTGACTTATGCACAGAGAACAGGACAGGCATAAGGGCACATGTGTGTATCTATCAGGTACTACTCTAATATGGAGAAGTAACATAAATAACACTTCAGGGAAGTCCCTTGAATGCAATAAATTTTCTACTTTAATATAAGGTATCCAAAAATTCCTAGAACTTTACAATCTTGTCCCGATCCTGATACCCACTAATATATCTTCTTATTAGGACCTAATATTACCATACATGGTAAGTGATATTTTTCTGTGTCTTTGTGGGAACCGATCTAAAAATAAACAAGTGTAAAAACATATCACCATTATTCCTTGTCTAAAAGAGGAAAAAAAATAATGGCTTAACACTTCCTGCACTCATGCTGAACTGCAACAAGCTCCAAAAGTAGCACTACAAATTCTAAGTGGTAGAAACTGAAAAAAGTATTCCTGACATTCAGAGGAAAGGCTAGCCTTAAGCAGTATTACATGGAAACCTATGCATGCCTAGTGTTGGGCCTCACACACAGTAAGCACTCAATTTCTTCTGCTGCCAGCTTTGGATACTAACCTAGAAAAATAATCATCTCGGGCATGCTGAGTTACTGCAAATAATAAAGAAAACACTTATGAATGCCAAATCATGCTTAACAGGAAAAGGAAGCAGAACAATGAAAGATAAAAGGAATCTAATGATATCCCCTTGGGGATAACCCATAGATTCTTTGGTCAGTCAGCAGAAGTAAGTGGTATGTTCCCAATATAGATAAAACATTGGCATAGAAACAGACTGCACTAGCAGCGAGGGGTTTCGACCACCAGACATCCATCAGGCATCTCCTAGAAGGCTCAATTAGCTAAAAGCATCATTTACTTGTCTTGGCAGCAAATTCATCTCTTGAGAAGGTATAGGAAACAAGATGAGGAACTGCTAACTATGGACTGGATTCTAATCAACGCAGAAGTGATAAAGCTAGTCGAAAACATAACTGTACCAAAGAGCTTTTGGCAGTCAAAGAGGGAAATACCAGGCTAAGCCAGACATGTGTTCTAGATTTCAAGAGGATGTATTTCAAGTTAGCATCAAGACCCAAAAGGGGCAGAAAGAAGTCCGGAAGGCTGTCTGAAGTAACATGGTGACTAATTGTGAAAGGTCCTGTCTAGGGGGAAAACGGAAGTGTGGTCAAAGAGACCATTGTTGCAGCACAAGAAGTCCTTGAACAAGGAAAAGCAGATAAAAAGATCATGGGAAGGAAAGGTTGGAAATAGGCTTACATGTTTAATAGCCAATAATAACAGATGTACAGACATCTGAAAATGGAGGAAAGGTGTTTTAAAAAATGTTAGAGATTACAGAGGTGTTTTCTTCCTTCCATTTGGAATACAAGGAATTGATGGGGTAAGTCTGCTGCCTGCAATAGATCGTGTAATGTTAACGGACAATAAAAAGCAGAACTCCTCAACCCCTACTTCTCCGGCTTCACTTCATTCTCCATCAAGGATAATCATCCTAAAACTAGGAAGGTTGGAACAAATAGCTGGAGGAACTAAAGCAAAAGAGAAGGTAGGGAATTATTTTAAAAAGAAAAAAGACAAGGTAGCACCTAGATGTTCTAAATAGATTCATATCTTGTAGCATGTGTGTATACACACATGTATAGCATTTAAAAATCTATAGAACCATGAGAACTTGCAGAAGAATTAAGTGAACTGTCATTAACCACAGAAGAACCATGGTGAATGAGAAAGGTCCCAATGTTCTAAAAAGGAAAGTAGATGGATCCTGTACATTATAAACTACTGTTCATGAAAAGGGCGGTCTAGAGACATGCTTTCAGAGTTCACATATTTATATAATGAGATCTACAGCTTCTAAAGGATTTAAGGTTAATTTCTGAAAATAATTCAAAAGTTAAAAGGAACATTTCCCTTTTGTGTTGAGAATTCAGTTAACATTGAGTAGGGGTTCGTTGTTTTTAAAGTGGTGTTTCTCATACCCAAGGGAGTAAAAGGAATTTTTCCCCTATAAAAAAGATCCTTTACATTAACCTAAACCTGAACAATAAATGTTACTGGCCAAATCCTTAGCATTCTGAACTTCAACAAGGTTAGACTCACCCTGTTCTTAAAAACCTGAGACACTGGATCCCATGATTAGGTAACAATGTGGATTCACAACTGGTCGACAAACATCCACAAGGGGACGCATACTGGAGCCTTCCTTTGGTTCCCCCTTCCCACAAGCCCTTCTGAAGCAGTCTAGTCTGGGTCACCCCTGGCTCCTGCCCCTCCTCCCCTCTCCTGGCCTAGTCCCCTGGCCCTGGGAGTCATGATCAACAGGTGCACCTGACCAGCAGGGCCAACTGGACTTCCTTCTGAGAAAGTTGACTTGTGGTCCAGAGACGCAAGCAGGCAGACTCGGCACTGAGCAGGGACCAGACTGAGCCTGGAGAGTTCGGCTGGAGGCAGGTCGCGGCACCCCCCAATGAAGCCACGTGTATGGTGAAGGTATGAAGAGAATGGAGTAGATAGAGAACAAACCAGGGTAATACCAGGCAGAGTGAGAGACCCCAAAGACTGAGTCTCATGAGGCTCTGTTATGATCCAAGGGACCCCTGGAGAGTTAAAGTAGGCGCATAACTTCCTGAGCGATCTGGAGCCAGACGGCCTGGGTCCCAATGACAGAATAAGATAAGGACATACATGGCACGATTGATAAATGTGCAGATGACATAAACGAATCAATTCAGGAAGGTTTTGAGAGGTTCAATAAATTGAAGATCCTATACTAAGGCCTATATAAATCAACTGTGCAAATATAATATGGGGACATTTGGCACAGCAAGATGTGTAGAAGACAAATGATTTTATCACCTTTATTGCTTTCTTTCTTTCTTTTTTTTTTTTGCGGTACGCGGGCCTCTCACTGTTGTGGCCTCTCCCGTTGCGGAGCACGGCTCCGGATGCGCAGGCTCAGCGGCCATGGCTCACGGGTCCAGCCGCTCCACGGCATGTGGCATCCTCTCGGACGGGGACACGAACCCGTGTCCCCTGCATTGGCAGGCGGACTCTCAACCACTGCGCCACCAGGGAAGCCCCCACCTTTACTGCTTTCTTAGCAAGAAAGAACTTGCTAAGAACTAGATCCATGTGAGAATGGAAAGGGCTGTTTTACAAGGGGGCGGGATTCCCGTCACAGAGTTCGATCAGGAGCTGGATAACCAATTGGAGAGGGCTGTACCGGGGACTGCGTACACAGTTCCCTCCAAGTCTAGAGTTCCATGATGCCATCTTCCTAAAAAGACTTTTTTTTAAAGACAGTTATGAGGTCATCAGAGAACCACTAATACAGTGCCAAGGCACAAGCAAGCTTTAGTCACTTTGTATATGGAAAAAAAAGAATGATTGAATTAGTGGATAAAAATGCGTGCAGGGTAGGTAACTCCACTAAGTTTACTAGCAACGCATTCATAGGAAGATACAACTGAATTATAGTTCTGAATAAGCCACCTCTTGAAACATACTGGGAAAAAAATAATAACTGTGCAGTTACCTGAATTGTTACAACTTTTATTTTTAGAGCTATTGATGCATTTTATAACATAAAAATGACTGGTTCCAAGACTAGTCCTCCTTTTCTCAAAAGAAGCAGAAGCATCCAAGTAAAATCATTTTGCTGCTGTATTGTTCTCAGAATGAGTCAGTGGAGTTTGATGGGCCACCTGCTTATCTCCATGGTGATTTTGCGAGAGAGAAAAAAAAAAAATTCACGTTTTTAAAACCGTTGTCTCAAGTGTCAAAAACACTCAGTGAAGAAACTAAAGCCTACCTGCTAGCTTGTGGTTTTGGAGAAGCCAGTGCAGCACACACAGCAACATGAATCACTCAGGAGCCAGCAAGAACAGCTTTTTACTCTATAGAACCAGACACTACCCAGGATCAGGAAAGAGGTGACACCTTCCTCTGCCTACTGATGACAAGCAGTGTCACAATCTGGCATGTGAAGTAGCCAACAAGTCCAGGAACCCGGCTAGAAAAATAGGACACCCCTAAAGGAGCACTGGAGAACTCCACCATGCCCCAACATGACCCTGAGAGCAGGCATGGCTCTGGGATGGCTCGTGTGTCATAAGCACCGTGGGGCAGTATTAAAGAATCCACCAAGACGGGTTAGGCAAGACAGGCTCAGAGAAACAGGAGTCACCGGCACAAAAGCAAGGAAGGCACAGCTACCTTCAGTTTGTCAGGATGTGGCTCAAAAAGGAGACCGAAGCCTCCACTCAGCAGATTCTACCAGGATGTGTGAATGACAGCGGGTGGGCTGCAAAGACTTCAAAGACCCAGCACAGCGCCGGCTGACATTAAAGCAATGACACCTACACATGCGTGCAACTGCCATCAGCCCTACCCAATTCACAGGTAGAACAAGAACGCTGAGAGGACGGATTGCACAGCTGCTTCAAGAACCTTCTGACACCATAAATAAAAACCACCCAGTGCAGAAAGAGCCTCGTAATGCAGTGCTTGTGCCACCACATGCTACCACCACTAACCACAAACATGAAATCAGACGCTTAGATCTGCTGGGGTATCTGTGGCCACTGCTGAGCAACGTGCAATGGGCCTGGACGTGATAATAAGAAAACTCCAGAGATTTCAAGACCACGCCAGCATGTTAAAATCTCAGCTTCCAAAATCTGAACAGCTTGATGTTATTCCCAGTCACACACCAGATGCAAATTCAAGTAACATTTTCTTAACATCTACTTTAGAGCAAGTGCTTTAATTTTCCCCTCTGAAAGATGTCCCTGCAGTGTGGAGCACCTCAAGAGTCAAAAGAACACAATGATGACATAAAGACTGTTATCATCAACCCTGATTATGGAGTGAAAAGTCCCAGCAATAGAATGATCAATCCCAAACTTTAATCCATACAGTTCTTAGCTGTCTAAAACCCATAGAAATGAGGAACAGGTTAAGACACTAATAGTTATGTTTACTGAATTTCTAAAGAATACTAAGAGAAAAGAAGATGGAAGAAGTAGATGGAATTTAGGATAAACTCCTAATACTCTTTCCAAAAGAATAAAAAAAGTGTACGCAAACCTACATATTTTGGCACATACGGATCTGCTCACTCTTTTCTAAGATGCAAGGAGGTTTTCAGTCCTTTGTCCCAGTGTTTCCTATCTTAGTAAATGGTGCCATTGTTTTGGGCTCAGGGCCCAAAACTTTAGTCATTCTCCACTTCTTTAACACTCCACATCCTATCCATCAGTAAATCTATTAGATCTACCTTCAAACTACTGATATATCCTGAATCTGACCACATCTAATCACCTCCATTGATACCCAGTAGTCCAAGTCACTATCATCTTTCTTTGTTTCAACTTCTACCCCCAAGATGAAATCAGAATCTCTAGGGGCGGAACCCAAGGATCAGCTAGTTTAAAGCCCCTCAGAAGATTCCAGGCTTGGTCTACTCTCTAGCCAACAGGCAGATGATTTATGGGTAGATATTATTACTATTTTGGAAAAGAAAAACAGGAGTCTTAGAGAGGTTATGTGACTTGCCGAAGGCCACACAGCTCAGAAGACCCAAAAGTCAGGTATCACTCCAGGCCTATTGGTAGTCCCAAGTGCCTTATTTCATTTTCTCTCTGGTCAATTATTTACAGGGCAGTAGCTTAAGATACTGAGGAAAGTGGGACAGCATTAAGTGAGTTATAGTCTCAAGTTTTGTTACTGTGTCACACAACAAATGGACTCTACTCTTTAAGTGGCTACTATATCATGTAGTCTGGTACCAAACAGACGAAAGACACATGAAGTATAAACAGTAAAGATGGTGATTCTATTAGCTTGTGTCACTAGAATTTAAAAAGAAAGACAATTCCAGCTGAGTATATGGAAGAATGTCTGAAATCTTACAAAGAAAACTATTAATTCAGACTGAAGACCTTGGTACATATTCAGACTTAGTTAAAATTAAACCATAGAAAAATAGTTCACTCACCAACCTTAAGGATAAATTCCACAGAGAAAGTCACTTAATAAGATCAAGGGGGATTCAGCTGGGTACCTGGGGCCTTCTTCCTTCTTTGCTGATTATATTCACTTGGAAGTCAACAAAAGGCCAACTCATGTAATGATTCTTTCACTGAACTTTAAACGAAAACACACGAATAAGCCGCCATCTGGGGCTAAACTAAGCCAGTGATTCAGAACTCCAACGCCCTCCCCCAATCAAATCCTGGCTTTCTAAAACAGATGTCCATCTGTAGAGTACAAGTAACATTATCACCTAAAACAGTAAAGTGTAAATGCAGAAATGATAAAGATAGAAAAGAATATAAAATAAAGAAACAATCCCACAAAGTTTGGACACAATACACTTGATCTAAAGGACCGTGGAGCTTGTTTTCTACTCCTCAAAGTTTGAAATAATCATCACAACCTGAAGCAGACCCAGCACCTATCCATGAGGACACAGAGAAATCACACTGGCTGATTTGGGGCTCATGGTAAGTTTTTGTTTTCTGTACATTAACCTGTAAAAGACCTATCAACATCATGATGAGATAAATTAATAATTGTAAACTAAAGAAAATAAACCCCTTGAAAATAACATAGCCACTTTTTTTTTTTCAGAGACTTTTACCAAGTTGTTAAGGTATTTCTTCCAGGTGCAAATAACTATACATATGTAGATTACAAATATAGGATGTGTAAAGAGATTAATTACAAAAGTAAGTAGGTTAGCAAAAACTAGAAAAGACACTGCAGAGAGGCTCATATTCATCAAACTCCCAGAGTAGATATAGCAACAGCTAAAAATAAACTGAATGTGTTTACTCTTCATTTGGTTGTACTGAACTGAATGTTTAATTCAGAATTTTAAAGTCTTCAAAACTGAATAACTGAGTATCAACGTATGAACTTTATCATTTCTGAGGGGAAATTTAGAGAAGTGTAATTAGACCCATTAAGTAACTGGGCAATAGACAAAAAATCTACCAAAAAAATATCCATACGCTCTTGGTTTCTTGGCTGGCAATCTACATGACTTTATACAATCTATTCCTCCTCCTCTCTGCAAACAAGGAAATTCAAGGATCTACACCAGTGTTTTTCCATACTACTGCACATCAGAATTACCTGGAAGATACAATATCAGTGCTTGGTCCATATGCCCAATGGACCAGACTGACTGATTCCATTGTTCTGGGATGGGTCCAGGCATCAGTACTGTTTAGACAATTCTCATTTGATTCACTGTGTAGCCAGGGTTGAACACCACTGATGTACACATGACTATAAAACTATCCACATCACACAAGCCTTCCACTGCCCTGACCACAGTGGACACACTCTGCATTAAAGATGGCAGAGTCATTCTTCCTCACGTCATTTCTCTAACCCTAACTCACAAAGGTAGGGGAAAAAAGTTATGAAAGTCGAGTGAGTCCACTTGAGAACATTAATCACACCATTCTGGCATTAATGGTGGACTGAATCCCACTTAAGCTTAAGGTATAAAACGGCACATCAAATTTGGGTAAAATCTATAGAGAGAGATGTTTCATTTCTTTGGTCAGGGATAGGAGGACATGGTCTGATTTTAAAAGTAGAGTGAGACAGACGAGAAGGGGCTGGAAAGGGTCAACTAGTCACAGCCATCAGGATGACAATATGGCAGCAGAGCAAGGGATCCAGGAAAATGGTCATGGACTCAGAACCAAAGAACTCCAACATGGGGCAACGAGCGTGTCCAGAGGAGCTGGCCAAGGGCAACAACGGGGAAAGTGAAAGCAAATGATATTCAAGAGCCCTCGGCAGCCTGGTTTGGCAGTGAAACTCCTCACAAGTGCAGAGCCCTGGAGTCCAAGCTAGCATCAGGGACCCGGGTCTCTTCTCTCAGAGCAAGGCAGGGCCCCCAGTTCCGGAGCTCTAAGTTGCTATAACAAGCATTCAGAGTCACGGAAATGGTGACAGGGTGGTTCAAGTCACAATCCTTAAACTGCTAAGTCATAGTTCCTTAAGGGTCTCCTACTGCTAAGGTTTTCAGGGCTGGGGCAGGGCTACCTCTACATGGGGGTGAGGGAGGGAAAAGGGGAAAAGATGGGCTGCAGATGCTAGAAGGAGATTTCCTCTAAACCAAGTTAGCTTTACTTTAAGACCAGAGTTAGCCACAGTGACCTACACCAATTACAGAAGCTCAACTATTCTAAACTGGTATCAGAACAAACGATCTTTCTGATTCACCCCTGCAAACCAGTTTGCTTGCTTTACTCATGAAGGCCAATATTGTATTATAATTAGGTCTGGCCCACTGAACTGCTTTCCTGGTCCAGAGCCTAGATTGCCTTTGGCTTTCTTAGCAACAGTCTCCGCCTAAATTGTCACCTGACTAACCCAGTCCCATGAAGTACAACCTCAAATGGATCAAGATAAGTCATTTTCAAAGATGGCTTAAGCAAAACAACAGAGGCTCAATTCAAAACAACTACTTCCCTTTGCTCATTCAACGTGTCAATGACCCATGAAGCCAAGTTCTTCAGTCCTCTTAGATTAACAAGATTGATGGCAATGATGTATATAAAAGCATAGTACCCGAAGTTACTATCCTATGTACACACATCTTATGTTAACATTTAAATGAAAACTAATAGGAAGGTAGGGCAGAATGGTTTTTATCAAATCTATTTAAAAAGAATTGGACCAAAACAACAGGCTTCAAAAGATGCCACAATGAACTTACATCAAACCTCTAAATTGCCATGAGGGCTGGGTCAAAAGCAGTATTATCTAAACACTAACACATTTTGTGTGGTTTTATGAGGACACTGGAGAAGGTCTTCTGTTGGAAAGAAGTAAGTTAAAGGCTTAAATCTCTACTTAAGAGAGAAGTATATCTACACATGTACTTTTAATAAGGTTACTTTGAGCCTCACTTCCATTATAAAATGTTATATTCTAAAAAACTCTAGTAAATCCTTACATGTAAGCCCAAGCTAGAAGTATAACCTACAGCTGTGCTGTCCAGTAAGCAGCCGCCAGCCACATGTGTCAAGTGAGCATGTGAAATGGGACTAGTGTAAAGGGAGATGTATTGTAAATATAAAATATACAGCAGGTTTAGAAAACAGTACAAGAAGAGAAGAATGCAAACTATTTCATTATTAATTTTTATATCAGTAACATGATGAAACTGTATTCTGGATATATGAAGTTAAAGAAAATATATTATTAAAATTAATTTCACCTATTTATTTATTTTTACAATGTAGCTAGAGAATATTTAAAAGTACACATGTGTCTAGTGCTTATGGCTCACATTTTATTTCTCTCAGTGCTGATCTAAGACATGAATGCCAATTTGATAATAAGTAGATTTTACAGAACAATTCATTAATCCCAGCTGGTCTAAATTCTGACCCCTAACCCTAGCGAAAAGGATAAAAAAGAGCAATATCTTGACTATTATGTAAGGGCTACGTGAAACCTTAGAAGTAGTAAGTTGGAACCCGAGTCCACAAAACTTCAGCACATAAAAATAAACAAACCTCGCTGAAAAAAGTAGTGTAACCAAAATATACCTGGTAAGTCTAATTAATTGAAAATCTTGTTTAAAAATACTTTGCTTTATGATATATAATTTTAAAACCTACAGAGGTGAAAATTAACTGAAAAACTATTTAAAATAAAAGAATTCAGACTGATGGTCAGTTTCAAAATCAACAGCTTCCACCTTACATGTGCTAACAGTCACAAGTAAGAACATATAATTTTAGAAAGGACCCCTTTCACAATATCTTCATAAAATATAAATCATCTAGGAATAAATCATTAAAATGCACAGGATTTATTTAAAAAAACTCTCCCCAGCACATAAAAGAAAAACCAATAAATGGAGAAAAAAACTAAGCTTAAACAAGTTAGTATACGAAACATGTCAATTCTCTCAATATAAATTTATAAAATTAATGTGATACCAATAAATATCCCAACACATTTACTTTATTCAATGATGCACTCATTGGTTTAAATGGAAAAATAAGCATGAAAATAGCCCTCCAAAATTAGAGGAAAGAGCAGTGATAGGACAGTTATGAGGACAATTTTTATTAATTGCAATAAAGTAATTTGATACTAGGGGCCAAAACAGACCAAAATAGAGAGGAAAGGTAAAGAAAAGGGGAGGGAGTTACTGACTCCAGTCCAGAGACTGACTCAACTATATATGTAAATTTAGCACATAAAAGAAACACCTCAAACCAGTGAGGGGCGAATAGATTATAAAATATATGGTTATCATGTCAGATAATTGAGAAAAAATAAAATTAGACCCCTACCTTACATCCATAACAAGATAAATCCCACAGGAATTACACAGGTAACTGTTTAAAGTGAAACCTAAAAGTACTAAGAAGAAAATATAAGTGAAAAATTATCATTATCTTGACACGAGAAATATGACACTAAACCAGAAATTTTAAGAAAGAAACTGAAAGACTATACTTTATAAAAAGTAACTATGGGGCTTCCCTGGTGTGCAGTGGTTGAGAGTCCGCCTGCCGATGCAGGGAACACGGGTTCGTGCCCCGGTCCGGGAAGATCCCATATGCCGCGGAGCGGCTGGGCCCATGAGCCATGGCCGCTGAGCCTGCGCGTCCAGAGCCTGTGCTCCGCAACGGGAGAGGCCACAACAGTGAGAGGCCCGCGTACCGCAAAAAAAAAAAAAAAAAAAGTAACTATATACATGAGAAAATACCAAAAAAAAGTTAAAAGATAAACTATGAACAGTGAAAAGAGTTAATGTCTTTAACATATGATAAGCTCTTAAAATTCAATACAAGATAATCTTCATAAAGGAATGTACAATGAATAAACATTCAGAAAAAAATAGAAATAATTATTAAACTAATCAAAATGCATTCAACCTTATAAGTACAGCAATGTAAACTTAAAGAGTTTTTTTTTTTTCTTTTTTTTTGCATTGCATATTCATAAGGATAAAGAAGACTATCTGGTGGTGGAGAAGGGGTAAAGGAATAGGCACTCTTGTTCATTTTTAGTGAGGCTGTAAACTTGCATAATCTTTCTTGCATTTTTTTTGCCCTCATTATAAAAAAAAAAGGTACATACTTTTGCCCCAGAAATCCCTTTTCTCAAAGATTTTCACAAAGAAATAATCAGAAAAGTGTACAACGATGTATAAAGGTGCTTATTCAAGAGTGGGTTTTTTTTAAACAACTTTAAAGGACCTAAATACCCACCCACAGAGGATTCCTTAGTAAATTATTATACAATAACATGTATAATGCTAAGCTGCCATAAAATTCATGATCCATGCATTCAACAAATAACTACTGAGGCCCTACTAAGTGCCAGGCAGTGCTCTAGGCACTGAGGATATGAGTAGTGACGGTAGACAAAAAAATTCCTTCCCATGGAGAAGGTGGTCAAAAGTACAATACAAACTTCCAGTTATAAGATAAATAAGTTCTGAAGATGTAATGCACAGCATGGTGACTACAGTTAACAAGACTGTATTATATATTTGAAGTTGCTAAGAGAGTAGATTTTAAAAGTTCTTATCACTAGGAAAGACAGCTGTAACTATGTGAGGTGATGAATATTAACTAATCTTATTGTGGTAATCATTTTGAAATACTATATATACAAATATCAAATCATGTTGTACACCTTAAACTAATATGATTATGTATCAATTATATCTCAATAAAATTAGAAAAAATAAAATTAAAAATCCCATCCTTTGTAGAGTTTACATAAACTATATTTGACAGGCAAGGATGTGGGAAAAAAAGTTTAAAAGTAATGTGGAGTCTGATCTGATTTTTCTTAACAAATAAATATACTTCTCCTCTCCTGGAAAATAGTTGGAATGGATTAAATGTTAACATATATATTAAATGATTGTATTTGGATGGCATAGTTTGGGGTGATTTTTACTGTCCTCTTGACACCTTTTTGCCACGTGAGTTTTCTTCAATGAGCAGGTGTTACTTCTACAATCAAGAGAACAAATTTAAGCTCTTCTATTAAAAACAAAGAGTTACCTGTTCATCTGACAAACATGGAGGGCGACTATATGGCAGGCAAAGCTTTAAATGCAGAGAATACAGCAGTGAACAGATCACAAAAAAATCGCTCCCTTTGTGGTACTCAGGTTCCGGTAGGAAGATATCAAGTAGGTCTGATTATAACGCATCTGTAGGACATCTCATCTCTAGGTCATAAAATTCATTTAAGTCAACCAATATCTGAGCTCCTACTATGCCCCAGGCAATGTCCTCAGTATATCAGTAAACAAAACAGACAAAAATCTCTGCCTTTAGGGAGCTTACTACCCAGAGGACAAGAGAACTGAAAGATGTGGGTTCCAGTGAGGAGTAAAGAATGAAACTGTTGGGCTTCCCTGGTGGCGCAGTGGTTGAGAGTCCGCCTGCCGATGCAGGGGATGCTGGTTCGTGCCCCGGTCCGGGAAGATCCCACATGCCGCAGAGCGGCTGGGCCCGTGAGCCATGGTCGCCGAGCCTGCGCGCCTGGAGCCTGTGCTCCGCAACGGGAGAAGCCACAACAGTGAAAGGCCCGCGTACCGCAAAGAAAAAAAAAAAGGAAAAATGAAACTCTTGCCTTTACTCACATTCTAGTGAAACTATGTGAATAGAGACCCAGGTGGCAAATATTTCATGAACTTCAAAAGTACGCTCTGATCTCTGCAAACTTTCCTATGGCTGTAAGGTACGCAAATGATTCAGTTCTCATTGTTTTTGAAATGATATAATGAAAAAAAAAAGAATGATGCACTATAGACTAGAAAACCTAAAATAATTTAGTTCTGCCACACTTATTATCTCCAGGATGACATTAAGCAAAATTACATGTATTGGGAATTCTCAAATATTGATCACATGAAGCACCGCTATGTTCACACACCCTCTCTGTGAAAGAGTGTCATGTCAGTTGTAAATCTTTTAACTCATTTCCATGGTTACTTTGGGGCATCCTTCATTCACCACACCTTTTTGTCCCACCATTCAATTAGCTGGCACACAGCAGATGCATAATACATGCTTGCTAAAGGAACAAAGGATCTTAGTCATCTTTTACTTGGACAAATGAAACAGCCTTCTAAAGGTTTCCTTTTAACAATTCTTGCAGAAATCATCTCCATGCTCCTTTTGTTATCTTTTAATTAAAGGAAATGTAGTATTCTTTATAATTACAAACATTTTAAAGGTGCCGTTTACACAGACCAGGCTAGGAAAACAGTCCCTAGGATGATTCCTAGATTTATCACTTAGCACATGTTTTACATAATCAAATGAATGTCTTACATTTTAGCATAATATTCAACAGAAGAAAATGCAAACCACTGGATAGGTATGTGGTTTTTTTGTGTGCATTTCCTTAGTTTCAAATAATGGTCCTAATTTTGTAAATTATGAGCTCTAGAACACCTCTTTTATTCAAGCAAGAGCCTTTGAAAATCTGATGGTGACAGTACCTGTCAGTTGCCAACCCAATAACCATTTTCCCTTTTTCTTTTAGGAATAAAACACTGAGTAATGTGCCAGATAGAAAACTCCATTTCCCAGCTTCCCTTGCAGAAGGGAGCCAATGCAAAATAAGCATTAGCCTTTGTGCGGTACTTTGAAGAAAACCCTTTGGTCTCACACCCTTCCTTTCTCTTCCTACCTGGGACTCCTACACAATGGCTGGAACCCAGTAACCAGGTTATGACTTTATGGAAGTTATATACTCAGGATGATGAGGCAGAAAGACGTAAGGAGCCCATGTCCCTTATGACTTTATGTAGTAGACATAGCTCACCTGGACTGCCTTCATGTTAGTTTTACAAGACTGAGAAAAATTCTATTTTGTGTAAACTGTTATTTCAGTCCCTGTTTCTAGGATTCCTAATGCTGAATTCAGAGACTTATTTGATTTAGCTGGAGTAGAAAGTGAAGAGACCTGTAATTCTTAGCCTTCTGCTTTATCTAGTCTTGCGTTCTGGCAAATTTATCTACTATCAGGGTTTCAACTATTATCTCTGAACTTGAGATTCCCATTTGATTTTACCCATATCTAACCTCCAAATTTCAAAGTATCCTCAAAACATGTCCATTTGGATGTCCCCCAATCACTTCAAAATTTGAATGTATATCTTCTCCTACTGTACTGACCCTCTTTCTCAATTTCCTTATCTTTTAATAGATCTTCCCAATCAATCAGGTTCAAGACTATAAACCACAGTTCCTGAAAATGTTTCACCTGCACCAGAATATTCTGGGCAGCTCATTAAGAATGCAGTCCCATGGCAGATCTACTCAACAGAATCGTCATGAGGCAGCCCAAGAAACCACAGTTTTAATGGGATACCTGGGATCTTGTAAACATTAAAATTTGAAATTACTGTTTCAGAATCTCCTGCGGTATATTCACTATATCACTATGTCCTATGACGTGATCTTTGTCACCTCATTTCCTACTCTTCTCCCCCTCCCTGTTCCTTTAACACTCCTCTCTCCTGTCTTGGGGCCTGTCTGGAACATTCTTTCCCCAGATTCCCACCAGGCTTCTTTCACCTCCTCCACCTCAATTTTTCAATGAAGGCTAGCCTAACCAACCTATTTAAACTTGCAATTCATCCACCAACCTTATGTATCTTACCTTTTCTTTATTTTTCCCACAGCACTTACCACATAACAAAATCTATAATTTGCTAATTTTTTGTGTTTTCTTTGTCTCTTGCCTCACTAGAATGATAGCACTTCCAGGGCAGGGCTTTTTCTATTGTTCGTTCACTGATGCATCTCAAGTACCTGGAACGGTACTTGCAGGAGTTCAACAGATATCTGTTGGACACGTTAATGATTTACTGAGAAATAGCTCTAATTCCTCCCTTCCCAGTGTCACTGCTCCACTCCAATACTAATCCTGGCCTTTGTCATTTTTAGACTTTTTTTTAAAAAACAACAGAGTGTATTTACAGTGTCATTTCCTCCAAACCATCCAACATACTTCCAGGCTTATCTCTCTAAGACACTGTTTGGGGATGTCACTCCCCTATAATGATTTGGCTCCTAACTGGCCCTGTTAGAAGTATTATACATTGGCTTCATGCTTGCATGAGAATTGAATTAGATGAACTCTAAGATCCTTTTCAGATATTTGATTCAAAATCCGAATGATTCATCTTGGCATTTAAAATGCTCTGTAATCTAGAAGTATTTACTTATCCAAATTTACATCCTATTCCTTCCAAGTTTCCCTTTGTTCCTGGCCAGTTTCTTTAAGAACTCTCAAATAAGCCACGGTCATGTTCACTGCTTTTTCAATTGGTTACTCTCTACCCTCAATGCCCTCCTGACTACTGAAATAGATGGCATTATCTTGGAAGCTTGGTACTCAGACTGTGACCTGCAGGCCAGCATCACCCAGCGTTACCCGTGAGCTTGTCAGAAATGCAACTCCAGCCCTACCCATTTAGAAGCTGCATCTAACAAGATCCCCAGGTGATTTGTGGGCATCTTAAAGTTTGAAAAGCACTGCGTGAGCACTCATTTCAAATCATTTCTCAATGGAATGTTTGCTCGGCAGACCTCGTGTTCTTATGTCTGATCTGCCACAGCTCTTTGTTACCCATAGCAGGCACGCTGTTTAATTAATAACATCCCCTGTTAGACTATTTATTTCTTTTTTTAAAAAAAATTAATGTATTTATTTATTTATTTTTGGCTGCATTGGGTCTTTGTTGCTGTGCACAGGCTTTCTCTGGTTGTGGTGAGTGGGGGCTACTCTTCATTGTGGTGCGCGGGCTTCTCATTGCGGTGGCTTCTCTCATTGTGGAGCACGGGCTCTACAGTGCAGGTTCAGTAGTTGTGGCGCACAGGCTCAGTAGTTGTGGCGCACGGGCTTAGTTGCTCCACAGCATGTGGGATCTTCCCAGACCAGGGCTCAAACCCATGTCCCCTGCATTGGCAGGCGGATTCTTAATCACTGCACCACCAGGGAAGTCCCAGACTGTTTATTTCTTATTTCATGGAAGTTCTTTCCCCTCAATTTGGTTATAAATAGCTTGCACACAGAACAGCCATGCATCTGGCCAATCTGAATGCAGGGAACAGAAGCCCATTCAAGTCACTTCAAGGAAAAAAAAGAGCCTGTTCTAAGGCTACTTGGGAACTGGGACTAAAAGAGTCAGGAGGGAGGTGCTCCAGGGACTGGCCACCCTCTCTCAGCGTGTGTCTCTCCCCCTCATTCTCTCCATCCAGTTCACTTTCTCTCCTATCTTCCTCTCTTCACGCAGTTTCTGTTTCCTCATACTAGCAGCATTCACACAACCTATTACAGCCAGCCATTCTCTCCTCTACCAGCCTATTCTCCTCTGCCCCTTTCTGCTTCAAACTTCACTCTAAGCCTCTAAGCTTAACTCTTCCCATGGGAGAGGTGATCACCACAAAGCATCTTTCTGAGCCAAAACACAAGCTTACAAGTGTTTGAGCCACCTATGGATTCTCTGCTCTTGGGTCAGGAGCCTGCCGTGGTCCAACCAACTGAAGCCAAGGACGCTGCTGTTCAGAACAAGGCCTTTAGGCAGCAGGAGCTGTCAAAAGAGACTATTCCTTAGGAAAGAAAAGTGTGGGCAAGGCAGGCAATGAGCCACATCACCAGCCCACAGGGTCATTATTGATTCTGTCCTCACCACAGTCCAGAGCAAAATGCTGGGCACATAATAAACTGAACCAACCAACACGGGGGGTAAGGGTCATTCACTAAGTGCCACTATGCCCCTGACACTGTCCTGGATGCACAGGGAATACAAGGATTAAATAAGAACCAGTCACTGTTTTCCAAAGCTGTTAATTCAGTGTGTCACTGAACTAGCTACTTGACCTTTGACACGTACCTCAACCACTTGGGCCACAGTTTCCTCAACTATCAGATGGGATCATCTTCACCAATCTCCAGGAGCACTTTAAGGTCCTATAAGGTAATCTTTGTAAAAATGCTTTGAAAAATATACATGCCAATCAAAAACAATACTGTAGCCTCTCGGTACTTAATGAAATCCTCTCATATGGCATAGGTTTTACATTATTTTCTGGTCCTTTCTCTTTTCCCATTTCCCATGATATAGAATCCATCAACTGCTATTATTTGAAAGAACAATCCCAGTATTACCACTATATTTTCATTACCCGAATGGCTCACTCAAATGATGATTAAGAAAATTCATTCACGATTGTCAAAAAGACAACAAACAACAAGTGCTAGTGAGATGCAGAGAAAAGGGAACCCTCATGAATTGCTGGTGGAAATGTAAATTGGTGCAGCCACTATGGTAGTGTGGAGGTTCCTCAAAAAATTAAATATAGAGCTATCGTATGATCCAGCAATTTCACTCCTGGGTATTTATCCAAAGAAAACAAAAACACTAATTAGAAAAATATACGTATCACTATGTTCATTGCAGCATTATTTATAATAGCCAAGATTAGGAAGCAACCTAAATGCCATCAGTAGATGAATGAATAAAGAAGATGCAGTGTGTGTGTGTATGTATACATATAATGGAATATTACTCAGCCATAAAAAAGAATGAAATCTTGCCATTTGCGACAACATGGATGGACCTAGACGGTATTATGCCAAGTGAAATAAGTCAGAAAAAGACAAATGCAGAATGATTTCATTTCTATGTGGAATCTATAAAACAAGTGAACAAACATAACAGAAACAGCATCATAAATACACAGAACAAACAGGTGGTTGCCACTGGGAATTGGAGTAGGGGGTAGAGACACAGGTGAGGAAGATTAGAAGGTACAAACTTTCAGGTGCAAAATATGAGTCATGCGTATGAAATGTACAGTGTGGGGAATATAGTCAATAATTATGCAATATCTTTGCATGGTGACAGATGGTAACTAGACATTGTGGTGATCATTTTGAAATGCATAGAAATATCGAATCACTATGTTGTGTAACATAAATTAACATACTATTGTAGGTTAATTATACTTCAAAAACAAGCCAACCAATCAACTCATAGAAAAAGAGATCAGATTGGGGGTTATCAGAGGTGGGGTATGGGGGGAGGGGAAATTAGATGAAGGAAGTCAAAAGGTACAAACTTCCAGTTGTAAGATAAATAAGTACTAGGGATGTAATGTACAACATGATAAATATAATTCTTTATACATGAAAGTTGTATGTTATATATAAAATTTGTTAAGAAAGTAAATCCCAAGAGTTCTCATCACAAGGAAATTTTTTTCTGTTTCTTTAATTTTATATCAATATGAGTTGATGAATGTTCACTAAATTCATTGTGGTAATCATTTCATGATGTATGTAAGTCAAATCATTATGCTGTACACCTTAAACTTATACAGTGCCATATGTCAAATATAGCTCCATAAAACTGGAAGAAATAAGAAAAAAAGAAAATGCACTTCACTCAGAAGTGTAAAAAACGAATGTACACATTTTTACTGTGTACATTTAAAGACAGCACTATCATTTATTCAATGTGCATCTATGAGGTGCCCTGTATATTTTTTCATTATATTACAAATGACAATAAGAATGTACTAAATCCCTAAGTAGGACACAGGTTAGTTTTGACTCTTGTGTGGCCTTCTCCCCAGAGCAGTTTCACTGAGTACTTCCTAAGTGCTGTAATCCGAAAATCATAGCTACTAGAGCTCAGAGCCCCCATTTTTAACATGGGGGCTCTGAAGAGGAAAAATAATAAAATGGCCTGTTTCAAACCCCTATAATCCAATTCTCCTAAAATCTGTATCTTTTTTCCTAACATCACTTTACCACTTGCCAAACATTAAAGGGGGGAGGGGGCGGGGGTGAAGGATGGACACCAGTGAGTGATGTTGTGAGAACATGAGCCACCCTTTATAGGATTCAAGTATGGGTTTATGTGACACAAAAATAAAACAAAGCTCCAGATATGCACTGTTTTGGCTTCGCTATGAACAAAATGAAAACATATTTACCAACTGACTGCCGCATGCTAGGCCGGATGCTGAGGGCTCATCAGAGGATGAAGACAGCGTAGGCCCTCCAAAAGCTTACTGGCCTTTACCCTCGGGCATCTGTTGCTCATTGCTCACAAGTGTAGCCATTCAACATCTGGCCCCGGGTGGAGCAAAGAAAACAGCTTCCACCTTGCTAAAAAGTCCGCTCAGCTGGCCAAAAGGCAGGTATCAGGTAAAGGGAAAAACAAAACCTCAGACGGGAGCTGGGTGAGACTCCGCTGCAGGAGGCGGAACTGCAGAGACTGTAATGCACAGCACCGGCTGAGCGCCCAAGCCCAATTAAGGCTCCTCCCGCTCGGAGAGGCGAGGGGCTGTGGATCAAAGGATCCTGCAACCTGGGAAAGGCAGATTCAGTTCCCGGGGAGCCGTGATATGGGGGCTGCAAAAAGGTGGGCGGCTGGCTGGCGCTGTGCTCCCTAGAATGGAGAAGCAGACTGGAGACAGTGGTTTGTGCACTAGTGGGGAGGGAGGTGGGCAGGGCGAGAGCGCAGAGACCCAACAGTCACGCTGCAGTGTAAAGCGAGCCTTGGGGATCCCTCCGAGGACACCAAGTTCGGGGCTCTGCAGCTGGAAAGGGGTCTGCACTGATGGCGGCGCAGGGAGAAGGGTTCGCAAACACCACACACACTCACACTCTCTCTCTCTCTCTCTCACACCGCCTGACCCTCGGCTGGCCCCGAGCCGCCCCCGCGCGCGCTCCGCACCCAGCTTCGTGCTGCGGCAGCTACTCACCCTCCGCGCGGGAGCGGATCTCCGACACGGTCCTCCGCATGGTGGACATCGCGGCGGCCGCCGCAGGTGGCTCTTCAGACCAGACTCTGCACCTGTCACTGCGCCGCGCAGGCGGAGGATCTGGCTTCCCCGCGCCGAGCGCTCAGCAGCCGCGCGGGCCCAGCCGCCCACCCAGGGCAGTGCCGCTGCCGGGCGAGGCCCTCGCACACCGGCGGGAGAGGGAGGAGGTAATGAAGGCGCCGGAGTCCGCAGAGCTGAGCGAGCTCTGCCTGCAGCCACCGAGGGAGCGGCGAGGCAAGGGGAGGAGCTTCGGCGTCTGCGTCCGGGCAGGGATTCTCAGGACGCCCACTCACTCGCACGACTGCAGCGCTGCGGCGAAGGCGGGAGAGGGGCGGGGAGAACGGGAGAGGGGCGGGGAGAGACTCCGGAGAGCCTCCTGCGGCCCGCCCTGCTTTGGACCGTACCATCCCTGAGTGGGGAGAGGCAGATGCCGGCCTCTTCCACCACAGGCGCCCTCGTCCCTCCCCGTGGCTTCGGCTCTTCCTGTCTTTTCTCAATGCTTTTCTGCTTCTTCCAAGGCTTGGCCAGAGAGGAAGGGGTACTGTGGCTCCTGCATCCTTGCAAATCCTCTCCCGCCACCCTCTAGTTTTAATAACAATGGAGTCGCCCGTGGTGCGGAAGTGGGGTTGGGTCTGAGTGGGCTGGAAAGCGGCGAAAAGGCCTGGGGCGTCAAGGGCTAGGAGCTGTGGCAGGGCACTGCGTGTTGGCCACCCCCGGATGCAATTCTAGCCTCCGTGCGCCGCCAACAGCCCTCGCGACCTGAGTCGCACCTGCTCACTCGCCTGGTCCACGAGCAACAGGTTCTGAGGCCGGGGTCCTCGGGCGCTGGTGGCTCCTCCTGCCCATGGTGCTCATGTGCGTCTGGGGCCGGCCTGCGAGTGGCCGTGTGCATCCAGCTAGTGCGTGTTCTGCAGACTGACAAACCTCTGGACTTGCAGTAAAGTCAACTGTTGGGCCAGGTGCTTCAAATTTTGCTTTTAGTCAAACATGCAGGAAGTTGGGAGGCGTAGTTTTACCTGAAAAGGGGAGAGGGAGCCTAGTATAAAGTTCGTAAATACATTAAATTTTAGTTTGCCCCATATCCTACAAATAAGGGTAACTTCGTTACCTTTTATTTTGTATAAGGAGATCTATGCTAACAAGTTATCAGAACAAGTACGGTAGTTTTTATTTATCGTTGATTTCATCTTTAAGTTAGGCTGTAAGGTTTTATATATTGAATAGATCGTGGCGAGCCGCTGAAATGGCGAGAAAGGAATAAATTGAGTTGGAAACAATTTGCTGCTTCTCTCATCTTGTGCTCTTCCTCCAGCACTCGGTGGAAGAGGGCTTAACGTGGAGGCGTTTATTGTGAACTTCTTTCAGATCCTGAAGGGAGAGATCTGGAAAGGTTTGAACAGAGAGATAAGTGATTATTCCCAAGCCTCATGAAAAAATAAAACCTGCTGATAGCATCTTATCTCCATTTGTGGTGTTTCCTCTGTCTCCTGCAGGTAGCGTTTGCTAATCAGAGTCCTGCCCTACATTAATTCTGAGTCAGGTGCTCAGTACATATTTATGAAGAACCCACTCTACTTGGCTCTGATTCGGAGGCTGGGATTAGAACAAAGAAAATGTATTTCCAGCATTCATGAAACATTGCAGGGTAGAGCAGGACTCAAAGGTGTTTATTTCAGTGATGGTCTTGATTTACAAGTATGGTCTTCTAAAAGTAAGAAATGAACACACAGCCTTTTCAGGACAGTCATCACTGGCCCTTTTTATTCCTTTCCAGGTCCAGGATCTCCTTGTATAAAGCAGACTCTCTCTGGCTTGATGAACATGCATCTGAAAAAAATTAAAAGGGTAAGTACCACAAGGAAATAGTTTTAAAAAATCAGCTCTAAAAGTTAGTGAACAGAAACCAGAGAAAAATGCAGTGCTTTTGTGATTAACATTTTAGATAGAATTTTATATAAAGCCAGAACCAGCTTCTATTCAAAATCAGTGCACAGCAGCATACCAGTATTTGTAATTCCTATGGACCCTGAAATGAAGTTCAGTTCTGCTTATTTACAGATAGTAATTAACTGGAGTTCCAGAGATTACCTCTGTTTTCTATAGACCAATCTATTTTATATATGCCCGTGTGTCTGTGTGTTTCCCATTAACAACCCATCGGCAAAGTTGACAACATACATCATTCATACAGGAAATGACAAGAGTCTTTCATACAGAGAAGAACATTTCATGATATAGTCCATAGCTCACTGTGTGTCCTTTCCCAAGTTATGCTGTCACTTTATCCATAATGGCAAGAGTATCCTACCGAACTCATTTCTGTTTTGTTTATTTGTTTTGTTTTCCCCAGTTTTGTTTTTTAACATCTTTATTGGAGTATAATTGCTTTACAATGTTGTGTTAGTTTCTGCTGTATAACAAAGTGAATCAGCTATATGTATACATATATCCCCATAATCCCTCCCTCTTGCATCTCCCTCCCACCCTCCCTATCTCACACCCCCCAACTCATTTCTGAAAAACCATTCATTTATGATTGTTAGAAAGCACACATGTTTTTATTGGTTCAGAACCCTGATTGAAGTTGAATGTTGTACTAATCTGCATGTGCTTGATTTCAAAGTCCTCTCAGATCTCCTCATCTTCCATTGCACAGTGCGCTAGCCCCTGGCAGGGAGCTCTGGTGCCAGCAACATGACCTTGTCACAAAACCTGTAATACAACTCAGATGTCAGCAAGATCGTTTAAAAACATTCAGGTCCTGCGACTGCACTGTTGATGGACTTAGAAGGAAGCGGGTTATTCAAGAATAACTTTAACAAGGGCCAGGTTTTATCCTCCACAAAGTATCCATTGAATGCATAACATGTGTGAAGTGCCCAGCCAGAATGCTAAGTTACAAAGACAATGCATTTGTTAAAGTAACCAGCAGTGTAACAAGATGGCTGACACTTAATGCCAAATAGGCCAGCAGCAACACTAGAAGCATTGAGAGAAGGGGAGATTCCAAGAGCTGAGTGATCAACATACTTGAGCTAGGTTTTGAAGTAGGGGTTAAGTCGGTAGTGAAAAGGAATGCTTGGCATATAGTTAAGTGCTCAATTATGATTTTTTAATGAATGGTTAAGGAAATGTAATGATAGAAGACTATATATGGTTGGGGAGAACCAAGAGACCAATTGGACTACAGGGATCTCACTGAGAATCTGTACACTTTATTTTTATTTTTTCTAATTTTATTGAAGTATATTTGATTTACAATGTTGTGTTAATTTCTGCTGTACAACAAAGTGACTCAGTTATGCATATATATATATTTTTCATATTCTTTTCCATTATGGTTTATCACAGGGTATTGAATGTAGTTCCCTGTGCTATACAGTAGGACTTTGCTGTTTATCCATTCTATATATAATAGCTTACATCTGCTAACCCTAAACTCCCAATCCATCTCTCCCCCCGACCCCCTCCCCCTTGGCAACCACACCTCTGTCTGTTCTCTATATGTGAGTACGTTTCGTAGATATGTTCATCTGTACACTTAAAATGTGGGAATTGTATGTTATGTGAATTATATCTTAATAAAGCTGTTTAAAAAATTGTCTCTAGAGGTGTGAGCCACAAAAATTATCAAGTCCAGCAAGTCAAAGAGATGTTGAGCATATTCCTGTCTTGGTGGTTTTTCACTTACTAATTACGTGATGTTGCCTTGAGTTTGTTGTTGTTGTTGGGGACACCGAGAATTAAGAATTGGTCCTTCTTGGGAGGAACTCATAGTTAATTAGGTGACAGAGGCATGCTCACTAATTTACTAATTTATGATATACCCAGGAGTGCTTTGGGAACTTACATCCTGAAGGTAGTTGGAGATGTACTTGAGAACCCTGCTTCTGATTGAGAAGGAGGAATGCAAAGTTGAATACTATACGACTATAGAATACAGATGCTGGATAATGCTGGCAACTACATTCTAAATTCTTTTGCAAAAGCACAAAATAATGGGGTAAATTAATCTTAAAGTTTAGATAATTATATCTTTTAGTTTAAAATTGAGGTTAAGATATAACATAAATTCTATCTAGTCGCAAAGCTACCTGGTTATTGTAAGAAAAGATGCTTATTACCTTTGGTGTGTGGTTGGTATATTGATTCAATGGATGGTGAAGATACTGTTATGGTTAAGAGATTATTATGACATCATTATGGTATGGTTAAGATATTATTATGCTGTTGGGCTTGTAAGGCATTTTCCCCAAGTCTTCCCATCTTGATTGCTCTTTTTCTATCACCATCGTTTACATGCACACCGCTCCGGTGCACCAGCAAGTTCTTTAGGCTCAGTTTTAAAAATATGTCTTACTTCTATCCACATTTCATCTCCACCTCTACCTTGTACAGGCCCCCATCATCGTTCACCTGCAGTAGCCTCCTAACTGATCTCCCTGCTTTTACTTTTGTCGCCCATTCATAGTTATTATTATTTAAAAACACAAATGAGTTTATTATTTTAGGATGAGTCAATGTCATTATTATTATTTTAAAAAACAAATGAATTTTAATTTCTTTAAAACACAAATGAGTTTATGTCATTTCTTAGGACTTCAGTGGCTTCCGGCAGCACCTGGATTGAAGCCCAAACCCTTTCTGATCTTGCCCTTGCCTGCCTCTCAGGCTCATCTCCTTTTACCCCTTATTTGGTCATTGGGCTCAGATTATCCCAGCCCACCCCAGCTGATATTGCCCCACTTCCCCAGTGCTAGCCACCACCCCATTGCCTTAGTCTGTTTTTCTCATAGCACTTATCTCTGAAGTTTTCTTGTTTGTTGGTTTACCTGTTTATGATAAATAGGTCTTGCTCTGTTGTCTTACTTATTACAATTTGTCTAACGTTAAGAACAGTGTGTGTCAAATGGCACAGGATCAATAAATATTTGTTGAATGAATGAATGAACTGAAAAAATGAGTGTACTGTGAATAATCTGGTTCCTTAAGATTGGAGACTGGAAATAAGTCAAAGAATAGATAGTATTTTATTTGAATAGTTAATAAGTTTTACCCTTCATAAGCATGTATACTGGAATATATTACTTTGTCATGAAATAATAGAACATATTTGCTATGAAGTACTTGATACCAGAAGAAGCTTCTGAATACCATATTGGCTTTTGTTAAAATCAAATGATCGAATTTTTAAAACAATAGACTGATTGGAGTAGCTTGTTCTTGCTGGACTCACTGTAACAAAACCCATATAACAGAGATGTGTGTGCAAAGATATTCACTGAAGCATTTTGTAGGGGCAAAAAGAATGTAGTCATCACCATGTGCTGATATGGAAAGAGTATCAAAATATATTAAGTAAAAAAATGCCTGTAATAAAAGAGTGTATAATATGATTCACTTTGGTAAATAAATGAATTATATATATTATTTTATAGAAAAGCATAAAACAATAATTTACCTTTGGGTGGAAGGACTGGGGTAGTGAGGAGGGAGGTTCCTATTTTTCCTATTTGATACTTTTCTGCATTGTTTGCATTTTCTAACTATAAGATTTTTTTTTTAAGTGTCAATAGGGGTTATTTGGATTTTGCTTTTTTTTCTGTATTAATAAGTGTCATGTCTTTAAAGCACTCATGTTTTTAAAAGTGCACTCAGAAACCATCAGAATATTCAAGAGAATTTAATCAGAATAAGAAATGCCAGATGAAAAAACAAAACAAAACAAAAGAAAAACTGATTTCAACCGAAAGCTCTAAATCCACTGTCACTGAATAATCCAGTCACTTATTCTTACTCATAATGTTAAAATCAATACTTTTCTCTCATGCCTGTGATTCATTTCTCATGAGTTTACCATTCTCTTTCCAAACACGTTAGCAAAGTTTTAAGTCAAAGTTATAATGTCTTTAAACATTATTATCTTCTTCATATAGTGGGAATTTCCAACAAAAAATAGTACAATGATTTTTTTCTTCACTATAATTGAAAATATTTTGCTCCTGTTTAAATGAAATGAGATTTAAAATGTTGATTTGTTTTATATGAAAAGACTCAATAGAAAAAAATTTTAAAATATACTCCAGTACATTTAAAATAGTGTTTGATTCACACACAAGTTTTCAGAAAAAACATTTACTGAATTTTTTACTCAAAAAGTAAATGAACGTTCAAGGCAAAATAATCCTGGTATTGAGATCTTGAATTCAGACTTATCATTTCAAACTGATAAGAGACTAACTAAATGGCATGATTTTTACTTTAAAAACTTCCATTCTACCAGAGCCAGGAAGTGAAAATTAATTCTTAATTTAGAAGTGCTGTTTCTTTTCCAAAACTTAACAAAACAACATTCCAGTAATGCTGAGTCTCTGTAAAATATTACTGTAAAATATACTTCATGGATAATACATTTACTATAGTATTTTCATGAATTCTGATATTTTTAAAAGCAGCTTTATCGAGGTATAATTGACACACAATAAACTTAATATGTTTAAAGTGTAGATTTAATAAGTTTGGACATACATATAAACACCTACGAAGCCATCACCACATTCAAGATAATAAACATATCCATCATTTCCAGAAATTTCCTCTTGCTCCTTGGTATGGTTGTTATGTATAACTAGAGATGCTTTTTCTTCATGCATTCAGTGCAATTTATTGAGTGCCCACCACGTTCTAGATACTGAGCTGAGTATTTAAGATTGAATGGTCAGCTAAACCAATAGGTTCTGGACCAATGAAAAATTATGATCAAATGATTATGTAAGTAAATAAATATAAAATCACAACTGTATATCATATTCTAATGGAAAGATAGTCTACACCTGTATATATTGATTGTACTTAAAAGTATTTCTGGGTTTTCACACTTATATCTGGAACTCTTCAAAAATGTGTATATGTACCTTTATAATATATCTGAAAATAGACATTAACATTTTATTTCTACTGGATGTTATGGCATTTATCTTGAAAATGGTGTCATGTTTCTTATATGAAAAGGATAACCAGTGAAGACAATAAATTTTATTTTAATTTATTTCTTTGATGTTTACCAGAAAGCCAATATTGGAAATGAAAAAACTCTTAAGAAAATTTCACTTCTTTTTCTTGCCATGTCATATTAGGTGTTATTTCAAAGGAGGAGAGGTGATAATAATGAGGTAAAAGTATTGAAAGAAAGGAATGTTTATTAAAAATTGAATATAGTGGTAAATGACATAAATATGATTATGAAATACAATTTTGTAGTTCCATCACTTTTAATTTGGAAAGAATGCCAGGCTTAAGATGGTTTCCTGATGAATTGAAATAAGCCATAGCTATCAAATGTGAAATATTTGCCGATTGCTTTTGGGCCTCTTGGATGATATATCCACTGCTCAGGTTCATAACTCACTGCAGTGTTTAGCAGATATATTGGAAAATCACAATGTTGTTTTTTTCCCTCTGACCCCAGAAATTCTCAGGAACAACATTTGCTGGAAAGAGGAATCATTTATCACTGTAGATTCTTTCCAACTTTGAACTCTGAGGAAATCTACCAAATGGAGAAAGAGAATCAATACTTAACTCAGGATTACATTTTAGTATTCACTCTAAAGAAAGAAGCCAGGGGGAAAACACGATAAAGAAAAGGTGTAAAGAAGGTAAACCAGCTATAGATTCAGGGCTTGTGGAAGCTGGATATTCTGGAGGCAAGAGTGAAGTGAGCTAGTGCCAAGGACGGGAGCAGAGGCTTGGACCTCTTGGATAGATCTGCTTCTGGACCTAGGCCTGAAATGTCAGCTCCTCTTCCCTGCCTGTGTTCTCTTGTCTGTTTTTCATTTAGTCTAACCTCTTAAAAGCTGACCTTTGCCTGTTAAATTGGAACCTCTTTCCTCCTGTTCCTGAATCCATGCTATTCTGATTCCAGCTTGCCTCCCAGACTTTCAGCAGCCATATAGCCTCTGATTGAAGTGGCTGCAGTCTGTTGCCTGCATAGCCCCTCAAGGTTTCCAGTGCCCCTTGGTTTGATCCTGTGCCTAGTGTTGGCCCCCATTGGCTTCTTCTGACTTCCTCTTTTTTATGTGTGTGTGCGTGTGTGTGTGTGTGTGTGTGTGTGTGTGTGTGTTAATTTCTGTTGTACAGCAAAGTGATTCACATACATATATATGTTTTTTTAAATATTCTTTTCCATTATGGTTTATCACAGTATATTGAATATAGTTCTCTGTGCTATACAGTAGGACCTTGTTGTTTATCCATTCTATATATAATAGCTTACATCTGCTAACCCCGACCTCTCACTCCATCCCTCCCGCAACCCCCTCCCCCTTGGCAACCACTAATCTGTTCTCTGTGTCTGTGAGTCTCCTGACTTGCTCTTGATCTAAAATGACAGTGAAGGAGGAAAAGGGAGACCTGTAGGTTGAGAAATACTGAGAAGATTTGAATAAGTACATGGGAACCAAATTATGGAGGACCATGCAAATCAACAGAGGTGTTAGAATGAATGCACAAGGTGAAAGGGAGTTACAGTAGGCCCTAGGTAGCACAGGATAAAATTGTGTTTTAAAAAGATTTTTGTGGTGGTAACAATACGGAGCATGAATTACAGTAGAAGTAAAGAGATCAAGATGGAGACGTCAAAGATCTGTTCAATTAACAGAGGAAGTGATGATTTTTAAAAAATTAAGCTTGAATGTAACATGAGGCATTTTTCGTAATACTTATGGGACTATGGAGACTAAAGGATAATAGTCTGTTTATCTGAAAAGAAAAGATAATCTTCTCTGTGTAGTTACAGATATAAGTATAGATACAGATATGATTATGTTTGAACTTTTTACATGTTAGGTCGATTTTTTATTTAACCAGAAATTCTGACATTCACGGAGGGGAGATTACCTTCATTACTTTCTTTGAAAGGTGCTAAGTGTATGTTATATTTTAGCATATGCTTAATTGACAGAAGTGTTTTGTTTATCTTTTAATGTTACCATAGCTTTCAGTAGTCTGAAAAAAATGTATGATTAATCTAAAAACCTCATTGGTATCAATCCTGACTTAATGAAAAGAACTGGAATCAGAAGACCTGGTTTGCACCTCAGTTCTGGTTCCTTCTAGTGGTTGGATTTTGAGAATATCATTAAAAAACCTTTCAGAACCTCAGATTGGCTAGTGGGTTAACATATAGGCTTTACAATCAAACAGCTAGATTCATATACAGGTTCTACCACTTACCAGTAGTATGACTTTGGCCAAGTTACCTAACTTCTCTGTGCCTCAGTTTCTTCATACGTAAATGGGGACTAATTATAATACCTATTTTATCAGCATGTTGTGAGAAGTACATGAGATAATTTATTATAATGTACTGTACAAATTTTAGCTATTATCATCTGGTGCATCCAAACTGTTTTTATACTCTGAGTGACGTAAAATTAAATGATTTTAGGTACTAGAGGCATTTCCCTCAATATTGCCTTTCTTTGTATAGTCAAATAACATAGGTTTACTTAATCTGTCATTTGTATGACAGATGGCAGGAATGTTGAATATGTAATTTTAATGCAGGATTCTATTTATGGGTTTTAAGAGACTTGCTGCAAGAATGCTGATTAGTAATATTTATTAAAATGTTAAAACAAATATGTCTTCTTATGTCATTTAGAATAAGATTCAACTATATATAATAGAAAACCCAAAATAACGGTGATCTATATGAAGCGGGAGTTTATTTCTCTGTCATATAAAAGAAGTCTGAAGATAGACTCGACACTGGCATCAAAGAATCAGGGTCTTCCCTTTCTGCTCTGCATGCTAACATATGGCTTCCATCCTCAAGGTCACCTCATGGTCCTAGCTGTCTTCTGGTATGCCAGCTATAACATCCGCATTGGAAGATGGGAAAAGGAATAAAGATAAAAAGAGATCCCAGCAGGCTTAGATAGATCTCTTTAAGCATCCATTCCTGAAGTCTCCAAAGAAATTATGCGTAAATCTTATTAGCCAGAACTTAGTCTCATGGCCACACCTAGCTGAAAGGGAGGCTGGTAAATTTAGTTTCTTATTCAGCTGGCAGTGTACCTAGATAAAATTTGAGGTTCTGATACCAATGAGGAAGGAGAGGATGCCTTTGAGGGTAGGCAGCCAGCATTCTCTGGCTTCCTCATAAATCTCAGAAATCATTCTCAAGATTGCATTATTAAAATCCTGGAGTTCTTCATGGACATCATAATGAAACTATGTTTTGTTCAAATTGTGTTTTTAAATATTTATAAGAAAAAAGGGAAAGAGTTTGCTTTATTTTAGAAACAGTCTTGATGAAGTAGGTTTTAAATTGATGGAGTTTAGCAAATAATTTATTAAATGCTAATTGAATATAATATTGAATTGAGTACAGTAGAAAATGGATAAATTGTTGATAAGTTATTAGTTATTAAGGTGACTTCCTGTTTTAAAGACAAATAAAATTTAAACATTTATACACCAACAAATTGGACAACCTAGAAGAAATGGATAAATTCCTAGAAACATACAACTTACTAAGACTGAATCATGATGAAATAGAAAATCTGAACAGACAGATTACTAGCAAGGAGATTGAATCAGTAATCAAAAACCTCTCAACCAACAAAAGTCCAGGACCAAACAGCTTCATGGTAAGTTCTACCGAACATTCAATGAAGAATTGTTACTAATTCTTCTCAAACTCTTCCAAAAAATAGAAGAGGGGGAACTCTTACACACACATTTTATGAGGCCAAATTTACCCTGATACCAAAACCAGACAAGGATACCACAAAAAGGAAAATAATAGGCCAATATCCTTGATGAACATCGATGCAGAAATCCTCAACAAAATATTAGCACACAGAATTCAACAATACATTAAAAGGATCATACATCATGATCAAATGGGATTTATTCCATTCATTTAAATGGCTCAGCATCTGCAAATCAATCAGTGTGATACACCATATTAACGAAATGAAGGATAAAAATCATATGATCATCTCATAGGTGCAGAAAAAACATTTGACAGAATTTAACATCCATTTATGATAAAAACTTTAAACAAACTGGGTATAGAGGGAACATACCTCAACATAATAAAGACCATGTATGACAATCCCACAGCTAACGTCATACTCAACAGTGAAAAGCTGAAACCTTTTCCCTTAAGATCTGGAACAAGACAATGCTGTCCACTCTTACCACTTTTATTCAAGATAGTATTGGAAGTCTTAGCCAGAACAATTAGACAAGAAAAAGAAATAAAAGGCATCCAAATTGAACGGAAGAAGTAAAACTGTCAACATTTGCAGGTGACATGATATTATATATAGAAAACCATGAAGACTCCATCAAAAAGTGTTAGAACTAATACATGAATTCAATAGTTGTGGGATGCAAAGTAAATACACAAAAATCGATTGCATTTTACACTAATAACAATGTATTAGGAAGAGAAATTAAGAAAATAATTCCATTTACAATTGCACCAAAGAGAATAAAATACCTAGGAATAAATTTCACCAAGGAGGTAAATGACCTGTGTATTGAAAACTACAGGATATTAATGAAAGAAATTGAAGAAGACACAAATAAATGGAAAGACATTGCATGCTCATGGATTGGAAGAATTAATATTGTTAAATTGTCCATACTACCCAAAGTAAAATATGGATTTTACTGCAGTCTCTATCAAAATTCCAATTGCATTTTTCACAGAAATAGAACAAATGATCCTAACAATTGTATGGGACCACAAAAGAGCCTGCATAGCCAAAGCAATCTTGAGAAAGAAGAGCAAAGCTGGAGGCATCACATTCCCTGATTTCAAACTAAACTATACTAATTAAAACAGTATGGTACTGGCATAAAAACAGACACGTAGATCAATAGAACAAGATAGAGAATCCAGAAATAAACCCACACATATATGGTCAATTAATTTATGACAAATGAGCTAAGAATATACAATGGGGAAAGGACAGTGTCTTCAATAAATGATGTTGGGAAAATTGGATAGCCACTTGTGAAAGAATGAAACCAAATTACTATCTTACATCATACACAAAAATTAACTCAAGATGAATTAAAGATTTGAGCATAAGACCTGAAACCATAAAACTCGTAGAAGAAAACATAGGCAGTAAGCTCCTTGATATAGGTCTTGGCGCTGATTTTTTGAATCTGACACCAAAAGCAAAAGAAATAAAAGCAAAAATAAACAAGTAAGACTATATCAAACTACAGAGCTTCTGTACAGCAAAGGAAACCATCAACAAAATGAAAAGGCAACCTATTGAATGGGAGAAAATAATTGCAAATCATATATCTGATAAGGGGCTGATATCCAAAATATAAAAAGAATTCATACAACTCAATAGCAAGAAAACAAACAACCCAGTTAAAAATAGGCAGAGGATCTGAATAGACATTTTTCCAAAAAAATACAGCAGGTACATGAAAAGATGCTCAACGTCATTAATCATCAGGGAAATGCAAGTCAAAACCACAATGAGATAGCGACCTCACAGCTGTTAGAATGGCTATTATAAAAAAAGACAAGAAATAAGTTTTGCAAGGATGTGGAGAAAGAGGAACCCTCATAAACTGTTGTTGAGAATGTAAATTGGTGCAACCACTATGGGAAACAATATGGAGGTTCCTCAAAAAATTAAAAATAGAACTGCCATATGATCCAGCAATTCTGCTTCTGGGTATTTATCTGAAGAAAACAAAAACACTAATTTGAAGATATATATGCACTCCTATGGTCATTGTAACATTATTAGCAATAGCTAAGATACGGAAACAATCTTAAGTGTCCATCAATGGATGAATGCATAAAGAAATTGCATATATATATATAGAGAGAGAGACATAATGGAATATTATTTAGCCATAAAAATAATGAAATCTTGCCATGTGGGACAACACAAATGGACTTCCAGGGCATTATGCTAAGTGAAATAAGTCAGAGAAAGACAAATATCATTTGATTTCTCATATGTGGAATCTAAAAATAAACAAATGAACAAAAAATAAAAACACAATAAGCTCATAGATACAGAGATCAGACTGGTGGCTGCAAGAGACAAGGGTTGTTGGGGGGTGGGAAAAATGAGTGAACTTTTTAAAAAAATTTAAACAAATTTAATAAAAATTAAAAAAGAAAAAATCTTAGGGGTGAAAACAAGACTCACAAAAGCAATGGATGAAATAAACACATAGAAAGGTCTTCTATTTCCATTTTGTCTCTCTTTAAAATCAGAAAAGGGAAAAATTAAAGAATTAGAGGTCTCTGAAGAGAGATGGTACTTAATAGCATTATGGAAGCATCAGTCTTTGAGTTGTGTACAGACTGCACTGTGAGGGAAGAGTGGCATACCATATTACGAAGCTGCTGTGGCCGTCTTTTCGATGTTAGTTTTCCGTGTTCTTGAGGACGGCTTTTGGATCCCGAAAAAGTTATCCAAAGCAAACTTTATTTTTAAAATTTAATATTAAATGTATTAAATTTATATATTAAAAACACAGTTCTTTCTTAAGCTTTGAAATTCAACTTAATCATTTTATTCTACTTAAAAATGTAGCAAATTTTAAGAATTACTTTAAGGAGGTGTTAATGTTTGATTCTTTTCATAAACAAAAACTCCCTGAAATGTTTTAAACTACACTTATTAAGTCGGTACATTTTGTTTTCTTTTTAAGTCCTTTACTCACCTGAAAGAGCCTTCCAAGTACTTAAGTAACCATTAAAATAGGATAAATTTAACTTATAAAAATAAGTCTTAGGCTTTCTTAAATTTTCTAATACTGGTGGATCTCAACATAATCTCTTTGACTAAATCAATTATTCAGTCCTGTCAGTTTAGTTTGGAATCACAAGGATGAAATATTTCTGTAATAGGTAGAATTCTCTTAAATACATTGATTATTTCTAAACTTTACTAAAAAATATTAGTACTATAAGTTTGATTTACTTAACCATATGAATGCGTCATTCTCCAGGTTTAAAGCTAATAGTTCTCTTGAAAACAATTATGTCATCCACACAATTTTAGGGCTAGCATTCCAAGCACTTTTGGAGATTACACTCTCAGTTGGCTGAGGTTGAATATTAACCAGAGATGTCATTTAGGACATCTGAGCTCTAGAACTACAGATACCCTTGAAATTTTTCTAGCATCTGTGTCTGTCAACAGGACTCATTCTCTAGATTCAAGTAATCCAAATACTTCTCTCCACGTACAGAAGTCCATATTTGGTCCATTTGATTCATTTCAACTAATCCATTACTGTGTTATTCTATTTTACATCCTCTTCATATTTTTTCCTGTCAACATTAATGTGTACAGTTCTTTCAACGACATTGGATTGGATTCCGTTTATTTTCCAAGGCTTTTTCTAATTGGTTGCTTTTAGTTTTAAGATCTAGGTACCCTGAATGATGATGGTGAATTGAATAGAAACAAACAAATGGAGAAATGGAGAGTTGTCCTGAAGGGAGCATAGAGAGTAGATGTTAGGGTTGGTGATGGATTCTTAGAAAAGGAAACACTGAGTAAAGACCTCAGAGGTAAGGTGGAGCCCTCAATCCCATTACTCCCCCATCTCTTCAATCCCCAGAACACAGCTCTCAAAACTACATGAAAAGTACTTTGTTGAGAGTTTTGGAGTTACTGAAAGGGATTATATAAAATGGAAAATAAGAGGATGTTTCTTTTTAAATTTATGGCACTTAAGAAAGACTTTTATGCTAAGTAATTGACCTAATGCCTTTCTTATGAAAGACATTGAGGCAATTTGTTCCATAGACCTTACGGAGTCCTTCCCTTCTGTTATGTGGGAAGCTTAGTTCCTGAAGGAGATCAAAGTCACTAAACTTAAAAAAATACCATTATCACACCTATAAATTAATATTAATTTCTTAATATTATTACACATCTAGCAAAAGCTGAAAGTTCTTTAACTTTTAGGAATTCTTTGCAGATAAGTTGAATGGAAGATGAGGGGAAATATTCTCATTATAGAAAAACTCTCGCTGTTAGAACAAATGAACAGTCATAGTGAAAGGAAACATTTTACTCAACATATAAGAAATCTTACTGTTTCTAGTATTTCTTTGTAGATTAGATAGTGGAAAAATTTATAGAGTAAACCATAGGTATTTCTTTTTCAATGTCTGCTTCCATAACAGATGTTTAGGGAATGTGTGTGTTGGCAATGAGATACCACTTTCAGCAAGAGAGAACAGGAGTAGCACACTTACTGAAATTTCCATTCTGCCAAAAACCTGGTCCAATGCATGTTTCACCCTAAATATTAAGGGGGAAAGCTCATCTCACATTCTCTCAATTTCATCGCAGTTTGTTTTCTGGCATTGGGAACGAAATAGGGACTTTTGCTTTTGTTTCTGTTTTTTTCTTATCACAATGCAGTAAGACTCGGAACAACTGACAACTGAGAATGTTGAAACAGTGAGTGAATTATTTGGATTGGTCACCTTGAAGAAGCCTAAAGAATTTGGCAGGCATTCAAAAGCCAGAGATTGAACGAGTTAAGGGTAAAATTGACCTGTCTTGCAGCTTTCTGTCCAAAGGACTGCCTCCTTCTATTGCAGCTTTGGAGTCTGAATTCTCTTGTTTAGAACACTGAGAAGTTTTGAAAGCCCTGACATATATCCATAAAACTCTATCAAGCAAGGTGGAGGAAACTGCTTCCTTCCACGCATACACAGGTATCCAGGCAGCTTGCTCAGGCATACAGAGAGCAACTCAGAGCAAAGCAGCCTGTTCCCCTTGACCTCTGTTCTCTTATTTCCTCGGAGTACATTCAGCCATCTGAGCATCTGACTCAGACATAGCGGAGATACTGTTGCTGCCAGAGGGTAATAGTTTGTTCTGTTTTCCTGGAATGCCCTTGCACTGAGAACATTAGAGGCTGGGGAACTCAATGAATTTTCCCACTAAGTGCATTTCTCACTAGCTCTTCCTGCCTCTTATTTCTTCCTACCATTTTAGAGGGAACAGCCATCCCACTTTTTAGGCCACCAGCTTGTCTGTGGAATCGGTTGAGTGCATTTAATGCGTACAGGAGAGATGCTTACAGAGCAGGTAGCAGAACTAAGAATAGGAAGTTTCATTTTTCCAATCCCTTGGAGAACGAGATATTTCATGTAAGTGTATTTTTCTAGACAGCTGAAACTTCTGCCCTAAGCATCAAAATTTGTTTTTAACTTAGGGAAGTGGTATAGCGTAGTGGTTAAGCACACAGACTCTAAGACTCTGAGACAGATTGTCTGTATTTAAATGCTGACTCTGCCACTTTCTAGCTTTGTAACTTTGGGCACTGTACTTAACCCCTCTTGCCTCAGTTTCCTTATCTGTAAAGTGGGGATAATAATAGGCTCTATCTTACAGAGTTTTTGTGAGGATTAAACAGGATTCAGCGGGTTAATGTATGTAAAGCCCTTAGAACAATGCCAAATATGTTAAATCATAGAAGAGTTATTACTATTATTAGTAATTCAACTATTTGTATACAAATATTGCTACAAAATGGTACTCATTGTTTTACAGAATATATTGAACATTGAGTATCTCAGTGCCTTTGCACACAGAGAAGTAGTATATTCATGCCTTCAGACAGTGCTGTGAAGATGTTGATGATGAAATAATAGTTAATATTGTTTACTGAGCAGGTTTCATGAATGTTACTGGTAATTCCTACAATGAACCTCTAAGATAGGTATATTTGTAAATAGGTTTGGAGGATTTAAGTACTTGCCGAACTTCATGCATCTAGAAGCAGACGATGTGAGATCCAGACTCAGGGCTGTGTGACCCCAGAGCTGGTGCTCTTGGTCACCTCACCACACCGACTGGCGGCTAGGACTTCTTGTCCTCACACCAGTGTTTCTTAAACTTGGGTGTGTGTTAGAATCACCCTGACACTGGCTAGACTGCCAGGTTCCACCTCAGAGGCTGAGAATTGGTGTATTAAGTTGCTAGGTGACGTTGATGCTGCTGGTACAGAAATCATTTGTACTTTGGGAACTGCTAGCCTACAGTAAATCACCCCAGGCTATTTTCAATACCATTCTTTAAAAAACTGTCTTTTTACCATCAGTTGCCCCTTGAAGCTATCAGTGTGTGCTTTTGCTTTCAAATTCCATCACACACACATTCACCTGTTTTAAAATCCTCTGTGACTCACATCTTATGGTATTGAATTTGTGGATTTTACGAGCAGCAGCTGCCCTTTGGAGGTTTCTTTCACTTGCTGCTCGGTTCCCTGGTGCACTTGGTTCTTTAACTCTGCTAGGAGCTTGACTTACTTCCTTGCATGTTGCTTCTTTATGTTTTAATGAAGGAAAAGTTTTGAGTGACTAAGCTTAATGGATTTAAAATCTCCATCACATGCCACTTGCTCTCCTTTTCGATGTTGAGGGCTTCACAGCATCAGAGATGATTCTATAATAGAGCATAGCAAAATCTAACACACCCTGGCTTGGCTTTTTAGACTCCTTAACACAGGAATCTCACTCCAAGAATCTGGTGTTTTGCATCTGTTTCTCCATAGCTAGTCCTGTCTTTTATCAATATAGTTCTAAAATCCTGTGTCAGCCATGGAATCATCACAGAATTAGGTCTAGCAAGATTTTTTTCTTGGTAGAATGGTTTTTTTTTTTCCTCTTACAATAACAGAATATGTAGATTCTTGATTCCTGAGCTGTTCCTCTATAGCTTAACAGTATAAGAGACAGAAAGCTCACAATTGTGGCTTCCTCCAATGTGATTCCTCACTCTATTAAAGCATAGATAACTTTGGGTGTACTTCTGTGAGAAACCAGGGCATGAGGAGCTATGTTGGCTCACTTGTTCCCTCGATCTCATATTTATCTTTTGCATTGCTTTTTTGGCTGTTCGTGGTAGATTGAAGTAAACATAACCTTAAACATAGCTCAAGTCATCGTTCTAGACCAAACTTTGTGGTCTGGCTAATTCATATTCCCTCCCGGTTTCCTATTATAAACCCATACTTTTATTTCTGTATTGCTCAATACTTTAAACATACATCCTTTCTGTATTACTGTATGTCACTCATCTTCTATCCCTACTCTGTACCTACCTCTGGACTTAATGTTGAAAGAGAAAAATAAAAATTTATTAGTTTAAAGCCCTGTATTGGGGTTTCTATTACTTTTAACTGAATACATTCCTTAGCTGATCCTCTTATATTATCAGAATTCTGTAAAGTAGGACTATTCTAGGATTAGTTATTTCAGTGGCTCAACAAAGTCATCAGAAACTGCAATTCTTGCCCTCTTTCTATTTTTCCATTCCCTGCGCTACAGCAGATTACCTCATGGTTGCTTGATGACTGCAACAGTGCCAGACATCACATATGCTCATATTAATGTCTATGTTGGGTCTCTCTCTCTCTCTTTTTTTTTTTTTGGCTGTGTTGGGTCTTCGTTGCTGTGCATGGGCTTTCTCTAGTTGTGGCGAGTGGGGGCTACTCTTCATTGTAGTGCATGGGCTTCTCATTGCGGTGGCTTCTCTTGTTGCAGAGCATGGGCTCTAGGCGCGCAGGCTTCAATAGTTACAGCACATGGGCTCAGTCATTGTGGCTGACGGGCTCTAGAGCACAGGCTCAGTAGTTGTGGTGCACGGGCCCAGCCGCTCCGCGGCATGTGGGATCTTCTTGGACCGGGGCACGAACCGGTGTCCCCTGCATCGGCAGGCGGACTCTCAACCACTGTGCCACCAGGGAAGCCCTGTGTTTAGTTTTTTAAGGAACCTCCATATTGTTCTCCATAGTGGCTGTATCAATTTACATTCCCACCAACAGTGCAAGAGGGTCCCCTTTTCTCCACACCCTCTCCAGCATTTGTTATTTGTAGATTTTCTGATGATGTCCATTCTAACTGGTGTGAGGTGATAACTCATTGTAGTTTTGATTTGCATTTCTCTAATAATTAGTGATGTTGAGCAGCTTTTCATGTGCTTCGTGGCCATCTGTATGTCTTCTTTGGAGAAATGTCTACTTACGTCTTCTGCCCATTTTTTGGATTGGGTTGTTTGTCTTTTTAATATTGAGCTGCATGAGCTGTTTATATATTTTGGAGATTAATTCTTTGTTGATTCGTTTCCAAATATTTTCTCCAATCCTGAGGGTTGTCTTTTCATCTTGTTTGCAGTTTCCTTTGCTTTGTAAAAGCTTTTAAGTTTCATTAAGTCCCATTTGCTTATTTTTGTTTTCATTTCCATTACTCTAGGAGGAGGGTCAAAAAAGATCTTGCTGTGATTTATGTTAAAGAGTGTTCTTCCTATGTTTTCCTCTAAGAGTTTTATAGTGTCCAGTCTTATATTTAGGTCTCTAATCCACTTTGAGTTTGTTTTTGTGTATGGTGTTAGGGAGTGTTCTAATTTCATTTTTCTACATGTAGCTGTCCCGTTTTCCCAGCACCACTTATTGAAGAGACTGTCTTTTCTCCATTGTATATCCTTGCCTCCTTTGTCATACATTAGTTGACCCTAGGTGTGTGAGTTTATCTCTGGGCTTTCTATCCAGTTTCATTGATCTGTATCTCTGTTTTTGTGCCAGTACCATACTATCTTGATTACTGTAGCTTTGTAGTATAGCCTGAAGTCAGGGAGTCTGATTACTCCAGCTCCGATTTTTTCCCGCAAGACTGCTTTGGCTATTCGGGGATCTTGTATCTCCATACAAATTTTAAGATTTTTTGTTCTAGTTCTGTAAAAAATGCCATTGATAATTTGATAGGGATTGC